>NC_084488.1:31939095-32586049 GCF_030035675.1 Rhineura floridana
GGGGCCCCTGAGAATCCTGGAGCTGATCGTTCCTGCTCTAAACAACAGAATGTTAATGATAGGCTATCCCAAAATAAATGTACCCAAACTGAATTATATATAGTTTTAAATATCCAGTCTCATTGTCTAACCATCCAATCCATCAATCGAGGATTATTATAATTTTTTAAAAGCCAACATTCATTATATTTTCTCTTTCAATAAATTTAATCTCACCCAAATTCAAGGATTAAATTCTACATCAAAGAATGATTCCTTTATGAAACAAAATGTGATTATTTGCCTTAATACAAATTATTCGCTTAAATATACATTCACATTTAATTGATACCTGAGACATGCCTTGCTGAATCTGTAAAGTTGCAGGCTGGGACATCATTGGTTGCGCTAAAGGTGGTCCAATAGACTGTGAACTACAAGACTAGGATTTAAAAAGATAATTGTACATACCAAAATTATCAAACAAAATTTCTGTCATGGCTAATTGCTTATTTCTGTATAGAAAACTCTATTCCAAAATATATTTTGGAGGCAGAATAGAGGAAGAGGTTTTAACAGCACAAGCCCAAATGAAATTTTCCTTTCCTCCTGTAACTATGTGAGAAGAAATGAATCTTGCTGCCATGGGATGGCTAGGAGGAGCTTGGACCACTTTAAATCACTTCCTGCTTTCCACATTTTGTCTTTGATTTGCCCACATGAACATACCCATACATAAAAAACGAAGTGCAAAAGTTATACATTCCAAGCAGATAGACAAAGAACAACCTAGAGCAGAAGCTATCCTCTACTCCAGTGTGTCTTCCTCTTTTGTTCTTATGGGACAAGTAGCCTTTGTAAACCCATCCACCCACTAATGGTTACATTATATACAAAAAGCATGAAACACAACAGTACTTATAAAGGACATGAATGACACAAACACATGTAATTCCCAACACATACACACACAATTTCCAACCCTCTGGAGCAGTCTGTAGGGGTGCACTCAGGGTTGTGGGTTGGAGTGGACCATTGGATGTCACCCTGTTTGAAATTTTCTAATTTTCATGCAAACCCATGCACATCTCAAAGATTTTTTAAAAGCCAGAGTTTAATATTGAGTGACATTAATAAAAAGATGTTAATACAGGGTACACATGGAGGACATATGCTGGATTGTGAAATCCTCAAATAGTCAACGGAAAACTTCACAACTGGGTGACTATGCAACAGAAAGCATATTCTTTTTTTGTTTGGTTTGGTTTTTAAATGTGAAATCTAAAGTTCATATCCCTTAACCAATGAAACATAGTGACTATTTTCTGAGACAATACCTGACTACCGAGTGATGCCCTCCTTTGTGCAGACTTCTCGTGAGTGGATAAATTTTGCCTTGGAGGAGTGCTAGTATCCATTGTCATCTTTGTTGGTGTAGCTGATGTCACAGCCGATATAAAATTAAAAAGGGATACTTTTATTCATCATCATCATAACCCCTGAGCTTGCACAGATATACTTGGACGAGTTAATAATTTGTCACAATAAAATTGTAGAGCTGCATTTTCAAAACGGCTGTTACAACAGTTGGTTAGGTAAAAAAACCAGGGATTTAATTTCCGCACCAGATTAACAACTCTTTGGAAAAATGAGAATACTATCAGACTAAAATAAACTTTGCCATTAATAATAATATTAACTTTGAAGTCACAAGGCCCCAAAATTACAACATTATAAACAGACCTGAGAAAGACTTGAATCCAATAATCTTATAGGTAACAGATTTTGATTTTAAACACTCACATGAAGGGTCTGATACTGCAGTATGAGAAGATTTCCTTGAACTCCTGGAGGCAGAAGAAGGCGTGGGACTGTGATCAAATCTCTCCAAAGCTTCTTTAAGGCTTACTGTGCTTATATGATTGTCAGAACCAGAGTCCTGACTCTGAAACAATAAAAAAGTTTTGGCTGGCTCATTAAAAATATACAATTAAGCAAAAACAGATTATATTTTAACAAATATTCAAACATGAGGCTTCACACTGAAAGCAAATTTCCAATGAAATTCAAATACCTTCTCTTAACTTATCCCTGCCCTGTTAGCCATCTTAACAGTCTAAACACCTTTTCTGTCTTAGTCCAAGTTTGTTTGTTCTCTTTTGCCACTCTGACAACTCAACAACAAAATAAAAAATCTAACCCACATATAAAATTCTAAACTCCAAGTTGCAAGAGCAGTTTTGGTTCAGCTCTGCGTTAAGCTCCTCATTAAATATTTTACAAGGAATTCATCAAGAGAGGCAAATAAAATCAGAGAACCTACATGAATTAATGAATAGGTCTAGGTTGATGGACTGTTAACACTTGCCGGAGTCCAAGCACTACAAACCCTACTTCCACATCTATGGCTGACACTTTACAACATTCCAGCTTTTTACCTTTAGACCCCTTAAAAATGCTGTAGTTAATTAAATAATCTGTACCTTTTAAAACATGTACCAATGTTTTATGAAGCCTTGCAAGCCTAATTCTAACACTTGCTATGCAAGCAAATAAGTACTTAGGATGTGCTATACCAGGAGTTGTGCCAGCATAAGGGCAAGTGGGTTATGCCAGTTGAAATGTTTAGCATCGGTATATTGAATCCAATAGCACAAGTAGAACAACTTCCACTTGCTCAACGGAGCTTCCCCTCCTTCTTCTCCCCCCATGCACTCCCACATCCCTCCAAAGTTGCTCCAGAGGGTTGAGAAAAACACCAGAGCAGACTGAGGAGGTGTGCAGAGGGAGCAGGAGAAGGGGAAGTTCTGTTGCATGAGCAGATGTCATTCTGCTTGTGCAATGGCTTTGTTGGATACAACCCCCTGTGTTTCATAGTATAAACCAGCGATTCTCAACATGGGCGGTAGCGCCCCCCTGAGGGGCGTTATAGCCTTTCAGGAGGCGTTGGCGTGACTACAAACTTTAGGGGGGCGTTTGGGTTCATTAGGGGGGCGCTGACATTTGGCGGTCTGATGCGACAGTTGAAGCATTTAAGTTTAATTTTATTTAATACACAAATTATTAATTTTTAAACTGTTTTGTCCCCAGTTAGAATGTATTTAATAGTCTCAATTCATGGAAATAACACTATAAATAGTGTGTGCTCTTTAGTAAAGAAATTCTGAATAGCGGCCAGTATCATATCAAGGAATGGGGATATTAGCCACGCCCCGGCACTAGGCAATGTTCTGATGCTGTCTTGAGGGATGTTGGAACCAATCACGAGAGAGTGTTTGATAAGCTGGGTGTATTGGTGGAGGGCGCATTCTTCCAACAGATGAGTGCTGTGTGCAAACGGGTGACACAGATAGTCAGTTATTCGCTGGTTTTCTTCAGGAATGGGACACACTCACTACCCGTTTTTTCTGTGATGTTTAAATGAACTTGTTTAAGGAAACTATGCCGGTAAACTGAATGGTTTGTTGTTGAACACTGAACGAGGATTTAGTGCAGGGAATCGCATACTAGTGAAGAATTGAAACCGTTTGGATACTGTTAGTCATGGTGACTTAAGACTATTACTATCCAAGTATACTCCAGATATTGTGAAGTTAGCCAAAACTCATCAAGCTCAAGGATCACACTAGTATTTTATAATAAATCTCATTTTATTTATTCTGTAACTATGTATGTATATTAATAAATCATACTAAGAATTCAATGTGTAATCTAAGTGCAATAAAAAGGCATGATAAAAACGATCAGTAATAATAACTGAAAATACCTTTTATGCATTACTCATATTTTAAGGGAAGAATAGGAAGCATTGGCATATACTTCATCTGAGGGGGTCGTTGGGCACAAAAAGATTTTGCAAAGGGGCGTTGGGTTGAAAAAGGTTGGGTAACGCTGGTATAAACTATAGCTATAGCCTATAATAGCACTGTACAAACTCTTCCACTAGCACCTGCTGTTCTTTGAATCCAATGCAATATTATTTTGGGTGTCTATTACATACACTATGTAACAAGTGACCCTGAATAAAAATCTATTGACATCAGTTTGCTAGCAGAAATTATGTATGACAAAGAAGCCTGAACCATGATTTACATATACTTTTTAACACTGCACTTTTTGGAGATCTAGGTTTGTTTTAAAACCGTAAGCCAATTTTAAAAGTATTAAGCTATACCTATAAAAAGAACCAATATAACACAATGGTGGAAAACTTACTTTATCTGCTGCTATCTCTGGCAGAGACTCTTCGATACCAAGTTCACGCCGTCTCTCTGCTCGAACTTCTGCGTAACTACAGATAAAGAACCCAAAATATTTGGGTATTAGCATGCCAGATTGTCTTATTACACATAGCCAACATTTTATATACATCTTTTAAAACATATTTATTTTAGAAATAGCATGGATTCTAAACTGATGCATTAATATGCTTTTAGCTGTAACTCAGAAGACTTTGATGACTTCTTAGCCAATTGAAAAAAACCCTCCAAAATATAGTTGAAAAATCAGCTGCAAAAACCTGTAATAAATATTGTAGACAGTTCTATTACCTTACGACTGTGTGAGTACACACGATGAACTCTGGTCTAGAATTCCACTGGTGGTAAGTGATATAGTAATGAGTCTGTAACCAAATCCACTGTTGTCCCTTTGTAAGGAATCTGTAATAGCAGGACTTCCCTTTTCCATACTGCATTACTAAGGAATAAAACAATATGGCTTTGCTTCAGAAGATACCACTTCTGGAATGTGCATTTAAACAGTTTACATAATTGCTTTAATCCAACACAAAACTCTTTTCAATTGACTCTAATATCCCAAATACAAAAATAACTATTTTTAAAAGTTCTGGAGCATACAAGGAGAGAACTGCTCAAAAGCCAAGAACTACTATGGGTGTTTCCAGACTGGCAGCTCCAAATACTGCCAATAATTATTCTTATCTATTAGTTACATGCAGAATTGAAACTGATTTTCCACACTTCAAGGGGCAGAATTGTTTTTGTGTGTGTGAACATTGTGTTATGTTCTATCCACACTAGTGGGCAAAACACAGCCAAGTGGACAGGGAAGGAATAATTCTGAGTGAGCACTTTTTAAAACAACATGTCAGTTATTTGATTTATACTAAAGGGCTTTTTTATTTAGGCACTATTTGTGATTACTTCAAAGCTTCTTTTAAAAAAACATAGGTTTACAAGTATTTTAGCGCTAATTAAAAGTTTTCCAATATATATGGTGCGAAAATGGTGATGGCCAACAAACCAGTATTTTATTTTTTAATTTGCACTAAAACGCTTTATTAATTTAACCTTTTTCATTTTTCATTTGTTTTTAATTCTAGGCAAAAGGGCATTTTAGCACAAATTAAAAGACTAATTAAAAAATTAACATACTAGTGCATTTCCCATCAGTGTAAGTATGCCAAAGAAGATGCATGGCAATAGGTACATCACTGCACATGTCAAAACCTTGTATCATTAAAAAAATGAAAGAGTAGTGCTAAAGGAATTATGCCAACAGAGATTGTACAACTATTCTCTTATTTCCAAAAACATTAGATTTTCTGAGGCTTAAAAAGAGACAAACGAATCGAGGAGAAAAGGTAGGAGAGTAACAATTTGATAATGATGTCATATAGATGCGCATGAAGAAAGCATGGCTATTTCAAGTAAATATCTAGAACTAAATGGTTGAAGGACATACAAATACATAAATTTAAATAATTAATATGGAAACAACTTTTGTTTGTTTAGATTTATACCCTACTTGAAAATCAAGTGATCCTCATGGCATTAGGTATCAGTGAAGCTACTCTTAGAAAATCACAAGGCAGACATTCAAGTTATGAGAGAGGAGTGGAACAAGGAATGGAAGCACTCAGTATGAAAATAGGAGTACTGTTCTCGCCTACACACATCTGGCTTTGCTTAAACAGAAATTAAGATTAAGTCAACAGTAATTATTTCAAACATACTAGACACCATATTGATCTGGTCTGCACATTACAGTAATCCATAGTCTGAAATAAACTATAGTTTCCAATGAACGAGCAGTATACCGGTGCATAGTACTCAGCTGCGCCCATTCACACTTTCGTATACTGAGCCAAGAGAAACAAACCATGAAGCATATGAACCAGCACTTGCAGTCAGTTTATTTCCAAAGACGTCACGAGTAGTGGTGTTTGGGAGAAACAAGCCGTGAGCACTGGTTCATACATAGCACTAATCTAGCCACTCCATAGTCGTTTCCTGGCTCCAGGCAGAGCGAAGCACATTGCTCATTCACGGCAAACTGTATTTTGTTTCACACTATAGCTTACCTTTACACTGTCTCTTCAATAAAAAACTGTCTACTTCTGCTAGATGTAGGTACTGTGGTACTGATGTTCAGTCATTTCACTTATGATGTGACCATGGTCCATATTGGCTCCCTTTTGAATGGAGATCTGCCTGCATATTAATTTTGTTTTAGTTATTTTACTGAAATTCACAGATTTATACCTACTCCTGTGCTTTGGGAATTGTCAGATGGCAACAAAAATTGATCTTATGAGCTCTCATGATTGTGAAAAGGCGTATACTTCAACACTGAAAGGACAAACCCTTCCATCAATTCTTCAATGGACAAAGGAACTTACTACCTTTTCTATGTTTGAATGCAGAGCTTTCTATCAGCAACATCTCCAAGACACTTATCTGGACTTCTAGGCTGCATACACTGACAGATATACCCACCTCCCCATCCTGAACACCAGTCAGTTTGACTATACCTACATTTTTCTTCTCTTCACATCCATCCCTTTTTCCTTGTGAGCTATAACCTTCTGCCTTTAACTCCCTGCCCTATCCCCCTGCCCTTGTTATGTTTGTATTGTTTAACAAAACACTAGTATAAATTAAATTAAATTCGCAAGCCGAAAGCCCCCATGAGCATGCAGTAGTGCAGTTCTTCGGATCACTGCCAATAGATGTAAGAACACTGCATTTCTGCACACTGTCATACGTGAAAATAACATTAAATAGTGCTCCAACTCGTAGCCATGCAGTGCAGAGATTAATTGCATCAACCACATAATTAGAAAATATTTAAATTTTAAAATGCTAGAAGTATTTTATGGAAGTAGCTTTCCATAACTTCTATAAACAAAAGAATGGCAGCTCTGAAGGTCTACAATGAAACCGCATTTTGTTCTCAATGAGAAAGGTTTGGGATGGATCAAACTAAATTTCCCCCTATTTTATTCAACCATACAGTCTCACACCCAACTGTGTACCATTCAAACAATATTAAAATATAATGTTGATACTGATAAATATTAGTCCTCTTATACAAGTTTACATTTCTAAATTAATGTGGTTTATATAAAAATATGATATTTACTTACAGTGTTCATGACATTTTGCCAGGTTTTCTAGGTCATCCACATGGTAATAATCATAGCCTGATGTCCCCAACACTTCAAATGGTAAATAACCTATTATTGGCGGTGCCCTGGATAATGATGCAGGAGTTATTATTTTATTTCTCAGAACAGAAGAAATCAGTCATACTATTTTTTATTTTCATGCTTACAATTAAGTAAAAATATATTCAACAAAAAGTAAAATTCATTTCTTGCTATAAATAATCAATGCCAATTAGTGGCCACTAAAGGTAACAGAATGCTACCGTTTAGTACTACATTGTAAAAATTGGCACCTGTGATCCAAGAAAAGGAACTTCCATTCTAAGCTATGTCTAGAGGTGAACTCTTCATTGGGTTCTTCAACAGTGCTCATTTCCTAAAAAAATAAAAAAATGTAAGTCTCTCAGAACTGCTCTACTCTAATGTAAAAGCTCTTCTGAAATCCAGACTTCCAAACAAATAAATAAACATGAATGTAACATGCAAAATGTTTCTTATTTTGCTGTTTCATTGCTGCTTGGAAGAGGAATTCAAGCAACGTGCCAGACCCACCCACTCTATCCCTATTTTATCAGGGTGAGAAAGACAAGCTCATCACCATATAAATCCTGTGCATGGAACCACCAGAGGAACCATCACTCTCAGCAATCCACCTACTGCTCTTCACATCTGGGAATGTTGTCAGTTGATACGGAAGGCAGTTATACTATTTTTCCTAGCAATTCACATGCTATAGTCTTCCTAACAGAGAATGTTCTTTACAATTAAGCCTTCTGTCTATTTAAGTTTGCACCATGGAGGGCTGCTCCACAGGTTTCAAAATTCCAACAGGAAAGGCACTGAACATCAGCAATGACAAGGAGAACCTGAGTCTCCCTAGTACAGCAAACAGGTTGTTAGTGCTGTCAAGCCCAACAGTCCCAACTATCTGCTGGGGAAATATGCTTAAACCTAATCCGAAGCTGGATGTAGATGCTTTTTAATTGCACAGCACTCAATCTAGGAGGCAATTTACACACACAAGCCTGTATCATGAAACAGAATGCCCTTCCTGCACTGGAGTATGAATTATTATTCAACAGAAATGCTTAGTTCAGGAAAAAATACAAAAGAAAAGCAAATACAGATTCTGAATAGATGATAATTTAAATATACCTTGATGAACTGAGGTGTAGCTAATCTAACTGTAGCTACAAAGCAAACTCTGTCTTCATAGGAAGACCTATGGGAACGTTGAATGGTTCCTTCATAACCATTATGTGCGGAGTTAGGCACTAAAAGACAGGAGGAAGAGATGGAATTTACCACAATTTTCAAGAATTACCGACAAACTCAGACATATCCTTAATAATGCTATGAAACAAAGTATAAGAGAACATCACCTGAGAGAAAATATAAAACAGAGCTGCATTTTAAAAATATTAATTTAATGACACAATTAGTGGCATGATAGTCCAAAGCATTTGTTTAGCAGTGAAACCATCATTTATTAAAAACAATTATAGTGCAATTCTATACATGTGTACTCAGAAGCAAGTTCCATTAAACGGGGCTTACATGCAGGTAATTGAGTTTAGGACTGCAGCCTTGTATATCTGATTTCATCTGACTGCGTACTACAACCTTATATATGCTTCAAGTTAAAACTAGCATATTCTACAACTTATGATGTTTTACAGCTGCCCTCTAGAAGCAGAACACTTAACAGAGTTTGTTTGCTCACATCTTTATGTTGGTCCTTATACCTAGAAGATAGATATTGGATTGGACTCAAAAGTTTCCGTCCTCTAACTGGAGGGTTCCTTCTGTAGGAGGAAGGAAACCTTTGGATCCAATCCACTGATCCAAAGCCCACCTACCATAATACAGCCACACTTACTAGCAGGGCTGGCGCCAGGCATGACTGGGATTTTGGGCATTAGCTTGTCATGGGCTCACAGCGCCATAGTCGAACATCCCCCCATACAGTTGGTGTGGGGCTAATAAGCCTGCCCATGCATCCCACTTACCTCTCGTGCCGTATGAATGACGTCCGCGCATAGTGTGCATGCCTGCCATCAACCAAGATGGCGTCAGGGACATAAGCCCCTTAAAGAAGCCCCTGCTGCCATCTTAAGTGATGGCAGCCATGGGCACACATTGTACATGGCATTCACACTGATGGAAGAAGTAGGTGGGGCATGTGGACAGACTTATTGAAGCCCCTGCTGTCTGTATTGGGGGGGGGTGCCTGGCAGCTCCCTCTTTGCAATCTGTGGCAGGGTCGGGTTGCAGGACCTGATGCTGCTGTGGAACATGGAACGGGAGCATCATCCTCTCACCCTAAGGAGGGGCCCCTCTGGACCACAGAGGCCCTTGACCAGGGCCCAACCTGGCCACCCTCTGGGCCGGCCCTGCTTACTAGATGGTGCTAACATTACCATTATCTGGATTTAAATATCTAAGAATTATACCCTCTGTATTAAAAATATTATAGCTACTTGACATAGCTGTCTTCACCTCAGTTAAACACTCGTTTCCAGACCAAAAAAAAAAAGAACTTGCAAAAGAGCAAGAAGTTACAAAGAGAAAATGTACATTATTTCAGCATCCCATCAACATCCCTCCCTGAAAACACTGGAATTGTGCTAATAAAATAAGTCCCTCTGATTAAAAGCTGTCAGTCATGAATAAGCTTCCCTTCTCTCCTGATCCTGGAGTTTTCCTTAAACTACAGACCATAGGTTTTAATTTTGTAAAGCCTCCCTTCCCACACCCTCCTGTTTTCCTTTTTTGTACATAGTTTAGACATGCAGACATAGTTTCATTTACTGCAGACACTTGTTTGCAACTTATTTAGTGTCGGAGTCACTGAGTCACTGAGGCAGCATGAGGCCCTTTGGGTGATCCCTGCTTCAACCTGAGATGTCTCATAGAGATCTCACTTAACCTCAGAGAAGCCAAGAATTTCTCCACGGCTTGGAGTTCAGGATTCACCCGAAGCTGCTCGACATCCCTAGTTTCAATTTACAGACATGCTGCATATTTACACTATTTTTACTATAATAACCATTTATTAAATGTAAATGTTACCTTTAAAAGAAAGGACAATTATTTTTCATATTGGTAATGTTTCACAAGTTAGCTGTAATCTAAAACTTTGAAAAAATGCTCACAAAATATAGAATATGCTGTGATTAACTTACAGTTACTCAAGGACTTGAAGTTTCCTATAAATTTTACATATTCATATGTAGGTGACTCTTTGGGGTCTATTGTCCCTCGGAGCATATGGCAACAGAACTCTAGTTGATTTTTTGCTGCAACAAACCAAACAAAACATTGGTAATGGAATACCAATATGTACATCAAAACATTGCAAGCTCATATTTTGAGCAAAATATGCACTGACATGAGAAACAATAGGATACCATAAGCATAGCCTTAACAATGTGCCATCTCATCCATTATTATCTTCCTTACATGGCAGTTGTTCTCCAGTGCCTCAAGTCTTTTCCAGCCCTGCTACCACAAAGTTTTCCAATTACAGGAGCTAGAAATTGAATTTAAGTTCTCATACATTTAGAACACAATCCTTTATATGTCTACTCAGAAATTAGTTCCATTGAGTTCAAGCGGCTTTCTCCTAGGTAGATACATATGAGATTGCAGCCTCATTATTGTGAGCACTATAAATAAAATTGTGGGTAACAGCCATTCCCAGATAGATTAACAAACTGTGAGTGACAGGCATTTTGGAAAGTCAATATCCCAACTGCAATCAATCCACAGCTCAGTATTCCTTCTGTTTTCAAAGCTCAGAGTTAAGAGTGAATCTTTATGTAGCTATTTACATATAAGAAGAAATTATCTTAGAACCCCAGAAGTACAAAAAAATAAGAAAAACAACTCTAAGGGGGATGGAGACCCCCCCCAAAATACCCACAGGCAAGCAGGTAGGAAGGGGGATAGAATGGACCAGCATTGCGGAGGGCCTGGATAATGGACTGGTACATTGAACAGAAGCACTCTACAGTGCAAAAGTTTGTTACAGGTCCCACTTATTATTTATAATGTTATTCTTTTCATTTACCTGGTATGTGAAAATTATGTCAGGAAATTCTTAGCCCAACAGAATAAGTCAGTGCTTATACTTTTGCTAATCATGTATTTTAAAATTTTGAAGTCGTTAGGACTTCTCTTTATATCTGAGAGAGAATTCAACAGTGCAACTTACATTTTAAATATTCTGGGGTCAACGAATCACTTTCCAACAGATGAGTGGACAGTATTTTATAAACCTCTGAATGCTCCCCCTCTGGGACAAAATTAAATATACTCTGATCCACAAGGTCAGACTAAAAGAGAAAAAATTAAATGAAAACTAAAATGTAATCTCATGAAATTTCCCTTTTGAATGCTAAGTAACTAACACAGGCATCAATGAGGAAAAATTTATGCTGCTTGTAACACATAATCCTAAATACTACATCATTCCTAAATATTTTTACAATAAGAAGCTGGAATGATCAATTTCAGATTCACTATATCAAATGTTACTATATTCATATCCAAAGTACAAAAGACCTTCCCCGTCTTTTGGAAGTTGAGGTACTTTTCAGTAACAAAGTATCTGATTCAACCTGCCCAGTTTTGATTTAAATTACCAATATACACATGTGCCACATGAGGGCATCCAATATTTTAAAAATGCATTTTGAAAATATAGTGACATACTGATTGTCTAATGACAGTACCTAGGATCCAAAGAGTTGCTTTATGTGTTTCCAAGCACTTGCACAGGCAGAGTAGGATTTTTTATTTGTTTCCTTGGAGCACAAATCCCCATGCCATAGTACAAATTAGTTTAAAAACTTTCTGTAACATGAAATGAGGGTTGTTGCCCAAGAATCACAAGTTCAGAGCCTCTTTAGGCAGACAAGATCCAAAGTACTAGGCAACCTGGTCAGTAAGTAAGCAGTATTACGCAATCTGCATCCTTCAGCTCACACATGGAAAATATTTCTAGTAATTAAAATAATTTATTACTTGAGCATCCCTCCCTCTAATAGTAAACTCAGTTGGTGAGTGCTAACAGAACTGGGGCTAAAACAGGCCACTGAGAAACAAGAGGGCCGTACCAGTACATTCAGAGGAACCCTGAGGTTTGCGAAAGTACAAACATAGTTTTTAATCAACTAAAGGGAGCAACCTCTACAATGAGGAATGAGTATGCTCAGCAGCCACAGAATATTGACCAACAATTGGAAAAGGCAGAAAACCGGATATATCCTGGTTAAGCTCCATACAACTTATAATATCTTGGGAGGAGGGCGCAACTGGCTGGCAGGAACCCTGAACAGAAACACTCCTGCTAAAAAGCTATACTACAACATTCTGCAGGTCCCGCTTGTTTTTGCTTTATATATAAATGCTTAGATTCAGAGATGTCTTAAGTGAGCAGAAAAGCACTTTCACTTGCACAAGGTAGCCCCCATGTCTCATCCCATTTCAGGAGGTTCATCAACCTTCAGGAGCTGCAATGGGTGGGGAACAGGAAGAGATCAGCAGAGTTCAGCTCTGCATCCCACTTTAAATAAATGATTAGATACAAACCCATTTCCCTAGAGAAGTATTATTTAAATGAACATTCTATGTGTTTTTCCTTTGTCTTCAGAGTGTTTGCAACCTCAAAGGACACCCGATTAGTGTCCACAGCTGGAATTTAAAACCTGTGCAAATAGTTCCATGCTTTGGATTTTGGTTTCTTAAATGACAGTCAAAAATTGTACTGGGCATTTCTAAGATCTGCCTAAAGTAACTCTTTGGACATGGGTTATTAACATACAAGTCAGCTTTTTAAAACAAATGTATGTGCATTGCAAATTATTCATAGATAATACAGGAAGATAGCACATACTCCAAATTTTGGAAATAGTCAAAGGATTTGCAGAAGACATGGACAGTGGATCCAGGATCTCTAACTGATAACAAGAACGGAGTATTTTGGAAATACCAATAACAGTCTGTACTGAGAACTACAGATATATCACATGCACTGTGAGATAGTAACTCTAAACACTAGATCAGCGCTAGCATCCAGGTGATGCATACTGTTGTCCTTTGGTAATTGAAGAATATTGGGCTGGCCACTAACAATCACATTGCTTTTGCTGCACAGACACCATTTCAGGAACACAGTGAACTTGCTGAATGGGACTTTATGGATTTGCATGTACATCTCAACAAGCTGATAAATAATGTTATTGGTAGAACATACCTTTATTTTTTTACTTGGTCATATTTCTATCCCCCCTCCCCATACCAGTAAGAGAGCAGGCAGGCTAACAATGCAAAATATCACAATCACAGACAATGATACAGTATTATTAAACATCATATTAAATTCAAACATAAAACCGGAATAAAACAGCAACAGTAAAATTAGCAAAACTATCAGTTAAATTCCAAAGGCTTCGACAAAAAGAAATGCTTTTACCATATGTACACCATCATGGGTAAAAACCTCACTGTCCATGATTACTGAAGTCCTTTTCCTACTTAGAGGAGGCCAAGTCTGCAAATATTATAAACAAACTTTACACTATGGTATCCTCAATTGTAGCAGTCCTCTCTCAGAGGAACCTATCTCACAGGGTTGTTGTGAGGAGAAGAATGTATACCACCTGAGCTTCTTAGAGGAAGAGTGACATAACAATACATGCTTATGCCCTTTGATAAGCAAAGAACAGCCTACTGCATGCCTATATGGAAGGAAGATAATGCACAGGCATATCTGTGTTACGTTCATGTCATAAATGGCAAGGTGTCAACTAATGTGCTACTGTAGAACACTGTGGTGGTTGTGTGTTCATGAATAGAGAAGAATTTCTAAAGCTCCTGATTCAGGGCCTGTTGAATATATACTCACTATTTAAGGTCCAGAATCTTGAATGGCAGATGGTAAATTATGCATCTAGTGACCGAACAAGTGTGGTATTTTTCTGTAACCAACTCGTACTTACTGGCAAATGTTCAAGTAAGGGAGTTACACTTTCCGATACATATATTATGCTTCCATCTGTCATGATTGCTAAGAAAAAACCATCAAGAGCCTGAAATTAAACAGAAGGGGAAGTTAAAAGGAGACAGTACAAACAGGCCACTGTACAATTTGGTTAACATACATAATAAGAGACAAGATTGACTTCTTAACTGATCTCAAAATCTTAAACCTCCCCACACAACCACCCTGAACTGTGGCCTTGCACACTATCTGACAATCAGTTCATGAGCTGCACTCTCAACCTGGGGAGATGCACATTATGCTAAAATACGTTTTTATGTCATTTTCAGCCAAAAATACCCTCCACAACAGCGCACGAAAGTTAAAATACAAAAGAAAACATTAAAATACCAATTACAAATTTGATAAAATTGTATCAAAACAGTTACATACACTGACAGTAGAAGCACAAAATCAAATGGCCAGAGCACTAAATTCAGTGTTATAAAATGCCCAATGGAAAAGGATGGGAAGGAGGGAAACGTATGTTTTCCAAGGTGGTGCCAAAGTTGAGGTGCCACTGCAAAGAAGGCCTGGTTCCAGTACCACCCAGCATGTTTTCAGGCAATGGTGAGATGGAGAGCAGAGACCCCTCTGAATATCTAAGCAGAGATGCAGTATCATACCGAAGCAGGTGGTACTGCATTTACTCAAACTGTTTAGGGCTTTAAAGGTCAAAGGGAACTTCAAAATGGGTTTTGAAACAGACCACAGGGCAACGAAGTTCAAAAAGTATAGTAGCAGTAATGTGTTTCAAATAATTAGTCCCCCAGTAACCTTCTGGCAGCAGCATTCTGCACATACAACATCATCTTTTACACGTTTTAATCTACTATTTAGGTAACTGCACTTTAATTACAATACAAATCTGAAAATATACCCCACTATAACCTAACAATATCACAAAGCAGTAAATTACAGTAAGAGAATTACACATTTCAGAATGATAATAATTAAGTTACCTCTAACATTAACTGAGTAAATTCTTCATTACTAAGGAATGTGGGTTTCCAGTCCTGTCGGATTTCACTGGCATCTGACTGGGCAGTGACTTCTGTAAAGGGAAACAAATCATCTCCATATTCACTTATTTTAATACATATATCCAATTTGCCAGCTAATTTGAACAAAAAGAGAGAATCTCCTAGAGAAAAATGGTGCCACAGATTTATTTCTCCCATTCCATTGGTAACTATAATTTATTAACTGCATTAGCTCAGTAATCAAATATGGCTCTGTTTTAAAAACAAACAAACAAACTAAGGTAGAGAGTGAGAAAGAACTGTATTCTTTGCAACATTCTACCTTCACATAGAGGAGAGATGCAGAGAGTGCGGCAAAAAGGATGAGAAAAGAAGCATTTACTAGCACTGGTGCATAAGAGGGAGAGCAGCAGCAGCAGCCTCCCAGTGGTTTCGCCGAATTCACAGAACAGGGATGGGACAGGGGTGGGGGGAGTTGGGGGAGCTCCAGGTTGACAGTGGTCCAGAGGAGCATGCAGACCTGTGGGATGCCAGCACCAACAACCCAGAGCTCCCCCAACCTTGCTGCCGCCTTGCCCCACCCCATCCCAGCAAATGCAACACCAAGTTCACCAAGGTGTTCTTGCCGTTTCATTTGTCCCATGTACTATTGCTGCTTCTCACTGCTGAAAGAAATTTCAGAAATTGCATCATCCTCAGTGGGCCAGGATCCTGCAAGGCCAGGCAGGAGTTGTCCATGCTTCATGAGGTGAATTTCAGAAGCAAATTGTGATATATCATGGGACACAGTTTTTAATTTAAAAAAATTAAAATCCAGCATTTTGCTGGGCTAGAGGAAGCTCTTTGCATGAGCTGAGGTTGGATTCCTGGCCACTGTCACCAGCAGGCAAATGGTTATTAAAAGTAATTATGTCCAAGTTTTGACTGCAGAAACAGTTGTTGTTTTTTTAACAATACTGTGTTATAACCCAATGAAGGACACAGACACAAGATATAAAACTGGATAAAAGAGAAAATTAAAGTGTTACATAAGATGTAAATGTGATATTAAAAGAAGACAGAAGACTGAATAAACTGAATGGAAAAAAACAAACATATCCTTTGAATAAATCCATTGCTTATGCTTCCTTAAAGCAGGGAAAGGGGGCACACACAAAGAAAAACAGACACTTGCACTTTCCCATATTAGAAGACTGGAAAGGAAATCAAAAGAACTCTGACACAGAAAACCATGACCAGCATGGAGTGCAAAGTTAGAGCCCTTTTTTGGTTGGGGTGGGGGAAGGCAATTCTAAATAAAACAAGTACTTCATTATTGAATTCTAAGTAATTACATCAACTTTTCATAATATGCATATATACAAGGGAGATTCCCAAATCAATCTAAGCTTTAGAACCCCAAAAACCATTCTTACTGCCAAGGCCTTTTCTTCCCTTATCTATGTTGATGCCAACATTGGACACCAGCCCAGAGCAATTGACACATCCGGGTCTTTTTGACCTAAGACTGAAAACTGCATAGCTGAAAGCTATGAACTCTCAAAGTTGAGTTGAAAGCCAAAAACAGTTGAGGGAAATAGAAAGAAAGACTAATGTTATCCTAAGCTCTTTATCCATACATTTAAATAATAACCTTGTAAACATTCCTGAAACCGAGACCACTGGTAATACTATGGAATACAATGGGGCAAAATGATTGTTCTACATGCAGCTATTTCACCCAATTTCTAAAGATACTGCCTACATTATAGGTAAGGGAAAAGGTAAATCATCATCAACTCCTTAAGAACAGTAAGATTTTCTATTGTACAAAAAAGTTCTTCTGTTTGCTGCAAAGAAGCCACTTATCTCCATAGGTATATGAGTTGAGGGGTGCATTTATTTCCCATTTTGGAAATATTTTTGTTTATCTCAGTTATTCTTTTATTTAAGGTCTATTTATTTACAAAGCAGTAATTTCCACTCGTTTTCCAAAATCTCAGGTGGGCAGACTGACTAAACATTTTATGAATTATGGACAAAATCCAGCACTTATTTATATATAAAGTACCACCACCTTCAGTAGAATTTGTTTCACAGCTTCATGGAACATTTCCAAGTTACCTTTGTGCTTCCGTAAAAAGTCAATGCTCTTCTGCAGTACAGTGGACTTGTCCATTTTCCGAGCATTGCCCGGAAGCATGGATCCCAGTTCTTTGATGAGTACATTAAACTGATCTCTGCGTTTCTTTTCAGACTTGTTTCTTGACACTCTTTAAAAAAATGTGACAATCATAGGAAAAAAGTTTTATGAAAATTCTTAAGGGTTAGGGTGCTTTATCCAACATTACAGCTCTGCTGACACAAGGGACTTCAGTGCATGCAATGGAGCTTCCTTTTTCTTTTCCTGTCCTCTCCCCCTCCACCCCGGACATCCTCAAGATCAGCTCCAGAGGATTGGGGGACCCTCTGGAGCAGATTTTGGAGGGCACAAAGGAAGAGGAAAAATGGAAGTCCTGTTATGCCAGCAGAACCCTGCTGGTGCATTGATGGATTCAGCCCAATGTATTTTAAGTTTCAACTGTCAATAAAATATACTCATTTCAAATAAAATGTTAGGAGCAGGAGACAGCCAACAAAACTGGCTGTGGAAATGCTTACAGCACAATCCTAACCATGTCTACTGAGAAGTAAGTCCTACTAAATTCAATGGAGCTTACTGCCAGGTAAGCAGGGTTAGGATTGCACTCTCAGTAATCCATGTTGGAGTCCTATACATAGAAACATTAGCAGTGTGGTTATACATCTTTACACATTTTTTGACTGGAATCCAAGTAACTACTTTTGGCAGAATCAGGTTCTTGGGCATGTCCAGTGGGATTTGTAAAAAAATATCTTCTTTCAATAATCATATGAACTGGAAATGCTACTGTAAATAAATAAGTAACACCCCAAATCTTGAGCCTGCAAAACAAGTTTTACTGTTGTTTCAATCTTAGCCTTTATTTTAAGCATGTTACAGTAGCTTTTCAAGAGGCCAGCTGCTGGTCAAGACACATGGAAGGACTTTATAGATGTTCTTAACCCTCAAAGTAGGGATTTTCACATACTTGCATGGATTGTATCAAGAAGCAATCTATGGGCTGCTTCAGACGTAATGCTACTAGTGATGCCGCTAGACTGCAACTCCCATCATCACTGATCATTGGCCATGCTGGGCAGGGCTGATGGGAAATTAAGTCCAACAATAGCTGGGGGACCACAGATTCTCTGCCCCTGTCTTAATCCATGGCTTACTTAGGTAAGTCTCAGCAAGCCCAAGCGAAGCATTAGTCTCGCATGCTCTCTGTCCCCCTCCCCCACTTCCAGGACAATTTTACTTCCAGTTTCAAATAATTTTGGCTTAGCATTATGTGCAAGTCAGGAAACCTGGCTTACAACAAACAATGCTTAGTTAAACAAGTGAACTTTATAACCCATGGTCTGAAGATGGCTTTACCTGGGCTTGCCAAGGCTTTTCTGTACAACACTTAACCATGGTTTAGCACTGTGTGTAAACCGCTCTAATCGTAGAATCCCATTTCAATGCACAGATTACATTTCCTGGTCACAGAAACAAATGTTTTGTGTTAACTACCTCAAAAAACATACCTCTTTGCTTTATCCTTGTCATCTTCTTCCACGAGACCATCAAAAATGCTACCATCATCTCTACAAGAAAAAACAAGTTTCAGAGGACAGTCACATTGTACAGAATTGCGTAAAAAATAAGAAGAGCATGCTGATAAATATTTCCAGTTCTAACGAGGATTATAAATGATAACACATACTTGATCCACAGATTACTGATTATGTAGATCAGGAGTTCACATACTCCCCCCCCCCATAAACCACTTGAAAATTGCTGAGGATCTAAGCAGACCACTTAATTAGTTTTCGGCCTGTTGTAGCAATTTTAATGTACTGTGCTAGATGCTGCATAATTTTAATTGCATTTTTACAGACACCTGAATGAAGCTCACAGACCACTAGTGGTCCACAGAGCATCATTTGGGAACCATGGATCTACATCTCAAAATAATTGGTATTTATGAGATTTGTTTGGTTGTAAAGTTAACTTTGTGAACATTACTTTTTCTATTGTAACCATACACATAATTTAGGAAGATTCCTTACTGAATCTTTGCAATCCTGCATTGCCATTAAGTGCAGTTATTCATAGCAAACAGCTAAAAGTCTGTCATAAGTCTGTTATAAAAATAGGATGGCTAACCTTTTTTGGCCCAGGAGGCACTTTGACAACCACCCCTCCAAGGCTGCATGCCAATGGTGGCCATGGCCAACGTATATTTACACACAAGCACACCACACATTCAGGCAGGCAGGCAGCCACTCACATTCAGACACCCACAGGCAGGCTCCCCCCACCATTATTCTGACAATTCAGCAGAGGTGGGCTTCCTTCCCATTGCATTACTAGGCTAGGAGGAGAGGAAAGCCTCACAGCCCATTTTCTTACCTTTCAAAGGCACCTTTTCCCTCTCTGGTACAGTGTCATTCCTAGGAGGTCTTAGAGCTCCTTCCAGTTTCCTGAGCATCAAGTCCTCCTAGCAATGGTGCTGCACAAGACGCACCTGACTTTGCAGGAACTGGGAGGCTGCCTGAAATGGCTTGGCAGGCCAGATCCAGGTGGCAGGTTTGCCACTCCTGTTATAGAGATACTGCAAATTCAATAGCCTCACTTTGAAATTCTGCTTTAAATCATGTGTAACTAGTATTATTGCATATATAGAAATAATGCACAAAACTCAAAGATAAATTACCTGTCTGTAATGGAGCTCATTTTATGGGTGCTTATGGTAAAGAACATAACATATCACACTTTAGTCTTGTGGTAGACATTTGTACGTCTGCTCTGTGAGAGAACAGAAAGAGAAAGAAATGTGACTTTTAAACTTTATTCTCTTATTTTTCCTGAATAAAATTTCGTGCTGCCACCAAAAGAACCAATAGGCAGAATCCAGAGAACCATGCAACTAGTTCCAGATGTCCAATAGGCTTTTGGCAGCAACTCCCATGCCCACCCCCAACCCTCCATGGCAAACGATATTTGAAACTGAGACAACTCAAAAGCAATTTGTGATTTGAGCAATTTGAAGAGCCCTGTTGGATCAGGCCAGTGGCCTATCTAGTCCAGCATCCTGTTCTCACAGTGGCCAACCAGATGCTCGCAAACAGGACCTGAGCACAAGAGCCCTCTCCCCTCCCCTGCAGTTTCCAGGAACTGATATGCAGAAGCATACTGCCTCCGTGTAGAGTGCCCAACTGCTGTTTAAAAATATTCCACTGGAAATGCCAAAGTCCTTAACATAAGAAGCACAGCATACCAACTTATGTCCAGCAGCCTCTCATTTTGGTGCTGTACCCTAATTATCTGAATATAATCCCATGGGTTTTTACCGTTTATACTTTTTTGGATGATAAATGGCAATGTTCTAAAATGATGGATTCCAAAAGGAGCGACTTGTGAGATAATATATTCAAAATGTATTCTCCGCAGAAGATCATCAATCTCCAATTCAATACTGTTAAAGAGAAAAATAAAAGTTAAGAGTTATTAGAATTCTGAACCTATTTTTTTTTCATATAATATAGGTAGCCACCCTTTAATTTAATTATGGGAACAGAGCAATGTAATTAATAGTTTAAAGTAACCAAACAGACATGCATCTCCAATAAGAGAAGCGTTCTTGAGCAGCTGCACTTTCATCCTGTCTGACCAGAGCTACATTCTGAAACACTCACTACTTGAAAGTTGTTCCATTACAATCAGTGTGATTTACAGTGCAATCCTATGTCTCTACTCAGAAGTAAATCCTATTAAGTTCAAAGGGTTTTACTCCCAGATAAGTATACATCATATTGGTGCCTTAATTTCAGATATGCTTGGCAAGGCCCCTCCACTCAGATTTGGGCAATTCCCCCTTCCTACTACAGCCTTTTGCAATATAACCCTTCAAGAGGGACACAACCATCCAGAGAGGGTTTTAAAGGGGCACAGCAAGGAGAATAGAAAGATAAATATTGGTTGCACAAGCTTTCACTCTTGCAACTGTTGGATCCTACCCATTAACTCTGGATGGCATTGTATCAGAATTGTTTCTACTATTTAACTTATCTCCAAATTTACTCCTTTTTTATTCCATGTCCCAGAATCTACTTCTTTATTTCTTCAGACCAAAACTGCCTCTAACTACCAGATGTTTCTATTTCTATTTCTATTTACAAAGCACAATCCTCAGAGTTGTGCCAACAAATTCCCTAAAATAATGCTCAAAACCTACAGTGGCGAAACACTTTAATAAGGTACAAGTCTCATTTCCACATGTTAGACTATGTTTGCAGCAGCACAAATTCTGCATTCAGTTTTATATTATTAATATATTATAATATATTAATATTATTAATATAATAAATGCTGCTTTCAGTTTAATATTATATTAATATATATTTTATATGAAAGTGCTGTCTATAAATATTTAAATAAATAAAACAAACAGTACTGCTCAGACAGGCCTTTGGAATTAGAATGTTTTTTACCAATCAGTTTTAACTGATACATTATCAATGTTTTTACTGTTATTACTGTAGTACAGTAGGGACCCACTCATACGGCAGGTTAGGTTCCAGACCCCTGCCGAAAAGCGAAAGCCGCCGAAAAGCGGATCAGCTGTAGCGCGGGGGTGTGGAACCTAACCCGCTCATCGCGCCAGAGGAGAAGATCAGCTGTAGCACACTACAGCTGATCTTCTCCTCCTCCGACAGGATCAGCTGTAGCGCGGGGGTCTGATCGCACCAGAAGAGAAGATCAGCTGTAGCGCATGTAGCAGCTGTGACATGTCCCTCCCTGTATTGGTCCAAAGAATGCAGATATGCCATATATTTATTTGTTTATTTATTTATTATTAGATTTATATCCCGCCCTTCCTCCCAGCAGGAGCCCAGGGCAGCAAACAAAAGCACTAAAAACACTTTAAAACATCGTAAGAATAAACTTTAAAATACATTAAAACAAAACATCTTTAGAAACTTTTTTTTAAAAGCTTTCAAAACATCTTTTTTTATATATGTCTTCTGTTCTAAACCCCAACTTTACCCTAACACATTTGAACAGCAGAATGGGCAGGATGCAACTGAAAAACCGTCAGCCATACAGACAAATACATTACTCCTCTGAAAATACAAAACAGTTCAAAATCTTGAGGGCGGGGGAAAATGTCTCTACATTCAGTTCTCCTTTCCCACTCCACTCGCTCTCTATACCAAACAGGATATTATGGCAGCACTGCCCTTCTTCTGTATCATTCCATTCTCCTTCCCCTATCAGCTGTGATGGTTTCTAAAATGAAGCAGTTTTTCCAGAACCACCTCCATCCAAACACTAAACTGGTATTTTTAGTTCCCTTCCAAGAAGCAAATCATACTGAGAGAAGGTTTAAGTTTCATTTAGAATATTAATATATCCTCTTGCCAGCAGAGCTATCCAAACAATAATGATTACTTGTTTAAAAAAGGAACTAAAAAGGCTAGAAAGAAAATACAAATAAAAGCAATCTGCCAGGAGAAAAAGCAGGGAGAAAAAGCCTACCAAAGCATGACTCAGAGAACCTGCTTGTGTCTTTCTGGCCTAATAGCCTAGTGTCCTATTGACCTACTTTTCCTGTTAAGGTGGTTAAACCTTTATCTCCCATTTGAATAGCTTTCTTTTAGCAAACAAAAGTATCCACTAATATGCACAAAGAGACCTTTTGAAATCTAGACTGCAGACATTGAAACATGAGGCTTGTGTTTTTAAACTTTGACAGTATGAATGTTTTGCCAAACATTACACAAGTCAAGAAAAAAATATAAATGAGGCAATACATCCTGCACTTG
The DNA here is from genome assembly GCF_030035675.1 of Rhineura floridana. Taxonomy (NCBI): domain Eukaryota; kingdom Metazoa; phylum Chordata; class Lepidosauria; order Squamata; family Rhineuridae; genus Rhineura; species Rhineura floridana. Next base: position 31,962,428 of record NC_084488.1, read on the forward strand.
TAGCCTTTAAAATTGTGTGTCACTCTCACCTATAATGCCTAAAACTTTATATTATGATGCCAGATATCTGAACAGCTACTCTAGGCATGCATATGTGGGATTTTTAAGTTTTAAGTTTCTTCCTCTGTTCCCACCCCATCCTCCCGCAACCAGAGCGGAAGTTTCATTTTTTACTCTCCACAGTTTCAGAAGTGTTTTACCATGAGGATTTAAGGGGGAAGGAAGGATGCGGTTTGGGAAACACATATCCAAAGCCACTTTGGACACACAGAGCTACTTGCACAGTTCTTTGGATCCTGGCCTATGGTTAGAACAAAAAAGAAAAAATTATTTTAAAATATTCTTGTTTTTCTGATTTTAAAGACTTCTAAAATTAAAAGGGCACATGTGCAAACCAAGACAAAAATAGACTAGAATCCAGTCACTAAATGTTAAAACAGAAGAGATGAAATCTACAGTGTGGAGTAGAGGAAGTGGAGAAAAATGTTTTGCTAGTATAGGGCGTGACAGAAATCCAGCTGCTGCTTGCGGCAGTTGAAGGTCTTCTGCACTGCGCAAACTGTTGGCAAGCATCTTCCTGAATAGTCTTAAGAAAGTCACATATATTACAGAAGGAGCTTAACACAACGTTCCTTACAAGAAACATCTTTTTCTCTTCTTCCCTCCCTCTTCTTTCCTAAACTTCAAGAGTTCTGTAAAATTCAAAAGCTAATTCACTGCTTGGGGATGTTCAGGTAATAAAGGTATTATGATACTAAAAACTTTCAGTGACCTTTTTGGATTGCATTCCTAACCTTTTCCTCCTCCACAGATTTGATTCCCAACAAACCTGCCCCCCACCCCTGCTCCTTGAGCGATGTACATATCAGAGGTTACTTCAATTTCTCAATATGATATAATACAAAAAATATGAAATGTTCTCTAGTGCAATCAAACTTTATTCAAGGAATCATGCAAATGACAGGCATTAGGTCAATAATAAACAAGGGCACTTTAAAGGATGGCATGCACCCAGAAGAAAAAAAGGCCAGTGATAACCTACAGACAGATCCTAAAGGAAGGATAAGTAAAAGAAGTCCTTAAGGAAGTTACATAACTCAAGAGAAAAATACACAGAAACTGCAAAATCGCGAGAAAGTAGATTAGTGAAGAACAGTGTAGAGCAGGGTCATCAACCTTTTTGTGCCTATAAGCCCCTTTGCAAATTGGAGCAACTGTTGTGGACACCACACACACAGAGCCAAGTACACACCACAACTGATTCTATTGGCAACCACAAAATGCTTCTTTCAATTTTTGTGAGGGAAGGGGACCCTGTGGGTGCCAAGGAAGGCCTCTGCAGGTACATGTGCACCCATAGGCACCATGTTGGTAGGGTAACACTGTTAGGGAGTAGTAAGTAACACTAGGAAAGACACAGAAAAATGGGAAATTTTAGTTAACAAGAGAAGAAAACATCATGTAAAAAACATTAAGTTCCTGCATTCGGCCACATAATTCAGTTTGCCATCATTTTATTTATTTATTTATTTTATTTGTTAAATTTTTATACCGCCCCACTAGCATAGCTCTCTGGGCGGTGTACAACAAGAATACAAATATATAACAATAAAATTCCATAATATAATACAACAAAAACATAAATAAAAATAATAAATCAGAATCAATTACAGCAAACTTAAGAACTAAATTAAAATTAGATTAAAATGCCTTGGAAAAGAGGAAGGTTTTAACTTGGCGCCGAAAAGATAGCAATGTCAGCGCCAAGCGCACCTCATCGGGGAGACTATTCCACAGTTCGGGGGCCACCACCGAGAAGGCCCTAGTTCTTGTTGACACCCTCCAAGCCTCGCTATGAGTCGGAACTCGGAGGAGGGCCTTCAATGTAGAACGCAGTGTACAGGCAGGTTCATATCGGGAGAGGCGTTCCAACAGATATTGTGGTTCCGCGCCGTATAAGGCTTTATAGGTTAAGACCAACACTTTGAATCTGGCCCGGAAGCGTATTGGTAGCCAGTGCAAGCGAGCCAGGACAGGTGTTATGTGTTCAGACCGCTTGGTCCTCGTTATTAATCTGGCCGCCGCGTTTTGCACGAGCTGTAGCTTCCGAACTGTCTTCAAAGGCAGCCCTGCGTAGAGCGCATTGCAGTAATCCAATCGCGAGGTTACCAGAGCATGTACAACTGATGTAAGGTCCTCCCTGCTCAGATAGGGACGTAGCTGGGCCACCAACTGAAGTTGGTAGAATGCATTCCGTGCCACCGAGGCTACTTGAGCCTCAAGTGACAGGGAAGGATCTAAAAAGACCCCCAGACTACAAACCCGCTCCTGTAGGGGGAGTGTAACCCCGTCCAGGACAGAGTGCATATCCACCATCTGATCAGAGAAACCACGCACCAACAGCATCTCAGTCTTTTCTGGATTGAGCCTCCGTTTGGATTTCCTGGCTGTGATGGATTCTGGAGACAAATATTACGGTTTGGAACTCAGCGCTGTCACAAGAAATTGAAGAGATTGGAGATAAAGATATTATCGGTTCAAAAAAATTCCTGGACTGGAAAGATTTGATGGAACTTGAAATGGAGAAAGCTAACAGAATTAATCCCTGTTTTGTGTCAATGGAAAAATCTTCAAGAGATGTGCTAGTGTATCATATAAAAAAGAGGAATAGAGATGCGGCTTTGCAACAATACTTCAGTGATATGTTTGGAACTGATGGCAAGAAAATATCTGTTAAAAAGGAAATTCCTATCAGACTCTTATTATATGACTATGACAGCAAGATTATTGGGCGTGTAAAGATGGAAGATGGAACCAATACAGATAATGGAAGAAGAGCGATTTGAAATTACTGGACTTAGTAGACTTGATGAGTTGGATTAATTGACATGTTTATCTAGAAAAAAAAATTGATGGACATATATCTCAAGGATTGGAAACTTCTCTTTGACTTTTTGTGGAAGAATAAAATGATATGATGTTAATGAGATTTGTACCCAATTAAGATAACCGCTGGAGGAAGGTGATTTTATAATCTATAAGATACAGGCTTGTTATATATTATAGACTTACAGCTGAACTACGACAAATCGGAAGTCAATTTTTTTATATATTTTTTTTTATTGTATTAGTTATGGATTTGTGTTTTTTCTTTTTGTATTGTTTTGGTTTTGAAAATTTGAATAAAAATTAATTGAAAAAAAAAGAGAATCAACAGAGTTACACTCCCTCCGTCCCTCTCCCGACATAGGTCATCGTACAGGGCGACCAAGGCTGTCTCGGTGCCGAAACCGGGCCTAAAACCCGATTGAAATGGATCTAGATAATCGGTTTCATCCAATAGCGCCTGGAGCTGGCCAGCAACCACTCGTTCCAAGATCTTGCCCAGGAATGGAACATTCGCTACTGGTCTGTAGCTGTTGAAATTTTCTGGGTCCAAGGAAGGTTTTTTCAGAAGTGGTCTCACTGCCGCCTCTTTCAGACAGCCAGGAACCACTCCCTCTCGTAAAGAGGCGTTAATCACTTCCCTGGCCCAGCCAGCTGTTCCATCCCTGCTGGTTTTTATTGGCCAAGAGGGGCAAGGATCTAGTACCGAAGTGGCTGCACGCACCTGTCCAAGCACCTTGTCCACGTCCTCGAGCTGAACCAACTGAAACTCATCCAATAAAACATGACAAGACTGTGCTCCGGACACCTCATTTGGATCAGCTGCTATAAACTGGGAGTCTAAGTCCCGGCAGATGCATAAGATCTTATTCTGGAAGTGCCCAGCAAACTCATTACAGCGGGCCACTGATGACTCAACCATGTCCTGAGGGCCAGAATGAAGTAGCCCTCGGACAACCCTGAAAAGCTCCGCTGGGCGGCAAAGAGATGACTTAATAGTGGCAGCAAAATGTTGTTTTTTCGCCATCCTCACCGCTCCTAAGTACAGCTTAGTAGAGGCACTTACCAGCGCATAGTTGCATCCGTCGGGAGTTCGCCTCCACCTCCTCTCAAGCCGTCTCCTATCTTGTTTCATCGCTCTCAGCTCTGGAGTGTACCATGGAGCTGTATGAGCTCTACACAGGAGAGGGCGCGCAGGCGCAATCGTGTCATATGCTATTCAGTTTGCTTCTTGATGCTTGTGGACTTTCAGCACAGATGTCTTCAGAAACAGAATATGTTTTATGCACTTGTTACTGCAAGCCTAGGTAGTCATCTATTTCTTGATACAATTACCCAGGAAGTGGTGGCGCATCATAGCATACCACCATTTACAGGGACTTTACTCAAAACTTTTCAAGAAGTACAGCAAGCACTGCACTTTCTAGCTGCTCCAAGCAGATGTAAATGGTTTTTAAAAGCCATGGAAACCCTTGGACCACTTTGTATGTGCTTTATAGTATTTTTTTAAAATAAAAAGATGGATTTTTTTAGCACTTTGCCCCAAAAAACTGCAGAGATATTCAGTGGAACAGACTTACTAGTCTACTCACATGCAAGAGCCACGAACTGGATTAAAACCATTCCGTCCATCCCTACTTACGCAATGTTGGATTCTGCCAAAACCTGTCAATTGTGCATTAATCTCAGGATAGTGATCGCCTGTGACACATGAGGATCATTTCCAGACAGCCCAACAGGGCAGCTTTACAACAGTTAACACATTTTCTTCTTTTGACCACAAAACTGATACAAGAATGTATAGGGAGGACAACCAGCAATTTTGTGTGTGAGAGCTAACAACTGTGGTGGACTTCCTTGCACAGCTGGTTTATTCATAGTTTGTATTGAGATCACACATTTAGATAGTTGTTATATTTATTTTTGAATACCTTTGAAAAATATGTCATAGGAATAAAATATAGGGAGTAATAGGAACAAATTTTGATGCTTATGAATACATTAACACAATTTAAACTTAAGCCAGAATGACTAGAGAAAACAAAACAAACACAATACAAACAGAAGTAGCAAATAATTTCAGCATGCTGTCTGATATTCCATACAGAATTAATAACAGAATGTTCTCCTAACAGGTTTGACAAAGTTGATTTAGCTCAGTTGAAACACTGTGTAAAAATGAATGGTTCCGATCCAGCAGAGGCCCCAACTGGTAGGGGGAGGGCATTGGTTTCTGTCAATTCCCCATCCCCGTGCAGCACGGCCCACAAAAACTGCTCCAAAGGATTGGGCGAAGAAGGGTAGGAGATGGTACTATGGTCCGTAAGGGAAAGGTGGAATAGGCAAAAATTCCCTTCCCCTTCTGTTGATTAGAATCTATGTGTCCTGCCCAAAGTTGAAGAAAGACTCAGACATGGTTATGGGTTTTTTTGTTGTTGTAGTTAGAGACAGCATCAATTCAGTGTGCTTCATGGGTCTATCTATGCTTACTCAGAACTCGGCATCTCCCTAGAACCAACTAAGTGTACCTTCGCAACTCTAAGGCGTTGACTCAGCAACCGCTCCCCCCCCCCCGAGTCAGCTTAAGTAAGGCTGGGCGGGCTTCCCGCTTGCGTGTGCCTACTGTCAATGCTGAGAGCACACGCATAAGCGACAGCTCCGCCTTAACTGAGTCTGTTGAATTTTCCATCTCATTCACCTCCTGGTACAAGGCGAAGGCAGGGCCTCTGCCACCTTCTCATCTTCCCCCTCTGATAGAGGGGGGCTGCTGACTGACAGCCTGGGTGCAGGGAGTGGGAGGGTGGGCACTCGGCTGGGAAGCGTCTGAAGGGTCAGGAAAGCTCCCACAGGGCTGTCTGGAGTTGTGGGGGCAGAGTTGTCAAGGACTGGAACCGGGATGCCTTCTAAGACCGTTTCGTCACATGGGCCCTGCCCAGGTTGTTCATCCCACTCCAAGTCCTCATTCTCTGCCTTGGTCTCATCTGCCCATCCCCTCCCAGCAGGGCTCACAACGTTATGTTTAGAAAGAATAAAGGAAGGTCAGTATGGAAACAGGCTATCAACCAGCTTCCTCCATATCTATTCCAAGGCACAACTACTCTAGAAGTTAACCTGAGAAAAGGAATAGGAATAACTATGATGCTTTAAAAAAAGAAAGGATGTCACATTTTTCTATGCAGTTCCTCATCCAAAAGCCTTTCACTTATAATCACAGAAGTGATTCTTCACTTTATAGGACACCTGACATCTGACAAATGTGTATGCAGTTAGATCCTTAATCATCAGTCTCAACTATTTAAAACTAAAATCTGCATCATTCACTGATTATTCACTGTTTATAGATTAGCCATACCAATATTTGTTCACTTCAGCCAGGAGCATGTGCAATATATGGCATAATTCTGACTACTACACAGTATTAGAGAAACAGTTTCCCTGCTTCTGTGCTGCAGGTTTACAAGGCTTCTGGATTTCTAATCCCTCTAACTTCTAAGCCTCTTTTGCCATTACTGTTTTCTAAAAATGTGTCTCTATTAGATGATACAATCTAATACAATTTACTTTGCAGCATCATTCTTTTATGCAGCTTTCACTAACCAGCTCCCGAATGTAATTCTCACAGCATCCCTACATAATGCCCTGCTTTACAAAGGGGCCACATTAAAAAAAAGTAGAAGGCAAACTGATCACATTTTTGCAGACATATAGAATAATACACTACTGATGAAAGGAATTTAGCATACTAATATATATCTATAGATGCCTCTGGGAAATTAAGAAAGTGGGTGGCTAGTGTCTCATCAGTGCTGTGCTTTGCAGTGCACCCAGCCACCCTATAAGGAAAGGTTCTTTTTAAGTTTTTTAAAAAGGAGGGAAGGGGCAGGAGATCTGGGGGCCTGCTGCAAAACTGTTAGAGCCATACGACAATGGAACCAATGACCTAGAGAGGTAGTGGGCTCTCTGACACTGGAGGCTTTCAAGAGGGAGCTGGACAGCCATCTGTCGGGAATGCTTTGATTTGAATTCCTGCATTGCGCAGGGGGGTGGACTTGATGGCCTTATAGGACCCTTCCAACTCTACTGTTCTATGATTCTATGCTACCTAGGCTCCACCTGCACTATACATTTAAAGTGGCAACATGCCACTAAACAGTCGTGGCTTCCCCCACAAAGAATCCTGGGAACTGTGGCTTGTTAAAGATGCTGAGAGTTGTTGGATACCTTAAACATAACTGAAGCTGGCCCAACGGCCCATCCAGTCCAGCATACTGTTCTCAAGGTGCCCAGTCAGATGCCTGTGGAAAGCCTGCAAACAGGACCTGAGCGCAACAGCTTCCTCCCCACTGGTAATTCCCAGGAATTGGTAAGGACTAGAGGACTGTCTTCTCCCATACGAAGAGCAAAGAGTCCTCTGGTGGGCCTCCTGGTGGGATTATCTGGCTGCAATGACAGTGCTCTGTGGCTGAGTCTAGCTGCACTTGACCTGTTTATTGAGCATTCATCCCAGTTTGCTTGCACAGGGGACTGGAAACAAAGCCCTATGAGGAGAGACTGAAAGAACTGGGCATGTTTAGTCTGGAGAAGAGAAGACTGAGGGGAGATATGATAGCACTCTTCAATTACATGAAAGGTGGTCACATAGAGGAGGGCCAGGATCTCTTCTCGATCGTCCCAGAGTGCAGGACACGGAATAATGGGCTCAAGTAGGAGGAAGGCAGATTTCGACTGAGCATCAGGAAAACCTCCTAACTGTTAGAGCCATATGACAATGGAACCAATTACATAGAGAGGTAGTGGCACTGACACTGGAGGCCTTCAAGAGGCAGCTGGACAGCCATCTGTCGGGAATGCTTTGATTTAGATTCCTGCATTGAGCAGGGGGTTGGACTCGATGGCCTTATAGGCCCCTTCCAACTCTACTATTCTATGATTCTATGATTCTAAGACTCAGGGCTCAGGTCCCTCAGGCCACCCCCTAATAATGTCCCTGTTCAGTAAACTCTTTCAGTAACTGTAACTATGTGCAATAGCAGAGAATCTTTATGGTTTAATTCCTTAATCCTAAAACCTGATGTGCTCCATCACATCACAAATAATAATATTACACCAGCCCTACAGAAAAATAAGATGTGCGTAAAGGTCTGATGGCTGGGATCTAAAGAAAGCATCTAACAACTTTGGCATGCCCAGTCAGATGCTTGATTGGTGTTTCTTTAAATTATAAACTCCCATATCATATCAGACATTACTTTTGAAGAAGCATGGGGAAAAGGCTACTGTTTGAGAAATAAAATCCAAAGCCTGGAACTAATTGTGTGATTCTTAGAGCCCCAGATTTTGCTTGGAAAGAACATTCCCTTGATGATAATAAAATTCCCACTGATTCAGTAAGATGTTAGCAAAATGAAATATAGCACACACACAAAGAAAGTTCTGATGTATATGTCCAGTCCAGCCACTCTTAAAAACAGGTTAGGTCTTACTGAACTCTTGTATTCTGAAAAATGTAATGTCATGGCACTATCACCATCCCAAATTGAATATATTTATGAATGACAGGTTTATGGCGTACATATGGAGCCACCTTGGCAGCACTACCTATCCCATTCACTTTAATCATTGTATACACCAAGCTGTTCCCTGACACTAAAGTGAATTAAAGGGCTCTTGCTTGGATAAACAGTAGAGATGTGAAGGACCAGAAAAAAACTGGGACACTTTTTGGGGGAAGTGGGGTTTTTTTGGGGGGGGGGGAGGTTCCAGAAAAACTCTGGAAAAAACTGTTTTCTCCAGTTTTTCACATCCTTTTCACATCCTAATAAACAGTCCCACCACATATGTGACAGAGCCTCTAGATCAAACTGATAGAATGCAAGTGAGCTTCACTACCACAGTAAACCAGACTTGTTAGTAGGCCTCCAAAGGTTACCAGCCTGCAAAAAAAATTACTTGCTTGCTTTTGTTCACAAAAAGGGTCACCTGAGTAAAAAGCAGACTAGTAAAACAATGTACAGGCTAGACTAGAAAAGCAGCAAGCCAGCAAAGGAGGCATGAAGCACTGTCTGCATCCTCCAATAGTCTGTCTGATTTCTAGACGGACAGGAATAGGCTTTGTCTCCTACGCATTCAGCACAAAAGTGCAGCAGTCTCGCGGTGAAGTCACTCTATTTCTCTATGGCCAGACCACTGCAGTTCCACTTCCCTCCTTCAGCAGCCAGGACAGAAGCCAAGCAGGCTGGCAAAAGAGATCACTGTGTCCTTCCTTCGTCAGACTGCACACTTGCCTGAAGGAAACTCCATGAACTTGCCTGAATGGAATTCCTGGTTGCTAATGGTGATGAAGTAACTAGTTAAATCAAGACAGCAGTCACACCAAATTGTGCCATGGTATGGGCAAGATTAAATTTAGGCTGCTAGTGTTAATACTGATTTGATCTACATTTTCTTATTATTTTCATATATGCTATTGGGTTATAGCTAATTGTGTCCTTACATGAATGGAAGAAGTCCTTCCATTCACGGAAAAGGCTCTGATCCAGTGGAGGCTTGCACTAATGGACTGGGGGCTGGGAGAGGCAATTTTTGCCAATTTAATTTCCCCCGAAGCCTCCTGCATCAGCCTCCAGACTGTTCTGGACAGTCCCCCAACTCCATGGAGCAGATTTGAGAGGGAATGTAGGGGGCATAGAGGGAAGATAGAACTGGTAAAAATTGTTCCCCTATCCTTCTGTTACCAGACACATCTGGTGAATCAAGATTCCTTCCACAAATGGAAGGGCATAATTGGATTCCACCATTATGAACAGACAGCTGTGAGTAAAATTTAAAATTATATGTGTTTTACATTGTAAACCACCTTGGATACCTTGCAGAAAGGATATATAAATGCTATACATAAATTTCAACATCAGCTAGTTGACTGTTGCAATATTGCATTGAATGTTTAAGATTCTTGAAATGCATTCCATATTTATTTATATTTTTAAAATTTTCTACATCAATACATAGGTTATATGCAAAGCTCAGATGCATAAGAACAATTGCAAATAATTTTAGAATATAATAAAAACCAACATAGAAAGAACAGCCCCCCAAAGAACACTTAATCTTTTTAAAAATATTCTAAAAATATAAAATACACAAATATAATTCATTGTAAATACCAGAAGACAACTTACATAATAATAAAACAATGTTATCCTTCCTTCTCACCTATGTATCAGACCAGTCAACTTGTCTATATCAGGTACCCTCAAAGTCTTCCTCATCCACTCCGAAATCAAGAAAGACCCCTTAGATTTCCAGTATTTGGCGACTTCCGGGAAGGGTGACTTAGCCTGTGCCTGCTTTTGAGACGGGCTCCTGCCTCAAAAGAAGCTTATTCAGATATATCAGTCAGATTTTTTTTTTTTTGACTGATTAAACTTCTCCCGGGTAGGGAGAAACGAAGAGATTAACCTCAAAGCCTATTTTTGTTGGGACGACCAGATCTCATTAATTTATGGGACGAGGTCCAGCCGACGAAGGTGGGACAGATTTTCAACAACAAGCTCTATCTGATAAAGCGAACGTTCATCTTATCTTCTAAGAGAGAACGCACTAACAGGCAAGCACCCTTCTTTCTATATTTTTCTTTTACTTGACTTAAATTGTTGCTATTTAAAAGAGATTTGCCAGATTGATCGGTTTTTGACATCTCACTGGGGAGCCATAACTTCTCTCTGCTACTCACTAATTAATAGCTTATCTCTGTTTTTGTTGCAAAAAGCTGTCCTGGATTTGCATTCTAAAGATATACACAGAAGAGGGATTTCTATTCCAGATTTTTATTTTGAAGAATATTATATTGTCTGAGACTACTCTCTTTTTGGTCTATTTTATTTTGACGAATCTGTTTCCTGACGACCGCCATTAATTGTTTCGATCCTGGGAACTGCATTTTGTTTACTTAAGCATGGAGAGATAAGGCTGTCTGCTCTGTTTATACTGTGATGTCACCAAGTTTGGAGTATTAACCCAATTGTTGCTGAAATAAGAAGTGGTTTTCCTATATTTTTCTTTTAAAATGGCAATTAAGAAAGTGGCTGAGAATCTGGAAATAACTATGTTTCAGAAAATAATGGATGAGATTGAGATAACGAAACAAAACCTGCGACAGGGTTGTAAGGAGCTGAAAATTGAATTGAGTAAAATGAAGCAGGAGATTAAAGATATAGGGGTCCCTGTGAGAGAGGTGACCCTGGAGATTGGAACAAACGTGGAACAGGAAAAAGATTTGGAGTCTATGGACTTTAGAAACAAAATCTATTGTTTGGAGACACAGGAGATTAAAGACATAGGGGTCCTTGTGAGAGAGGAGACCCTGGAGACTGGAACAGGGGTCCCTGTGAGAGAGGAGACCCTGGAGACTGGAACAGGGGTCCCTGTGAGAGAGGAGATCCCGGAGATTGGAACAAACGTGGAACAGGAACAAGATTTGGAGTCTATGGACTTTAGAAATAAAATCTATTGTTTGGAACTCAATGTTATCTCTGAAGAAATTAATGAAGATTCTAGAGATAAAGTTATCAATGGCATGGATAATCTTCTGGACTGGAATGATGTGATGGAGCCCAATATAGAGAAAATCTATGGAATTAACTGCAGCCATGTGACAATGGAAAAACTTTCAAGAGATGACCCAGTGTATTTTGAAAAAAAGAACAGAGATATGATTTTACAGTAGTATTTCAGCAACCTATTCAGAATGGATGGCAAGAAAATATTTGGGATAGAGGTAATTCCCATCAGACTCTTACTATATGACTATGGCTTTGACAGCAAGATTATTATGGAATACTGATAATGGAAGATTGGATACTGAAATTACTGGACTTAACAAGACTACTGAAGATGGAAGATGGAAAATGGAACTAATAGGGATAATAGAACAATGGCTACTGAAATTACTGAACCTAACAGATTCTGATGTGATGGATTAATTGAAATGTTTATTTTGACTATGGTTATGACAATAAGATTATCATAATTAGTAATGAGATGGATTAATCGATATGCTTATCTGGAAAAAAAAATTGATAGATATATTTCTTAAAGAATTGAAACCTCTCTTTGACTTTTTGTGGAAAGAATAAAGTAATGTTTATGAGATTTGATGATTAAGTAAGATAACTACTGGAGGAAAGTGATTTTATAATATGACTTAAGAGACAGGATTGTTATATATTATAGACTTATAACTGATTTGATCTTTGACAAATGGGAAGTCAATATTTTACTCTTTATTTTTTATTTTTGTTTTTTTTTCTTTTTTTCTTTTTGTTTAACTATTTTTGATTTTGTTTTTTGTCTTTGAATGTTTTATGATTTCGTCTTGTATGTTTTATGAAAATCTGAATAAAAATTATTGAAAAAAAAAAAAAAGATTTCCAGTATTTGGCAATAACCTTTGCTGCAAATAGCAAAAGTTTAGTTAACACCTTATGTTTTGCCAGGATACAGTAATTAAAATATTGTAGTAATGTCATACATGGATTAAGTTTCAATTTTCATCTGATAAACAACACACTGCACTTTCTTCCAAAGTCATGTATACAAGGACATTCCCAACACCTATGCATAAAGTTGGCATCTGATGCCCAACACTTCTAATGATTTAACATGAACATAAAATTCTATCACATTTATGCGGGACCTGTACAGTATACTGCATCTCTCCCAAATTCAAGAAGTACACAAATGTTCAAACAAACTGAAATATGCAACCACTTTTTCTTTGTAACTTTTCTACCCAGCTCCTCCCTCCCAAACTTTTTCTATAAACATCCTCTCTTGCAATTGCCTCTACACTAAGACTTATCATTAAGACACCTTAGTAAAGCACCACTTTCAGAAGTTATTTGCCAGGCTGCTTCAGGAACTATTGTATGACACATACTCTAGGCCAGAGTCCTCTAGTCTGCACAGAAGTGTGAAGTTCTCTGGATCTGAGCCCCATTATAAAAGAAAGCTAAATTTAACAGGCTTATCCTACACCACTGTAATACAGATTATTAATAAAATGCTTTCCTAGGTATGGGAATCCTCCAAATGTCGAAGGTTTGGCGTACCAACTCCACAGCCCTGCTCCATATCCTCTCAATCTCCTTAAATGCCCTTTCCAGTCCATTTACAGTGAGTTGTGACTGAGTCCACATGAAAGCTAGTCTTAATTAACTTTTCCACTGGTTTCAATGGAACTTAGCCATGACTAATGCTAACTGGATTGGAGCCTTATCTTCTATACTAAATGGTCCATATCCCATTTACTGTCTTTGGCATGCCTCAAATCCTATGTCTATTTGCCCTTTCTTATCAGGTGTGCAGTGACCAGAGAGAGGCTATTTCATCTGTAATGTACCACATGTAGAATGTCCTCCTCAGGGATGCTCACCTAGAGCCTAACCTGATGTCCTACCAGACTTTTGATTTGCCTAGCAGGCCAGCTGTGCTAGTTTTGATGCTGTTGATGAATTCTGCTCGTTTCTTGACTGTTTTACTGTTTCTGTTGTTTTTAACCATTTGAATGTAGAGTCCTAATTAAATTTTAAATTTAATTTTTAAAGTTTTGTTCTGCATGTTATATGTTGGAATTGTTCTTATAAACCAGGGAGGTGTCAAACTGGACAGCATACAAGTATTGCAAATAAAAACAGAACTAGCAACATATCCTGCAGAACAGAGGAACCCACCCTAGAGCAAGCCTGGCTTCAAGAGAAAGGCTACAAGTTATTCAGAGAAAAAGCAGAGGGTGGCTAGCATCCAAACGAGAAACCAAAAAAGGGGTCAAAGACCAAGATGCTGGAAAATAGGAACTTTTATTATTCATTGAGACATTTGATATTGACACAGTACAGAAAGCGATTTGCTGGTCATATAATCTTATAAGCCATTATCCCGATGAAAGCCTGCAGATAACAGGCTGAAACGCGTTAGGTTTTATCTATAATAAAAGTTCCTATTTTCCAGCATCTTGGTCTTTGACCCCTTTTTTGTTTTTACAAGTTATTCAGCTCATAATTTTATCTGAACCTTATTGCCATTATGTATTTAACATTTTTAAGTAATAAAACTGGTACTATATTACATTTCCTATTTACTTAATTATGCTATTGGTACACAAAATGTAAGGAATGTTGGCAGACACTCCACTACTAATTTCTGGAAATAAAAAAAAATCACATTAAATAAGCAAAAAACATTTTTAGAAACTGGACCTACTTATTTTAAAACATATGCAATTTTGATTTCATCTCAGCAAACTAGACAAGCCATACATGTCTACTAAAAAGAAACAGATCTTAACAAAAAACAAACCCACAGTGGTTTCCAAGATGACTAAGCAGAATTCCAAACACAGTACCATTAACTGACTTTTTTTAATCCCTGTGCTTTAAATGGTTTTAATTTTACAGTCGGAGAGCCAGTGTGGCATAGTGGTTAAGGTGTTGGACTACGACCTGGGAGACCAAGGTTCGAATCCCCACACAGCCGTGAAGCTGACTGGGTGACCTTGCCAGTCACTGCCTCTCAGCCTCAGAAGGAGGCAATGGTAAACCACCTCTGAATACCGCTTACCGTGAAAACCCTATTGATAGGGTCGCCATAAGTCAGGATCGACTTGAAGGCAGTCCATTTCATTTTCAATTTTACAGTAAGTTTAATTACATTTTAATTATAACTTCTGTATGTTTTATTTACATGTTTTTAACTGTATCTGTTTTAATTTTTGAAAGCCACCTTGAATCTCAGTTCCGGGAAAAAGTTGGGATATAAATGAAGAAAATAATAACAACAATAGTAACAACAACCTTCTGACTATATAATATTTTTCTAAGTGTCATGCTACCTGTGTATGGTTCTGCGCAGGCAGCACCTGTGCAGAAGCGTTCACAGGTAGAGTGATGCTGTGAGGTGAGGCTAGGCTAGGCAAGGTGGGGGGGTGCACACGGCAGCAACATAGGCATGCATGGCACCCAGCAGTGGCAGAGCTTGAGGTGCTCAGCGGCAGCGGCAGCAGAAGCATGCGAGGTGCCTGGTGGCAGCGTTTCCTCAGTTCACAAGTAAGAGGGGCAGAGGTGGCTGTGCTTATTGAGCCTGGCTGGGCCTGACCCTGGATGGGTTGGGAGCAGGGGAGCGCTGGCGACCCATGGGACAGGGTTGGCAAGTGAAGCCCCTAGTGAAAATATAAGTGTAGATTTGTATGAAACTCATAATTCTAAAGCCACTGACACTAAAATTTGCTAATAAACCTCATACTGGAAAAAGTAGTACAAAGACGCTGATCAAACTGCAATTTGCAGAGTCCTAGTAAACCATAGTTTGGTTTACTGTGCCATCCAAACAAAGCTGATGTCTGAATTACAAAATTATCTGAGATGGAACTTAAAAATAATATATAACTTTTTGAACTAAACATGTATTTCTTAAAATCTATAACAATATTATTTTCTATAACACAATAATGTAATAAATACTCATGTAATGTAGCTGTTCCCTTGCCAAGAATATGAATAAATATTCCAATTCTCCAAAACTAGTAATGATGAAACTTTTCACTTCAAAATAAGTTTGTAACTGGTTTTGTGAGCACTTTAGATATCATATTATTCAACGCCCGCCACCAACAAATATGAAATGAACCAAACTGATAAGTAGAATGCCACAGGAATGCCATTAAATCTAAATCTAATTCTAAAGCAAGGGTGGGAAACCTGCAGTCCCTCCAGGCATTACAGTCCAACTCCATCAGCCACAGCCTGCCTGGCCAATGGTCAGGGATTATGGGAGTTCAAGTCCAGCACCATCTGGAGGGCTACAAATTCCCACTCCTGTTCTAAATTTTCCTACTAGAAGTATTGAATTCTCCTCCATTTTAAAGTAATTAATCGGTGCCTCTGCTTCGGACTGGAAGGAGGTTTCGAGTGGAGTGCCACAGGGTTCTGTCCTGGGGCCGATACTCTTCAACATTTTTATCAATGACTTAGATGACGGGGTGGAGGGAAGCCTTATGAAGTTTGCGGATGATACGAAACTGGGATAGCTAACACAATGGAAGACAGGAATAAAATCCAAAGGGACCTGGATAGACTAGAAAATTGGGCTGAAATTAATAAAATGACATTCAATAAAGACAAATGCAAGATTCTGCATTTAGGCCACAAAAACAAAATGCACGGGTACAGGATGGGAAATACCCGGCTTAGCAGTAGTGCGTGTGAGAAGGACCTTGGAATTGTAGTGGATCACAAGTTGAACATGACCCAGCAGTGTGATGCTGCGGCAAAAAAGGCAAACGCGGTTTGGGGCTGCATAAACAGAGCTATAGTTTCCAGGTCGAGGGAAGTAATAGTCCCACTATATTCTGCATTAGTCAGGCCTCATCTGGAATACTGCGTTCAGTTCTGGGCGCCTCATTTTAAGAAAGATATAGACAAGTTGGAGCGGGTTCAGAAGAGGACGGTGAGGATGATAGCTGGTATGGAGAACAAGTCTTATGAGGAAAGGTTGAAGGAACTTGGCATGTTCAGTCTGGTGAAGAGAAGGCTGAGGGGTGACATGATTGCACTCTTTAAGTACCTGAAGGGCTGTCACATAGAGGAGGGTACAGATTTGTTCTCTGCTGCCCCAGAGGGTAGGACTAGGTCTAACGGTTTTAAGTTGCAGGAACATAGATTCAGATTGGACGTTAGAAGGAACTTCTTGACAGTAAGGGCAGTTCCGCAATGGAACCGACTGCCTAGGGAGGTGGTGGGATCCCCTTCGCTGGATGTCTTCAAGCAGAGGCTGGATAGCTATCTGCGGGAGATGCTCTAGCTGTGGATTTCCTGCTGTGAGCAGGGGGTTGGACTCGATGGCCTACAAGGCCCCTTCCAACTCTGTGATTCTATGATTCTATGAATTAAAGAATTGCATTAGGGGGATCGGCACAATATGCAACATGCATTTTTTAAAAAAATCTTAATACATTGTTTTGTTGGCCTGAGATTTAAATGCTCATAATGAATGTCTGTATTCTTTAAATTATTTCTTAGTACTTACTAGTAGTAATTTGTAGAGAGAAAATTTATTAAACATTTGAATGCTAACAAGTAAGCAGTCCTAAAAACTTAAAAACTCCATGCTCCTTGAAGAAAACAAAGGATATAAATGTAATTACAAATAAATGAATTTATGAGTTATGGTAACCTGAAAGATTCACATCATTTACTTTTACTATATATGTCAATAATAACAAAGCTAGTGAACAGCTGGTTTCCTTTTCCTTGTTTCAAAAATAATCCCTAATAATAGCCACTTTGCACTGCTTAGCAACAACTGATATCAAAACTTTATTCCCACAATTCTACAGAGTATAATGCAAGTTTGACCATGTAGTTGATAAATAGTGCCAGTTCTTTGACTGGAGTCTTTTGCATGTAGATTGCAATACAGCTCCCTTTACACAGTTACTATTCTTCAAACCTAGTGTCTTAGTTGTTTTGGGCTGCAATCCAATACACACTTACCTGGGAGTCAGTCCCATTGAACCCATTGGAGCTTACTTCTGAGTAGATATTTATTGGATTGCAGCCTTAGTGGGATACACTTTCAAGTTCCATGACTTTAACAACTATTTAAGAATGAAGAGTTCAACTTTTCCAACCACTGCAGTCCTATAGGAGCTGAAGTTTTTTTTAATATAGTTGTCGACTTTTCCAACCACTACAGTCCTATGAGAGCTGAAGTTTTTTTCTATATAGTTGTTAATGGTGCCTGCCCACTAAGGTGGGAAAAGTGAGACAGGTCAGCATTATAAGGCTGGCACTTAAAATTAAAAAGGTGGCAGAGCAGCTTTTAAACTGACTGAGGGGGGAAACCCGACAGGAGCTGAGCAAGGTCCGGTTCGGAATAAACCTCCCCCCTGGGATAAAAACCAAAGAAATGATGAAATTTTAAAAGGGGTAGGCCTAGAAGTAGGCATTGTGAGAGCAGGGGCACAGGATATAAATTCAGAAGAGCAAAATTACCACAGGCCTAACCACAAGTGCCAAAGATACTTGAAGAGAGACACTGCTTACAAGTGCCTGTACGCTAATGCTAGGAGCCTGCAAACCAAGATGGGAAAACTGGAGTGCTTGGTCTTAGAGGAGAGCATTGATATAGTGAGCATAACGGAGACCTGGTGGAATGGAGAAAACCAGTGGGATACGGTTATCCCTGGATATAAACTATATCGGAAGGACAGGGAAGGACGTATTGGTGGCGGAGTCGCTCTATACGTGAAAGAAGGCATTGAATCCAGCAAGCTCGAAACCCCAAAAGAGGCAGACTCCTCCACAGAATCGTTGTGGGTGGTGATACCGTGCCCCAGGAGGGACTTAATACTGGGAACGATCTATCGTCCCCCTGATCAAAATGCTCAGAGAGACCTTGAGATGAGATATGAAATTGAGGAAGCATCCAAACTAGGAAATGTGGTAGTAATGGGTGACTTTAACTACCCGGACATAGACTGGCTGCATATGTGTTCCAGTCATGACAAAGAAGCAAAGTTTCTAGATATTCTAAATGACTATTCCCTAGACCAGTTGGTCATGGAACCTACCAGAGGGACGGCAACCCTGGACTTAATCCTCAGTGGGGACCGGGACCTGGTGCGAGATGTAAGTGTTGTTGAACCGATTGGGAGCAGTGACCACAGTGCTATTAAATTAAACATACATGTAACTGGCCAATTGCCAAGAAAATCCAACACGGTCACATTTGACTTCAAAAGAGGAAACTTCACAAAAATGAGGGGATTGGTAAAAAGAAAGCTGAAAAACAAAGTCCAGAGGGTCACATCACTCGAAAATGCTTGGAAGTTGTTTAAAAACACTATATTAGAAGCTCAACTGGAGTGCATACCGCAGATCAGAAAAGGTACCGCCAGGGCCAAGAAGATGCCAGCATGGTTAATGAGCAAAGTCAAGGAAGCTCTTAGAGGCAAAAAGTCTTCCTTCAGAAAATGGAAGTCTTGTCCGAATGAAGAAAATAAAAAAGAACACAAACTCTGGCAAAAGAAATGCAAGAAGACAATAAGGGATGCTAAAAAAGAATTTGAGGAGCACATTGCTAAGAACATAAAAACCAACAACAAAAAATTCTATAAATACATTCAAAGCAGGAGACCATCTAGGGAGACGATTGGACCCTTGGATGATAAGGGAGTCAAAGGTATACTAAAGAACGATAAGGAGATTGCAGAGAAGCTAAATGAATTCTTTGCATCTGTCTTCACAGTGGAAGATATAGGGCAGATCCCTGAACCTGAACTAACATTTGCAGGAAGGGATTCTGAGGAACTGAGACAAATAGTGGTAATGAGAGAGGAAGTTCTAAGCTTAATGGACAATATAAAAACTGACAAATCACCGGGCCCGGATGGCATCCACCCGAGAGTTCTCAAAGAACTCAAAGGTGAAATTGCTGATCTGCTAACTAAAATATGTAACTTGTCCCTTGGGTCCTCCTCCGTGCCTGAGGACTGGAAAGTGGCAAATGTAACGCCAATCTTCAAAAAGGGATCCAGAGGGGATCCCGGAAATTACAGGCCAGTTAGCTTAACTTCTGTCCCTGGAAAACTGGTCGAAAGTATGATTAAAGCTAGATTAACTAAGCACATAGAAGAACAAGCCTTGCTGAAGCAGAGCCAGCATGGCTTCTGCAAGGGAAAGTCCTGTCTCAGTAACCTATTAGAATTCTTTGAGAGTGTCAACAAGCATATAGATAGAGGTGATCCAGTGGACATAGTGTACTTAGACTTTCAAAAAGCATTTGACAAGGTACCTCACCAAAGGCTTCTGAGGAAGCTTAGCAGTCATGGAATAAGAGGAGAGGTCCTCTTGTGGATAAGGAATTGGTTAAGAAGCAGAAAGCAGAGAGTAGGAATAAACGGACAGTTCTCCCAATGGAGGGCTGTAGAAAGTGGAGTCCCTCAAGGATCGGTATTGGGACCTGTACTTTTCAACTTGTTCATTAATGACCTAGAATTAGGAGTGAGCAGTGAAGTGGCCAAGTTTGCTGACGACACTAAATTGTTCAGGGTTGTTAAAACAAAAAGGGATTGCGAAGAGCTCCAAAAAGACCTCTCCAAACTGAGTGAATGGGCGGAAAAATGGCAAATGCAATTCAATATAAACAAGTGTAAAATTATGCATATTGGAGCAAAAAATCTTAATTTCACATATACGCTCATGGGGTCTGAACTGGCGGTGACCGACCAGGAGAGAGACCTCGGGGTTGTAGTGGACAGCACGATGAAAATGTTGACCCAGTGTGCGGCAGCTGTGAAAAAGGCAAATTCCATGCTAGCGATAATTAGGAAAGGTATTGAAAATAAAACAGCCGATATCATAATGCCGTTGTATAAATCTATGGTGCGGCCGCATTTGGAATACTGTGTACAGTTCTAGTCGCCTCATCTCAAAAAGGATATTCTAGAGTTGGAAAAGGTTCAGAAGAGGGCAACCAGAATGATCAAGGGGATGGAGCGACTCTCTTACGAGGAAAGGTTGCAGCATTTGGGGCTTTTTAGTTTAGAGAAAAGGCGGGTCAGAGGAGACATGATAGAAGTGTATAAAATTATGCATGGCATTGAGAAAGTGGATAGAGAAAAGTTCTTCTCCCTCTCTCATAATACTAGAACTCGTGGACATTCAAAGAAGCTGAATGTTGGAAGCTTCAGGACAGACAAAAGGAAGTACTTCTTTACTCAGCGCATAGTTAAACTATGGAATTTGCTCCCACAAGATGCAGTAATGGCCACCAGCTTGGATGGCTTTAAAAGAAGATTAGACAAATTCATGGAGGACAGGGCTATCAATGGCTACTAGCTGTGATGGCTGTGCTCTGCCACCCTAGTCAGAGGCAGCATGCTTCTGAAAACCAGTTGCTGGAAGCCTCAGGAGGGGAGAGTGTTCTTGCACTCGGGTCCTGCTTGCGGGCTTCCCCCAGGCACCTGGTTGGCCACTGTGAGAACAGGATGCTGGACTAGATGGGCCACTGGCCTGATCCAGCAGGCTCTTCTTATGTTCTTATTAACTCCCAGTGTAGCATACTACAGTACTGCACCAGGCTGAAAATAAACAATGTTTCTTAGTTAATCCTCAAAGTTTTAAATTATTTGAGCTCCTCACATTGCAATGCTGGCCTAACCATCATGAACGAGATTGTAAACATCTGGTTCTGGACCTTGGGCTGTCACATCTTTATTGCTTAGCCAATGCCAGTTACTAAATCATACAATAGTACTTTTTTTTAAAAAAAAGGGTACACCACTCAAAACATAACTGAAACAAATGAACAACATAATCACTGCATATCCAATCCATTGCAATATCAAATATATTTTACAATAATAATAAAACGTATAACACGCACTAAAAATAATCCTACTCATTTACAATTCAAATCATCCCTTTAACAATTGTGTCACAGTCCTCTACTGTCTGACATTTCTCTCCGGGCCTTAGCAGTAACCCCTCCCCCCAAAAAAGTAATATTCCACCATCAATAAACTTCAGAAATTTGGGGCCACTCGGTGAAAGCTAGCCTCGAAGTTCTCCAGAACACCTTCATGAAACAAATAATGGGCCTCCCAAAAGGCACTCCATCAGCCCACCTAAGAGCGGAACTTGGACTCCCCTCTTTGGCAGCCAGGATTGACTTGGCCTTCTTGCGTTATTGGAAAAGGATATCCTTTTCAGATGATTGCCCCCTTACAAAACTTTGCTGGCATGATCCCCAGGGGGCGGGAGATTGGACCTCAAAATATACTGAGTTATTAACATCTTACGACCTCACCTTAAGCAAATTGTTAAGCCTTAATTCCACCGACTTATGAAACTGGATTTTTAACCACGACACATATCAAGATAGAGCATCAATCGTGGCAGCTTCCTTCTCCCCTTGGTTCCCTCAAATAAAACTTAACCATGCCCCAGCCGCCTACTTTGTCACCTTGACTCGCGCTCCGTTGCGCAGAGCCTTTACATAGTTGCGATTCCAAACTATGCCCACAGCTATCCTAGAGGGCAGATATAAAGGAACCCCGCTTGCAGAACGCCTCTGTATTTTCGGTTGCAAGGTCCCTGAGGATTTAGTCCATTATATGTTATTATGCCCCTCGTACCAACACCCTAGAGAAAAGTTTCTAGCCCCTCTCCTATGTTCCACCAGGGGACTCTCTCATAATAAACTACTAATGGACCTATTAATGGACAGTAATAATCAGACCACAATTGCAGTGGCTAACTTTGCCCTTGCTGCTAAAAAGCTCAGAGAAAAGTACGTAAACTCGCTATGTAAATAAACCAGTGGTATATTTTAGACCCAGGTTTTGGTTTTTAAACTTTTTATTGTACCCCATAGAATCAAATCATGTTTGTCTGTTCTGTTTTGCTATTTTATGGTGCAACAGCCTATGGCTATATGCAAATAAAGTTTATTGATTGAACTTCAGAAACATTTTAGAAATACAACATTCTATTAATCACTTGGCTAAGAAAAAGTGTCATGAAGACTTCACATGACAGATCCCAGTTCTCAACCATTTGGTCTACCATTGTGCTGAGAGAAAGGCTTTTCTTCCCAGTAGAATTCTAGCATGGAATTCCATAGACCTCTGCAACATTCCTGTCTCACCCATAGATAGTTATAAAAGGTTTCCATCAAGAGACAAGAGATGTTTATGTCACCTCAGCAGGAAATCTGTGATGGCTCAGCAGGATATTTATTATTGTTATATTCTTTTTTGTTACTTAAAATCAATTAATAGCCCAAAAATGTAAAACAAGGTACAATATAAAATTCCTAATATGCACAAAAAAGGAACAAGTCCTACCCCACCCCACCCCACTAAAAGATAAGCACCACAGAAGAGGCCAACTTAGCCACCAAAGGCTTTAATAAATAAAAAATTATTGGCATAACACTTGAAAACTGATGCTGCTGCCAGGCACATTTCCCTGGAGTGCACAATCCACAAACACAGGGCTACAACTGAAAAGGCCCGTTCTCATGTGGTTACCCTCTACACCTCCCTCAGTTGAGGCACACAAAAGGCTTCTGGTGAAGACCACAAGGTTCAGTCTCATTCATATAGGCCAGGTATGGGCAACCGTTCACCCATCAGATGTTGCTGAACTACAACTCCCATCAGTCGAAGCAAACATGGCCAATGGCCAGGGATGATGTAAGTTTCAGTGCAGCAATAATTGGAGGGCCTAAGGTTCCCCACACCTGATATAGGGAGAGGCAGTCATTTTGATATTGGATCCTGAGCCACATAAGGCTTTATAGAACAAAACCAGCACTTTGAATTGAGCCCAGATACTAATCGGTAGCTAGTGCTGTTGGCCCAGAATTGGTGTAATATGCTCAGATCTTCTGGTCTCGGTCAACAATCTTGCCACTGAATTCAGAGCTAGTTATACTTCCTGAACTGTCCAAAGGCAGCCCCACATATAACACATTGGAGTAATCCAAACTAGAGGTTACCAGAGCATAGACAACTGAAACTAAGTTGTCCCTATCCAGATAGGGTCACAGTTGGAAGGCACTCCATGCAACAAAGGCTATTTATGCCTCTAGTGACAGAAGTGGATCCAGAAGTACCCCCCAGATACACATCTGTTCCTTTAGGAGAATTGCAACTCCTTCCAGAACAGATTCACTTCCACCCATCCAGTCTAGGGAACCACTCACAAACACTGCCTTAGTCTCATCTAGATTCAGTTTCAGGTTATTGGCTCTCATCCAGTCCATTACTGAAGCCAGGTACTGATCCAGCACATCCACTGTCACACCTGCAGGTGTCAAGGAGAAGTAGAGCTCTGTATCATCAGCATGTTGATGACGATGTACTCCAAATCTCTGGATGACCCCACTCAGCAGTTTCATATATATGTTAAACAGCATGAATGATAAGATCAACCCCAATGGAACCCCCTTTGAAGGCTCCACAGGACTCCGCAGAATCCCCCAAGCACCAGTCTCTGGAGACAATCAGTTCCACTGAATCCCAATTCAGACAGCCACTCCAGGAGGATACCGTTGTTGATAGTATCAAAAGCTACTGGGAGATCAAGGAGAATCAACAGGGTCACACTCCTCATGTCTCTCTCCTAGCAGAGGTTGTCATACAGGGCGATCAGCCAGTTTCTGTGCCAAAATCTGGCCAAACCCCCAATTTAAATAGATCCAGATAATGAGGCTCATCCAAGAGAGCCTGGAGCTGGTTAGCGACCATCTGCTCAGGAACCTTGTTCGAGGAGGAGACAATCATGACTGAACAATAGTTTTAATCAGTCGCACATAGTCAGCCACAGTAACCAAGCATCTCATCCACATCCTTGAGCTGTATCAACTGAAATTCAACCAATAAAAGAAGACAGCACTCTAGATACCTCTTGAGATTCACCTACTATAATAGCAAAGTCAAGGTCCCGGCAATTATATCCTCAAAATGCTTTCAAACAAGTCACAGAGGGGCACCATAAGTTCTACCCACCCCTTCAGGCCAGAATGTAAAAGGCCCTGTATTACCTGGAAAAGCTCCACCAGATAGCATGGTGAGGATGTGATGGAAATAGCAAAGTACTTCTCTGTCTTCACTGCCATTGAGTAGGCTCAATAATATGCACTCACTAGTGTTTGGTTGCATTCATCTGGAGCAGTGATTCCCAAACTTTCCCCCCCACAGACCACTTCAAAATTGCTAAGGGTCTTGGCAGGCCACTTAGTGATATTTCCACCTACTGTAGCAATTGTAATGTGCAATGCTGGAGGCTGTATGATTTTTAAGAGTATTTTTACAGACACACCACAGATCACCTAATTGAAGCTCAGGGACCACAGTTCAGGAGTTTTCCTCTGCTAGGGTTCAAGTGGTCTCCCAGCTTGTTTCATTGCCCTCAGCTCTAGTGCATATCAAGGAGCCAGTCAGGCTTTATCAGCAGAAAAGGGCTTTCACGAATGATTGTGTCATGGGTCATCTGTGTATTTCATGGTCGACCAGGGCTTCAACAAGAGCACCAGTCATATCAACTGGAAAATCATCCAGAGCTGTCTGAAAAGCAATTGGATCCATCAGCCTCTGAGGGTGGACCATTCTAATAGGTGCCCCACCTCTGCAGAGGGGGAAGGCTGCTGAAAGTCTAAATCAGTCTAAATCTCAGCAGGAGTTGATCTGAACACATTTCTCCTTTCCACCTAAAACCAAGGAAGATGTTTCGGTTCCAAACCATTGTCTGTCATCAGTACTGAACTGGATGAGGGCCAACAAACTGAAGCTTGATCCAGACAAAACAGAGGTGCACCTGGTCATTTGAAAGACAGATTGGGGGATAGGGATTCAACCTGTGCTGGACAGGGTACACTCCCCAAAGTCACAGGTGCGCAGTTTGGGTGTTCTCTTGGACACAGCGCTGAGTCTGGAAACTCAGGTTTCAGTGATGGCTAGAGTGCATTTGCACAGTTAAAACTAGTGCACAAATTGTGCCCATTCCTGAAGATGTCTGATCTGGCCATGGTGACACATACCTTAGTTATATCCTGTTTGGATTACCGTTTGGATTACTGTTTGGGACTGCCTTTGAAGAATGTTCAGAAACTGCCGCTGCTTACAAAGCGCTGTGGACAGATTGTTAACTGGGGCTGATTACAGGGAACATATGACTCCCTTGTTACAACAGCTCCACTGGCTACCAGTTTGTTTCCAACCACAATTCAAAGTGTTGGTTATGCCCTTTAAAGCCTATACAGCTTGGGTCCAGGCTATCTGAAAGACCGTATCTTTCCATATGAGCCTATTCAAGCTGTAAGATCTTCAAGGGAGGCCCTTCTCTCAATATCACCACCCTTACAGGCACCTCTGGTGAGAACAAGGGAGAGGGCTCTGGAACTCCCTTCTTAGGGAGGTTAGACTGGCTCCCTCCTTTTCTGTCCTTCCGAAATGCTTTTGATTACAAGGGCTTTTAATAGTGTGCTATTCTACTTATCTTTGGCATTTTAATTGATTTTTAAATGGTTTTAATTCTATTGATAGTTTAAGTACCTTTTAACAATAACTTCTGTATGTTTTTATCTGTATTTGTTTTAATTTTTGTAAGCCACCTTGAGTCCCAATTCTGGGGGAAAGGCGGGATATAAATGAACAAAACAAGAACCAGGGACTAATGTTAAAATCCTCCACTGTCAGATCACCTTCTTCCTGCCTGCTTGAGAAGATCAGATCTAGAGTGTGACCTGCCACATACACTGAGCCAGTGACATGCTGGGACAGCCCCATGGTTGTCATGGCAGCCATGAAGTCCTGAGCCATGCCAGACTTAACAGCCTCATCATAAATGTTGAAATGCTCCAGAACAAACAACCTGGATGTTCTCAACACCATATCCAAGACCACCTCTGCCAGCTAAGACACAAAGATGTCTGGGCAGTGAGACAAGCAGTAAACAAACAGAATCCCTAATCTACACCAAGCGCCCAATGCAAGGCACAGATTCTCTAGATTCCTACTCAAGCAGACAGAAAGCTGGAAAGAAAGATCAAGTTCACAGATTATAGCAATCTCCCTCCACAACCCTCAAGCCTTCTCTGTTGCTGCACTAAGTACCAGGAGGGCACAGCTGGGTAAGACCGACTCCACCCTGTTCATGCATTCCAGTCACAGTAATAAAAACCAGGTCAGCCTCCTTTTGATTGTGGATGAGGGAGATTTTATTTATAGAAGACCTGGCATTCAGTAAAGCATCCACACAACACCAATTCCTCCAGGCAGAGAAGGGGCCAACACATGGCAAACCCACCAGTTGTGTGAGTCGCGTTCTCCTCACCACACCTCTCCTCTCTCACCACACCTCTCCTTACTCAAGACCATTGCAGTCACAGGGGGAGCTCTCCCCATTTGATCTCATCCCAGGCACATAGCAAAAACAAAAACAGAAGCAACAAGACAAACCCCTGGTCAAATAAACCAGATACAGTTTGACAAGATAGTCTACCTCACAGCAAAATGAGCCTACACAGGCTTCAATGATTAGATGTTAGGAAAGTGGCCCGGACAACCTCCCTTTGGTGTTGCTACCAGCCATGTCAGTCCAGAAAAAATAGGGCCCAAATTCCCCAGAAGTCAAGCCCAAGTAGGGCACTCCATCAGTGAGCAGGAGCAGAACAGGCTTCTCTGCCAGCCCCTGGGTCTGAAGTTCCCCACCTGTGCAATGGTCCCTATGTTGCAGCATTCTGCCTTTCACCAATGACCAGCCACATGCCGTTCACAATAAAAGAAAATGACAACAGCCATTCTATCTGCCCTTTATCCAACTCTTATTTAGATTTTACCCACACACAAGGTCCCAGGGTAGGTTACAACAATATAATCATTCAGTTATAAAAACTGTTCCAACCAAAACAGAGTATAGCTTTCCTGGTTTCTTAAACCACACTTTCATATGATGTCAGTCTGGGAAAATGTTATTCAAGGGGGCCTTCCAAACCAGGTGGTCAAACAAGGATCAGATATCAGACTTTGTTTTGTGTATTTGTTTTATTGATTTTTTAAACTTGTTTACTGTTGTTTGCAGCTTTGAGGATAGTGAAATAGTAACATATAGAAATATATAGCAATAAATAGAAATAATTAATGTATTTTAAAAAGCAAATTAACACTTTTTTCAAAAGGGAAGTATCCATCACCTGATCATTTCAGTTGAATTATTATGAGCACACTATTGATTTCTGTAATGGCATTAGAGATGCGAAGGCTCAGGGGAAAAAACAGAAAAATTTGTGGGAAGGGGGACTCTTTCTGAAAAACCAGAAAAGTTAAAAAAATATATTATGAAATATTTTATTTTGGAATGATAAATTGTTTTAAGACAAGGTGTTTGTATATTTATTCCCCCAAAATTCTTCAAAAACCAAGTAACAGGAAGATGTTTAAGTAAGACTATGTGCAGCATCGAGAGCCAGTGTGGCGTAATGGTTAAGGTGTTGGACTATGACCTGGGAGACCAAGGTTCGAATCCCCACACAGCCACAAAGCTCACTGGATGACCTTGGGCCAGTCACTGCCTCTCAGCCTCAGAGGAAGGCAATGGTAAACCCCCTCTGAATACCACTTACCATGAAAACCCTATTCATAGGGTCGCCATAAGTCGGAATTGACTTGAAGGCAGTACATTTACATTTTACATGTGCAGCATCAGATCACTACAATTATTGAACACTGAGGACAAGCAAGTCCTGAGCTGTGCACTGAGAGTACCACTCTCAAATGTAAGATCAAGGTACTGCCAATGACACAAAAGAAGAAGGATCCAGTGCCTTCTTTGCCTGTGGGCTTCCTCTTGCTGGCATAGTTGATGAATCTGTTTCTGTCCTCTTGACTAAGCCTCAAAGGATTGGGAACAGGAGAAAGTGCAGAGCAACAAAAGAAGCAAAAAATGATAGAGAAAATGAGACTGATTAAATTTCATGTAGAATTCCCTGAGTCTTGGTTTCCCCACCCATTCTTTTTCTCAGCTCTTTCTATAGAATAAATGCTTTATGTTTGCTTGACACTGTGGAGCACTGAAGGAGACATAATTTTCATAATACATAATAACTTTCTTCGTTTTACTTTTTAAAAGATATTTTTAGATGGTTTATTGTTTTTGTGCTTGCCACCTTGAGCTTCTTTGGGAGGAAGGGTAGGATATAAATTTAGTAAAGAAATAAGTAAAGAAATATGTTGATGGTTCTTCTGTTTTGTTGCTTTTGCCTGCACCTCATAAACTAGCAAAACCAGAGATGTCAGGTTCTTTACAGTTCAGCAGCTTGTAGCTCAATTTAACAAAGAAATTAAAAAGTCATTTCAATTTGTTATTATTGTCTGAATAAACTATACTTTTAACATACCAAACATGATAATTTTAAGGGCAAACCATGTTATACATAATGTATTTTATGGTCCTAAAGTAACAAAATGACTTTCAATCAGTAAAGGGTGCTAAAAAGTAAGTATTCCATATTTTCCATTTCCCCCCCGTTTTCAAAATTTCCAGAAATTTTACATCTCTAAATGGTATTACTACAATCCTTGAAGTTCTATTTTCAGTGCTTTTCCAAATAATTCTTAAGAGGAGTTACTTTTTTCAGTACATCTGAAACTTCACGTGACACAGAAGATCTAAAACTGTATCTTACCTTTTTTTAAAAAAAGCAGTTGTGGCGCTCATGAACCATCTCCAAGCAGCAGCGCTGGGGGAGAGGGTGTTGAAATAGTGATGGGTAAATGGTTATACACACACCCTGCCAGTGCCGGTGCCCAAGCCAATTTGTCACCCCTGTACACATATTGTCCACTTCTAACCTGGGAAAACTGATCACAGATCTCCTGTGGTATGTACAGTTTGGCCCAGAGTTGTTATTTTTCTGCCATTGCTACCAGACCTCTTATTTTCCTAAAGTACATTTTTGTGCTTGTATCTGAATCTTAGGGCTCATCCAGACTGCAAAATGTGTGACACGCCCGCTATGTGTGTTCATTATTTTTCAGTCGTCCAAATGACGTCTCGCGCTGTTACGCATTTTCACGGGTTAAATCTGCTCCTTGCAATACCGGCAAAAATGCGATTTGCTGTTTAAAATCGGGAATCATCCGCTGTGCCTTCAGGAAGTAGGATGCAATACCGCGGACTTTACAGCTGATGGGTGGTTCTTGGGCGTTTCCCCTTGCCCCTTCTCCTCATTCCTGCCAATCACGTATCTGCACTTTTGCGCATGTGCAAGAATAACCCCGGGAAAATTGAACCAATCATCGCAGTGGTGGGGTGTTGGGGGGGGTCTGCAACTACTGCGCAGATGCATTTTATTTTTTGCCAGCCTGCAAACTGGGTGAGATCTGCAATGCACAGCAAGCGAGAAGGGGGCTGCTGGTAAGTTTCTCGCCTGCCTCCAGAAAGCTTTGTCAATTTCATTCCACTCGCTGGGGTTTTTGTTTCACATCATTTCGCCGCGGGAAGGAAAAGGAGGAGGGGTGTGTGACATGTTTCTTGCTTTTTTGGAGAAATAAGTGCAATTGCCAGCGTGTGTATCTCCTTAAGCATACATTCCATAAAGGCAGAAAAGCATATATAAGCGTAATATCGCAAATACAAACAAGAAAGGAAGCAGGCTTCAAATGGTAGACCTGGTGGCCTGGTCTACCCATTGAAATGCATAGACTTTCCGGACGCCAGGTCTACCCATTGAAATGCCAGATCGGCTCATTGAAACGCATTGGCTGTTGTGACACCAGGTCTATCCACTGAGACGCATGGGCTTTTCTGCCCCCAGTTCAACCCACTGAAAGTAATGGGCATTCCCTGCCCTGTATATGAGTGGTTTGCTACAGCGTCCCCACCACCCGGAACCATAGAGACTGGAGAACCATAGAGCAAGAAACGAGTCACACACCCCCTCCTTCTCCCTTTCCTTCCCACCACGAAATGATTTGAAACAAAAATCCCAGTGAGTAGAATGAAATTGACAAAGCTTTCCAGAGGCAGGCATGAAACCGACCAGCAGCCCCTTACTTGTTTGTATTTGCGATATTACGCTTAAACGAATGTATGCTTTTCTGCCTTTATGGATATTTAAGGAGATACACACGCTGGCAAATGCACTTATTTCTCCAAAAAAGCAAGAAACGTGTCACACCCCCTCCTTCTCCCTTTCCTTCCTGCAGGGAAAAGATTTGAAACAAAAACCCCAGAGTAGAATGAAATTGACAAAGCTTTCCCGAGGCAGGCTGAAACCGACCACTCCCCTCCTTCTCCCTTTCCTTCCGCGGCGAGAACTCCTTTATAGCCATATTGTGCTTCATTGCAAAGGGGGAGAGGAGCATACGTCATTTTTTTGCTGACCAACTGGTTGATAGGGGGAGGTTATAGAGGCAGAGCTTGGAAAAAGCAAAAAGAATGCAGGGGTCTTACCGCTGCATGTGCGGGTGCAAAAAAGCATTTTTTTTAATTGGGAAAGAGCGAACTAAAAGGCAAAGTGAGGACTATCAGATGACAAACCGAATATGGAAATCGTGGATTATCCCGCTCCGTTTGAATAAGACCTTAGAATACTTTTTTAGAATAGCCACTGTTATCTAAAGGAATTTTAACATTAATATTATAGATTTTTTTTAATCCTATTATTTATTTATTTATGATGGATTTTGACAATTCAGTTGTTCCAAATAGTTTCACTGATGTCCTGTTGAAGTCTACATGACACATTTAGAGTATATCAAGGTTTTTTTGGATACTAAATTTCATCTCCAGACTTGATTTCAAGTCTGTGAAGATCTCTTCCACCATTCTTACAGTTTCACCTTGTTTGCCAAGTCAGAATTTCTGTGTCATGTTGACATCTTTATTCTCCTTCACATCCCTCCTGAAAGCTGAGAAGACTTCTTACTTGGCCACGGTTCCCCTCTTGTTTCCACCCAATTCTTCTCTACAATTAAGGCAATCAATCGCTTATATATTTTTTCTCAAATCTTTAAAGAACTGAACAAAGTACTAAATGAAGATTTGTTCAGTTGTCTTCATGTTATGTACATCAGAGGAACATCTAAGCCAACCTTTCCCAACCTTTGGGTTCAGCCAGCATGGCCAATGATCAGAAATTATGAGAACTTAGTCCAGCAACATCTAGGCTGAGAAAGGCTAATCTAGGCAAAATCACAAAATGCAAAGATGTTACCCCTTACCCATGGGCCCAGTAAAGACATAACACTGATTTCTTAACCATGTAAGAGTTCAACAAGTCATAGGTTCAAATGCTTCCCCTCCCCCTCCCTTTCTCTGGTGCAAATCCTTCTTTGCTAACCTTTAGTTATGTATTTAGAGCATTTATATACTGCCCTTCATAGTATATATCCCAGGGCGGTTATCAGCCTTAACCTTGATTTAGCATTACATTGCACCAGCATTAGACATGATTAATGCTAACTAGAGTCCATCTTGATCAGAGCTTGAAGTGGGCTCGCAAAACCTTGTAAACAAGGAACCATAGTATGCACTGATACACATATTATAGTTAAACAATATTAAGCCTGGGAAGAGAGGGGATATTATGCACAGGCAAGCCCACAGTCTGCTGCCTATTTCTAACCACTGTTAAGTAATCAGTAGCATTATGTCTGTGTTGGGCCTCTAACGTTAAGACTACAGTAGGGCCCCACTTTACAGCATTCCACTAATACAGCGGTTGTGAATTGTAGAAAGGCCCCGCTTTACAGTGCTTGTTCTGCTTTTACAGCGGTTTTTTGCCACCGGGTGCCATTTTGGTCAATGTAAGTCAATGGGATCCGCTTTACAGCAGTTTTCGCTTTACAGCGGGGGTCCGGAACGTAACCCACTGTATGAGCGGGGCCCTACTGTATAAGTACTGACAAGGCTGGCGCCAAAGGGTGCCCAGGTAGGGTCATGGCTGAAGGGCCCCTTGTTAGGGATCGAGATGCCAGCCCACCTGCTCGCTCTCTAGCCTGCCCACGCCCGCTTGCTCCCCCTCCCCCCAGCCTGCCCGCCCGCCCACACCTGCTTGCTCACCCTCCCCCCATCTGCCCCCCACCCACCCACTCAACTCACTCGCTCCCCTGCCCACTCTGGCCCTCCCACCCCCCACTTGCTCACTCACCCACCCTGATGCCCCCTGCCCACTCGCCCTCCCACCTGCTCATTTGCTCACTCACTCGCCTGCCTCCTGCCCCCCCACCAGCCCTCTGGCTCCCCTGCCCGTCCTTCCACTCACCCCCCGCCAGCTACCACCCGCTCGCTCGCTCACTGCGCCTGCCTACTCGGTAGGTAGGTAGGTGGGTGGGTGGGGCATGCATGCATGTACCTGGGCAGGCTAGTGCCCAAGGGCATGACTGGTGCCGGCCCCGAGAACTGATAGTATTTATATTCTGATAAAATGTTAGGTCTTTATATGGAAAAGCCTGGTACTCAGTACATTTTTATTGTCCTTTAAAGATAAAAAGCTTAACACACTTTCAAAGTCTAACTTAGCATGAAAGTATTGTTGCACGCCACCCCAATCTCCCAGCCAACCTCTCTGCCTGCCTCCAGCTCCCAGCCTTTCCTCAGACTCAACTCAAAATGCAAGTCTCTCTTTGGCCTCAGGAAGGGGAGGGGGCTCTCCTGAAGAGTTTCAATAACATTAGGATCTCCCTGGCTCATTGGAAGTTAATGGGCACCTGATAGCTCATCAACTCACCTAGCCCCTCTATTAGACTAACAAAGGGAGATCTGGCCAGCAGAGCAGATTTCTCACCTCCAGTTAAAAATGTACTGCCTTCAAGTCGATTCCGACTTATGGCGACCCTATGAATGGGGTTTTCATGAGGCTGAGAGGCAGCGACTGGCCCAAGGTCACCCAGTGAGCTTCATGGCTGTGTGGGGATTCGGACCCTGGGCTCCCAGGTCATAGTCCCAACATCTTAACCACTACACCACACTGCCTCCAGTTACAGGGTTCCAAATCAGAGGCTGGAGAAATGGAAATGGACTGCCTTCAAGTCGATCCCAACTTATGGCAAAGGGGACTCATATAAATTATCCATCTCAACCCCAAACCCATACTACTACCCCCTTCCCTGACAAAGGTCTCTCCCAGACCTGCAAATGCACAACAGAATAACAGCTTTTCCTATAAAAAAAATAAAAGATGCAGGTTAGTAAAACATTAAAATATACATCATTAAAAGCACAGTCATAGTACAGTCGCATTTCCCCACAAGTACAAAAACAGTCCATCCCTTTACAGCAAGTTTTCAATTAACTGCTCTCTCTTTAGGCTTCCTCTTCTTTCTTGGAGCTCCCAGTCACAGTTCTGCATCCAAACCACTTACCCAGTCCTCATACTTGGCAGTGCCCAAGATAGTGAGTTCCCAACATGTTTAAGCCCTCAGTACTGGAGCTCCTTTGTCCTACCTTGTGCCACCATAGCACAGCAGCCCTCAAACACACACATTTTTCCCTTGCCCTGAGACAGTTGCGCGCGCACACACACACACACAAAATTTAACAGACATAGTATAGTAAATCTTAAACATTAAAACCTTACTGCAAAGACCTATGAGCATCATTCCTAAAAAATCATTAAACAGCTCATATCCCCACAAGCATGCATAAGAGCACAAATCAAAATCCAAAAAAAAATACTAAAACCATCAGGAAGAATTCCTACAGCAAATCAGTACACAGTCCCATAAACACATCCCCCCACCCCCAAACCACGCAGTTGCCCACATGGCCCTTTGTCTGGGAGCTTCATGGAGTTCCCAGTCCAAGCTGATCCCTGCTGCTGCCTGCAGAGTCTTGGGATGTATCTCCAGGGACGCATTTGTTTTCTCATCAGCACGCAGCAAACCGTAGCCATCTTCCTCCCACTCTCTGCCCTGGGAAAAGTCGTTAAACCAGTCCACCTCATCTCCAGCCCCAAACTCCAAATCAAAGTCCTGCCACAAGTCTTGTCCGGGGGCATCTTCTTCAGGACTAGCTGGCCTAGCCCACCCTAGCTGGCAGAAAGAAATCTTCTCTGTTCTCCCTCACCATCTCCAGTGTGAATCATGGACCCAAACAGAGGCAGGTAACCCTCCCAGTGTCTCTTGCCCACCAACCTCCCAGGACGCTGGGTACCTCTCACTGCTGAAATTTGCTCAGCGATTGCACCCACCAGATCCCACCCTATAAGAACATTATGAGGCACCCAAGGGGCAAAGTCATTTGGAGATTTTATCTCATCATCTCTCCAGGCGCTGGGAGCTCCTCTTGGACTTGCACTCAGTAACGCATCCACACAACATCAATCCCTTGCACTCCCACCTTCTCCTCCTGCACTATTTCTTGTACAGCCATTTCTCTAGGTGCTCGCAGCTCCTCTCACACACAAGCCTCCAACTTTTCCTCCTGCACTTTCTCTTCTACAATCTGCTCCACAGGCACAGGTGGTACAGGGAGAGGATAGGAAGGGGAAATCCGCTCGCACTGGATATCATCCAATATGTTTAATTTTATAGGAAAATGAAGATGCTAATGTGTAATCTGGAAACTAGGGAAAAAACTGAGTAATTAGATTTGCTAAGGAGGATTGCCAAACACGTTCTAAACCAGGGTTTGTCAACCCATCATCTATAATGGACACCATGATGCCCACAAATGTGAGCTTTCATTTTTTTTAAAAGTAAGTCTTTAGCCCTTCTAAAAAGAAATTAATGAAGCAAAATGTGTAGGTACCCTTCCAAACTATTTATTTGAAACAAATCAGGGTGCCTACTCCTGCCTGTCACTGTTATTAGCCAATGAGTAAAGTCAGAGCTGTGATTGATAAATGAGTTGTTTGGACACCAGGCAATAAGAATCACTGGGCTCCTAAAGAGCTGCTGATTTGCCCTCCCTTTTAATACATTTTCCCTGCTTCTGTCTTTTTTTCTAGTTCTTGGAATCTCCATAGTTTGTCCTTCCTTTTTCCCTAGCAACCAGGATGCATGTTTCCTGTGCTGAGTTCACTGGAGATCAGGTAGTGCCTAGAACTTATTTTCTGCAAATACTACTACACAAAAAGTGTAGGTGAATGTTACAGAAACCCCCTCCCCCTAAAAGGCAAATGTGAAAGCTTTGCAAAAAGCTTGGGCATGTCTCCTGCTTTGCAGGAGATAAAGATCAGGAACTCATTCAGAATTCACTGTATAGTTAACTTACAGTACAATGGTATACATTACAGTACAATGGTAAACATACTCAGAAGTAAGTCTCTTTGTGTTTAATGTGGCTTACTTCCAGGTAAGTGGGTATAGGATGGCAGCCTAGGCTTTGGTTTGGGGCTGGCATAAAAAAAACAAGGTTCTTGTGCCTTTAACAGCAGTATAGCAGGCAGAAATTCAACAGGCCAAGCCTTTTCTAGTACAGAAATACAATTACTACTCTCTAATTTTGTGTTATGCCACACCACCATTTTGTGTCATGCCACACCTCTATGGCAGTCATTTTGAAATGTGTCCTCTGGTCCAAAAAGGTTGGCAACCCCTGTTCTATTCATTGAAAAGGCTCTAAACCATTATAATAATTGTCATAATATGGCATGATCAGCCTGTGTGGATTCTAAAGCAAACCTAGAGAGTTCCGGTTGGGAGTATGGATAGAATTTGAGCTGAAAAGTGAGACAGCAAAGGATATGGAAGCTAGCTGTCACTCATGCCACAGTTTAAAAAGCCTGAAAGTATTCCATGTGCGTGAAAGGGGGTGGGGGATCAACATCACTTAACAGGTAAAAGCACTCCACATGGACCATTGCTAAACAGCTCAAAACCTTGATACAGGTAACAAGAAGGAGCAGAATCCGGGCACAAGTAGGGTATAAGCCTCACTGGCAGTCAGTAGTTGACAGAATCAATGAGTGATGCTAGAACTAACTGAAGGGACAAAGCAAGGAGGCCTAAAAAGAAATGGGTATTCCAGGCTGCAGAAGCATACAAGGAGTCAATATATCTTATCAGTCATCTGATCATGGCAACCTGCCTGCTCCTATAAACTACCTAAACCACTATAAACTCCTACAAACTACTCAGCTTCTGATATGGTGGAAATCCCTTTAACAATCTAAGAATCACCTGCTACTGCTACCCACCATATCAACAATAAGGGGAACTTTATGGATTCCTGTAGAAGCTCTCAAGGGCACACTCAGATGTTAACTGCTAATTAGTTGTTCCATTCTCTCCTAATCCCTCTTCCCCTAATATTCTCTGGTGGTATTTTGTTTGTTTCAGTTTGTTCAGAATACAAAGGTAAAAATACGATGTCCTAAATTGAGCTTCTTAATTTCTTACAAGCACAGATAACGCTTTATTCATTTGAAGTAATCAACATCAAAAAAGTATCTGGGAACTGAAAAACAGAAAAGCAAGCCTTTCATTTCTGTTCGAGTGATGCCAAGTTATATCTCATTGATAGGTATGGAAACTATGTTACTGGAGTATGTTCTTTGCAGATGTTGCATTTAGCACAGCTGAAGGATATTAGATAAACTTGCAAAAACACTCCTTGTGAGTAAATGAACCAAGGGTTCACTGAGGCTATGTTGTGCTTTCTCCTGCCTGCTTTCAGGGCTGTGGAGTTGGAGTCGTGGAGTCAGAATCAATTTTGGGTGGAGTCAGAGTCAGCAGAAATGTACCGACTCCGACTTCAAAATAAATTTTGATTGACAATTTTTTTAAAATATAAATTCAAAATGTCAAAGAAGCTTCCCATGAAGTCAGCTGTAGTTGAGCATTTCACCATAACTCAAGATAGAAAACATTTTGTGTGTCAGTGTATGACACAGGACCCAGATGAAGACAAATGCTGTGACGCCAAGATCAGCACATATTCAGGCAGCGATAAAAATGCTCCTATGAGAGCTTCCAATTTAAAAAGACATTTACAGCCCTTTCCAGGGCTGTGGAGTTGGAAGCAATTTTGGGTGGAGTCGGAGTCAGAGTCGGACAGTAGAAAAATAGAGGAGTCGGAGTCGAAGGTTTGGCGTGCCGACTCCACAGCCCTGCCTGCTTTGTCAACCTGCACTGCACTGTCATTTCATCAAGACCTGATGCAGGCATGCACCAATCCCAGCACAGCATAGGCAAAAGCCTATCTGGCTTCTTCCCACTATGGGCAATGCTAAGCAGGAAGAAGGTATTCTTTCCAGACTGAACTATGGGCTCTAATCTGGAAGGGGAAACGATATAATATTGCAGTCTTGCATACAAGGCTATGTGTTAAAGGTTTGTCTACCTTTAAAGAAAAGAACTAGCAGCTCTTTAAGGTGATAAGAGAGCCAGGCATGCAACCCTTATAAACAGTAGGGCCCCACTTTTCGGCGGCTTTCAATTAGAGTAAGGGCCCACTCATACAGCGCTTGTTCCGTTTTTATGGTGTTTTTTGGGCACTGGGTGCCATTTTATTGACAGAGTTCCGCTTTTTGGCAGGTTTCCCTTTTAGGCAGGGATCTGGAAAGTAACCCGCCGTATCAGCGGGGCCCTACTGTATTGCAGACTGCATACAGTATAGATACAGAATAGATGTACAATGGGTGAATGGGCAACTCTATCCCCATTCACCTGGAGATAATTTTAATTTGTAACCGTGAAGGTCTATTTGCAAGGTCTTGATGCGTCTGATTTAATGTGGGGATTTGGAAGGATTGTGCTACTGTGGGCGCAATCCAACCATAGGAGGCAGGCAGTAGCACAGCCAGTGGAAGGAGCCACCACATCCAACCTCCATTCATGCGCCACTGGGAGGAAAGGACACTGGCTACGCCGGCAGGGCACAGCAGAAGAAAATAAAATGCATGTTTTCTTCTGCCACCCCTTTTCCTGGCATATCAGGACCAAGCCAAATAGACTCAGGATGTGGCAGAAGTCCCCTTTCCCTTAGTGCAGCCTGACCCATGTCCAGAAAGCCCCTTCATGCTCAGTCCATGCTCGAAAACCCACAAATGTCACTGAGTTAAAGCAGTTCTGCATGGAAGAGTGGGCCGAAATTCCACCATAGAGCTGTGAGAGACTGATCACGAAGTGTTTGGTTGCAGTCATTGCTGCTAAAGGTGACGTAACCAGGTTTTGAGTCTAAGGGGGCAATTACTTTTTCACACGGGGGCACTGGGTGTTGCTTAACTTTCTTTAATAAATAAATGAAATAAGTATCAAACTTTTGTGTTATTTGTTCACCCAGGTACCCTTTTCCCTAATATTAGGTTTGGTTCAAGATCTGATAACATTCAGTGCCAAAAATATGCAACCATGCAGAAAATCAGACAGGAGGCAAATACTTTTCACGGCACTGTAATCTTGAGTGGACCTGATCAGTACCTGCATGGGAGACTTCTAGGAAGTACATGTAAGCTTATCTGAGCTTTCTGATAGAAAAGTAGGGCACCGGTATAACAAATATAAGTAAGGCAGCAATGTAGGCAATATTTTTAAGCCTATAAAAAGTGTTGCCAACCCGTGCAACTATTTATCAAAGTGAGGCAATTTGAGCTACAAGCCTGATAAGAAACTATCACTCACCCTAAGTTGAATGGTCAACTTCAAGGTTTATTTAAGCTGCAATTTGTTCTTCCTAAGTAGATCTTAGAGAACCACTTCTACACCACTCAAGATCCAAGGTTATAAAAAATCCATTATGTACACTCTTAAAGCAAATAAAATCACTTATAAAATACCACATATGAAGTTAGGCATATTGCTACAACCTAACAATTTGTCCTGTCAGTCATGCAGTCCTCCATTCAACTGGTGCTACAAATGTTACCAAACAAAATAAAAGCTTACCTGTAATTGTACAATTCATTGGCTCAACCGCAAGCATAGTTACTCAGAAATGTCACTGAGTTCAACAAGATTTACTTCTAGTAACTGTGTTTAGGTTTGCAACCTTTCTTGCATGTTACTTTTAAAAAGCAATATATTAAAAAGTTATTATATAATGACTTTCCACTTTATGCAAATTATACACAAATAAATATAGTAATATTGTAGCAAAGGCTGAGCCAGAGAGCTAACAATCCAATTGCTCCAGAAAGCCAGATTATATTCTTGTCTACCATATCACACTAACTGGCACCTTTAAACTAATTTGACATATTAGTATTCTTCCCCCAGGGTTAAAACAAGGGCAGGGAGGGATCTTGGCCATGCTAAATAAATGAAAGAATATGCACGCTTCAAGTTGATCTAATGCCCTAGATTCAATCATAAACAAGCTGCTCCACAAAGGAGAGGAAACCCCTTCAGGCCTGTATTATCAGTATTCAAATAAGGCTCAGGGCCGCTGTGGAGCTACCACAAAAAAAAAAAAAAAACACCCTCTGATTAGGAGGGTGAGGAAGGATAGCTCCTACCACACGCTTCACTTTTGACAGGAACAAAACAGCTTGTTCATAAAAGTGAAGCATCCGAGGGTAATACCCCAAGCATACACTCCTGACGTGCCCCTGTAAACGGGGAACACCACAACCAGGGAAGTGGAATGGGCGCAGCCAAGGCCACCTACGGGGCGGGAATGGGAAGGCCGACTCTGGTCTCCGTTATGAAACACCGGAGCTGTCCCGTCTCCGCCTCGCAAAGGTGTTGGAGCGGCGAAGGCGGGAGTGGCCCGGCGGGGAAGGGCTCCCTCCAGAGGGCCTGACTGGCATCTAGAGGCGGGTCGCGCGAGGCCTTCAACTCGGGAGGCCACTGAGATCATAGATCTGCGCCAGCCAGCCCACCGTGGCGCCCGCCGCCGGTCCAAGTTTACCTCAGCCCCCTCACTGGGAGGACTCCGTAAGCCCCCTCAGACTGCCGGCGACGGCAGTGGGATCCACCACTAGGCGCAAGCCCGCGCGCGTGTGGGTGTTCTTACTGTGCTTCACGAGCCTCTCTGCCCGCTCCACCTCACGCTCTTCTTTAGCCCACCGGAACGCGGATAATTCGCCCCCGCTTCTGAAACAGCAGCCACAACCACTGGGCCTAGGAACCTTTCCGCAATCGCGCATGCGCCACCCTCGGCTTACCGGCAAAACAGCAGAAGCAGTAGCCGCCGCCAAGCCCGGAGGAGTCTTGCCGTACTGCGCTTGCGCATATGGTTAGGGACAAGCTGCAGTGGCAGCCACTGCTGAGCCTTAGCCGGCCAGGCCTCTGTGTGTTCCTAGTTAATACTAAGCATGCGCATACTTCAACGCATAGTTGGAGTTGATGGAGATTCCCCTTCTTCGTCAGGAGCGGACGGGGGCTTTGTTGCGCGTGCGCCATTGAAGTTTTCCGGGGAGGATGTGTTGCGCATGCGTAGTAAAACGAAAGGGTGTGGTCGTTCTGCCTTCATGACCTCAGATTACCTTGTTTGAGAGGGGCAGCAAGGGAGGGTTGGGAATAGGCGCGGTGTTGTCCGACAACGTTCCTGTTCCGAAATTTCTTGCGCCGCTGCTGGTACAGAGAGGGTGGAAAAGCTGCCGGAGAGAAGGCGCTGAATCGTTGTGTGGGACTGGAACTTGGGGGTTCTGTTACCGTTGCTTACTGAAGGGGGCGATTAAGTACCAATAAAACCTTCTTAAACTACATTCTGAAAGCAAGCATGGAC
Source organism: Rhineura floridana (assembly GCF_030035675.1). Taxonomy (NCBI): domain Eukaryota; kingdom Metazoa; phylum Chordata; class Lepidosauria; order Squamata; family Rhineuridae; genus Rhineura; species Rhineura floridana. The sequence goes on from NC_084488.1 coordinate 32,003,491, forward strand.
GCCAAGTCCCGTTTCAGTCCGCCTGGCTTCCACCGTCTGAGTAAACAAGGTTGGGGGCGGGCTCTTAGCCTTTTAAGGCGCGGCAAGGACAAACGGACGCGACTGCTCTTCTGGAAGTTTAATTAGTATAATCTCTTTGAATAATCTGTTCTATATGCTGTTCAGTGTTATTTCAGAAGACAGAGCCTCGTGACACCGGCAAATTTATTGTAGTTTAAGCTTCAGTGGGTCAGTATTCTACACACTATGGAAAACTGAGATCACATTAGCATGCCAGTATAGTATAGTGGCTAGAGTGCTGGACTAGGACCTGGGAGACCAGGGTTCAAATCCCCCCTCAGCCATAGAAGCGTGCTGGGTGACACTGGGCTAGTCACAGTCTCTCAGCCTAACCTACCTCACAGGGTTGTTGGGAGGATAAAATGGAGAGGGAGGAGAACCATGTACACCACCTTGAGGTTCTTGGAGAAAAGGTGGGATATAAATGTTATAATAACATAATGCCACTCTTCCGTGATGCCCACCACCCATTTATTAGACATGGTTTTTGTACAGAGGCCAGTTTGAAGTATCATATAATCTACACTAGTAAAGATGCCAATTTTGCATTGGGTTTATGTGTATACATTAGACTCCTGTGTAAATATATCCAACATGTGGACACTGGGTGTGCTGGAAGAGCAGGGACGGTGCAGTCACAACCCTCTCTCCTTTCCTGGTACAGAGAACACTTATGTTTGCATAGGGATGGGGTAGCCAGTGTGATAACCTGTAGGTATTGTGGACACTCCCATCATCCCTGACCACAGCATCTGGAGGACACCACATGGGCTATCCTTGGCATAGGCCTTGTGATCAAGCTACAGACATTATTAATACTGAAGCCTAATACAGGATGTGTCCAACTGTCCATTACTGCGGTAGACGTGGTTTACTGCTGAATTTAAATGCCACAACTTCACAGTAAGTTCTTTTTTAAAAAAAATACATAACAGATTTAGTTCTGAATACATCTCTTTTTTAAAACAAAATGGTGTTCCTCTGAACACACAACAGATGGCACTGCTCTCGAATTTTGTTTTTTATTTGAAATTTTACTTCATTTATGTAAAAGATCAGCACAGAAATAAAGCACAGGTAATATAATTTGTTCAAGCATTAGGTCTTACCTATACTTTGAAAATATAATACTGGTGACAATTTAGCTCCTGTAGAATGTGTAAATACTGCCTCATACATAGCTTGGGGGTCATTAATCCCCAGGGTATGTCTTTTATCTTATTTGTATATCACTGGTTTTGTCAACAAGGTTACCAAGCAACCTATAAACTGAGTTAGCCTTAAAACAGTTCTGGTTTCACACAGAATTAATTGAATATGTAAGCTATCCAGAATGGGTGTATCCTTTTGCAGAAAAGCTTTGTTCCTAAAAGTTTGCAAAAACTAGTGTAAAGGCCAACATATACATAACTACTGCAACTTTTAAATTTAAATCAGAAGATTAACTCTGGAAGGGGAAGAAAGAGGGATGTAGTTGTCAAGGGTCTTGGGGGGGTGTCTTAGACCCCCCTACTTCTTTGAGAGCAAGGTTCCAGCAGGGTCCCTACATCTCCAGCATCATATGAGCCAATCAGCATGAAAGGGAAATATGATAGTTACTGAGAAGAGTCTTTTAATTTGCTTCCATGTTGTGTCCTGCTGATTGGAACCAATCAGAGTGAAAGGAATTCCTGTTAGTTCCTACTTCAAAAAGCCAAGTTGTTGAGAGTCAGAATTTTGTAATTGCAGAAGAAGAGACAGTGAATCCTGATGATAGCATCCCATCTACATCATCAAGCCATTTGGTAGCAGCAGGACATAAACATGTAGACACGGAATTTAGTAATTCAAACAATATCTCTGACAGTGAGAAAGGATACTCAAATGGTGACAGTGATAAAAAGAAGCAGCAGCAGAAAGCAGAATTCAAGCCTAGCCAGAATATTCTGTAATCTTAGAAGGTTGTCTAATCTTAGAAGGGGCTGTGGCCGTTACTCTTATGAAGGGATCCTGCACTTCTAAACTTGCCATCATACTACTGGGAAGAAATCCCAGCTGATTTCAACCCATGTAGGAATTCAGTCATTGACATAATATGCAAGGCAAAGGGCAGTGATTCGCACAGTCTATTTCTGGGCACATTAGTAAAATGGGCTAAATGTGCCTAGAATTAAAACACTATGTTAAGTTCTTTGCCAATATATGGGAAGTGACATCATTCCAAGTAAGAATGCCCACAGAACCCTTGAAACAGTCCAAGTGGCAGCTAACAGGTAGAGGGAGAATGTCAAATGTATCTTTGTAATTGTTTTAACTGGCCTGTTTAATCATTGCTAATGCTGCTGCCTCTATTAATTATGATCATATTAGATCACTATTTTCATGATATTGTGAGCCTCCTTGGGTGGGTAAAGATCTGGCCATGGGGACACATACTTTAATCACATCCTATCTGGATTACTGTAATGCGCTCTACATAGTTGCCTTTGAAGAATGTTTGAAAACTTCAGCTGGTCCAAAGAGCTACAGCCAGATTGTTAACTGGAGCTGATCACACAGAGCACATGACTCACTTGTTGCAACAGCCCCACTGGCTACTGGTTTTTGAGCACTATTCAAAGCTCTGGTTATGACTTATAAAGCCCTATATGGCTTGGGTCCATGCTATCTGAAGGAGCGTATGTTCCCACGGGAGCCTGTCTGAGCTCTGAGATAGTCGGGGGAGGCCCTTCTCTTGCTCCCACCACCCTCACAGGCACGTCTGGTGAGAGCACAGGAGAGAGCCGCCTTTGTGGCTGCCCCAAGGCACTGGCATTCCCTTCTTTGCCAGGTTAGACTGGCTCTTTCCCTGCAGTCCTTCTGCCAACAGGTGAAAACTTTTCTATTCTGACAGGCATTTGGGAACTGACTGCAAGGGCTTTTAGTAGTGTGCTGTTCTACTTTACCTTTGGCTTTTTAATGGTTCTAATTCTATAGATAGATTAATTACATTTTAATAATAACTTTCTATATGCTTTCACTTACATGTTTTTATCTGTATTTAATTTTTGTAAGCCGCCTTGAGTCCCAGTTCTGAAAATAGTAAGTCCAAAAAGATGGCATAGGAATAATTTTATAAAAATAAAATGTAAAAAAAATGTTCTCATCACTGATGGAAAGATGAGAGTCCAGGAGGCAATAGTAACTAGATTATTCTGCAGTTAAATAACTGTAATACAATTTGCACAAGGGAAAAAGCTAGTGGTTGTATTTGATCTAGGGGCTCCTTTTCACACATATCCAGGGGAAGGATGCTGCATCAAGGCCATTTAATGGTAGCAACCCTTCATCTTTATATTAATAGCTCCAGCATGTGCCACATATTAAGCAGTAGAGAGGCTAGATACACATAAAATGGGAAGCATATTGCATCCAAAAGAGCCTCAAGGTAATGTCTTAAGGAACTGATTCAGGAAAGACAAAAGTCATGCTTTTCATTGCCAAAGTTCACAGTGCAAAATGCTATTTACTTACCTGAGTGTAAGTCCAATTGAATTCAATAGGAAAAGGCATGTACAGGATTATGCTGTTACTTTCATTAATGTATGAACACCCGTACAAGTATAGGGAGATAAGCTCACAGTATACTGCAATAAGTTTCCCAGAAAAAGTTGGCAGATGTATTATTTTGACATATTAATTCAAAGATGAAAACCTCAGAGAAGCTGAAAGTGACTACTCTTTCTAAAATGGGCATGAAAAGAGCTTTAGCTCTTATGCAAATTAGTGTTTTACTCAGTCAAGATTATTTTGCAAGAGAAGTTGTTGGGAGGAGTTTTTTGGACAGAGTGTTACAGGGCTACTATACAGAGTTCCTGTACAGGCAGAGAGCAAGCGGCCAAACAATATAAATGTTCAGTTAAATTTGTCTCCTACTTGCATTGCCAGGATGTCTTATTTACTTCAGTTAATGAGCCGCCCAATAATCTATTTTTTGTTTGTTTTTCTTCATGCATCATTCTTAATTTGGGCTTGTTCCCACTATTTAACTTAATAAAAAAAAAGACACCAAAATGTTCTGCTCAATCTTTCTCTTAGATGTTTTGCCTAGGTTAGGTATAAGGGTTCCTTGAATGAATAGGGTATACCATAAATCTCTAAAATGTGAATATAGCACTGCATGTACAATACAGGCCTTCAGAATTTTGCTTAACCTATTATCTCTTGATCTGCTAATATTAAATTAATTTTAAATAGTCCATTCTCAGGTTGAATAACGAGTGGTTTTGAACATCTATTTCAGCTACAAGTGTGCTCATGAAATACATTTTGGCCTTTTTACATATATTTACAAATTTCAAAAATTAACAAAGAAGAAAAAACTAAATGTTCAGAAGAGCTTGAATCAATATTCACTAACAGGCAAAAAAAAACCACCTTGCGGTTTAAGAACATTCCTATAGCCTACAGATATTTCTATCAAACTTTATTATAAAACAGGGAAATTGGGCAGTTACAGTGAATGCCCCAGGGGAGCAGGAGACCTGACCTCCTCTTGGAGATATTGTACTGTTGGAGAATTCTTCTCCTTGGGATCTTTTGCTGGGGGTCCTTGAATAAAATTGGAAGACACAGGCTTAGCAAAGAGGTAGGCCTTTATTCTTACAAGCATATGCAGGGCCAGCCTCCCAGGAACATCCAGGAAGGACTGCAAAGAAGTATGGTGTGTACAGATCTTTTATAGAGTACAGTTACAGCATGTGACAATGCTTCCACCAATCTCATGAGTCCTTGCCCACATAACATCATTCCAAACCAATCAGAAAGCATTAGCTTACTCCAGTGGTGATTCCAAAATTCTGTCCATATCATAAATGTTATAATTGTCCTACTGTCTCTTCAAGACTAATGAATTTTGGTTCTAGTTGGAACAATTCGTTTGTGAATATGGTTTCAAGCATACTTGGTACATTCCGTATGCCATTGTTTCTTTGTTTCTGATCAGTCAGGCCAGCCTTTCCCAACCAGTGTGCCTCCAGATGTTGTTGGACCACAACTCCCATCAGCCTCAGCCAGCATTGCCAATGGTCAGGAAGATGGGAGTTGTGGTCCAACAACATCTGGAGGCACACTGGTTGGGAAAGGCTAAGTCAGGCTGACCCAGGTACATCTAGAAATATTTTGGACAAGTTCCCTGAGTTAAGTTTGGGAACTTAATTTAGGGTGTTTATGAATGTATGAGCACCCCCAGTTCTATTCCTTTGCGATAGGGGTTCTTATGTTCTTATACTTCCTCAGAAATCCCATTTCCTTACTTATAAAATACACAACTCATGAAAGAGGATTTTGTTTAAACCCCTGAGCTACATTGTGAAACCACACAGACAAAGGAAAACTGGGTGACTCTGGCTAACCAATATCCTTCAGTCTCATAGATATATACAGGCAGGCAAGTCACTCCTTTTTCTTAATGAAGACACACTTATAAAGTTGTAAATTTAATACACTGGAATGTTTTTAAAATCATTATTAAAATCTCCCTATTTTTCTTCATTAAAACATTTGATTATGCTATAAAACTTTTCTCCTTTAGATGGCATTCAAGAATCAAACATTGGCAATCCCTACTTACTACATCAGTCACAGCTTCTTCTAATAACTTTATCACCCCTTGATTCCGAACAATGAAGTAATTAATCATGCATCAGCTGGGTCTTGGCACCGGCCAAATTTGGCAAAGAAACAGGAGATTGCTGTGACCTGTTGCCATTGCAACAGGTTTTTTATTTCTTTCAGATCTGAATTAAATGCTAAGATTCAGGGTTGCTATACGCATGAATCTCAGGGCCCCAATAGGCCTGAAGTTCAATACTTAACTCCTTATGATTATAAAAGAAATATGGCTTCTTAATATCTATGATTATATATGTGTGGATATATAAAATTCCCCATTAGTACTGCCCTACACATTTGTCAAAATGCAAACACAATTTGGGTTGGTCTTTCACAGTCCAATCCATTTCCTGTGTAGCTTGGAAGAATTTGCTAATATGTGCCTCTGAGCATATGGTGAATGGTGGCAAAACCTGCAATCAACACTACATCTCCAAATATGGAGTTACAGTTTTTGTATGTTTGTTGGTGTTCTTCCTGCTTTGCTTCTTTCCTCTGTTACTACTGTTTCTACAGAGAATCTAACCTAAAAATTTATATTTCTCTGATTATTCATCCTAGAAACCTGTGTCAAATTTATGTTTATTAATTTCAAAGCCTTTTTATTAATCAATGTCATATGATGGTGAAGACAGCCTTGTTTCAAACTGGAGGTTATGTGCTATTTCTATTTTGTGTGCATTGAATCTGAAATTGCAGTTTGATGTCAAATCAGACTGATTACAATATGTCACTACTTAAGCAATGAATCTAGGAATTGGATAAAACAAACTTGGCCTGCCTAAGATGCATGTGTTCAGCCTGCTATGCTTAAACTACTCCACTTAAGAAAGGGTGGGCATGGCCAATTAAAAACATAGAGCACATCTAGAAATTTGCTAGAATATATGTCATCTCCCACTGTTTGATCTTATGCAAAGACACTCCTCATGTCCATTGGAGACAATTTTACAGAATAGTCAGTGTCATCATTCCACACTTATTTTTGGAGGTTTTTTTAGTTTAAATTATGCAAAGTGTTGCTGTATTTCGCATATTCACAGAAACAGAAGCAAAAGAAAATGCTTCACTAAAACTGCAAAGTAAATCAAACATTTAAAGTGACTATCTGAATTATATCATATTGTTGCTTCCTCCCTACTAAAACAAGTTCAGCACAGCACATGTCTTGTTTCTGTTATTTGGGCTGATTGCAGGTTTTGCTACCACTCACCATATGCTCAGATGCACATGTTACCAAATTCTTCCAAGCTACACAGGAAGTAGATTGAAAGACTAACCCAAATTGTGTTTGCATTTTGACAGTTTTGTAGGGCACTACAATAGCTCAGAGAGGAGGTCAGGTCTCCTGCTACTCTGATGCATTCATTATAGTTGTTCAATTTCCCTGCTTTTTAAAGTTTGATAGAAATATCTGTTGGCTATAGGTACATTCTTAAACTGCAAGGTTTTTTTTTTGCCTATTAGTGAATTTCTCTGCTTTTTAATCTGGAAGGTAAGAAATTGTATCCTGTGCAAGTTTGCTTAGAATGGATTGATCATTTGTATGCTTATTGAGTTCAGTATGATTTACTTCTGTGCAGTCATGCTTAGGATAGGTAAAACTAACCATGGGGGAGGAGAAGAAGGGGGGAGAGGAGAGGCACTGGGAAGTGTAGTTTGTGAAGGGTGTTAAGAGTTGCTAGGATATGTCCTTTTCCCCTTACAGAGCTACAATCCCCAGAAGAGGGCTGACTGTAAAACCACTCTGGCCACTGGAGCTCTGTCAGGGGCACAGGAGTCTTCTAACAACTCTCAGCATCCTGCACAAACTATACTTCCCAGGATTCTTTGGGGGAAGCCATGACAGTCTAAAGAGAAATAAAGGTCTGGTGTGGGTGTGGCCCCCTCATCAGCCAAGCCAAACAGCTGTGAATCTGGCTTTTAGAACACTGACAGTTGGTTCTTACTGAGCATACCCAACGCTATAATATGATACATTTCTTAAATTAATTAAAAATCAGCCAGGCATTTTTTTAACGTTGAAACTGTAGAAGATGAAGGTCAGAGTAAGGGGCAAGGTCAGTAATAGGATTACAGGTATTCTGTGAACATGGTTTATCTTTAATTAATTTCAACAAATTATGAGACCACTGACAAACAAACTACAACAGGGATCTAGTTTTTCTCTCTCTTGTTTTGTACTTTGAACTCTCTATTCTCTCTGACTGTTTTGTCTATCACCATGAAAACTTAGTGGGTGTTAAGCAAACATTTCTGAGTACAAGACTATACGTTTCATAAGGTTTTATTTTGAAATTAGCTTATGGGAAGCAGCAGAATGGCATGGGGGAATATTTTCAATTTTACGTTGCAGAAAAATCCATGCTGGCTATAGTATACAGCCACTCTCATGGCTGTATAATCTTATTTTCTCCACCAATATGATCTGTTGCTTTTTTTCTGAATATTCAGTAGTGAGCGAAACATCTTAAGCTTGATTTAATCAAAGTGAGTCCCACAGCCCTGCATGTAGTAACAAGATATGACTTAGAATGTAAGCTGGTGGGCAGGGTCTATGGTATTTTTATTTCTTTTTATGATGTCCAGAAATAGGCTGTATGAATGCTGAGTGGCATACAGCTAATTTATATTCAGAACAGATCCATTGAAATCAGTGGCCTTAAAACCAATGATTTCAACATGTGTGACTAATGTTGGATATCACCCATAATTATTATTGACTCAATTAGGTGTCTGGACAATGCTTTCTCAGATGGTTTTGGATGGTCAGTATGATGACACATCCACAGATATGGGTGGTGATCATTTAAAAAGACTTTATCTATTGAGAGTATCCATTGCATGTCATTCAACATTGCATATATACCCAGTAGTAAAGGGCTGTAAACATTGCATATATACCCAGTAGTAAAGGGCTGTATGAAATGGGTTGCTTAATGTGGATATAATGCCATTATCAGAACTGGATATTATTAATTGACCTCTTGGTATCCTTTGTACTCATTAGAATTTATGGTATGTGTTAAATTAGCTGTTAATTGTTGGTTCATCAATAATGTATTGCAGTGATGTTATGTAGTATGGTTATTGTGCTATTATTGTACTTAGTTATTTTCCGTGAACTGCTTTGAACAATGCATTTGTGGAAAACGTGTGTATAAAACTGACTGTGACTATTACTATCCTCTGGATTTTGAGATAAATTTGTGGTTCCTTACGAGGGACAATATTCAAACACAATGGATGCTTTGACTGAATTGCTTTGGTTGGTCATGGACTCAAATGGATGTTAAGCTATCATTGCAATTACAATGTGTGAGGATGTTTTGTTGGAGTAAAAAAAAATGGTTGAAGGAAGTGCCTTTTATAGGCAGTGTGCATAGAGATGGCCCTCTGCTGGAAACCTCTAGAACTAGTAAGACATTTTTACCTGTTTTCTTATATATATTTGAAACATTTTTACCTGTTTTCTTCTATATTTTTGAAAAAAAATTAGACCAGGGGATTTAGTAATGAGGCTGAATTCAAATGATATTTAATCCAAGCAATAAACTTCTACTTTGTCATAATTTACCAATGGCCTGTAAAAACAGTTGAAAAGAATTACCCTTCCAGCTTTCAAAGACTAGCAAGTCTAGTGGGAAGAAGGTTGGTGCTTTACATGATAAGGCAGATAATAAGGTGTTGTAGATGATAAGGTGTTGAATGCATGTGTAGTCTCAATGCCTTAAGTGATCAAAAGCAGCCACTATGTATTACATGCATATCAAATAATGATTTAAACAGAAAATACTTTGATTATTGGTGCATTTATTATTTCTTTGTTATATGACTGTTTACAATGTTCCACTGGCAACATCTTTGGTTCACACCTAATCCTAAACCATGGTTTGTTTAATCTGCAAACACAGCGTAGTGGCTTAACCATGGTTTATTTGTTCCCAACAAATCACAGTCATGAGTCATAGTTTGTTGACTTACGAAGCTCTACTGGTTCTAACAATGGTTTGTCATATATGTGAACCCAGCATGGTAACCATGGCTTGTTTGCCCACCCCAAATTTTTACTAAACTACAAAGTCACATGGCAAGAGCAAATGAAACTGTACCCAAGGCTCTTGCTAGTGCTCTGCCAGAAGAACTCACTTCTAACTACCTGGCAGTTTTCCCACCCCTCTCCTGCAGTACAGCTTCTCCCTCACAAGTAGAGTTACCAGGTCTCAATTTTTCAGCCGGAGTCTCCAGTTTTTTGGGGCCCCCTCCGGCTCTCCGGCTAGCGCCCCTTAATCTCCAGACTCTCAGCTTCAATTAAAAAAAGTTAAGGTTCTAGGTGGTCTGGTTCCCGAGATATACACCAAAACGTCAGCCGCCCCCCTGCGACTGTTTAATCTATTTAACTGATACAACGCTGAAATTGGTTCCTAGTTCTCAGTTCCTTATTTGCTTGAAAGTTCAAAACACTAAAAAAGAAGAGTTGACAACTACAGCAACTTCAAACCAAACTTAACATGTCTCTGAACCCCAAAATGTATGTTGGGGTACCCTGTATGATATATCACTGTGATTGGCGGACTCTCCCCATCAAGAATAACAATACATTTATGCAATCAAAGTCATCAGTCTTCTGATATTATCATAAATACATAATGATGTCATAAAATCATAAAAATAAGTAACTGGGGGTGCCCACCCCAAAATCTGCTCTGGGCCAGGACAAATCATATACCCCAGGAAAGGGGAGGATGTCCTCTACGAGATGCCACTGTGTCCTGCCTGGCCCAAAGCTTCTGCTGGGTGCAGGGGAAGGATGAGAGCATCTATGCAAAATCAAAGCAGACCAAAACATACAGGAAAAAATAAGTAACTGGGGGTGCCCACCCCAAAATCTGCTCTGGGCCAGGACAAATCATATACCCCAGGAAAGGGGAGGGTGTCCTCTACGAGATGCCACTGCATCCTGCCTGGCCCAGAGCTTCTGCTGGGCGCAGGGCACAGAACAGGGCATCTATACAAAATCAAAGCAGAAAAAAACATACAGTAGGGCCCTGCTAATACGGCAGGTTAGGGACCAGGCCCCTGCCGTAAAGCAAAAATCGCCGTAAAGCAGGGCCCCATAGACTATAATGGGCTGCATCGCGTGAAAATGATGTCAAAATGGTACGTGACACAAAAAACCCGCCGTATTAGCGGAACAAGCGCTGTAAGAGTGGGGCCTTTCCCTAATTGAAAACCGCTGCATGAATGAAGCACCGTAAAGCAGAACGCCGTAAAGCGGGGCCCTACTGTACAGGAAAAATAAGTAATTGGGGGTGCCCACCCCAAAATCTGCTCTGTGCCAGGACAAATCATACACCCCATGAAAGGGGAGGGTGTCCTCTATGAGATGCCACTGTGTCCTGCCTGGCCCAGAGCTTCTGCTGGACACAGGGGAAGGATGAGGGCATCTATGCAGACAGACAGGGTAGGGAATCTTCTTACTCTTACTCATTTCTCAGACCTCTTTCTGAAGTGAAGGGTCAAATCTGTAAAGAAGTTTGGAGCAGCCACATTAAAAGATAAGGGCAGGGCATTCCAGGCAGGGGGTTGCCAACCCTGCTTGGATATGGATGTCTTTGCAGAGGATCCCTAGTCAAGCTTTACCAACAGCACAATCCAAACTATATCTACTCAGAAGTAACTCCTGTTGAGTTCTATGGGGGCTTAGTCCCTTAGTAAGTGTGTTTAGAATTGTAGCCTTCAGGGGCATCCATCTTTACTCCCGAATGCTCCCATCTAACATCTCCACAACACTAGGCTCCTTTCTTCCTACAGTGGCCTTCTGGTGACTGGCCTGGCCTGAAGGCACTTAAACCCTTCTTGCCAAAAGCTAGTAGGCTAGATTAAATGTTCCCTACCCAGGCTCCATCTTTTAGCGAAGATGTCTAGCTTAATTTCCAGTCAGATATATTTTTTAATTGTACGCTCCAAGCAACTGTGATTGATGCTTAATGTATCATGCTTAATGACATCACTCGGGCCCACCCCATGACATGACATCACTCAGGCCCACCCCATGACACCACTAGGGCCCACCCTGTGACATCACTTGGGTCCTCCCCTAAAACCTCAGGTTATGGGATTCTTCTGACCTGGCAACCCTACTCACAAGGTAAACAGCTTTACTTCAAAGTTGCTGCAGTGGAGTGGAACATTTTAAAGCAAATATATTTTAAATTCTGTTTTTAAGATTATTATTTTTTACAGATTGTTTGGCATCCTAGGCTCCTTCTGGAACAAAGGGCGGGGTATAAATTTAATAAATAAATAATACATAATACATAAACAGCCCAGTGCTCCCTACTAACTTCTAAAATGAGTTAAAAAAGAAAACAGTGAAGTTTAATGAAGAATGTTCCTTATTAGATTATAGCAACTATTTACATGTTACTTTAAAAAGGGAGGGGGGATGCACAGCAGTTGGGGGGAAAAAACCAAACATTCACCTATGTAAAACTGACAAGGTTTAAAAAGTTCCAACTCCTTACAGTGCATAAACACTAGCCTTGGGAGGGAAAAACTAGTGAGCTTTCACTCAACATTTATTATTACCCATGAGAAAAGACTGTTCTTGTAATTTGCAACTCATGGCTGCAGGGTAGTTAGCACCTCCTGTGAAAATACCTGATTTACGATCTATGGTACCATAAAATCCCAGTTCTGTTTCCACAAATCCAGAAACAATCATTCTTTGCCTTGGTGATGACAAGGTGATTCCACATTTACTCTATGTGCTTCTGGAGGTGGCCTTGACAGGCCCACAGTAGAAATTCTGAGATCTTGCTTCCCAAACTCTATTTTCTAGCATGACCCACAAGCTAAAGGGTACCTTGGTCAGGGTATTTTAGGCCTGCAAGTATCTTTCAACACAGACCTCTTCCCTGGCTGAGGAAGAACTACAGATGAGGAAACCCATCCGTGGCATTCCTTGAGTCTCAAGAGAGTATAAGCAACATTCTGGGTGGGTAAGGAGGTTGCAAGGACTATGGCATCTGTGTTAATTTAAGTTTTCAGATACCAGTACTAGAATATTTGATAAATTAGAAACCCAAATTCTGCTTTCGGTGGATCTTGAAAGAAGCACAGTATCAAGGCTTTTAAAGAGGGCAGTAACTAATTTTACAATACATTTACCTTGATTCATTTGCTCTTTGTGTGAGTGGACCTCTGACGTTTTCGTTGGAGAGGTCACTTGTGAGGGAGTGCTGCAATCCTGAACACACACTAGGAAGCAAGGCCCTTTGGCAGGCAATTGGGCTAATGTCTGAGCAAGCTTGCATAAGATTATGTTGCATGGAAATTTGTTCTTGCTGAAGCTCCATGTGTCACCGAGCTCTGGATTGGAGCAGAAAATGTATTCTGAGTATTGATACAGTAAATGGATTCAACTGCATTTGTGCCCATTATTTATTTTTAAGCAGTGTTGATTTAAACAATAATTTGACCAAACATAAATGCAGAAATGTCAACCACTTCCTTCAAGAATTCTTCCTGCACAAGCAGCATTTGTCTCTTTGCATGTCCTGCTAGAGCATTCTAGTCGTCATTTATGGAGGCGTTTCTAAGTGAAGACGTCATCATATCCACAACTTCCTTCCTGGGATTTTCTTCTAAATCAGTTTTCAGAGCACCAATCTCTGCCAGCTTCCATTCAAGTTCTGAAACAACAGACTGCTCAGACAAGATGAAGTAGCAATATATTTAGCAATAAATCATTTATATCCCAATATTGTTTATTACATAGATCCAGTGGAGGGTGGTCCACTGGGATAAATGGGACACTGCCCCACCAACATCATTCTGCCCTCAGTCAGTCCCCACCTGCCTGCCTTTTTACTCATATCTAGTCTAGGGTCTGACACTGCCTGTCAGCACAATGTTCCCCTTATAGAACTCGGCAGGGAGAAGAATGGGGACAAAACTAGGAATAGTTGGCTCTAGCTCCACCTACTGCTGGCCACCCTGCCTTCCACCCCACCAGTCTCAATGTGCACCAGCCACCACTGCATTTATCACATGTTTACTTCCATGACAGAACTCATGATGGTGCACATAGTGTTCAAGAGTAGAACTCAAAGGTTAGATGCACTATTGATGGGCAGGAGTTATTATATTGCACTGGATAGCGCACTCTATATAAGCAGCTTAGAAATCAACCTGGTAAATAAATATACATAAATTACCAGCCCTGAACTACCTACACATACCAGTGGGAGTTACTTGGGGTATAGAAATAATTTTCTATAGGGCAGCCTATTCTAGTCCTTCGCTAACAGGATGTGTAATACATGTCTTGAAATAAATAACAATATTTGTCTTTAGTTGTGAACTTAGGTCAGTTATTTTTGTTAAAGTAACTATATCCAATCAATAGTTATCTCATTCCTTCTTGTTCACTAGAAAACACTACAATGAAAGTGTATTTCACACTTCACAGGTTCTCTTATAAATGCCATAACATTTTATTCTAAAATCTATATTAAAATACATTAAGCAGTTTAATGGCAGCATGAGGGGTGGTGACTCTGCTATCTGCTTATCACAATGGGACAGGACAGTCAGAAGAGTCTCTAGGTGCCGTTGGCTCAGCTGCTCTAATTCAAAGAATTGCCACTGGTGATGATTGGCTGAGCTCATAGGTCTTTAAGTGGACCATGGCAGGCAGATCAAGAGGCCTAGATAAAGAGCAAGGAAAGGAAGGGGGACCTGGAAAGAGGGACTGGAACAAGCTGTGGTCCAGAACATTATTAGAGATGGGAGATGGCTGAAAAGGAAGGGCTTGAGAGAAGGAAAGCTTGGATAAAGGATAGGCAGAAATTAGAAGTTAATACTGATACGAACTGCAAAGATAAAGGAAGGATGAAGTTCCCATTGATTTGCAATAACCAGCCAAATCTTTGGGTATAGGCCTCTAGTTTGTTAAAGTGTTCTGAGTATTACCTTCTACTGTAAGCTTTGTTCCTCCACATTCTCTGATTCCAATTAACTTGCCTTTGATCTCTCCATTTTCATACACAAATAATGTAGGTAAGCAACTGTCATGGTAATTTTCAATGCAGCTGTTTGCAATGGCTTTCACAAACTTGGTTTCTGGAAATTTTGTGGCCAGTAGGCTGAGGTGTCGGTTAATTAACACACACAATGGAATGCTTAAAAAATCCAAAAGAGCAAATGTGTTTGATAGTTAAGCTCTGACACAAATAAGAAAATCCTATAATATTTTAAAAAATACACTATCATGCATTCCACAGAAATTCACAGTTGCAGTTTCACATCAAAAGTAGGCTACTTTGGGTTTAACCTTATTGCTGCGTTTCGCTCCAATTGTCTCCCTGCTAGGTTCCGCATATTGCATCCAAGGCAGTGCATTCCTTAGTGCATTGCGCTAGTCCATCAGCATGAGACTGTGACACCCATAACATGTTTCCCTAGCGATCCATTCCATGCATGTGTGTGCTGTATTTTCTTGTCCCAGAACAAAAGCCAGGGCTGGTGATAGCTACTTGTGGGCCCAGTATGCTATTAGTATTCAGGGCCATTCTAGGATGCATCCTTGGCTATGTGGAGCTTCTAGGTTCCCTCAGTAAGTTCACATTCATACACCTGACTGCAGCCCTGCCAAATCTGTTAATGATCTATTGCAAGGGAAGGCAGCCTGTGACCCTAGGGTAGCACATGGCAGCACCCTAAGATGAACTCTCTGTGCTAGACTTGTCTATCAAGGGAAACCCCAAACAAGATATCTCCCTTTACTAGCATGACAGGACATTGTAACTACTGATAGCATATGAACATGCCAAGTACATAGAGAGCTTTCACATGTGCTTCTAAATTGGAAATCTACAAGAACTAGACTGCAGATCTACAAGAACTATGTCTCTGGTACACATATTTACGTCGAGATAAACCAGTTAGAAATTATTAAGAATGGGTGAATATTCAAGCAATAACCCAGCTTAAGATCTTTTTAGTTCATATGTATATTGTTTTATTCTGCCTAATTTTAAAACACATTTTTAAAATCCTGATTATTACCTTGGTCTGTAAAGATGGATGACAACCCAGACATCTTTTTGTGCATTTGTAACTTCTTTCACATACTGTTCACCAGAAATTTCTCTGAGTTCTCCATATCTTTGTCCTTTCTGTAGAGATTTCAATTCTTCTAGACGTTGTTTCCTAATTTAACAAAAATAATGTGAACTAATAACCTTTGATATTGTGATTATTCGTAAACTTGGTACACTAGTGAACTAAGGGCAATGGAACAGGCTGGACGGCGGCTAGAGTGCAAGTGGCGAAAGACATGCTGTGAAGCTGATCGGGCATGAATAAAACATCATAACTGTGCCTACTGTGTGGCAGTGATGAACGCACACTTCTCTGCCTCCATCACGTCCTCAAGTAGCTGTCCAGTGGAGCTTTTCATATTGCCAGGGGTCTGCTAACATCACTCCAGGAAATAGAGTTTTAGATCCTTTGGAAATCCCCTGTGAATTGTTTGCAAGGTACATTGAGGGTAAAGTTGCTAGCCTCTGTAGCAATCTTGTTGCTCCATCCATATCTACTGTAGTCCCCAGTAAGGTGTCCAGCACAATGTCTGCTGTAACTTCTTGGGATCAGTTTCAGCTGATGCTGCCTGATGACATGGACAAGGTGCTTGCGACAATGTGGCCAGCAATGTGTCCTCTCGATCCTTGCTTTTCTTGGCTTATTAAAGCTTGCCAAGGGGGTATGACCGAGTGAATCCAGGATGTGGTAAACATGGTGATCCGACCACTTTTGAAAAAGCCCACCCTGGACCCATTGGTTTGTGACAATTACTGCCCTGTCACAAATACCCCCTTTTTAGGGAAGGTGATTGAGAAAGTTGTGGCACAGCGATTGGAAGTACTCTTACATGAAACACTGTATCAGCCTTGGATGATGGATGCCCTGATGGATTATTTTTATCAGGAGAAGGATGGGGGGTGGTGACCCTGTCATTCTTACTTGATCTCTCAGCGGCTTTTGATACTATTAACAATAGTATCCTTCTGAGCAGACTTGGTGAGATGGGTATTGGCAGCACTGTTTTACAGCAGTTCCGATCCTATCTCCAGGGTCGCTCTCAGAGAATAGCATTGGGTGATTCTCTTTTGGACCCCTGGCAGTTGTGCTGTGGGGTGCCGCAGGGTACCATCTTGTCCACAATGCTGTTTAACATCTATGTGAAGCCCTTGGGAATGGTCATCAGGAGATTTGGGCAAGGTGACAGCAGTATGCTGATTTATTTATTTATTACATTTATATACTGCCCCATAGCCGAAGCTCTCTGGGCGGTTTACAGCTGATGACACCCAGCTCTATTCCTCTGTAACATCTGAATCAGGAGAGGCTGTGCAAGCCCTGGACCAGTGCCTGGACTCGGTGGTGGGCTGAATGAGGGCCAATTCAGACTCAGATTGTCTGAATCCTAGGAAGACTGAGGCGCTGTGGGTTGGTGGTTCCCGAGTTCGGATAATTGGTCAATTGTCTGCTTTGGCTAGGGTCGTAGTCCCTCTGAAAGAGCAGGTTCATGATCTGGGGGTGCTCCTGGATCCATCTTTGTTGCTAGAGGCCTAGGTGACCTCAGTGGCTAGGAGTGCCTTTTACCAGCTTTGGCTGCAGCCATTTCTGGACCGGGATAGGCTGACCACCATTGTCCATGCACTGGTAACCTCTAGACTGGATTATTTATTTATTTATTTAAAATATTTCTGTCCCGCCCTACTCTATAATAGGGCACTCAGGGCGGCTTAAAATAAAATCACACACCGAGATATGAAAATCGTACACAATTAAAAAAAACATGAAAACATTAGTGTAAATGAAAATACATAAAATACTAGATAGACAGATAGATAGACAGATAGATAGACAGGTAGGTAGGTAGGTAGGTAGATAGATAGATAGATAGATAGATAGATAGATAGATAGATAGATAGATAGATAGATAGATAGATAGATAGATAGATAGATAGATAGATTAGGGGAGTAGTACTAAAGGGACTAAAAGAATTAAAATTAAAAGCATGAAAAAAGGCTCTCCCATCAGTCTATCCCAGCCTTTTGCAACTAGTGGGCTACCAGATGTTGTTGGACCACAACTCCCATCAGCCTCTGCCAGCATTGCCAATGGTCAGGAAAGATGGGAATTGTGGTCCAACAACATCTGGTGGCCCACTAGTTGGGAAAGGCTGGTCTATCCCAAAGGCTCTCCGGAACAAGATGGTTTTCAAAAGTTTTCCATATTTCTTGACAGATTTTTGTCAACATTTGGACAGATTCAGTCTCAGTAGCTTGTAGCAACTCTATTGGTATGCCATCTATTCCTGGTGATTTGTTTCTTCCAAGTATTTTAAGAGCAGCTTTCACCTCACATTCTAACATTTCTGGTTCTTCATCATACGGTTCCTCCATGAATGAATCTGTCATCCTTGCATCTCTTTTATAGAGTTCTTCATTGTATTGCTTCCATCTTCCTTTTATTTCATCTCGGTCAGTCAGTGTGTTCCCTTGTTGATTATTCAACATCCCTAGTCGTAGTTTAAATTTCCCTTTCATTTCTCTAATCTTTTGGAATAGGGCTCTTGTTCTTCCCATTTTGTTGTCCTTTTCTATTTCTATACAATAACTATTGTAATAGTTTTCTTTGTCCCTACATACTAGTCACTGTATTGTTGCATTTAGGGTTCTGACTGTGTTTCTATCTGCTCTTGCTTTTGCTTTCCTACTCTCTTTAACCATTTTAAGAGTTTCTTCAGTAATCCATTGAGGTTTTTCTGTCTTTTTAACTGGAGGTATTGTCTTTTTGCATTTCCCCCCAATAATGTCTCTGACTTCACTCCATAGTTCCTTCTGGTTCTCTGTCAACTAAGTTGAAAGCCTCAAAGCTGTTCCTTATTTGATCTTTATATTCTTCTGGGATGTTATTTAAATTGTATTTTGGCATTATGAGTGCTTTGTTCTTCTTCTTTAGCTTTACTCTGATTTTCGATGTTACCAGTTCATGATCTGTACCACAGTCTTCTCCTGGTCTTGTTTTCTCAGAAGGTAGGGAACTTCTCCATCTTCTGCTACCAATTATATAACCAATTTGATTCCTATATTGACCATTTGGTGATATCCATGTGTATAGTCGTCTTTTCGGTTGCTCACAAAATGTGTTGGCAAGAAACAAATCACTGGCTTCACTGAATTCAATAAATCTCTCCTGCTTCATTTCTGTCTCCTAAGTCCCATTTCCCAACAATTCCTAGTTCTCTGTTCCCTACTTTTGCATTCCAGCCCCCCATGATTATCAGCACATCTTGTTTTTTGTGTGATCAATTTCTTTCTGTACATCTGCATAAAATCTTTCCAGTTCCTCTTCTTCTGCATTTGTCGTTGGAGCATAGACTTGGATGATGGTTATGTTAATAGGTTTCCCATTTAATCTTATTGATATCACTCACTCAGATCTTGCATTGTAGCTCCTAATTGCTTTTGCTGCATCACTTCTTGCTATTAAAGCAACCCCATTTCTTCTTAATTTCTCATTTCCTGCATAAAATATTTTGTAGTTGCTTGATTGAAAATGTCCCATTCCTGTCCATTTTAATTCACTCACACCAAGTATTATAATGTTGATACATTCCATTTCTTTCTTGACAATTTCTAACTTTCCCTGGTTCATGCTTCTCACATTCCATGTTCCTATTGTGTGCGTCATACAACTCCAGACTCTCCTTTTGCATCTGTGTGCATCAGCCTCTGGGCTTCCTTTCAGCTTTGACCCAGTTGCATCATTAGTCACAGTGCTACTCGTACTTGTCCTTTGTTCTTCCCCAGTAGCTTGGTGAGTGCCTTCTGACCTGGGGGTCTCATCTTCCAGCACTATCTCGTGTTGCATTTTGGATACTCTGTTCATAGGGTTTTCGTGGTAAGAATTATTCAGAGGTGGTTTACCATTGCCTTCCTCTGAGTTTGGATGCATCTTAGTCTGGTGTCTCAGCTTTGACCATTCTGCCATGGGCAGCCTCTTGGTCTAGACTCCTGATGGCATTGCTGTCAGCTTCTTCAACACTCTCAAACTCCCTCACCACATTAAGGTGTGCATCCTAGAGGGGGAATAAACTTTGTTATGGCATTAAACTTCTGCGGGCTATAGTCCCCTTGGAAAATTAAATAAGTTAATTTAAATAAGTAGTACTTTGCTTATTAATGGGAAAAGACAGACATGAATAAGAAATGTGTACATTTACTATATTTAATCTCCATGTTTGGATCTTCTAACACAATATTAGCTTTGAAAGTGGTCACTAATAACCAGACATACCTATACATTTCAACAGCTTTCATATCTTCCTCATCAAATTCATCTTCAGCTTCTTTGAGTTGTTTCATATTCATTTTTTCATAAGGCTTCACTAAAAGAAGAATTGAGTTAAATGAAGAACATGCCTCAATTTTATATTTCTGGGGAAAGCAGTGACCCAAAATAATGACAACAGAATAATTTCCTATGAGAGTTTATTTATTATTTATTTATTAATTGAATTTATATCCCGCCCCATAGCCGAAGCTCTCTGGGCGGTTCACAACAGATAAACATCCAATATACAATTAAAACATATATTAAACAAGTTGAAAACTAAACCTAATCAAACACATAAACAACTACAAAACTCGATACTAAATGTTAAATGTTAAAAAGTATTAAATTGATTGAAATATTAAGATGTTAACAAGTTAAGATATCAACATCAAAATGTTAAAAATATTAAATATTAAAATGCCTGAGAGAAGAGGAAGGTTTTTACCTGGCGCCAAAAAGATAACAATGTTGGCGCCAGGCGTACCTCATCAGGGAGAGAATTCCATAATTCGGGGGCCACCACTGAGAAAGCCCGTTTTCTCATTGTCATCTTCCGGGCTTCTCTCTGAGTAGGCCCCCGTAGGAGGGGCTTTGATGTTGATCGCAGCGTACGGGTAGGTTCATATCGGGAGAGGCGTTCCATCAGGTATTGTGGTCCCAGGCCGTGTAAGGCTTTATAAGTGAAAACCAGCACCTTGAGTCAAGCCCGGAAGCATATAGGCAGCCAGTGCAAGAGGGCCAGAATCGGTGTTATATGTTCGGACCTCCGAGTCCCTGTTAACAGTCTGGCCGCTGCATTTTGCACGAGCTGTAGCTTCCGAACCGTCTTCAAAGGCAGCCCCATGTAGAGTGCATTGCAGTAGTCCAATTTAGAGGTTACTAGTGCATGGACAACTGAAGCAAGGTTGGCCCTGTCCAGATAGGGGCATAGTTGGGCCACCAACCGAAGTTGATAGAAAGCATTCCATGCCACCGAGGCTACTTGTGCCTCTAGTGACAAGGATGGTTCTAAAAGAACTCCCAAACTACGGACCTGCTCCTTCAGGGGGAGTGCAACCCCATCCAGGACAGGTTGAACATCCACCATCTGGTCAAGGGAACCACCTACTAACAGCATCTCAGTCTTGTCTGGATTGAGCCTCAATTTATTCGCTCTCATCCAGTCCATTACCGCAGCCAGGCATCGGTTCAGCACCTTGACAGCTTCACCTGAAAAAAAT
Source organism: Rhineura floridana (assembly GCF_030035675.1). Taxonomy (NCBI): domain Eukaryota; kingdom Metazoa; phylum Chordata; class Lepidosauria; order Squamata; family Rhineuridae; genus Rhineura; species Rhineura floridana. Next base: position 32,024,818 of record NC_084488.1, read on the forward strand.
GAACAGGAGAAGTAGAGCTGCGTGTCATCAGCATACTGGTGGCAGCGCACTCCAAAACTCCTGATGACGGCACCCAGCGGCTTCATGTAGATGTTAAAAAGCATGGGGGATAGTACTGACCCCTGTGGGACTCCATATTGGAGGGCCCAGGGTGCCGAGCAAAACTCCCCAAGCACTACCTTCTGGAGACGACCCGCCAAGTAGGAGCAGAACCACTGCCAAGCAGTACCTCCAACTCCCAGATCAGCGAGTCTCCCCAGAAGGATACCATGGTCGATGGTATCAAAAGCCGCTGAGAGATCAAGGAGAATCAACAGAGTTACACTCCCCCTGTCTTTCTCCCAACAAAGGTCATCATACAGGGTGACCAAGGCCGTCTCCATGCCAAAACCGGGCCTGAAACCCGATTGAAATGGATCTAGATAATCGGTCTCATCCAAGAGCATCTGGAGCTGATCGGAGTTAAAAGGAAAGTGTGGCAAACCATGCCAAAGCAGTGGTTGCAAATGTGAGCAGTGAGTCAAGGCAACCCCAGTTCAAATCTCACATTAACCATGAACTTACTTGATTGCCTTATTGGCCACGTCGCTATTTTCTCTGTCTCTGCTAGCCCTTCCATATGCAATGTGGAGATGATAAAACTGACAGATTTGTATAGGATTTTATAAGGATTTGGGGGGCAACAAATATGAAGTACCCAAACCATAGCGACATAATACTTAGAAAGGTGGGATGGAAATGTAGCAAACAGATACTTAAAAAAAAAAACTGTAGCAATGTTTCCTACTTATAATTTATTTTAAAACAACAATAGTGAACGTTATTTTGGAACAGCCTTTGCCAAGCTCCAAGGCTGCCCTGGGGAGTTAAAAGTACTGAAAAAGAATGCATGTATACAAAAGAACCCAACTGTGTGCATATAATCTTCAAAGAACATAGCTGCTGGGGACCTAATCAAGGCCACTGGCTGCATTTTTAAAACACGAAAAGTGAACAGGGTCACTCTTGTTGGACTATAGAAAAGCAAAAAAAGTCTGGGGGAATATCTAAACAGATTTGGGCATAAAAGTAGATCCACATCTTCTGGTAGATCTCTGAGTGATTTCCAGTAGATCAGCAAGGATTGTTATTCCAAATTGTTTAACTATAGTAGCAACAAAATTACTCTGCTGAAAAGAAGAACACTTGGTGATAACAGGAGTGGATTTTTTTGTGGTGAGGGGGATGTAAGTTCCACTCAGTTTCTGGTTCTCAAAACAAACTCAGAATGATTTAATTCCATGTGTATATTTTTTGCACCAGGTTACTGTTGGTGGATCTTGGGGTTCCAGTAAAAAAAGCTAGGAAAGTAGCCCCTACAAGCCTGCTGTCTGTCCATCCCAGTTCTAACAAACTGACAACCTGCCCATCAGCTGTGATCCTCATTCAAAGGTCCCTTCAGAAGTTAGGTGGCTGGCTTCTGGAGAGAGAAGAACTTTTCTGCCCACACTCCAGAAACCTTTCCTTAGCTATATTCACCTGGTGCTTTCATTGCTAACCTGAGGCAATGCCATTGGGTTCTCATTGGCTCTTAGGGCTTATGCAACATATTCTGTTATTGGTGTGGCTTGCAGCAACATCAGGATATCTTAAAAAATGTAATCCTGGGTGTGGGGTTCCCAATTTTCAGCATATGGGGAAGGGGAGGTTAAACCCCTTCCCAGGCATAATCCTAACATAAATCATCCTCTGCATTAATGAAAGAAATAAAAAGGTCCCATTAGCACTAGTGGAAGATCATAGCTGCCTCCCAGCACACTGCAATCCCAATAGAAATCTACCCTTCCCACACCTAGAATTACATTTTAAAAAACCCAGCCATATAATTAATCAAACATGTAATTAAGCCCTTAGTGGTATATTTGTACTGGCTTTTAGTCACTGTTTTTATCCTGCTGCTCACTTTTCAATTTTATCTTCAGTGGTTTTAACTGCTGTTACCTTAATTACTGTGGAATACAGATTTGTTTGCAAGTCATCTTCAGGGCACTTGTTGAAAGGCAGGATATAAATAAAGCAAATTAAACAAAATTACAAAATCTGCTTCTGAAAGTGAAGCCTGAATGGGAAATCCCTGTGCTTTGAAGATTCTAGTTCAAGACAATTGTGCAATAAAGTTTCCGTAGAAGCTATTTCCAGATATGTGCTAATGATGACTGTTAGAGCATATCTGCACATTCAGAAAAAGTGTATTCTTCCAATGCTCTTCAGCTCAGCTGCTTTAAAATGCAGGGTCAGGATCACATAGATGATGCAGCAAATTGCTCCAGAGGGTAGGACCCAAACTAATGGGTTCAAATTACAAGAAAGGGGATTTTGACTAAATATTAGGAAGAACTTTTTAATGGTATGAGCTGTTGGGCTGCCTATGTCCTGTTCTCACCAGGCAAGAGAGTTCTTAGCACTAATACAGTTGAGGGCAGCACCAAGACAGTATCCAGGGCCAGTCCAAACAGAGTCCACAATAACCAAGGGGTCAGGCAAGAAGCGCAGTGCAAGGTCAGGAGCCAAGCAGTCAGCAGGCAAGGCAAGGGGCAGGCCCAGAGTAGTCTGAGGTCAACAAGCAATCAGCAGCCAGGTCAGGTGTATAGATCTTGTTCCAGCAGCTGTTCCAGCCTAGCGCTTGGGTTTTAATGCTGGAGCTGCTGGAACTACACCCCAAACCTCAGCTAACTCCTATTAATCACCTGCTGACAGTCCTTTACTCATGAGGAGTCTGGGCCTGCAATTGAAAATTCCTCTGGATGGGCCAGTTCTCCAGCTGGTGTTTGAGGCAATACCTCATCCTTGGCCTTGTTGTCAGAGGCCAAACCTACTCTGAGTGCAGACAGCCCTTCCTCAGTCTCGTCACAGGACCCTGGCTCCTCCTCACCTCACTCTCTTCACCTTCAGATGGAGCCTGAGTCAGGACTGGATCAAAGAACAGAGTCTCCTGGTCTCTGAGGACTCCTCTGGCTGGGCCTTGATAGCCTAGGAAGGTGGTGGATTCTCTTTTTTTAGAGCTTTTTAAAGCAGAGGTTAGGTGATGATGCATTATTGGTTTAAAACTCCCTGCCAGTAGCATAGTAGCAAATTCAGAAGTGCAGGGTCCCTTCATGTTAGTCACAGCCATGCCCCGCCGTTTTTTGCTGCAGGGTTGAGAATGAGATCCTTGTGAATGCCTTTTCCGACAACAACAGACAGTCCTAGGAGCAAATAAGCAGGGAAGAGTGTTAGCTACTGAGAAGAGTCTTCTCAGTGGCTGACTCACCTCCTTTCACTCTGATTGGCTCCAATCAGCAGGAAAAAATAAGGAAGCATGCAAGAAGACTCTTCTCAGTGGCTAATACACTCTGCTTTCATGCTGATTGGCTTGTAACATGCTGGAGACATAGGGTACCTGCTGGGAACCTGCTCCTAAAAAAATAAAGGGTCTAAAAACCCTGAGTCCCAAGATGATTACACCCTTGTTCCCTGCCTGTAGAAAGCTAGCACTTCAGGAAAACGGCAATGTTAGGACAGAATATCTCCCCCTGCATATTAGTGTTCCATAGCAATTGTTTGATTCCCCCATCTGCCATCTCAAGTAGTACAATCCCAGGAAGGTTGTATTATGCTATATGGCCTTTCTGAATGTGTAGATCAGTTCTTATATTCTATAGAAAACATACAAGGCAGGGACAATATTACTTCCATATTGTACTATGCTGCTTAGTACAATGCTGAAAAGGAAATGATGGATGTTAATTTTAATAATTAACAATACTTATCTCAGCTACCCTTACCTTCTGCTTCTTTCTGTAAACGTAAAACCATTTCTTCAACTTCATCTTTAACCTCTTCTTTTGGGGGCAGAATACCAAAATCTCTTAATATGTCATTCCATTCTGTATCTTCGTTTGGATCCTTTTGCAACAGAAATCCAAAATATCACCAATGTAGAGTAATTTTTGTTTGTTTTGAAACTGCACACTACAGGGCTCAAGGGCAATCCACAAAGGCTTGTCTACCCTCAGTCTCCCATCACAGCCTTTTCCCTAAATATTTGTTCACGACAAGCAACTTGTTATCAAGTAGTCGGGGTGTCTATCCCCCAAGAATTCATACCCAGCTGCTCTGAGAAACTTGGTCTATAGCCGTGACTCCAAACCATGGTGAAGCTCAGGAACCCCGCTCCTTCCCATTTTCCTTTCAATGAAGCAGATGACTATGAGTATTACATTTGTTTCATTTCTTTCTCCATTTCCCAATGCTTGCTAACTTTCTGCCCTTGTGTGGTCCAAGTCTGAGACATTTGCATTCAAGCTTCCCCTGGGGCAGCTAGGTCTCCATTTTAGTTAGATTAGTTTAGTTTATTAGTCTTATATATTGCTTATTGTTGATATATATTATGTATGTAATATTCAGTAGAAGACCCATTAAATCAACAGATACACTAAAACTGTGCATCTAAAAAGTCACCTAACAACATAAAATATCCACTCCCACCTAACAAAAGAACACCAAAAACTGCTACCAAAAGTCAGACCATTAGTGCTGTCCAGATTCCTGGGAGCGTAAAAATGTCTGCACTGCTGCCAGAAGGATGAAAAATGTCAGTGTCAGATGAACATTACTGGGGAGAGGTCCCACAGAAAAGGCCCATTCTTTTGTTGTCATCTCTTGGAGGGTGCACACAGAGAAGAGCTTCAGATGTTGATTGTAGGATCCAGGTAGATTCATATGGGGAAAACCGTGCAAGGCTTTATAGGTCAAAACCAATGATTTGAACTGCAGCCTGCTGGATTCCTAGCACTACTCTCTGCTTCTTATATGGAAACAATAAGATTCTACTTCTGTTTACTATCATAGAATCCAATTTTATGTAAGCATTTAAGTGGTTTTGTGATGCCTTATTCAAACTAACCATTTTACTCTTCTGTAAATATTGCATTTTGGCTATTCAAGTGGCACAATAATTTTATTCTTCAGTGCCATTTTGGGACTTGTAACAGTAAACAGCTTTCTTTTGAACCCAAATTTAGACAGTGGTTCTAGCTAATTCCCCCAGGTAATTGAGATAATCAAGAGTATAATACAATGCCTCCATGATTCACCATGAGTCTGGATCAAAATATCATGCATCCATAGTTGAACATGTAGATACACATGAGAGCATACTAAGTGTGATCAGGAACATATGTAGGCTTAGTAACAGGCTACAGCACTCAGCACACCTATTGGGAAGTAAGTCCCACAATGGGACTTTTATAGCCCTGTCCTAATTAGGGAATATCTACGCTACTGATATAATAATAACTATTTCTCCAGGAAACTCTTGGAATCACAGCTCTGTGGCAAAGGCAATAGGCCATCTTTACACACAGGTTACAGTGCTAAATGTTCAGACAAGTAACCTGTAAGCCAACAATTAGAGAATAGCCAGCTATTTCAAATCTGTTCCACTGTCATCCACCCGGGAATACAGAATCTCCTTGAAAGGACTAGGGATCTTCTGACAAAGAATAATCACCAAAGTACAATTCCCAGGATTGGTATGGAGGGAGCTATGATAATTAAACTACTATAAAACCAGTCAAATATTTATATAATATGCCCTAAATTTATTTAGAAATTTCGATAACATGCAACTATATATTGTGACTTTTTTAAAAAAAACCCTGCCTTATGGCTTGTACTGCTACTTAGTCCTGGGACATTTTATCTATGCCATGATCAGGGCAGAATATATGAAGATTTAATCAATTTGGTGTGTCCAGAGTATCTTTCTTTTCATTTCTGAGTAATCATAGTCAGTTGAATGATCAACAGAGAGGCAGGGCTTCCAGGCAAACTCCAGCCTTAGCATTTCTGTTCTTGCATATTAACCACTGTTTCAAACATATGTCTTTCACATTATCCTTTTGTTATATTCCCCCTCACAAAATTCTCTCCTCAGAGTCACACTTGCCCTAAGTTTCTTCATGTGATTTCTCCTCAACCTCTCTCCCACATCTTGAGTGCCTACACCGCCAGTTTACCTCTGGATCTGCCGGATGTGCTCCTATCACTGTATAGTTCATGCTGGACTAGAACAAGTTGAGTTTAATCAATCAACGGGAAGATCCAGTGATCATTTTCTGTGATCCCACACAAACCCCTACTCCCTGGTTATTTGAAAGAGGTGGTACAAAGGATTTTGGTCCTGAGTATTACTACTTTTGCTGTCCTGTACTTTAGCACAGTGTCATTTCCAAAGCAGCATTAATAATAATACCTTATACCTTACTGAGTGCAAGCAACCTTTCTCTCAGCCTGGGGATAAATCTAAGAGGAACAGCAGTAGTTTTACTTCCTATCAGTGGCAGTATGAACAGTACAAAAGTAGTTTGTAGCCAACATTATCATGAAAGCAAACTGCTGTCTGAAAAGGCAGGCCTAAATGCATCCTATACTTTCTCCATCTCCACATCTGCCATAGTCCATCTCTCTGACCTGCATGTTGTATTGCTTCTGTGCAGCAAAGGTGATTTCTTGGCACCTGGCACTGCAGTACAAGTGAATTATGAGACCAGGCCTGTACTTAGTTGGCTAGCCAAGTAGTTAGAATGGCCAACTGTTTCAGAATCTTACTGGTTGTGGAGAACATGTGGGAGGAGCCAAGAGAATAACTATGAGTTGCCAACTGCCATCCTGAGAACACCGTCTTCTTTTAGAGTATTAGTGGTGCGTTTCAGTGATATGCTTATATGAGAGGACAGATGTGGATGTAGATATAAATATTCAGAAGCAATACTATAAATATGAGTAATTGTTGAATGTGTATGAATTCTGCAAAGTAGGATCCCAACCACTATCATCAGCCTTTTTCACATGCTTGGTGGGTGCAATCAAAAGTGAGGCTGAGCTTGATTTTTAAAATGACAGATGCTACAGGGCCGAATCTTGCTTTCAAGTCCTGTCCACTGGCATGTAACCCTTTCCTAGTTCCCTCATATATGGTGGTACATTGTGGTTACTCAGTGGTAAGAGAGATACACAGAACACATGAACAAAGGCACTTTATTGTAACTTCATGTATTCTACAGTTATGTCCTAGCACTAATCTCAGCCTCCAAGCCTAAATCTCAGGTGATTCCTAGAAAAACTTAAGCTTCAAATGATGGCAAATTGGTAAATAAACATTTAAGGTGCCACATGACTCTTGTCTTTGTTATACAAAACTAACACAGCTATTTGTCTGGAATGAATAGATCTTGTTACCTCAATAACTAGCAATTATTAGGTGTGTTTTCTAAATTTGATTTGAATTCATGGCACCCCATTCTCTTCTTTGTTAGTTTTTTACCACTGCTAAATTGACTACAGTTCCATTGCTCTATTGCTCCAACAGCTGAAATATCACCACATACAAGGAGGGCCCATTTGATTCTATGTTCGTTATTAGTATGCTAGTTTTATATTACGAAAACACTTAAACCATAATTGCAAATCGTAAGACCCAAACCACGAAAAGTAACATTAAAAACTGAAAAATTCTCATTAAAATATTCTCATTAAAAACAACTCTCTGTGGAGTGCCTTTATTTACAACAAAAGAAAACAAAATTCTATATGTGGCATTACTGCTGTGGTCAAGGTCTTTTGCATGCAACAATCTAACACCAACAGTGCTTTGTTTACAGTTTTATTACGAAGAATTGTGAAGACCATAACATGAGGAATTATTAAAAATGCTTCAAGAAAGAAACAATTGCACCTTAGGCTGCAATCCTATGCTGACTTATTTGGAAGTTAGCGCCATTAAATTTAATGAGACTTACTCGTGAGTCAGCATGCATAAGGTTGCACTGCACTTTTAATTATAATAAATTACATTGTGGATGAAATATCAGGAAAAAAAATACACATGAAGGATAGGATGCTCATGTTATCTGCAATCCTGTGACGGTTCTAGGTCTAAACACGAAGAACCCTGAAAAAGAGAAACATCTTCAATTATATAATATGTAACAGGTTATACAACGTTATTTCAACTGTCCACTTTTTAATAACGTGACTTTAAAATTTGTTAGAAGCCTTGCAAAGGATATATATTCAGAGGCCATATTAAGTAATAACATATATTCCTGAAATCTTTCATTAGTTCTAGTGCCATATCACAGGAGGACCCTGCAACCTGCTTCTGAAATGACTTCTGAGACTTCTTGCCATCACATGTACACCCCACCCAATAGCAATACAGTAGGGCCCCACTCATACGGCAGGTTATGTTCCAGACCCCCACCAAAAAGCAAAACCCGCCAAAAAGCAGAACTCTGTCAATAAAAAGGTGCCCGACGCCCAAAAATCACCTTAGAGCCTTACTCTAATTGAAAACTGCCGTATTAGCAGAATGCCGAAAAGTGGGCCACTGAAAAGCGGGCCCCTACTGTATCTTGCCTAGAACTGCCAGGAGAATTTTGGCCAGGTGCCTCACTTCTCTCCCTCCAGTTATCTGGTTCTGTCTGTGGGTAGAGCATGGAGGCTCTAGCTCTGAAATCAAGTGGAGACAGACGGAACATACCTTCCACACTATACTACCAATGTCAAAGAAATTGTAGTTGAAGGCTGATAAACTTGTGAAAACCAACAGCCCTGTGCATTTTGAACCATGTTCTATTGGATATTCTGTTCTGTTCTAAAGGTGCAAGTCACTATTACATTCAAATTTTGGTAGCATGAATCTAAGTCATCATAGCAGTAATGCAGAGAGTATTACTAACATAATGTGATGTGGGAGAAGTTGAGCCCTGACATGACCATATGAGATGTGTAAGGTCATTTAACTTAACCAGTTCTACATCTTAGCCCATGCTATATATCCCATTTTTGATGACACAACAATGCTTCTTTCATAATCGACAATTTCCAACACACAGAACTTACCCTGCTTGGCCAGCATTCTACTGTTGATTGCTCATGACCCATTCAGTGCAATGATTTTAGATCAGCGAATTGTTCCATCCTAAACTACCAACTTCTCAAAAGAGTGAGTAAGGTGGGGATAGTTTGGGTTTAAGTTTTGCTAAGGTTTTTTTTTTTTTTTGGTCTTACGGCAAAATTTCTTACACATTTGGTCTAGATATTGACTGAATACTCATTATCCACTTGCTTATTGACACTCCCATCCAACAGAATACTATAACTGTCATTTATAAATTTTCCTCGCACTACAGCTCTATAAGCTTGTTTTTTAAAATGTAGATTTTGGCTTATTGAGTAATGATGAAACAGGCTTTGGGCATTTATTTTGAATGAAAAAGGTATATACCATTTTAACGAAATGTAGCAGATCTCCTTCCATTGCGTGGCTGGAAAAAGAAATAATGTCAGATAAATACTGAGTATCTTTTGAATGATTCTAAAAAAAAGGTTAACAGGGTACCCTACTTAAGGTAATTTATAAATGTAAGCAGACTTGAAGTGGGTTCGAAAATGCTTTGTTCAGTTACGTAAGGAATCTACTGAAGGTCAGATCTGTAACTTTCAACATTAGCTGTTGAAAAGAACCGAGTACAAATCTTAACTACGACCTGTCTGTCTTATAGCCTTCAGATTCTCTGTCTGGCCCTCAAGACGCTGTTCAGATAACACACACAACCCAGGCCACACCATTCATTGGTCCTGCTCTGCACTCTCCTCTATTGGTTTAACCTGGCTGGAATGTGTCCTTGAACTGTGGTAATATCACTTGTTTGCCTGAATGGAGAATGGTGTGTGTCCAGCCACATCCACTTTTGACACACCCACCGCTGGTATGTGGCCCCCTTGTAGGCTGCCCAGGAGGGAATGCAGCCCTTGGGGTGAAAAAGATTTCCCACCCTTGTGCTAGAAGGACAATAATTAAGTACCCCCCCATCTCTAAATAACACTTCCATTGCAGTGTTTTATTTCCTCAAGCCCTCTCCTCCTGTTCCACTGCCTGTATGTTCTGTTTATTTGTATATTTTGTAAATAAGCTATTATTTTGGGTTCCATTTTCCCACAACCAGATATGTCAATGAAGGAAATGAAGTAACACACTCTAAGGAGAGGCTTAGATGACAGTTTTGAACTGAGCTGCAGCTGAATATGAGAAAGTAAAAGCACCCTAAATCTATTTAGTTGCTTTATAAATTCAAAGTAGGGCCATAAAGTTAATATATATGGTAGCATCACCTACTATCCTGCCAGTGGTACATCTATGAGGGAGCAAGGCAGGCAAGGATATCATCAGGGCCTGTCCCTGCCCCTCCCCACTCTCTCGGGTCAACAGGCCCCATTCTGTTCTGTAAGAAGGAAGAGATTGAGACAAGCAGGCAAAGACTCCATTAAGGCCTGTGCCAGTCAGACTGACTCCCTGCCCCCCCCCCCGACAATGGATACCATCTTCCCTGAGAGAAGTAGTAGTAGTGCTGGGGAAGGTGGCTTTTTGTGTTTTATTTTTATCTGCTAATGAGTGAATGAGAGAATTGTAAAGTGCCTTGGGTGCCTTAGCAAAAAAGTGCTATATCCATCAGCAAGGGAGGAAGCTAACTCCATCAAGCCCCCTCCTGTGTGGATACATCAACAGCCACCTAAGCAGCTGTCGGAAAAGAACTGTGTAGTAGGAGCTGCCCTTTCCTCCTGACCTGGACATTGTTTCCTGCTCTGCTCTTGGATCTGATTTGGGGGGGGAGTATTTCTGAGGAGGGACTGCTGTTTGTTAAGGGCAAGACAGCAAGAACTGCTACTGACATAGGCAAGAAGTTGCTGTTCTTCCAGACAGCCAAAATCTTTATAGACAAAACTGTATCACTGCATTGGAACTTGAAGAAATTGTGCTTGAGCTTCCTTTCCCCTCCCATTCCTTTTTTTCTTGTGTTATGTATTTTAGATTGTGATTTGTAAGTCCCTTACAAAAGACTTTTTGGCTATAAGGTTGTAAATACCTTAAAGAAATAATGTATAGGTTCCTGTACATGTCTACTCAGAAGAAAGCCTCATTGACTTACATGGGTTACTCCCAGCTAAGAGGGTACAAGATTGAAGCCTCAGGCTGCAAGTAAGCCCCAAAGAATTCAACAGGACTTCTGAGCAGACATAGTTAGGATAGTAGAACTTAGTGGGGGGGAATTCTTCCAACTCTTGATAAACATTGTAATTTGTCTGTAATATACCAATGAATTTGAAACAAAAGCTACATACCCTGAAGATAAAGTACCCCCTACTTTGAATCCCTCCAGGTATTCGAAGTTCTTCCTGAAAAGAGAGATTTCAAAACACGTACTTGAGTAGCAACATGACAAAAATATATATTGCAAAGTGGTTATAAACAGCATGACATTTTGGGAACAGTAGATTCTTCTTTTACTTCCACAGGACTGCGCACTTACTAACATCTATGTATTGTACCAATCTGTGGAATCAGATCTTATAATGGGAACAACAATGGGCTGTAGCTAATGTTAGTCATATTCAGAGTACTGCCACTAACACTGTAGACTAAAGGTAGTCACGTCCACTGATTTCAATGGATATATTCTATGACTAACATTGGATACAACTCAATGTATGTGAGAGACTATTGCGGTGAAATTCTGATGGGCTGCTCTTTCTTCCCTTTTTGCTGTAAAGCAGCACTGGGAAAAGGTACTTCATCCTTCCTCTCATGTTGTGGCTTGACTCAACAAGCACCTTTTTATCCATGAACAGTTCTGGGCATTAAAAAAAACCTGGAACCTTGGAGAGATGAGTAGGAGTGTGTGTGGGGGTTGTACAGGGAAAATGCAGCAATTGGGGGGGGAGTTAAGAACCTCCCCCTAATTTCTCTGCTACCTCTTCCCAATGCTGATCTGTGGAATAGAAGTGTGATGCTGGGTTCCATTATATCTGTACTTTTAACAAGGATCACTAATATTTTTGGGCCTGGGGGCACATTTGCAAACCGAAGAAACTGTTGTGGGCGTGCGTGCACGCACGCACACACACACACTCTCACTTTACTAGCTACAGTAGAATGCTGCTTTCAAGCCTAATTTCAGTAGGGGGAGGAGATACTGCGGGTGCTGAAGGAAGGCCTCAGTGGGTGCATGCCACGTTAGTGAGGCATTTAACATGTTGGACCCTCAACCTTAGGCCCCTGTCTATACAATATGGCAATGATTTCTTTATTAAAGTATTTTTATACCATCCTTCACCATAAGAACCACAGTGTGGCATACAACAAAATAAAATAGAAGACATAACACATAATACAATAATTAAAACCAATTCACATAAAATACCTACATACCTAATAAAGTAGCAGCATCATACTTAAAGCTGACTTTGTCACACTCTACACCAGTTTTTAAATTGTTTTTAATGCAACTTTATTAAAGAAAAAAGGAAATGGCAAAAAAAAGAAAATCAAAAAAGGAAAAAACACTAGAAAAACAACAACTGTCAGCTCACATTACAATGCAGTAAGCATCACTACATCCATCTTGGTTTACACATACACATCAACACATGTCAACCAAATGTCCAAATAGGTATCCAAGTGAAGTTGGTGTTTATAAAATGTACATTCAAATACAGCTCTCCACCTCTGAAAGCATGCCAAAAAAGGTGTGCCTTCAGCAGTTACTGCAATAAATACACTTTAAAAGGCAAGAGCCAGTGTGGTGTAGTGGTTAGAGTGTTGGACTATGACCTGGGAGACCAGGGTTTGAATCCCCACACAGCCATGAAACCCACTGGGTGACCTTGGGCCAGTCACTGCCTCTCAGCCTCAGAGGAAGGCAATGGTAAATTACTTCTGAATACCGCTTACCATGGAAACTCTATTCATAGGGTCGCTATAAGTCAGAATCTACTTGAAGGCAGTCCATTTCCATTTTTCAAAGGCAAGGCACACCTAAGCAGAGAGTATGCCACTGGCATGCAGACACCACCAAGTCTCCCACACTGTGCAACTCAGTCAGAGCAGGGACCACCAGGAGAGCCTCACCTGCTGATCATATGAGGTTGATATGGGAAACGGCATTCTCTCAGATCTTTGGGCCCCAGATTGTCCAGGGCTTTAAATGTCAGCATGAGCACCTTGAATTAACTGAGCCCAGAAAACAAGTCAACAAGTGTAGCTTTTTAAGAATCCACAGTTTTGCACTCCTCCTGTCTCTCCTGACAAAGGTCCAAGGCAGTTTTGGTCCCATAACCAGGCCTGAAGCCAGATTGAAATGGGTTTAGATAATCTGTTTCAATCAAGTACACCTAAAGTTGCCCCACCATCACCTTCTCAAGCACCTTGTCTAAATAAGGAAAGCTAGTGACAGAAATAATTATCCAGCATTTCTGTGTCCAGTGACATCCTCTTAAGGAGGAGGCACACCACCAGGGCCATCAAGGCTGATGACACCTCAGAGCTTGGAAAAGTTACTTTTTTGAACTACAACTTCCATCAGCCCAATCCAGTGGACATGCTGGCTGGGCTGATGTGAGTTGTAGTTTTAAAAAAGTAACTTTTTCAAGCTCTACACCTCCCCTTCCTACAATGAAGCATTAACTCTGGACCCACATGGCCAATCCCCTTCAGCAGCCAATCAGTGTGTCAAGAAGGCATGTGGTACCCCAAGCCCCTTCAAGCAAATTGTCTGTGTCATCAGGCCAAAGCAACTGAAAACCAATCCAAGCAGTATTCTTGGCACATCCCTAGGATACCTCCCAACTTTGGTGTTGAATTTCAAACAAATTCAAGCAAATTTACCCTCAGCAGGCTTCTGATGGTACCATAAACTCCCCACCCTGGGCAAATTCCACAAGTCCCTTTACTACACAAAAAAGCTCTGCCAGATAGCTACTTGAGGATGCAGTGGTGGTAAAGAAGCACCACCACCACCACCACAAGGTATGCACAAAGGTATGCTCGTAGCTGTGTTTGGTAAAATTCATCCCAGGATTTAAATCACCTGTGCTCTAGCCATTGTCCATGTTACTTCATTGCCTGCAACTCCCCAAAACAACAGGGGGCCCTACAAGCCCCGCAACATTGGAGGGGGGCAAGTAAGAGCAATTCTGACAACAGCCCTTTCCATCTCATTGTTCCTCAGTGAAACCAGTGCCTTAACAAGAGTGCTGACCATGGCAGTTTGAAAATCCTTCAGAGCATTCAGGAATCAATTGGATTCCATAAGTCTCCAAGAAAAAATCATCTTAATAAAAATACTGACCTATCTTGTTCAGGTGTAGTAAGGATTTCAGAGATAATGTTTGTCAAGCATTTTGAACATTTTATGAATGCTAAAACATTAATATGTCTTAATTCTTGTTTGCAATAACATATTGACAATAGTTTAATAACATTACTGATCTGCATTAAATATAAATCAATAATGGAGAGTAACTGTGGAGTAGTTCTCAGCCATGAGAACTTTGGGCAAATCACTGTCTCTCAGCTTAGCCCTTCAGAAGGCTGGTTGTGTGACTAAAATGAACACTATGTACAATCTTCTGAGCTGCTAGGAAGAACAGTAGGAATAAATATGTGACTGAGGAACAAACTGTTGGCACTTGGAGAAACACCCATCTAGAAGTGTCATAAATGGTTAATTAAGACACTTCTAGATAAGTGCTTCTCCCAAGCACCAGTGGCACCAAACAGGAAGTAGGAGGAAGTTACTATTAGGAAAGAGCACATGCGGGTTTGATAGAATTTAAGAAAAGGTGTTGGGAAGCTTTAGTTTTCATTTCTGCTTAACCACAGCTTGTGTTGTTCAAATGGCTATAGTTTATTTGAAACAAGCCAAATTGAAACCATGGTCCAAGCTGTCTTTTGAAGTGGCTTTTCCCTCTGTAAGCTTTCGTATATGTTTTTTCCCTTACGTAACTCAAAACGTTAATGCAGCTTTATTCTGCACCAGATAGCTAAACAGTGTTTTCCTGAATGACAAGGGCTCTGCATATCTTGAAATGTTAATGGATTTCACTGGGTCTCCTTAGCCGGATAACACCCTTTGCTTTTAAAAGGGTTTACAACATACAAATAAAACAAAGCCATAATTGCTTAGCAGGCATAAATATCATAATTCTTATAAGCCACATCATACCCACTCTTAATACACACACACACACCTATAAACACAGTAGCCACAACTGAATGCAGTTACATAACTTAGGGCCACAGATTTCAATATATTTAAGTCCACTTAACTCTGTTAGAATATGTCTAGCATTTATAATATAGTTAAAGTGATAATTTTGGATATTGTCATTTTTAGTTGAACTCTAGATGTTCTATAGTTTCCAAGGACCCTTAAGTTGCATATCCAAAATAAGAGATCCGTTTAAAAGGTTTTGCCTACCTTAATATATTATTTAAAATGCAGACAAAAATGTCTTAGTTCTAAACCAGCTTTGTAACCTCAAATAAAAGTACAGCAGAGGGATGGGCAATAAACAAATAATGGTATTTAACTTATAATTAAATTTGTTATAAATAAAATAAGAAACCTTTACACTTATTATTTATTTATTATTTGATTTCTATCCTGCCCTTCCTCCCAGCAGGAGCCCAGGGTGGCAAACAAAAGCACTAAAAACACTTTAAAACATAAATACATTAAAACAAAACAATCCTAATATTTAAGGGTAGGGAGTTCCACAGGGTAGGTGCCACCACACTAAAGGTCTGTCTCCTATGTTGTGCAGAATGGACCTCCTGATAAGATGGTATCTGCAGGAGGCCCTCACCTGCAGAGTGCAGTGATCAACTGGGTATATAAGGGATAAGATGGTCTTTCAGGTATCCTGGTCCCAAGCTGTATAGGGCTTTGTACACCAAAACTAGAACCTTGAACTTGGCCTGGTAGCAAATGGGCAGCCAGTGCAATTCTTTCAGCAGCGGGGTGACATGTAGGTGATACCCTGCCCCAGTAAGCAATCTCGCCGCTGCATTTTGCACCAGCTGTAGCTTCCGGACCAACCTCAAGGGCAGCCCCACATAGAGTGCATTACAGCAATCCAGCCTGGAGGTTACCAGTGCATGGACAACAGTAGTCAGGCTATCCCAGTCCAGAAACAGCTGCAGCTGTCTTACCTGCTGAAGGTAAAAGGCACTCCTAGCCACAGAGGTCACCTGGGCCTCTAGCAACAAAGATGGATCTAGGAGCACCCCCAGACTACGGACCTGCTCTTTCAGAGGGAGTACAACCCCATCCAAAGTTATGGTATATTATCGTACCCCATTATGTGCCACTAGGATTTGTATTATGGCTAGTTGCAGGGGGGGAAATTCAACCTAGCTTTGGTGGCTGTTTAGAAAGAAATATAAAAATAGGAGAATAAATGAACTATCAATTGTATTAGAATCAGAGAAAGATCTCAACAAATACATAAATTTGTGGGGAAATGTAGAAAATGTAACATTGGAATGAGAAACAATGACAAATTAGACAAATTCATGGAAGATTAAGGCTATCAATGGCTACTAGCCATGATGGCTGTGCTCTGCTAGCATAGTCAGAGGCAGTATGCTTCTCAAAACCAGTTGCTGAAAGCTGCAGGAGGGGAAAGTGTTCTTGCACTCAGGTCCTGCTTGTGGGCTTCCCATGGGCATATGGTTGGCCACTGTGAGAACAGGATGCTGGACTAGATGGGCCACTGGCCTGATCCAGCAGGCTGTTCTTATGTTATTAATGACAAGTCTCCTTTTTTGTATTACTGTGTCTTGGTATAAATAAATACATAAATAAAAGTATAAATAAATGAGTTATTTAAAGAAATATACACCCAACAGTTAGCTTTTTCTAGGTCAATAAGGAGGAAAATAATTCTACAAAAACAGGTATACAGGGAGAAAACACAGTAAAAAATAAACCTATTAATATTTAGGGCAAAAGTAGGATTGCCAATTGCTGGCTACTTAAGTTACAATTTATCCAAAATTTAGAGCTGCAATTACAGAAAAAAATACAATGAAGACATGAACACCAAAATATAGAAATGTAGCAAATTATATTTGCTAATGGTATGTCCAAGCCCAAGAAATTAGGTATATAGCACAGTACAGGGGTGCACATCCACCTGCATCAGCACTCTGTGGTATCAACCACAAGATTCCCAAAAGTAAAGAAGTGCAACAAAGCAGTACCCAACTGCAAACGTGTACTACTGAAAACGTGAAATTCAAATATTCAAATAATTGTGCCCTTGAATTTGTGAAATTCAAATAATGGTGCCCTTGCATTTGTGGAAAGGCTTTTGATCTTCTAAGTGAAAAGGAGTGGAGATAATTTTTCCAGCTCTTTTTCCTCCTGCAGCTCTCTGTATTCCCCCACCCCCCAATCTACTCTGGAGGGCTAGGGACCTCTTCAGAAAAGCATGGAAGTCACTGTGGGAGACAGCTGAAGCCTCTGTTAGAGCAAAGACTCTTCCACAAATATTGAATTCAACTCACAGAATGCAAAGATGATATAGGACTTAAGCAGGACATTTTTTAGTGTTGCAGATTATTCCATATAAAGTAGCTCATGCTTTGAATTAATAAAAGAATTTCAAATACATCTTGAATCTCTTGCTGTTTCCTAAAAAGGCACTGCAGATTGTTTTATATTAAATTGTTAACACATGGTAGTACTCTGCCTTGATTCCATTTTATTTCTATTGAGTCATTTGGACACACTGTTCTCTTTACAGTTTTAGCTTTTCTGCTAAGTGGTTTACTTTCCTATTCTCCTATTAGTTAACTACTTCCATTTTTTTTATAAGCTCAAGATAGTGTTAAGTATGTATTGTTAATACCTTTTTCCTTTCTAACATGGTCACAGAAGTTCTGAAATATTTATTAGTAGATCACATACAAAATTATTTGTTCTGATTTCCCCGCCCTTTAAGACCAAGTAACGAGGCGTTTGATAGTTCATCTTTAAATTAGTCTTTCAATACCTCATGGGATACACCTAACAGAATTTGAGCTTTGAAAGTAGTGAAAGAAGGGAACAACTATTAATAGAAAATACATCTGAAGTTTAATCTAATGAGTGGCACCTTAAAATAGATAGAATATGGCATTATTCTACTTGGTGTTTTTATACTGTTATACCTTAGGAGACCACCTGGCTCTTGAAGAGTTTCCTGGGATCAAGCTTGGTGAATGGTTGAAACTGTTGTGCCTGCCATCCCCACCCCATATCTGGAAATTGGGCATTGACACCTTGTGAGTACATTCCAAGCTGGGCTACATAATCACAGATCAGGCCTGAGGTGGTTACCACCAAAAGGTATATGTGCTTCGGAAAGAAACTAGGGTGGGTTCACTTCTCCTTCCTTCTTCCTCTGCTTTAACCTGTGGTTAGGTTGATTTTACATGAGGGTTTTTAGAAGTATGGTTATTAATGGGTGGCTTAGGATCAGCCCCTGTATCACTTACAGGTGGATATGGTGGATAGAGTGTTGATTTTCCACAAATCACAGTTTCAGGAAGAAGAAGAAGGTTGGTCCTTATTCTGATCACTGTTGGTTCACTGCTGCTAGCACCTGCCTCTCATACAATACTAGCATGGGTAAATGCTGTTACAGCATAGGCTAAGGAGTCAGGTCACAGTATAGGCTGAGGAGTACTAGTTGTATACTGTGCAGTGTTGATGCCAGGATCTTAAGCTTGATCCTATAAGAAGCTGTCCTGATATAGTCACTGATAGGACTAGGCCTTTGGACAGCATTATTAAAATACTTAATTTCAGCCAGGGTAGCTCAATGCCAAATCTAGCTATTCAGAAGGAAATATATTGCAATTATTTACATAGAAATAGTGAATTACCAGATTTTCCAGGTTGTGTAACTTTTAAAAATGTCCACATAACTCTTCTGAATAAGAAAAACCATGAAGAATAATACCATACTTTAAGAAAGTATGACGAATGTATAAATGAATCTTAAAAGACAGTATAACGATTAGGAATAAACAGAATGTCTTAGAAAGAATTAGGGTGTTTTATAGGGTTTCTGAAGGGAACACTAGCATGCATAGTTAAATAGTTACATACGTCCACTTTGTATCTCTTCAGTCTCCTCTCATGCAGTTGGGGAACAAGTTGTTGCAAAGGATGCAGGACAGACGACTGAGAGGACATGAATATAGACACATGAATAATAATGAAATCCTGGCTTCAGGATGTATAAACAATCAAACAAAAATCCTTTATTGCAGTACTGACTCATAAATAGAGCATGCAAAGCAAAGGATGGAAGACATTTGATGAGACAATATTTTTAGACATTCTCAGAGCTATTTCTGATGTTGCACTTTCCTTCATAAATGCACAGTTAAGTCTCTTCCATGATGAAATCAGTGTCAAAGAGTATCGTGCCTGTGTTTATTTACAAGTTTGACATGGGTATTTATTATTATTATTATTTATTTATTAAATTTATATCCCGCCCTTCTTCCCGGAAGGAGCCCAGGGTATGCAAAACTGTCTGCAAGAGGATGCACTAGCTGAGTGCTTGTTGTCATGGGTCATCTCCCATCTACCACCACAGACATAAGACAAAGTTCTCTAGATTCTTGCTAAAAGGACAATCTCAGGATTGTGCCCAAGATATCCAGACAGGAGAAATATGCAAACCGAGGAACAACTAACAACATAGTTTTTGGTATCCAGGCATCTCTCAGCCACAAAGACAAACTTGTCTCACCAATCAGAGCAGTGTTCCCTTGATCCTATTCAAAATCCCATGTTCTATATGCCCGTCCAAACAATCTCCATGATACCTGGTACACTCTGCAGGAGGAAAACTGAAGCTGAAGCTACACAGTGAGGCCAAAATGCTTTCTTGGAAACTAAAGCCTTAATCCTTCAATATGTCAAGGTACTTAGGAGGCACACAGCCAAGGTAGATTTCCGTGGCTCTGTACATATCTACTCAGAGGTAAGGCCCATTGAGTTAAATGGCACTCCCAGGTAAGTATGTATAAGACAGCATCCTAAGCCTTTGCCTGCTTGCATTCTACCCTATTGTTTCCCTCCCCCATGTTGCCTTAAGCATAAATCTCTGTTGCCCACAAACCTCTGTTCCAAGTCACAGTAAGTCACTCTGCAAGTGCTGCAATATGCAAGCACTACTGTCTGTTATTGGTCAAGACATAATTGAATTGCACTATACATAATGTTTCTCATTAATATTTCATTTATATTCTTATTTTTTAAAAGTGTGAAACATTTCATGGAACAAAAGTGCATAATGCACTTAAACATTATACAAAAATATATTAAATGCCTACATTGTGCCTGTGGGGTTCAAAGCAAAGGATAAAATAAATCTCATTGTTCTCTAGTCTTATAACAAGCTAGGCGTAGTTCTTATATAATTACTTTTATTAAAACATTCACATGGAATTATTTACTCAAATATTATAAGAAATCAAAATCTCAGCTTGTTTAATGGTTTGGGTTTTTTTTTGCATTTCCTTGAATTTCCAGTAATACATAAGCATGACAGAGGATGTGATAAGATGGACATTACAGAATGTACAGCCTCTGTGGGAATTCAACACTGAATTTTTAACTCAAGCTTTCAAGGTGTAAATTCCAAAGTAATTGCAAATTTACAGCAGCTTGATTGCAATTAATAACTTTAGCACATTTCTTTATATTTTTATAACATTCTAATACTATGCTGGACTTTAGAATAAAGATTATTATTGCCTATAAAAAGGATCAGACAACAGTGGCAACAAATATGGAAGACTGAATATTATGAAATTAAGAGTAAGTCAACAAATAGGAACTTACAGATATGACATATGACAAATATATATAACTAATAATGGTGTTTTGGTACATTTTAAAAGTAAGACCTGATTTAAAATGTGTTATCCCTTTAGGTTTGCATATAAGATATTTGATTTGTATTTATTTGTTTATTATGAAATCCAAAACAGAAATTAGCATAAACTATTCTTTCTCAAGAAAATCTTATTACAGAATTTACACTACCAGCATTTGTAGCTTAATTAATAAAGGAACCAGTATAACTTTATTGTATTTAGCAGAATAACACTAATTTGTATTATATGGCTATCCACCCTCAGTTTTAACTTTAAAATATTCAGATTATGATTATCGGTGATTATCTTTATCTGCTTATGCCATACACCACCCATTGCGTTCCTAATTTTTTAACTGACAAGTTTTACTAACCTCTGGCATTCAGATTTAGGCTTTATATGTTGTAGTTAGACTACAAGCAAGATTAGTTCTTGGTTTAAATACATCCACAGTTTAGGAACTCTATCAGGAGGAATTAACTGAAACCCAAATAATAATGATAATATGTTACTTTTAAATACAAGCATGTGTTTACTCAAAGGGGAAGGGGCAGTTCAACTTACCAGAATGTCTGAGTTGCCTGTGTCATGGGTCTTAGAATAATGAAATAAGAACTGTTCAAAGAAATTAAAAGTGAATTTTATTTATTTTATTTATTTATTATTTTATTTATACCCTCCCTTCCTTCCAGCAGGAGCCCAGGGCGGCAAACAGAAACAAAAACACTTTAAAACATCATAAAAAGACCTTAAAATACAATTAAAACAAAACAACGTTAAAAACATCAACAAAACTTTAAAAACATATTTTAAAAAAAGGTTAAATATATTAAAAGACATATTAAAAGCAATTCTAACACAGATGCAGACTGGGATAGGTCTCAACTTAAAAGGCTTGTTGGAAAAGGAATTTTACTTTGAGACAGATTAATGTGTTATGATTTTGCTGACACACAACAAAAGGCAGATTTTTAAAAAACTTACTCTTTTGGTGTTGTCCTTTTCATCTAACCCCTGTGGAAATAATTCGCAGATTTTTAACAAAGGATTGGTCATGGGATGGGGTGGGGATGAAAATTCAGGGTACAGTATTTGTTTTTTTTTATAACTTTGGAATTGTTTTATTGATTGCAGCTGCAATCCTATGCACACTTACTGGAGATTAATCACCTCCATTAAATTTGATGGGATTTACATCTGAATTATCATGCATAGGATTGCACCATTAATATATATTTACTATTGAAGATTTTGATTATTTTATATTCAGTTCATCTCCACAATAACTACATTATATAAAGATTATTTTCCAACAGTATCCTCTTGTTTACTACAATTGGTTCAGAAGTTTGACTCTAGCTTGAATGTGGTAATTCCTTTGCAGAGCTAGACAATGGCAATAGATAATGCGTTTTGCAAAAGAATTCTGGACTATTAAGTCACAGTTAAGAATGCATTACTGAAACACAATACCTTGGGGGTCGCCAGCCTGATGCTTGTGGATGCCATGGTGCCCATGATGGCCTTTATTGGTGCCCCCAGGCAGGGCCCAAGAATCTTTCTTTCTCAGAAAGAAAGTTACGAGGCAAAATGTGCAGGTACCCTTCTAAGCCATTTCTATGAAATGAGTCAGCCTGGCTGCTCCTGCCTCTCAATATTTTTAGCCAGTGAGTGAAGTCAGAGCTGTGATTCATAACAGAGTTGTTTAGACACCAGGCAATAGGAATCCCTGGGACCCTGGAGAGCTACTGTTTTCCCCTTCCTTTTAGCGCACTTTTCCTGCTTCCATCTTATTTTCTAGTAGTCCTTGGAATCTCTGTAGTTTGTCCTTCCTAGCAACCAGGATGCATCTTTTTTTGTCATGGGTTCATCTGAGATCAGGTACTCTCTAGAATGGAGGTCACCAACCTTTTTGGACTAGTGGACACATTTTGAATTCTGAGAGTTCTGTGGGAGGATGTTAAAGAACCTCCTCCCTAAATGGCAAATGCAAAATGTGAAAACTTTACAAAGAGGTTCAGGCATGTCTGCTGCTGTGCAGGAACTGATGTCCAGGCACTCCAAGAATTCACTGTACAGTTATCTTACAGTACAATGGTATACATATCTACTTCAGAATTAAGTCTCTTTGTGCTTAATGGGGCTTACTGCCAGGTAAGTGGGAATAGGATGGCAGACTAGGCTTTGGTTTAGGATTGGCATTGGACAAAACAGGGTTATTGTGCCTTTAACATCTGTATCTCACAATCTGGACCAGCAGGACATAGCTGACTTCCCATGGTAAACATGAGGTTGGCTGTGTGAGTGAAAAAGTAATGACTATACTCTCTTTATTTTGGGTCATTCTATGCCACCCATGGCAGCCATTTTGTGTTATGCCACACCCCAATGGTAGCTATTTTGTGTTATGTCCCCATGGCAGGCAGCCATGTTGTGGCTGGAGCCCTCGGCAGTCTCTCAAAGTTCAAAATGTGCCCTCTGGTCCAAAAAGGTTGCAGAATCCCGCTCTTCCTAATATGTTGCCAATATTTCTGTGCATTTTATACTTTCCTTATTGGTTTCAGTTTCAGGGAGCATGTGATAGTTAGGATGGCATACTTTATCAGAAAGGTCTATCACTATATAATAAGTACAGTGTGAAGTGGAAATATCATGAAGGTATTTCAAGAACCAATGTAGAATACATTTTGGGACAGAAAGATCTGGTCCTAGTAATTGCTGGCTTGTACTCAAGTCTGTGAGTATTCCATCATCATCTCATGTCAATGTCACCCAAAATCTGTACCAAACAAAGCAGAGCTCTCCAGCTTGTATAAATTATGCACAAATCAGCAAAACTGAATTTTTGCTTATTTTGCATGCTGCTTCCTGTAAACAAATAAATTATGGAGAAGAAAAAGCTATGTAGGGCACCAAAGACTAGAAATATATGGCTTCCAAGACATTATTCGGCATTGTCAACATACTGTAGCTTATCTTTATGGCTTCCTTTTCTAGCTCATGAGGGCTAGAAACTCAGTTTTTTAAACATGTAAATACTCTGGATTTTAAATTCCTCATCAATGGCACCAACATCTCACAAAATGCTGGAACAGAGTGAAGACAGAAGATTACTCTCTCAGCCATATGAAGGAAAGTGCCCCATCTGCTTTACACAACAGAGGGATTATTGATTTAAACATGCAGTTTCCAACTGCAAAGCATATGGTTTAGAAATCATTGTCTCAGATCTGCTAACTGGCACATATTCTGTCCCATAAGACTTTCTAGAGCAACAGTGCCAGTTAGCTTTTCATCTGTACCACTTCTCAGGCTTTGAGCAGTCATTTTGCTACTGCTTAACTAAACTTTGTTGTCTGTGGATGGCTCTGCAGCACTTGCTGTCAGTGAGTCACACAGGTGAGAATTGTATCAGTGTTTATTATATTCTGAACTGCACAATTATAATGCACTACACTGCACAAAATTTACTGGCAACTATGTTTCAGAAATATGTTAAAGGGATTTACCTGAGCTTTATGTAGAAGTTCCAGAATCATATAGCAAAGTTTTTCCAATGCATTGGATGACTAAAGGCAAAAACAAAAGAAAACACAGAATCTGAGGCATGTGATTACTGAAATGATAGCACCCGCCTTGACAAATTTAGTATATTTTAATTATTCTTTTTAAACTAGGCTGACCTGAAGCGGAATATCTGTGGCCAGGTAAGCAGAGCACACATCATCTATCTGTAAACATTGGAAAGAGAGCAAACACAGCACGAGATTTAATCAAAATAAAGAAAAGAAAAGAATTTAAGTGAGGTCCCATCATTTGTAATGTTAAAATGATGGAGAGGGAGGTTACCATTTCCACTCAGAAAGCAGGACCAGATAACTGGACACCCCTTCCTGAAGAACAGTTTGTACCCAAGGTTGTGATGTACCTTCAGTAAACAACTCAGGGCTGGCTCAAGCATTTTGGCATAAGGTGCAGATATTTTGGATACACCAGTTGCTCTGTACTATAATGCCACCACAGAGAAGGCTCTGTCTCTGGTAGATCTTTTCTGGCAGGTCAGAGAACAGAGCCTCTGAGGTAAATCTTAAGAGTCAGGTAGGTTCATATAAGTGCAGTCAGTCTTTCAAATGACCTTTTAGGCATTAAACATCAAGACCAGCACCTTAAATTGAGCCTGGAAACAAACTGGTAACCAGTACAGATTACATAGGATTAGCATAGTATGAGCAACCTGTCTATATTTTTATTTATTTATTTATTATTTGATTTATATCCCACCCTTCCAGCAGAAGCCCAGGGCGGCAAACAGAAATGCTAAAAACACTTTAAAACATCATAAAAAGACCTTAAAATACCTTAAAACAAAACAACATTAAAAACATTTTTTTTAAAAAGCTTTAAAAACATCTTTTTAAAAAAAAATGGGTTAAAAACATATTATTAAAGAAAACATATTAAAAGCAATTCTAACACAGACACAGACTGGGATAGGTCTCAACCTAAAAGGCTTGTTGAAAGAGGAAAGCCTTCAAAAGGCACCGAAAAGATAACAGAGATGGCTCCTGCCTAATATTTAAGGGGAGGGAATTCCACAGGGTAGGTGCTGCCACACTAAAGGTTTGTTTCCTATATTGTGCAGAACGAATCTCCTGATAAGATGGTATCTGCAGGAGGCCCTCACCTGCAGAGCGTAGTGATCGACTGGGTATATAAGGGGTAAGACGGTATTTCAGGTATCCTGGTCCCAAGCTGTACAGGGCTTTGTACACCAAAACTAGAACCTTGAACTTGGCCCGGTAGCAAATGGGCAGCCAGTGCAATTCTTTCAGCAGCGGGGTGACATGTTGGCGATACCCTACCCCAGTGAGCAGTCTCACAGCTGCATTTTGCACCAGCTGCAGCTTCCAGACCAACCTCACGGGCAGCCCATAGAGTGCATTACAGTAATCCAGCCTGGAGGTTACCAGTGCGTGGACAACAGTGGTCAGCCTATCCTGGTCCAGAAACGGCCGCACCTGTCTTATCAGCCGCAGCTGGTAAAAGGCACTCCTAGCCACAGAGGTCACCTGGGCCTCTAGCAACAAAGATGGATCTAGGAGTACCCCCAAACTATGGACCTGCTCTTTCAGAGGGAGTACAACCCCATCCAAAGCAGGCAACTGACCAATTATCCGAACTCGGGAACCACCAACCCACATCGCCTCCGTCTTGCTAGGATTCAGACTCAGTTTCATTCAGACCACCACTGAGTCCAGGCAGCGATCCAGGGCTTGCACAGCCTCTCCCCATTCAGATGTTATGGAGAAATAGAGCTGGGTATTGTCAGCATACTGCTGACACCTCATCCCAAATCTCCTGATGACTGTTCTGGTAGTCAAATGAAATGTTATCTCCTACTGGAACAGTTGTGAGCTAGTATTCACCCCCTCACTCCTGATGACTGACAGCATGGCTACATGTCTAGCCTTGTAAGCACATGCTCTCCTGACACACTTGTTACAAAAGTGCTAAGGAATCATCATCTTCAAGTTTTTCCAATTCCACCTGGAAGCTGATGCTGTTACAGGCTTCACATTTTTCTTGTTTGCCCCCTACTCCTGTGGCTGATTGTTATAGTAACTCAGACTGTGACTGCACTGGTCTACTGGCAGCTTACATTCAGCGAGGTTAGTCAAACAGAAGCTTGTCCACTGGGCCTGGGCTGCCACCTTAAGTGAAAGTAAATTGTTCCTTCTCCTGTGGTACAATTATTTTCTAAGCAAGTCTGGTCTCACCAGTTACTACTCTTGGTGCCATGAAGACATCCCTCACCTAGATTTGCAGTGCCTATGGAGTTTCTGCCTCTCCTAGCACCAGACACTTTTCTTAACACCATGCTGGTGCTGAGTAGCAGACACATTCCCCTGCAGAAGTGTGTGCAATATACATACAGTAGGTTCTGTCTCCCGTTAGGTGCAACAGCATTCAGAGAGATTTCAGCTGATCTTATATTACTCTAGTTTAAGGTAATATTCTATGATATGGAAAACAACTCCTTTATGTTTGCTTCTTTGCTTGTGACTGGTTCATTAATATTGCTAACCTACTTTCAAATTATCAATATATTTTGGGGGTGAGAAAATTTCTCACATATAAGTGAGAAATGCACACACATGTACAAAGCTGAGGTTCTCAGGATGGACTATTCCATCTTCTGCTATCTTGTTTTATTTGGGTATTTACAAACTGCCAACTCATAAGAAAAAAATGTAGCACTATAACAAATGCACAATAAAATTATTAAAACATGATGGAATCATAAAATACAGGACCAAATGCCCATCAACACTGTTATCTTTTTGGCACCAGGTCAAGACTTTCCTCTTTTCCCAGGCATTTTAGCATGTGTTTTTAAATTGCTTTTTAAAAATGTATTTTTAAATTTGTATATTTGTTTTTAATGTTTTTAATTGTTGTAAACAGCCCACAGAGCTTCAGCTATGGAGTGGTATACAAATGCAATAAATAAATAAATAGATAGAATTAATTCTCTAAAAAAAAGCATGATGAAATAAAAAATACTGGTGCTACTAGAATCCTTAGCTATGAATCCTACCCTTTCTACCTACAAAACAATGGCATTAATGATCGACCAATGTCATAAACGAGAACAAAATTGAAACAATACAGGAGATATTGTGCTCTACCTCATTCGATAACTGCAAATCTTGTTCTCCTTGTAGAACATAGGGTGCCACTGGTGCACCTGGAAACAAGAAGGAATTGTCCATCTTTAAAGGCATTAAGATTGTTATTCATAATATTATTAATTATACCAAGTTCTCTGTATCTAGCTCTGAGTGAGCATATGAGTGAGAATGAATGAATGAATGTCACAAACAAGAAAATTATGTTATGATTTAACACTTAGCACAAAAAAATTTTAGATGCTGAACATACAGTATCAGTCAGTTAGTCTGGTTTTTATTGTAGCCAAAGGCCATTATAATTTAATTCACAAAAACAAGACAATCCAAGAGTATGTTAAACATTTAAATTTTTGGAAATGGAAATTGTCAAAATTTGAAATTATAACGTTCACCAAATCACTTAGATTAAAAAATCCCTTTGGGAACAGTCAACACTGGTTTGGGGTTAAAAAATATACCATGACTTTATTGCTGTTAATACATATAAAGCTACCCTATAGGTAACAAGTTTGTGTATATCAGCCAAGAACCATCGATTTTTGAAATCATCTGAGTGATCTTCTAGAAATTTCTGAGGTGAATAAAGGTATTTATCCCTAGGAGAGTTTTATGAAGGGCAATACAGGATACCCTGCACAACATCTGTGATATGATCTGCTCCACATATACGAATACGGTCATTTATTGGCATGTTAAAAAATGTACTGGTCAGATATCGTGTGGGCATAATTTGAACTCTAAGCTCAATAAGCGTATGTCTAGGATGAAAAGTTAAGTCCCATGAACAAGCAGCCCTTTTATAATTGGAATGTAATTTTAATAAACCAAACTGAAGATTCAGGACTATCTATCTATCTATCTATCTATCTATCTATCTATCTATCTATCTATCTATCTATCTATCTATCTATCTATCTATCTATCTATCTATCTATCTATATCCCACCCTTCCTCCCAGTAGGAGCCCAGTAGGAGTAGGGCAGCAAATAAAAGCACTAAAAATACTCTAAAGTATCATAAAAACAAACGTTAAAATATATTAAAACAAAACATCTTTAAAAACATCTTTTTTTAAAAAGCTTTAAAACATATTAAAAAGCAATTCCAACACAGATACAAGTACATCTTTTTTAAAAAAACAAACAAAAATTCTAAGCGTCTTTCAATGCAGTTTTCATTGTAACTAGGAAGGCCTATAAAGCAGGTGTACCCTTTAGTCCCTGACCCCTGCATTATAACGAGCTTTTGCTATATTTTGAATTATATCCAATTCATTTCTAGAAGAGCTACCCCAGATTACTGCACCATATAACAAGTAAGATAGTTTCAGCAACAAAAACTTCTATTGTCAGTTCTAACAAATGATGATCCTTAGTATAATAAAGTGTCTTTATTGTCCCCAATGCAATCTGCAGTTCATTTACATAACACATCCATTGAAGTCAATTGCAGGTATCCAACACAATCTACCACGGACTTCAACTGCACAATGAAATGAAAGAGAACAATAAAAGTTAGAACTTTTGCATAGGTCCCATTCATATCAGTGGGGCTTCTGGAGGAAAATTTCTTCAGTAGACATGTGCAGTTCCATGAAAATTAATGGGACTTAAGTATGCTTTACACGTTGCCTCCCAATTATCTAGAATTAGATGTAAAACACATATGTGGTTTTTAACCTCTCTCATCATAGTAACATGCCATTAAAAATGTACTGCTTTTCTCCAGTTTTCAGCCTTATAAATGGAAAAAATACTATCGCTTCAAACTACAAGTTTTAACAAAATACACTTGGAGGTAGATTTTTGTTTCTAAATAAGTCAATGTATTTATTGTGTCCTGTTCTGAATTCCATCTAGGTATTATTAAGACCTGTTCCTTTGGTCAGAGACACTACAAACCTATCTCTAAATAATATGTATTTTCATTACTTTCTTTGACATCAGATTTGGAAACCATTTCAAAATAGTAAGTCTCATTAGCCACATGACTGAAGAAGACAGCTATTTTGTTTTTGTTTATACTGGAATATTTGAACCCACAAACTCTATTACTCTTATGAATGGAAATGGTAAGGATTTTTTTAAAGTCGGCATTGCTTTCCTCGCTGCCCTGGAAGGCTATCATACACAAATAAGCCTGCTGAAGACATATCTTTTCACCCAGGCCTTTGGTAATAATTGGTTTAAACTTACCTCAGATTGGATATTTTACTGTTTTTATATACGGTTTTATTGTGTTTTAATGTCAACTCTGTACTCTGTTGAGATTTTATGAAAAGTTGTATGAAATTTATTATTTAAATAAAAATATTTCAAGCCACAAGAAGAAATAAAAACAAACAGAACTTTACATTCCACATGATAAGAGACCTTGATTCTATGTGTTCACCAAGGTTTATTTGTTCAGCAAAAAAAAAAAAAATGCAACCAAAATTGCTACTTTTTTTTTTTTAAATGGAATATTAAGATAGTCTGGGGGGGGGATAAGACACTTACTTAGACAGATTGGTTAAAAATAAATTAGCCTGTATGCAAGACTCTGAGGGGAACTAGACATTGTCTCAGCAAATGCATGTTTCCAAACTCCATTTGCCGAGATAATGTAAATACAGATAGAGACCTGCAGGAGACAATTAGGCATTCTTCCACAAGGAGAGGTATTTTAGTGAAAATTTCAGAAGATATGAAAATTGTTACAATTGTTTCAGTAGCCGGGACTCTTATTTTATTGCTATAATAGATATATATCTACTGCTAACTCATGTGGCAAGGGATCTTCACTGGCACTCAAGAATAATCAGGGGGGAAATCATATTTAATATTTTGAAAGCGATCATCTATCCATTCTGACTTTTTAGTTGCTTTCAATGTTGCAATGTGTAATCAAATCCTAAAATGAAGGACAGAAATAAAATGTTCCTTTACATTTCATTGGCACACAACTATACTGTGCACAGCAGCTATACTTGCCAACTAGACTCAATTACAAAATTTACACTGTAAATTACTATTTTTTCTTTACCATATATATTCAGATTTTTACATTCTAAGCAAGATTATTTCTTGGCTTTGGGAATACAGAGCAAGTAATAAAGATCTATGCTGTATGCAGTGATTTCATGTGATTTTACTTTTTTTGTATTGACTGGTGCTATCACAGACACGCACAGGCAGCTTAAATCTCATTCAAGTCAATGGGCTATAATAAGTAGCTGTGCTGAAGATTAGAGGCATAACCCTTTGAAATAGAACAGAAATCCTTCTGAACCTCAAAGTTGAAATTAAACGCATAGTTATATTATTAAGATGTTCATTCTGGGTCATGGATATCACCCTTTAGAAGCATCCAGTCATACACACAAACAGGGTGATTAAAGAATGGATGTTTCCATCCATAACAATGCAGTACAGAGTCTAAGTCACAGACTGGATTGTGAATTTAAAAAATTAGGTTATTTTTAAATTTATTTTCCTATTTTCATACAAAATTTATCTCCCAAAAAGCAGCTCACATTAGTACAGTGCCAGCAGCAGGCACTGAACAGAAAAATGAGACACACTGTATTTAATGTGATTTTAACTAATCTAATGTAAGTGACTGTTAGTTGTGTGCCATGGAATAGTCTAACAAAAGTTGGAGCAATTATTAGTAGCAGACTTACTACTGCTGGGTTACTACTAAAATTTTTAAAAACTGCTCTGCACCCTTTTTACTATAAATTGGCAGTACAGATTTGACCTAGCCTTTGGGACCAATACATATAACCTGTCTTGGATTTTTTTATAAGCCAAAATGCAATAAATAGCATGTAAAAGGTAAAGAAGCATATAACACTAACAAGTAATACAAAATAGATTAAATTGTTGTATTTGGTACTGTAAAATTACATAAGCTTTTGAGTTTCACAGAATTCTGCATCAGGCACAAAAGTAAGACCTAGAGCAAACTGGATTACTATTTGGAGCATAACCCCTATTCTTCTCCCTGACAAAGATTCTGTGCCTCTAATAACTGCCTGGCAGGCATCTCCCTGCTAGAGAATAGCTCTTACCTGTTGATGTCTACCTAACGGCCTGACGTTTAACATGCAGTCGCCTTGTCTATTACAGGCACAGAATAGTCTGTCAAGAAAGAAAGAGCAGAGTGCCCTACCTCCTAAGAAGTCACTGAAAACGTTTGCCTTCCTAACAGCGCATGATTTATAAAGTTGAAAACATTCAAAACTGTCATATGGACATAGTTGTTCTTTTTAAAAGAAATAAAATAAAATAAAGACACTCAAAGGAAATTAGCTGGAAATATGTGGTTAGAGCGCTGGACTAGGTCCTGGGAGATCAAGGTTCAAATCCATGAAGCTTGGTGGATAACCCTGAGCCAGTGACAGTGTCTCAACCTAACCCACCTCACAGGATTGTTGTGAGGATCAAATGGAGAGGAAGGAGAACCTTGTACGCCACCTTGAGCTCCTTTGGACGAAAGGTGGGATATAAATATATGAAATAAATAAACATGCTGTAAATGCTTGCAGACACCTGGTGTAGGGGAGGGTGAAACGAGAATCGGCAACGAAACAGTTCGAACCTGAAGTTCTACTGCAGGGAAGGGGGCGAGGGCAGCGAAGCAGCGTTGCGCTCACGAGGAAGGTCCTCCTGACCCTTACCTTTGCACGAGCTCACCCAAAAGGCGAGAAGGAAGAGGAGCAAACCCCAAGGGGTTCCCGAGCCAGACTGCAGCTTCCTAGGGGTGGGGTGGGATGTCCTACTGCTGCTGCCGCTGCTGTCATTCTTGTAAAAGGCTGGAAGAGGCGGGGGCTGCTGCTGCCGTCGGCAAGCACTTGCTCTTTGCATAGCGCCTTCTGGGTGGGTGGGTTGGCTGGTTGTGTGGCCAGCTTTTTCCTGCCTACCTTTCTTTTTTCCTCCCTCTCTCAGTTGGCGCGCGCTTTTCCAGCCTCTCCGCTCACGCATTGGAACCTCCAGTCAGGGCCGCTCAGACTTTTAAATCTCCCGGACATGAGGAAGGCGGCAACAACCTGACTCAGGGAGACTGCGTCACATACCCCTCGGTCTCCCGCCCTTCCCCTGCAGCCAGTCCACATTTGCCCTTTGCGGATGACTCAGAGTGGAATAAACAGACACTCGGGAACCACGCGACAGCATTCAACCGCTTGCCCATGAAGCGGGTGAATACAAACAGCGGCTTTTTACCAAGCAGTAGTTAACCAGAGCTGACCTGGAAGCGGGGAGCACGTGGTAGCCGGTGAAGAGCGTCTTACCAAGCACGTTGGAAATCCTGAGAAAGGCGTGAGAGCAGCTTCCTCATGAGGTACCCCAGAAAGCTGAGTGAGGGGTGCGCGCGCTTGAATGCTGCAAGCACATGAGCTGAGCTGATCCCATGAATCTTTCCCGGCTGACGGGAAAAGGTCAGCAAAAGGAAGTGGTAGAATCCTGAGGTGGTCTTATGGACGGTACCCTAGCTCATTAGGCAGAATAGTGTGATACTACTCTGCTCTCTTCTGTTCTAGTTTTCTGCTTGCAGGGAGATAGTCTTTCCCTTAAGGGAAATATATGATAGTTAAAATAGGTGATATCCCACGCACATACTAGCATTCTGAAATGATATGGTCCAGTGTGCTGCCTCAGGAGTCTGCCACCTCATTCTCCTGCATGTGTACACCATGCCTCACAATCAGCAGAAATATGTGCCATTTTGGAATACTGGTAGTGCTCACATGATTGAATGCTCCCCTCTGCAAGTTTCCTGTGCTCAGAAAACCAAATGTGTGAGAGGAGAAGGGTTCTAGCCTAGCCTTACCCCTGATGTGCTAGTTTTCTATGTGCGGAGATTAACAAAAGAAATTGAGGAGCATAAAAACTTGTGAGCTTCCCTTGCAGTCTAAAGTGGTACAACCCGAACACAGGATTATCTCCCCATCTGAGGACTGTGCACTTGTTAAATGTACATATAGTGAGTGCACACACATGAGAAGCATGATCATTCCCACTCAAATCCACTGGGCCCTCCTTCACCCTTATATGTGGTCAGGGCACTGAACATCCCAGTGGAGGAGAGGTGCCATTGGGTGTGATTTGTTCAGAAGAGCCCCCTCCATACATATTCAACATGTGGAGAGGGAAGGAAGGCCACACCTGCCAGTCCTACCCATGCACCCCCCTTTCACACACTGAGCAGGAACACATCCACTGCATACAGATTCTCAGTGTCATCAGGAACCTTGATCTGCAGGTTTTCTACTAGCATGAAGAGCCTTTGCACGTAACATCTGCACACGCACACACAGGCCCACCATTGCTGATGTTTCACTCTTCATATGGTTGTCATGGGGCAGAGGCAGTGGAGGTGGTCCTGTTTCCCTGCCACATATTGGGTATATGAGTGAAGAGGGCATTTCTGAATAGCCTTTGTTTATAATGTATATATAGTCTGCTGCTGTTTGTGAGTATGTATAATACGTTTTCCCTGCAGGGAACACATCGCAGATTGGTAGGGGGAGTATTTTCATTGATGGCGGGGAAGGGTTAAACCCCTTCAGTCCTGATCAGATTTCCCTTACCCCAGAAGCAACTGCTATTAAACTTGTAAAACACAGCAGGAGATCCAGTTGCAGTTCTCCTGATGTCATGTGTAGTTTGGCCCTATGTAATGTAGATTCCATGGAGCATAGTGGTGCATATGTCTGTATAGGCAGGTATAGATTTGAGCTCCATGAAGGTTGCCTTAGAGCAGGGATGGGGAGCCTGTGGCTCTCCACCTGTATCTGGATCACAACTCCCAGAATATCTGATCACTGGCCATCTTGATGTCCAGCACTAGCTGGAGGGGCGTAGGTTTCCACCCCGCCTTTTGAGGGAAATTTTCCAAACAGGAAGGAGCCATAGCTCAGTGGTAGTGCTTTTGTATGCAAAAAGTGGCAAATTCAATCTGCAGTTAATAAAGAAGGGTTGAAGATAGCTATGCTGTGAAAGATCTTGATGTAAGACCCTGAGGAGCCATTGCTAGTGAGAATAGAGATATTGTTCAGCTAGAAAAGGGGTCTGACTTAGTAATATATAGCTTAACATTTTCAAAATTAGCCCAAGTGAGGATGATATCCAGCACTGATCTGAAGACAGACACAGGGATAAAGGGGACTGTACCTGAACCAGAGTCCCCCAAGCCTGAAATGCTAAAGACTCCCCCCAAAAACACCAAAATGCCCAAGTTCCCTGAGCCTGGATCTTCAGAAACTATAGCCCCTCAGCTTAGTTTTTTTGAGGGTCAAGAATATTTGCCTCCAAGGGCCTTGCATTCCACTTAGTCTATGGGTGAAAGTAGCATGAGCTCATGGAGTGCTTGTGTGCCAGGAACCAGACCAAAGAGTTTCCCCTTTAAGTTTATGCAGTCCTCATCAGGGACACAGAGTCCAGGCGCATAGTCAAGCTCATGGAGCATAAAAGGACCCAGTTTAGAGACTGAGCTTTTGTTGGAACAAATTGTCCTTCACTGGGCTCTCTCCAGGGTCCTGAAAGACCTACCACCTTGTTTCCAGGGGTCTTATCTTGAATAAGCCCTGCCAGTCCTCTCCTCCCACCCCAGGCTGCTTGCTGGACTATCTCTCGACCTGGGAGACCAGGGTTCGAATCCCCACACAGCCATGAAGCTTACTGGATGACCTTGGGCCAGTCATTGCCTCTCAGCCTCAGAGGAAGGCAATGGTAAAACCACCTATGAATACCGCTTACCATGAAAACCCTATTCATAGGGTCGCCATAAGTCGGGATCGACTTAAAGGCAGTCCATTTCATTTTTCACCTACCCATGGGATCTGGCTTACCAGGATATGATATATGCCAAATACTGCTATAAAAGACAAAGATCAGTTAACAACATAATGCCACCTTAATGATTTTGCACAGAAACATCATAAGGTTCCAAATAATACATGTTCACCTGCTGTTCTGTTGTATGTTGAAAAGTAAACTAGTTTCTTAGCTGAAATCCCTTGTTAATATGATAGGGATATATATTTTCTTTCGCATGCACCAGGTCTTGAGTTGGCTCTTGAATATAATGAATAGCTTTTTGATGCATTTTAATATTTTTATACAAAGAATATATTAAATAGTATTTTTCTTGACCTTGATGCACTTTCCACATAACAAAAAAGTCTTAATGCATTAGGACTCATTATAGAATAAAGGGGGAAATATGAAAAGCACTGCAATAACCCACAAGAGGAAAAAGTGAAACAGAAATTAGAGAAGACTTATTAAAATATTATGCAGCAAAAATATAATTTGTTGCCCACAAGTCTGCTTTTTGTTTCTTAGGGCTGTTTCATTCAGGCATATGTATCATAATTTATCATTACTTCATATGCAAAGTTTAATTAGCTGCACTTACATATGCCTGAAAGCCACAGCATGGGGCAGTGGTCAAACTAAAGGTCTGATACTGCTGCTAAATGAATTGTCCTATTTGTCCACCCTACTGAAACCAAACATTGGAACCTCACCAGATTTTGTACCTCTGTCTTCAGTACACATCCAATACTTCTTTCCAGTCAACATTTCAAAAGATCTGATCTTTTATTTTTCTCCAACTATTACTAGAACTCTTCCCCATGCCTTGGCCAGTTTTCTTCTTTGCTGTACGTCAGCCTCTTCTCTTCTTTCTTTTTAGTCGGTTCAGAATTTCTCATGTCAAATCTCACTTTCAATCAGGAGCTGCCAGTTCATGACCCATACTCTTAAGAACTATAAAGCACTTAGTGGCTAAGATTGGGGAGTATCTTGTATCTAGCCTTGTTTAATTACTTCATGGAATGAATTTGCAGATCTTGCAGGAATAAAGCACATCATTAAAAGGGTATTTCCACTTTTAGAGTGTGTGCCATTCATCCTTTTATTTGCTGTCATAATAGAAATTAGCTGGTTTTGAATATTTATCTTTTGTTTATTGTTGCTTGAATGGACATCAACACTGGTCCTACTAGTATTACCCTCTGTACACATGTTTTAAAGCATATGCTTAAAAATATAAAGTACATTGGAAAAACACGCATATCAAACAGGCACACTCATCTCAGATTAGAATTGACTGCAGTAGGTAAATATGGATTTGTGGCTATGTGATGTGTAAATACTGTTTATTCCAAGATCTGACGATAAATAGCACCAATCAGAAGAGCCTATGTAAAAGCAGTGTTTTTGAACTCATTACTTTCTTAACTATAATGATGAAAGTACCTATAGGAGTTCCTTCCTAGCATGCTATGGGAGGGTATAATTTAATCTCTTTTTAAATTTAATCTCTTTTCTGAATTCTTGTCATTATTAGTTCTACTGTTGCAGCACTTCCTGAGACAGAAACGAAAGGAGGGCTGTAACAGATCATGGCAATGGCTGCAAGTGGGCACAGTGCTATTTCTGCACATAAAGATGCTTGAAACACTAGCAGCCTTTCACTTCTACACAGTTGTCATGCCCCCCTCAGAGGACTCATCCAAGGAGGAAGAGGAATGGGAGACCACAGACCCAGGAGAGGGGACAAGCAGGGAGACAGCCCAGGACCCTTCACCAGACCAGAGACAAGCCCCTGAGGGAGCCTGCCTGCCAGAATCAGGAAGCGACCAGGAGGCTGCCCCTTCCCCAGCAGAGAGAAGACACCAACAGGTGTTGCAGCAACAAAGGCAATCAGCGCGGTTAAGGGGCAGGAGAGCTTGGAAGAACACAGGCTGATTGGAAGCACCTGGGCCAGCATGCAGAGTACAAAAGACTGGAAGGAAAAGGAGACTCCTTGCTAGAGTCAATACCAAGCCTTGCTGCAGACATTACTCCAGCTCTCCTGTTAAACCCGTGCCTTGAACCCTACCCTGCCTGATCGGATCTCTTGGTTTCTGGATATTTGGACTCCCTTAAGGACTTCTCTGCCTCCTCCTTCAACACTACCCAAATGGTAAAACACGCTGGCTTGACCCCTTGGTTCCTCCTGCCTGGCAGATTTATGGTCTGGCCTTATCTGTTCATTAGCTGCATGCCTCTGTGAACCCCCACATTTGACAACAGTTGAGAGAAACTACTTTTCAGACAACTCTCTAGATGCTTACTGAGGTGCCCCAAAGACAGCCTGGCCATCCATACTGATCTCTATGGTGCCACATTCACAGTAATGCCAGGCATGTTTGAGATATGGGGATAGGGCAGAATATCTTGCCGATGACTTTGGAACCAGCGCTGAAATTGGAACCAGGGATTCTGGAACATAGTAAGCTGCCTTATACCATGTTAGACTACTGCCCATCTAGCTCTGTATTCTATTATTTTGCTGGTAGCAACTCTCCAGAATCTCCAGCAAATATAGTTCTTTTCACCTAGTAAGTAAGGCTGTAATCCAGTACACACTTACATGGGAGTAAGTTCCATTGAACACAGTGGAACTTAATTCTGAGTACACATGTATTGCATTGCAGCCTAAGTAATTTTAATGTTGTAATCACAGGTCATAACACAGCAAATCAAAACATACACAAGAACATAAATACATCATACATCCCAGTGGGATTTAAAAGTATTAATATATTGTACATACAAAAATCAATAAGAAAAATAAAACTGTGAATTCAAAATGTCAAACAGTAGTTACAACAACAATAATAAAAATGGTTCAGATTCTAGGGCAAGTTCTAAAACTACAATTTAGCCAGATGTCTAGTAGGATTTGCATTTACAGATCTCTTTCTGATTTCAAAAGCTAAAAGAGTACAACTGGCCATGTGATAGCTAACATAAGGACATACATCTGCCAACAAGTAGTTGATGAATTCTGCTTCTGTGCCAGAGAAGCTGACATTAATCTGACATAGCTTCTTGTCTTATTGCTTCATAAAAAGGGAAGTGTAGGACATAATCTACCAATAAGGACAATGGCTCCACATGGACTTTACTATATCTACCCTCAAGATACATGGAGTTTGAAAATGTAAACGGGTAAACGCCTTCCTTAGTGGTGCACTGGTGAGGTTGACTAAGTACTCTGATGTAAATTTATTTTTCTTAAAATGAGGGTATCACAAGGAGACCTTTAAGTGCTGAACCGGACCAGCATCTCAACTGGCATCCCACTTGAGGAGCCAGTCATGAATTTTGTTTGTGTCTCAACTTAACATCCTCTAAAAAGGGCAGAGAATATATTTGCAAGATGTGGGACAACATATTTACCCACTGGTTCCCCCCCTCCCCGATTTAATTAAGTGATCTTCAGAGAAGCTGTCAAGCTTCTTGAAGTATTTTAACAATATCAGATAGACTCATATAGTAAGTGACTCCTTAAGTGTATGACAAGGGGAGACCCAAAAGTTTTCCTTAAGAAGTTATTCTGAACTATTTCTAGAAAGGCACCTTCTCATTCCATCCTCACATTTTGGCCCCATACAGCAGTTATGTAATTAATCACTTTGCTCTGAAATATTTTAAGTGCAGGATCTATTAATTGGTCACCCTTAGAAAAGTAAAATTTCAAAACAGCCATCACAGACTGACAAGTAGAGCCTTCACCTGCTACCAGATCCTTTAACCAGAGATGCCAGACATTGAACTTGGGAGAGACCTCTTTCATCCAGGCATGTGCTCTTATTTATTTATTTATTTATTTATTTATTTATTTATTTATCTATTAGATTTATATCCCCCTGTTCTCCTAGTAGGAGCCCAGCTCTTCCACTGAGCTATGCCACCTCCCAGTGATTTGCAGTTCATAGTTCATGATCCTAACCGCGATTCAGTGCAGCTTTTAAAGAGATACAGTTTTAATGTTTTTTATTTTAAAAATAAAAAAGCCCCCACTGCTCGTCTCTTCCCAGCCTGTATGCTTTCATTTTGGCTTTTAAAATTGGAAATACTGAAGTATTCAGAAATGGGCAGCCTGGAGAAACAGTCACAGACCATAAGCCTTTTGCCCCATTTATACCATGAAATGCTAACATTCCCTCCTGCGGTACTCTTTATTAATTTCTCATATAGGCAGGCTGTGGAACAAAATTATTTATTTGCTTTGTAAAGTTATAATGATAGCAAGCAATGTTGCAGATTTAAATTTAGTGGGAGATACAACAGTAAATTATGATTGCCGACAAAAGTGATCCTACACTCAGCTCTGCAGTTCTCCTGGGCCTGCACTAATGGAACGAGAACTCATTAAAAAAATCATTTTCCTGTACTGAAAGGTCCCAGTGGGACCTGGGTGTCACTTGAATTCAATGGAATGGCTATAATTTTTGTCTCCTTCCATTGTGCAGAGTAGGGTTGCCAGTCCTAGGGCCTGAGACTGATCCTGTATCTTTAGGAGAAGAGAAAGTCAGCCAAGTGCAGGTGTTCTTGCAACACTGTAATGGGAAAAACCACAAGGTGGAATTCTCCCTTCCCCCTGCACAACTTTTAAAGATACAGAAGATCTCTTGGTTGCCAGGCCCAGCCTCCAAGAATCAACCCTACTGTCCACACATACACATTACTTGGCCATTTTTGCTATGTATAGAAAGCTGGAAAGAAAATAACTTGCCCTCCAATCTGCATCAGTTTAGTAACCTGGAAACAATACTTAATTGTCACATGTGCCAAGCTGAGTGGCTATTTATAAGCCTGACAAATGATTTCTCACCACATGCTCTGTTTCCATGTTCCTTATTCAAATGTGTCTTCCTTTGTCTTAGCTGAAGGCCCCAACACATCCAACAACCAGGTCACAAACTGGCATCCTTTAGCCATAGGAGTGACAATGTCCACTCAGAGCCATTCCATCCAAATGTTTTTGTTGCAGAGAAAGTTGAATATGGGATTTTTGCCTGTATTCAAACTAGTATGGCACACCTATATGCCGATTTTCATCTGATGTCAATAAGAGCATGGATTAGGGAATAACACTAAGTCTCCCCAGGTCTGGTGCAGTTTTACGGGATGGGGCTACTGCCACATCCACAGCCCTGCCATGCATGATGACTGTGGCAGAAGGTGGAGGAGAACTCAGATTGCTGCACCAGCCTGGAACTGGTGTAGTGATCAGGCCCAAATTGAGCTCAATGCCATCACTGCTCTGCCTCCAGAAAGCCCCATTTTGGGAATTTGCACTGACTGTCACCAGCCAAGATCCACTCAGCAGACAGACAGGGAGCTCTCCAGGAAACAGCTGACAAGAGGCTAGCAGGGCTGGTAGAGGAATTCCTCCACCCAGTCTACCACCACCCATTATGGGCAAAGGGGTTTTGGATTGCTCTGTCAGAGAAGTGTCTTACATCAAATTATGTACATAAATAAGCCCTAGCCTCTTTTGCAGAAAAAGCTGTGTTGTTAAATATGGTCCAAAAGATCTAAAGAACTAACATATACAGTTATTATGGCAAAGAACAATACATATACTGTTTTATAAAGTTTGAATTATATTTTCCACATACATGAATGTTGAAAACACACAAGTTTGAAAGATGACAGGAACAGGTGGTTAATCATGTTTTTCTGCCCTTTGCAAGATGCTTTGTAATAATTTTCAGAACTCTAGTAACCACAAATTGTCACAGACAGTGGGGCAGATGTTTCTTGGTCTTGGTTTTGCTGTATTTGTTTCTGCCTGTGGCAGAATTTTCTTGACAAGGCAGACAACTCATTACTTCAAGAGTTCAGGCTTCATCATAGTTCTCAAGGAAGTGAACATCTTGAAATGCCACGACCTTTTCTAGCAAAGGGAAAAATGCCACCAAAAAGGGGGCACAATGGTGGGGGCACAGGAGGGAATGAGAAAGGGAGGGGAACCTCAATTTTTTTTAAAAAAAAGATTGTAATTTTTCAGCACAGCATTATGTTTTCCTGTGGGTGTTACTGAAGCTATCAAGAAAAATGCTTTACAAATTGTTGGGGGCAGGGAAAAACCACTTAGTACTTCATTTTTAATCAAAATAAGAATTTGGATAATATTCCCTTCAGCAAGTTAAAAGAAAAAAATTCAAACTCTTTTGCAGTGTTACAATTCTGATTGACTCTAATGGGGTCAGGATTTCACCTGAAGACATTTATGAAATATGAATAAAGTGTAGTAAGTGATAGGCCAAGACCTTCAAGCTACTTATTTCATCAGGGTATTATTGTGGAAGCCAAAAAATAAAGCTTACTTCTGCTGGAGTTAATGTAACAATTCTGGAATAAGAAAGTTGCTTTTCCACTCCAGCATAAATTGAGGAAATTCTAATAGGACTAGTAGGCTTATTAAAAGGAAAAAGGTTAATAAATGCCTATTAATATTTGAAGCCAAGCTCAAAGTAATATGCAGGGATATAAGATGTCTTCATCAGACAATGCATGCAAGTCAAGCATCCCTCTCTTGTCCCTAATTGAATACTGTAGTTAAAATGGATAGCTTTCCCCCCTTGTTTTTTCTCCTGCTTTTTATCCCTGCACATTTCTCTTAATCATTTGCAAAAAAGGAAACATCCATCAACTTATAACAATGATTATCTGCTCTTTTGAAGAGATGGTGCTTCATAAATGTTATCTTTGCCCATTATAATTATCTATCTTCCCTACCCATCCCTCTAACAAACAACGGAGGAGATGGTACTACTTTAGGCTCAGGAGAGAGCTCACACAGCTGAATTCTCCATTTAAAAAAATTAATCCTCCACATAGAAACTAGATGTCAGAAAGCGTTCTAACCTCATTCCAGTGTGGTGCCCTTCAGATGTTTTGGACTGCAACTCCTATAATCCCTGATCACTTGCTATGCTGACTGGGGCTGATGGGAGTAGTAATCCAAAACATCTGGAGGGCACCAGGCTGAGGAAAGCTGAACTAGGGATTTATTTATTACTTCCTCATCTGTTCTTTATAAAAAAAATAGGTGTTAAAATTGTAAGCCTTTAGGCAGAGACCTGGTCCTTTTTTTTCTGTATAGGGATCAGTTTATTTAAGCACTAAACTGTCAAGAAATATGGAAAACTAAACAATGGCCCACAGACTGGAAGTGTTCAATATATACCCCAATTCCAAAAAAAGGGGATCCCAGGAAATGCAGTAATTATAAACCTATTGCCTTAATATACCATGCAAGTAAACTAATGCTCAAGATTCTACAACAAAAGTTCTTATCATATATGGAGCGAGAAATGCCAGATGTCCAAGCTGGATTTAGAAAGGGAAGAGGCACCAGAGATCATATCGCAAACATACGTTGGATAATGGAACAGGATAATGGAACAGACCAAGGAATTTCAGAAGAAAATCACCCTGTGCTTTATAGATTACAGCAAAGCCTTTGACTGTGTAGATCATGAAAAACTATGGAATGCTTTAAAAGAAATGGGGGTGCCACAGCATCTGATTGTCCTGATGTGCAACCTATACTCTGCACAAGAGACTACTGTAAGGACAGAATATGGAGAAACCGATTGGTTTCCCAATCGGAAAGGGTGTGAGATGTGTGTATTTTATCACCCTATTTATTTAATCTATATGCAGAACATATCATACGGAAAGCGGGATTGGACCAAGATGAAGGAGGTGTGAAAATTGGAGGGAGAAATATCAATAATTTAAGATATGCAGATGATACTATACTACTAGCAGAAAACATTAATGTTTTAAAACGAATGCTGATGAAAGTTAAAGAGGAAAGCACAAAAGCAGGACTACAGCTGAACGTCAAAAAGACTAAAGTAATGACAACAGAAGATTTATGTAACTTTAAAGTTGACAATGAGGACATTGAACTTGTCAAGGATTATCAATACCTAGGCACAGTCATTAACCAATATGGAGACAATAGTCAAGAAATCAGAAGAAGGCTAGGACTGGGGAGGGCAGCTGTGAGAGAACTAGAAAAGGTCCTCAAATGCAAAGATGTATCACTGAACACTAAAGTCAGGATCATTCAGACCATGGTGTTTCCGATCTCTGTGTATGGATGTGAAAGTTGGACAGTGGAAAAAGTGGATAAGAGAAAAATCAACTCATTTGAAATGTGGTGTTGGATGAGAGCTTTGCGGATACCACGGAATACAAAAAAGACAAATAATTGGGTGTTGGAACAAACTAAACCAGAACTATCATTAGAAGCTAAAATGATGAAACTGAGGTTATCATTCTTTGGACACAATGAGAAGACATGATTCACTAGAAAAGACAACTATGCTGAGAAAAAGAAGGGAATAGAAAAAGAGGAAGGCCAAACAAGAGATGGATTGATTCCATAAAGGAATCCACAGACCTGAACTTGCAAGATCTGAACAGGGTGGTTCATGACAGATGCTATTGGAGGTCGCTGATTAATAGGGTCGCCATAAGTCATATTTGCCTTGAAGGCACATAACAACAACAAGCTGTCGCTCTTACTCCTTCTGCTTCTGCTATTGCTTTGGCTACTACTAAATAATAAACAAACAAAGTAAAATTGTTCATCAACGTTCATCAATTGCTTTATTTGCTTTTAGCCATAAGCCATTGCAAAACAAACACAACATTAAAAAAATAAAATACATGTAAAACCAAAGATCATGTAATTTCAGACGTACCAAGGTTTACTTATTTAGCTCTTCAAGATAATTCGCTCTAATCTTTTTAGCTGCAAGAGCAAAATTGGCCACCGCAATTGTAACCATATTTTGCTTGTCCGCCAAAAGATCTACTATTAAAATATCGGGAGGGCACCCCTCCCTCGGGCTAATCAAGGGCTCCAAAAATTGGTATCTAGGGCTATTGTAGAGTGGACACCTTAACATATAGTGAACGAGATCTTCTGGCTCTTTGAGTCCACAAATACAGTAACGCTCCTCTTTCGGAG
Source organism: Rhineura floridana (assembly GCF_030035675.1). Taxonomy (NCBI): domain Eukaryota; kingdom Metazoa; phylum Chordata; class Lepidosauria; order Squamata; family Rhineuridae; genus Rhineura; species Rhineura floridana. The sequence continues at coordinate 32,069,137 of NC_084488.1, forward strand.
TTCCCTTATATCTGCCCTCCAAATACGCTGTGGGCATCGTCTGGAATCTAATTTCAGTAAAAGCTCTACGTATGGAGCACTTGTTAAAATAGTAAAATATGAGGGAATAGCATGGTTTACTTTAAAAAAGGGAAACCACCATGAAAAGGGGGACGCCACTATGGTAGCACTGTCTTGGTCCGCATCAAAATTTAAAACCCAATTGCGAAGCTCCAAGGGTGAAAAAGTTGAAAGATTACTAGGGGAAAGGTTATAATAAGACAACTATGCTGAGAAAAAGAGAAGGGAATAGAAAAAGAGGAAGGCCAAACAAGAGATGGATTGATTCCATAAAGGAAGCCACAGACCTGAACTTGCAAGATCTGAACAGGGTGGTTCATGACAGATGCTATTGGAGGTCGCTGATTCATAGGGTCGCCACAAGTCATATTTGCCTTGAAGGCACATAACAACAACAAGCTGTCGCTCTTACTCCTTCTGCTTCTGCTATTGCTTTGGCTACTACTAAATAATAAACAAACAAAGTAAAATTGTTGCAATAATTTGATTCTTTCTGCTGTACTCTGGTATACATGCATGGATAGATGCACACGACTTACTACAATCTTAGTAAAAAAAGGCACATTTATCACATTAGAAAGGTAAGGCTACTGTTATTTCAACATAAGTTATACATGTGCTTTGACTTGTAGAACAAAAACGTTTATTAAGTGGTTGACCAAGACTCCCAGCAATTTTCAAGCAGTACATGGAAAAGAAAGTTTTAGAACTGCGCTAGTCTATGGGATAAATGTATCTGATTAGAGGCTCTCCTTTCTTGTGATTTCCCACAGCCTGCTTTCCATCTGTTGGTTTCCTGCTTCTGTTGTTAACAGCCAGCATTCTGCCTATGGGTCTATTAGCTAAACTTGTGAGTATACTGAATACCTGGGACTCTGTTGGTGTAAATAGGAAATATGACAGTTTAAAAGAATTATTGATTCTTTAATAGATGATAGGACTATAAATAACAGTTATTAGCCACAAAAGCCACATTGTAGTGAAAAGTGACACCTTGTAGTATTGAGTGGGCTTGTGTGTTCCAACGAACCCTGTGAGTGATGCCATTGGGAGTCATGTACTCCCAGCAGAGTCCCCTATGGCGGTAAGGTCAAGGGAGAGGAACCAGACAAAGAACGATCAAAGAATGTCCTCAATGGCAGAACAGGCAGAGGATAACCATGTGTATGTTACAATGGCTGTGAAGGCGGATGAAGGCTGCAGCAGATAAAAGACTCCCAATTGTTGTGGTATCCATGCCACTGGATCAAAGCATTTTTCTGACAAGATTGTGTGTTGATCGTCGTGCTCCAATCTCCCCACGAAAAACAAATTCACACACAGGCGTCTTCCAACCAACCTTATTTTGGAAGACAATCTTACTTGGTCACGAGTGACCGCCAGTAGTAGTAGTAGTATTAAAGTGTTTATAAATGGCTTATACTGTTAAAGTGTTTATAAATGTTATTGATCAATAAACTGAATGCCCATATTCAAAAGCACTATATTTCTGATTCTGATGATGAACTGGGGGAGGCCATCAAGCTCTTTCAGAAGTATTTGGCTGGCTACTTTTAGTATATTCTCTATAATAACAGAGTAGCTGGACCTTGATCTGCTCCAGGAAGGAATAATCTTTTATTTCCATATCTGAAGTAGCTGGCAGGTTGTTGTTGTTTGTATGATCTATCCCTGCACAAACAAAAAATGAAAACTTAATCCACAAAAGGTGAAAAGTGTTTATTCCATGTGAATATGCATCAAGTGTCCTTTGAGCTTTCAGAAAACACTTTGCTCTGTAGCTTACCAGGGAACAAATAAAATTGTTTACCCTGACACAGAGCTTGTCATGCTCAAAATGCACCAGAAAGAAAGAACAAGACATTTTGCATCTTTGTGTTTCAACTACAGTCTTTGGGTAGTCTGAACTGCAATCATACCTTTAGAAACAAAGGTTAAAAAGAATTGCAACAGAGTTGCTTTGGTGCAGATCTGTCTCATGCCTCTTACTGGAAAATAGCAATCCTAATCATTCTAACAGGCTGTATCCAACCAAGTCATCCTGTTAGCACAAGGACTTCTGTTTGAGCACAGGAATTTCCCCTATCTCTCCTCTTCCTGTCCCCCCATCTGTTCTTCAGTTTTTCCCAGCCCTCCCAAAGAGATTTGGGGGGTGGGATGTGGAGAGGAGAGGGAGGGGAAGTTCCATTTCACAAGTGGAAGTCCTTGCATTAATGGGATGATTTTGTTGGATGCAATCCAATAATTGTGTTGTGCATATCTAGCCTTTATATTTAGATTGCGAACATGGAACTGCTGAATTACTAAATGCCCAGTAAGCCACTTAAGAGCTGAGGAAAGGAACTAGACGACCAACCCATTAATGTTCCCATGCTGCCAAACATCTAATAAGATTTCTAGGAACATCTGACCAGCATAGAATTAAAATAGTTAATATATTGCCTTTCAGCTATAAAGATATGAAAGTTTTATACTTATCAAAACTCTGGACTTTTAGCTGAAGAATTAAGAAGCCTGTGCACGCACAGTGAACCAGTTCAATATTACGGAAATGTTGTCAGCTTTTGTGTGTAAGGTTCACAAGTGAGGCAGACAATCCTTGGTGCATGTGGCTAATTTAAAAGTTTTTTTAAAGTGCACTTCAACCCAAATTCAGATCTCAAAAAGAAATAATATAATAAAAGTACCCCTTCAAGAGATAGAAATTGCAACCTAAAGTAATGAGTCATCTTTGATCAGTAAGAAGAGGGTTATCTACTTGATGATAGTCTCTTAGAAATTTTCTAGTCTTTGCCTCTAAATCCAAGCGGAAAGCAAATTAAGGACATTGCATTTCAGTAAGAAGTTTTCCTGTGCAAACTCCATTGAAATTAATGGGAGCTGCAGAAAAGTTCAGGTGGTAGAATATATCACTTGTGCTGAACTTGCCATTTCTCTTCCATCCGTACCATCTCTATGTGGACTATTAGGAAATCAATGGAGACTGTCCTCAGGCTAGGAATATGTATGCTCAATAAGCATATCAGGTATCAGATCCCTCAAAAAGAAACAACCATGTGAAGATATACCCTCTGTGTGTTTAGGACTGAGGTGTAAGACAAATAAAACAAATATTGCTAATGGGCCTTTTGCTAAGGTCATTGTTTCCCTCCTTAGACATGATGCATCCAGAGGAGCAGTGAACTGTGCTCTGAAGAGAAAAACAAACAATTATGTTCTGTCTGGTTATATCAGAGTCTGCACAGACCTAGTTCATTATTTGTAAGCTTGATGTACCATATTGTACTTTTGCATTCTTCACTGACAGGAAAGTAGTTTCATAAATTGCTGATGTGCAGCCCATTAAAAAAGTGTAGTGGAATGTTCCCCAGTATTACTAGAAGCAAAATTTATTTACTTCTAGACAGAAGACAGTGGGGGGCATCTAATGGAATTAGCAGGCAATGTTTAACCTCTTATTCCTCATATTTACTCAGAAATAAGTCCTACTGATTTCAATAGAACTGATTTTCCAAGAAAATGTATTTTGAATCAAGGCATTAAGCATACAGAAAACAGAATACTTTAATGCAATTTCATCCTCTTGCTGATTTAAAATGTTGGATTTTTGGATTTTCAGAATTGGGTGGGGGGAATGCAAAATGTATAAGGTAGTATTGCAACATCCCAGAAGTCCCTCTTCAAGGCCGTAACCACTGGAGTAATCACTTATCTGGTCCACTGAGTTCAGACTCCCCTCAATAGTCCTCACAATAACTAGCTACCAGCATCTACTGAGTTATACAGAACAAGAGGACTTTATATATGCTTAATTCTGGTGTGAGACATGTTATTCCTGAATCCACCCAGACCACCTTCATTAATTTACAAACATTAAACATATTTATCATCATCATCATTTATTACCTGCCCTTCATGCAAAGGCCCCAGGGCAGGTTACAACAATGTTAAAATATAACATTAAAAACAATGTAAAACCCCCAGAATAGTGTGGTTCCTAAAAATACATGTCTCAGGTGTCAAAGGCCAGAGTAAAGAGGTGCATCTTCAGCATTTGCCTAAAACCATACAGTGAAGTTGCCAGATGCACCTTGGTGGGGAGGGAATTCCTGACTTAGGGACTGCCACAGAGAATGCCCTCTCCCAGGCCACCACCACCACCTGGAGCTTCCAAGGAGCTACTAAGAAGGCCCCCTCTGCTGATCTAAACACCCAAGAAGGTCTGTAGGGAAGGAGGTGCTCTTTCAGATATTTGGGACCAAAGTCATTTAGGGCTTTAAACACTAGTGTGAGCACCTTTGACTGAGCACAAAAACGAACTGGCAACAATGCAGCTGTTTTAAAATGGGTTATATGACAACTAAAGGGAACCCCAGCTGCTAATCTGGCTGCTGCATTTTGCACAAACTGAAGTTTTGAGTCATCTTTGAGGGCAGCCCCACATAGAGCACATGGCAATAATCCAATGTAGAAGTTACCAGAGCATGGAATACTGTGGCCAAGTCATCTCTGTCCAAACGGGCCAAAACTGATGAACCATCCGGAGCTGGAAAAAGGCACTCCTCACCACTGAGGCCACCTGATGACCCTCTAGTGACAGTGCTGGATCCAGAAGTACTATCAAGCTGCGAATCTGCTCTTTCCAGGGGAGTGCAACCCCATCCAGAACAGACCATTTCCCAACCTCTCGGACATGAGAACTCTATACACATAACGCCTCTGTCTTTTCAGGATGCAGCCTCAGTTTACTGGCCCACATCCAGCCCATCACCACCTCCAAGCACCAGACCAACATCTCAACTGCATATTGATGACACCTCACTCCAAATTTGATTACAGCTCCCAGCGACTTCATATAGATGTTAAATAGGGTGAGGGACAAGATGGAACTCTGCAGAATATCACAGGACAGCTCCCATGGTGTTCCACAATAGACTCCCATAACTACTTTTTGGAAGCAGCCCTGGAGGTATGAGCAGAATCACTGAAGCACAGTGCCCCCAACTCCCATCTCCTTGACACGCTCCAGAAGGATACCATGGTCAACAGTATCAAAAGCTGCTGAGAGATTAAGGGGAATGAGCAGGGCTGCACTCCCCTTATCTCTCTCCCGACAGATGTCATCAACTATGGTGACCAAGGTAGTTTCAGTGCCATGGTCAGACCTGAAGCCTTACTGGAATGGATCCAAGTAATCAGTTTCTTCCAAGCTGGACTGCCACCACCTTCTTGAGCACCTTGCTCCCAAAGGGGGTATTTTCCACCAGGCAATAGTTGTTTAACACTTCTGGGTCCAATTATGATCTTTTTGAGAAGGGAATGCACCACCACCTCCTTCAAGGCAAATGAGACCTCTCCCTCCTCTAGTGAAGCATTAATCACTCCCTGGACCCACCCAGTCAACTCCCTATGGCTAGCTCTAAGCAGCCAAGATGGGCAAGGGTCAAGGGGACAGGTGCCGGGCCACACTTCTTCCAGCAGCTTGTCCAATTACACCATAGTCAATTGATAAAGCATAACAAATAGTGTTACTATCCTAACTTGGCATACCTGACTGCCCTCTTTTATAGCTATCTTAACTCTTTAATTATGTCTTCATTCTCCCTCTCTCATCTCATTCCTCTCTACTATTTCTCAACTCCTTTTCAGCTGTCATTCTCAGCAAACACTCTCCACCTGTCATTCACTCTAACTCAGCATTTTACTTCGCTCAATACTGAGGAGTTGCTAAAATTCTATTTTGGATAAGGTATAGAAGAAGCTCAAGAAGCTTAAAGTGCTGGACTTAGAATATCACTCCTTGCCCTCACCGCAACTCTGTAAGAAAGGTTAGAAAGACAGGGAGTATTTTTCCCTGCTTTATGGCAGAATGAGGATTTTAATTTTTGTCTTTTGGTCCAGATTTAATATGCTGTCTGCTACATCACACTGTTTCACTGAAATGAACCAGTCACAAAATGTTTCTCACTTTCAAACTCATTGTCAACATTGTCAGCTTGGAGGGTTAGAGCCTGTTGTGATGACCAAGGAATTGAAGACCTCAGCTGAGTGTATTATCTCATAATGCTAGAACTCATGGACATCCAATGAAGCTGAAAGTTGGAAGATTCAGGACAGACAAAAGAAAGTACTTCTTCATTCAAAGCATAGTTAAACTATGGAATTCACTTCCAAAGGAGGCAGTGATGACCACCAACTCGGATGGCTTTAAAAGAGGATTAGACAAATACATGGAGGATAAGGCTATCAATGGCAATTAGCCAAGATGGCTGTGCTCTGATCCCATGACTGGAGACAGCATACTTCTGAATACCCATTGCTAGAAACTGCAGGAAGGGAGAGGAATCTTGTGCTCAGGTCTTGGTTATGGGCTTCCCATACACATCTAGTTGCCCATTGTGAGAACAGGTTGCTGGACTAGATGGGCCATTGGCCAGGTCCAGCACGCTCTTCTTATGTTCTTATATTAACCTTTGTATTTTGCAAAGTTAACAATTTTAATTTGATTTGTCTTTTTAAAAATGTTTTATGTGTGTCTTCTGAGAGAGGGTAACTTCTATGATCATCTTGTTGTTGCAAGATGTGAACTGCTGTGTACACAGTGATTTCTGAATTTTCAGTGAAACAGTTGTCAAGCATCATCACAGTGCTGCCAATGGCTGCAGTTTTCACAGTACAGGGCTAAAGACCTCAAGAGGTTTCAAATCACCTATGTTCACGTTATAGTAGTTTGGGTCCTGTGGCTGGTGAACAGATGCACATTTTAAAGCTTTCATGTTCTATTTCTTTGGGCACAAAGAGTAATTCATGCATCATCTATGTTACATAAATGAAATAAAACAAAAAATGACTTTCCTGTTCTGGAAAGTTAAAGGTTAATTAGACATCTGCTTTCTCATGCTTTCAGACCATTGAATGACAAGTTTGAAAATTTTCACCTCTGATGTTTAGCTTGGAGCTGTGGCTTTTTATTGTATTGTATTATATGACACACATTTTTCAGCATTCTAACCTGGCTGTGTTGAAACTGACATCCAGGAAATAAAAGTGTACCACAGTTTTAGGCAATTGATCTTTCCAGTCTGTACATTTGAAAGAAAATGAATTAAGTTATTAGAAACAATGAGGAGAAATTTGGATGCCAATAAAATTTTTGTAAAATGGTTTGAAGATATGTTATCCTCTCTCATCACAAAGTCCACAGAGTTTGCCTGCAATGTTCATTTACAAATTTGTGCACAATTCCATATAGGATTTACACTCCCTATTTTACTTGAGAAAATGTGTTTAATAGCATGGATAATTGTCACATCATGGCCTTTCATAAGCTTTAAGAATAAGTTCTGGAATGTAAAAAGAAGCAATAATGATTTTGTTGTATATTTCAAACTGGCTTTTCTGACTTTGCTACAGCTAATGCACTTCTAATTTTAGACATTATGCTGTTATTGCAATCACAATATGATGCTAAAAAGATCACTCAGAACTCTAGTCCAGCCTCCAGAGACAAGCAGTCCTTGCTTTTATACTTCACTTGTTTAGCAAAATATTATACAAAATGGCATGTTGAATATAATTTATTCTCATGCATTGAAACTTTTTCTCCCCCAGCTTTAAGTAGGCAAAAGGTACCAAAACAAGCAACAACACTAGGTCAAAGTTTTTTATGCCTCTTCCCCCTGCCCAATCTGTAAATAATCTGTACAGATGGCTCTGTTATGTCTCAGCAAGTACTGTAGAATTAGAATAGCAAAGACAGCAGATGTAATCCACTAAGGCTTTGTCAACCATGGCAGCATCACAGGTCATGAGGGTGGAGCAAATGCAGAGATCCTTAAAGGATCCACTGAACTGCACATGCTGCCTTTCTCACTTTGTGTGGGATGCCTGGCCCAGGAAGGCCAGAGACTGCACAAGTCTGCTTCACACTGCCTAACTTTCTTGAGCACCCCCTGTGGACTCTGGTGTGTGTGTCTATGCATGCGCATGCACTAGCTGGAAAGCTGGATCAGTGTGATAGTGCCATTGCGAAGTAAGGGATCACATAAGGATATGCAGAGGACTCTGAGGGAGCAACTAGATTGGGGACCATAGTCTGGGCAAGCTCATGTGAGATGTTCCTTCCAGTACTGGAATCTCAAGCTGTTTAATACTTGATAGCTTAAAACTAGTAACTTTAATTGGGCTCAGAAATGCATTGGCACTCAGAAGTGCAAGCAAGTAAGCACATGTGTGGCTACATCTCCTCTATGTGTTTACATAAAATGCAAACTTGCCTTATAACATGTACAACTTACATGATCAAACTATTCAGTCACCTACTTTTCCAGTATGGTAAACACTTCAAAATCTAACATGTATATTTAAATCTTACTTTATCTTATTCTCACAGGACCATAAAGTGCATTGTGCTTTAAAGTGTAACAAATATTTACCATTAATGATGTGATGAAATGCCCTGATCTCTGGGTCTTCATTTTGCCATAGTGGCATGGTGTCTTCCCCTGAAGCCACAACTAACAGGCAGTGGAGGCTAGGTTCTTAGGGTGAATGGGGTACCGCCCCACCAACCTCAGTCTGCCCTCCCACCTGCCTACATTCTTGCATACAATGAGCAGGATAGGGTCTGTCTGACAGTGACAGGGAGAAACCTGGTGATAATTAACACTGAGATAGCCCATTCCCAATTTCCAAAAGGTGTTGAACAGCCTACCTGACCAAAGTGGCATGGCTTGTGATTAGTTGGACATAGCCAGCTGTCAAACTCTTAAAAGTGGACTGTGGCCATACAGACTTTGTCCCTCTCGATAACCCCAACCTGGAACAGATATGCCTCAAACTGCCAACACCAGAGGTGCCTGCTGAGAGTAAGTTTTGCAGTGTTAGCTTAGACTAGCGTAGGAAAAGTTAGGCCGTTATTCTGGGATGGTGGCAAAGCAGTTGCAAGCGCAATTGGAGGAAGCGGATTATCTGGATCCATTTCAGTCAGGTTTCAGGCTTGGACATGGGACTGAAACTGCCTTGGTCACCTTGGTGGATGATATGAGGAGAGCGTTGGATGGGGGTGAGTGCACCTTCCTCATACTCCTGGACCTCTCAGCGGCTTTTGATACCGTTGACCACGGTATCCTTCTGGATCGCCTGGAGGGGTTAGGTATAGGGGGCACTGTGTTGCAGTGGTTCCATTCCTTCCTCTCTGATAGGCACCAAAGAGTATCATTGGGGGATGAGGTTTTGGACCCTTGGCCTCTCACTTGTGGGGTGCCACAGGGCTCCATCCTCTCCCCGATGCTATTTAACATCTATATAAAGCTGCTGGGGACTATCATCAGGAGATTTGGGCTGCAGTGTCACCAATGTGCGGATGACACGCAGCTCTATCTCTCATTTAAATCTTCACCGAGGTTGACTGTAGAAACCCTATCCAAGTGCCTGGAATCGGTGAGTGGTTGGATGGGAACGAGGTACTGTTCGTGGGAGACAAGGGAAGGTTAGGGTCAATGGGGTACAATTGCCCCTGAAAGACCAGGTCCATAGCCTCGGGGTCATTCTTGACTCCCAACTGTCCATGGAAGCTCAGGTTTCAGCTGTGAGCCGGGCAGCATTGTATCAACTCCATCTGATATGGAGGCTACACCCCTAACTTCCCAATCATCTGCTCCCATCGGTGGTACATGCCCTGGTCTCCTCTCGCCTAGACTACTGTAATGCGCTCTACGTGGGGCTACCCTTGTAAATGGTCCAGAAGCTGCAACTAGTACAGAACGCAGCAGCGCGCCTGATTAAAGGCAGCTGCCAGCGAGATCATATCACTCCAGTGCTAAAAGAGTTGCACTGGTTACCAGTTGCTTACCGGGCCCAATTCAAGGTGTTGGTTTTGACCTTTAAATCCCTATACAGTTTCGGCCCAGTGTATCTAAAGGAGCACCTCCAGCATCATCAGCTATGCCGCCCAACAAGATCAGCCTCAAAAGACCTTCTCTCCATCCCATCAGTCAAAACAGCCAAACTGGTGAGGACTAGAGAGAGGGCTTTTTCAGTTGTGGCCCCCACCCTGTGGAACACCCTCCCAAATGATCTCCGCCATGCCCCTTCCATGATGAGTTTCCGTCAGGCCTTGAAGACCTGGCTCTTCAGGCAGGCTTTTGGGGTTGGCTAGATTTTATCTTCATTGTTTTTAGATTTTTAATGTCTAGGTATTGTATGCCTAGTTTGTACGTCACCCAGAGTGGCTGGAGAGGCAGCCAGATGGGTGACTAATAAATTCTATAAATAAATAAATAGTGTTTCATTTCAAATTTGATCTGCTTGCTCTCTCTTTCTCCCCTTCTGTTTTTACAGATACTCTTTTTGAATAAATTGCTGAATTGGATTTCGGGGCTGTACTGGTTTCTGAGCACCCTCAAGGTTGGTCGTCTTTCCATGTGGCTTAGACTGCTTGGGCTATGCTATTGGCTGTTAAAGTGCCTGGGAGAGTAGGAGGGGAGATGAGCTGAAGTAGCAAGCAGGAGACTAGAACTGAAATTCAACTGGCTATTTCCCTGCTCCTAAGGAGACCACCATAAGGTAGCAGGAATCCTGCACCCCTTGTCGTAGGAGACACAAAAGCGAGTAATGGCAGCTAAGGGAAGAATAAGATAGGTCCCTCGGGGCTACTAGCCAACCCTACAGAGTTGGTGTTGGAGCAGGAGCCACCCTTGCATTACAAAGGGCACTACTATTATAATTTCAATTACCATTACCCACCTGCATTTAAGAAGTCAATACTGTGGGAGTGGAAGGAGAGGGGACAATCTGACTGGAACAGGCCCTGATGTCTTTGCTTAAGGAGCTGAAAATTGAATTGAGTAAAATGAAGCAGGAGATTAAAGATATAGGGGTCCCTGTGAGAGAGGTGACCCTGGAAGGGGTCCCTGTGAGAGAGGAGACCCCGGAGATTGGAACAAACGTGGAACAGGAAAAAGATTTGGAGTCTATGGACTTTAGAAACAAAATCTATTGTTTGGAGACACAGGAGATTAAAGACATAGGGGTCCTTGTGAGAGAGGAGACCCTGGAGACTGGAACAGGGGTCCCTGTGAGAGAGGAGACCCTGGAGACTGGAACAGGGGTCCCTGTGAGAGAGGAGATCCCGGAGATTGGAACAAACGTGGAACAGGAACAAGATTTGGAGTCTATGGACTTTAGAAATAAAATCTATTGTTTGGAACTCAATGTTATCTCTGAAGAAATTAATGAAGATTCTAGAGATAAAGTTATCAATGGCATGGATAATCTTCTGGACTGGAATGATGTGATGGAGCCCAATATAGAGAAAATCTATGGAATTAACTGCAGCCATGTGACAATGGAAAAACTTTCAAGAGATGACCCAGTGTATTTTGAAAAAAAGAACAGAGATATGATTTTACAGCAGTATTTCAGCAACCTATTCAGAATGGATGGCAAGAAAATATTTGGGATAGAGGTAATTCCCATCAGACTCTTACTATATGACTATGGCTTTGACAGCAAGATTATTATGGAATACTGATAATGGAAGATTGGATACTGAAATTACTGGACTTAACAAGACTACTGAAGATGGAAGATGGAAAATGGAACTAATAGGGATAATAGAACAATGGCTACTGAAATTACTGAACCTAACAGATTCTGATGTGATGGATTAATTGAAATGTTTATTTTGACTATGGTTATGACAATAAGATTATCATAATTAGTAATGAGATGGATTAATCGATATGCTTATCTGGAAAAAAAAATTGATAGATATATTTCTTAAAGAATTGAAACCTCTCTTTGACTTTTTGTGGAAAGAATAAAGTAATGTTTATGAGATTTGATGATTAAGTAAGATAACTACTGGAGGAAAGTGATTTTATAATATGACTTAAGAGACAGGATTGTTATATATTATAGACTTATAACTGATTTGATCTTTGACAAATGGGAAGTCAATATTTTACTCTTTATTTTTTATTTTTGTTTTTTTTTTCTTTTTTTCTTTTTGTTTAACTATTTTTGATTTTGTTTTTTGTCTTTGAATGTTTTATGATTTTGTCTTGTATGTTTTATGAAAATCTGAATAAAAATTATTGAAAAAAAAAAAAAAAAAAAAAAGAAGTCAATACTGTGGGAGTGGAAGGAGAGGGGACAATCTGACTGGAACAGGCCCTGATGTCTTTGCTTGCCTATCTCGCTGTGTTGTACTGTCACAGGCCTGAGATGAAGTGGCTAATTTGATCATCTTGTATCCTGCCACACCATGCAGAAGCAAGCAGGAGGACAACTATATTGCCTGGAACCAAGGTTTTTTTTGCGTGTGTGTGAAATCTGTATAGCAACGAGCCAGCTGCCTGAGCTGTAGAGGCTGACTGATGTTTTGACTCCCACTTTGCAGAGCCCCTGGTGTGGCCTTGAGTGGAAACAGACTTTTGATAATGGAGAGAGATGAAATGTGAGAGAAGGGGGGGGTTGGAGCTGAGTGAGCTGAGAGAACATAAGGATTTTGAGTTTGAACTGGCTATTAAGTGTTTGCCTGCCTGTACTGGAGAGACAGAGGGGGCAAACTGGGCCTGGCAACCAAGAGGTCTTCTGTATCTTTAAAAGTTGGGCAAGGGGAAGGGAGAATTCCACCTTGTGGTTTTTCTCATTACAGAGTTGCAAGAACACCTGCACTTGGCTGACTTTCTCTTCTCCTAAAGATACAGGGTCAATCTCAGGCCAGAAACCTGGCAACCCTACTGGAAACAGACCTGAAAGGGTGTGATTTGTTCCAGTTCTTGGGTTGAATTTCAGGCCCTAAGTCAATTTCTCATTGTGTTTTAAGTGTAAAATTAGATTTAAAAGCCACATTGAGGAAGATAGTGTAGATCTTAGATACCAAATCCTTTTCACCCTTCCATAGATCCCTGATCAGTTGTTCAAACTGTGTAAGATCCCCCCACTGCTTGATGTTTAGCTAAAACTAAGATAATAATACTTAAAATCTAAATGAATGTCATATTAGTGTTCACCCCTTGCAGTTTAAGTTTCAATTGCGTAAGTGAAAGCAGGAGAATATTAGCATAAAAATCACATAACTTGTAAAGACCATTGTTGCTCTAAGCCTTCAACTGGGCTTTTAGGCATAAAAAAATAGGGTCAGCAGCAATTGGAATCAAAGGTGAGACTTTGGAGCTAATTTGTGCTGCCACAACTTCCAAGTTTGAATTGTACATTTTGTAAAAGGATTTGCAATACTATTAATAATTGGAGCATTAATATTCTGGAATGGCAAAGCCCTAAGATCTATATTGAGTGACAACTTAATTTCCATTTCTATCCAATGTTTATATCCCACATGTTTGATAAGGTAAACTTGTTGACACTGTTGAAAAGCTCTGATAATATGATAAGTTAGTAATTCCTCAGCCACCCAAAGTGGCCTTCCTATATATCAGAGAACAAACTAGTCTAGGCTTTGTCTACTGATAAATGAACTTGTTAATCACCGGCTGCCAAGATTTCATCATGTTCTCCAGAACAGAAATGGGTAAAACCTGGAACAAAAATAAAAAGCGAGGTAGTAGAAGCATTTGTATAATGGCTATCCTGCCTAGAAGTGATCAATATTGGTCTGTCCTGTTCTTTAAGCAGGTTTGAAGTTCTCTAACAATAGGGCTGTAATTCAAGTGGAATAGCATATGCATATTTTGGGTATATTAACTCCTAAGCATTTGAAGAACTTGGCACAGATAGAAATTCCAATGATTTTTTTTTTTTACCAAAATGTGTATTTTGGGTCCCAGATTCACAAAAAGGGAATCTGACTTAGTATAATTGATTGTGAACCCAGAAATATCACTGTATTATTTAAATAATGCTAACAATTATCAATAGAAGAAACTGGGTCAGATCATAGAAGAGCCACATCATAAGCAAAGAGGGTAATCTTGTGCTCATTTCTTGCACTCTTATAACCCTTAAGGGTGGGGTCTTCTCTCACTGCCCATGCCAATGGTTCCATAGTAAGAGCAAACAGAAGTGGTGGGAGAGGACATCCTTGGTTGGTCCCCCTTTCAATTCTAATAAATCCAGATTAGAAGGCACTGATCTTTCTACTTGCTAACCCATGTTGATACATGTTTTGCATTACTTTAATAAAGTTGCCCCAAGATCATAATTATGCATGGCCTAGAAAAGAAGTTTCCAGTGTGATGAATCAAATGCTTTTAAAGCATGTAATTTAAAAATGGCTAGAGGTTTATTATGCCGCCCACTGTGCCATATTATCAAACGCAGAAGAAGAAAAATTGGAGAGATTTTACGCAGAAGTACAGGAGAAAATTGATCACACACCAAAACAAGATATGATGATAATCATGGGATACTGGAATGCAAAAGTAGGGAACAGTGAAGAACTAGGAATTGTGGGGAAATGGGGCTTAGGTGACAGAAATGAAGCAGGAGAAAAACTTATTGAATTCTGTAAAGCCAATGATTTATTTCTTGCCGACACATTTTTTGAGCAACCGAAAAGACAACTGTACATGTGGACATCACCAGATGGTCAATATAGGAATCAAATTGATTATATAATTGGAAACAGAAGATGGAGAAGTTCCATACTTTCTGCAAAAACAAGACCAGGAGCAGACTGCGGTACAGATCATGAACTGCTCGTATCGAAAATCAGAGTAAAGCTAAAGAAGAAGAACAAAGCACTCATAATGCCAAAATACAATTTAAATAACATCCCAGAAGAATATAAAGATCAAATAAGGAACAGCTTTGAGGCTTTCAACTTAGTTGACAGAGAACCAGAAGAACTATGGACTGAAGTCAGGGACATTATCAGGGAAGAATGCAAAAAGACAATACCTCTTGTTAAAAAGAGAGAAAAACCACAAAGGATGACTGAAGAAACTCTTAAAATGGTTAAAGAGAAAAGGAAAGCAAAAGCAAAAGGAGATAGAAACACAATCAATCAATCAGTTTATTCGACCACTTGGTCAGATAGAAACACAGTCAGAACCCTAAATGCAACTATACAACGACTAGTACGTAGGGACAAAGATCACTATTACAATACTTATTGCATAGAAATAGAAAAGGACAACAAAATGGGAAGAACAAGAGCCCTATTCCAAAAGATTAGAGAAATGAAAGGGAAATTTAAACTACGAGTAGGGATGTCGAATAATCAACAGGGGAACACACTGACTGACCAAGATGAAATAAAAGGAAGATGGAAGCAATACACTGAAGAACTCTATAAAAGAGATGCCAGGATGACAGATTCATTCACAGAGGGACCATATGATGAAGAACCAGAAATTTTAGAATGTGAGGTGAAAGCTGCTCTTAAAATTCTTGGAAGAAACAAATCACCAGGAATAGAGGGCATACCAATAGAGTTGCTACAAGCTACTGAGACTGAATCTGTCTAAATTTTGAAAAAAAATTGTCAAGAAATATGGAAAACTAAACAATGGCTCACAGACTGGAAGCGTTCAATATATATCCCACTTCCAAAGAAAGGGGATCCCAGAGAATGCAGTAATTACCAAACTATTGCCTTAATATTCCATGCAAGTAAAGTAATGCTCAAGATTCTACAACAGAGGCTCTTACCATACATGGAGCAAGAAATGCCAGACATCCAAGCTGGATTTAGAAAGGGAAGAGGCACCAGAGAAGGACGTGCCAGGTAAGGGGAACGCGGCCCAGACATGTAGTGGCTGTGCCTTGTTCCGGTCCTTCTCACATCCGCAGGGATGTTGGTTGTCCTCTCAGCCAACTCTCAGATCTCCAGTTGCTGCTCCTAAATGCCAGATCGGTACATAATAAAACCTCCCTCATCCACGATCTGATTGTGGATGAGGCAGCCGATCTGGCATGTATAACCGAAACCTGGTGGGTGAGCAGGGAGGAGTTAGTCTCTCCCAGCTCTGCCCACCGGGGTACTTGGTCCAGCATCATGGTAGATCTGAGGGTCGGGGAGGTGGGGTTGCTGTGGTCTATAAGAGTTCCATCTCACTCACCAAGCACCATGTCCATGCAGTTACTGGCCTGGAGTGTTTGCACCTTGTGCTGGGCCAGAGGGACAGGCTGGGAATCCTTTTGGTGTACCGCCCACCTTGCTGCCCAATGGCTTCCCTAACTGAGCTGACGGAAGTGGTCTCGGAGGTATTGCTGAGATCCCCCAGACTATTAGTACTGGGGGACGTCAACATCCATGCCGAGGCTACTTTGTCTGGGGCAGCTCAGGACTTCATGGCTTCCATGACAACCATGGGGCTGTCTCAATATGTTAGTGGTCCAACACATATGTCGGGGCATACTCTAGACCTTATCTTTGCTACTGGACATGGGGATAGTGATCTGGATGTGGGGAATCTTACATCTTTCCCTTTGTCATGGACAGATCACTGCTTGTTGAAGTTTAGACTTACAGTAGCCTTTCCCCTCTGCAAGGGTGGGGGACCTATTAAATTGGTCCGCCCCCGGAGACTAATGAATCCTGAAGGTTTTCAAAGGGCTCTGGGGGATTTTCCGGCTGATAGGACTGGCGCTCCTGTTGAAGCCCTGGCTGATCTGTGGAATGCAGAGATGACCCGGGCTGTTGACACGATCGCTCCTGCACGCCCTCTCCTATGTAGAGCTCATACAGCTCCTTGGTACACGCCAGAGCTGACAGCGATGAAACAAAATAGGAGGCGGCTTGAGCGGAGATGGAGACGAACTCCCGACAGATGTAATCATGCTCTGGTTAGTGCTTTTACCAAGCTATATGTAGGAGCGGTGAGGGCGGCAAAAAAACAACATTTTGCTGCCACTATTAAGTCATCTCTTTGCCGCCCAGCGGAGCTTTTTAGAGTTGTCCGAGGGCTACTCCATTCTGGCCTTCAGGACACGGTAGAATCATCGGTGGCCCGCTGTAATGAGTTTGCTGAGCACTTCCAGCGTAAGATCTCATGCATCCGCCGGGACTTAGACTCCCAATTTATAGCGGCTGATCCTAATGAGGTGTCCGGAGCACAGTCTTGTCATGTTTTATTGGATGAGTTCCAGTTGGTTCAGCTCAAGGACGTGGACAAGGTGCTTGGACAGGTACGTGCAACCACTTCAGTACTGGATCCTTGCCCCTCTTGGCTAATAAAAACTAGCAGGGATGGAACAGTTGGCTGGGCCAAGGAAGTGATTAACGCCTCTTTACGAGAGGGAGTGGTCCCTGGCTGTCTGAAAGAGGCAGTGGTGAGACCACTTCTGAAAAAACCTTCCTTGGACCCAGAAAATTTCAACAGCTACAGACCGGTAGCGAATGTTCCATTCCTGGGCAAGATCTTGGAACGAGTGGTTGCTGGCCAGCTCCAGGCACTATTGGATGAAACCGATTATCTAGATCCATTTCAATCGGGTTTTAGGCCCGGTTTTGGCACTGAGACGGCCTTGGTCGTCCTGTTTGATGACCTATGTCGGGAGAGAGACAGAGGGAGTGTAACTCTGTTGATTCTCCTTGATCTCTCAACGGCTTTTGATACCATCGACCATGGTATCCTTCTGGAGAGGCTTGCGGAGTTGGGTGTTGGAGGTACTGCTTGGCAGTGGTTCCGCTCCTACTTGGCGGGCCATCTCCAGAAGGTAGTGCTTGGGGAACATTGTTCAACACCATGGGCTCTCCAATGTGGGGTCCCGCAGGGGTCGGTTTTGTCTCCCATGCTTTTCAACATCTATATGAAGCTGTTGGATGCGGTCATCAGGAGTTTTGGAGTGCATTGTCATCACTATGCTGATGACACACAGCTCTACTTCTCCTTTTCATCCTCTTCAGGTGAGGCTGTCGATGTGCTGAACCATTGCCTGGCCGCGACAATGGACTGGATGAGAGCTAACAAACTGAGGCTCAATCCTGACAAGACTGAGATGCTGTTGGTGGATGGTTTCTCTGATCGGATGGTGGATATATACCCTGTCCTGGATGGGGTTACACTCGCCCTGAAGGACCGGGTTCGTAGTCTGGGAGTCTTCTTAGACTCTTCCCTTTCACTTGAGGCTCAAGTAGCCTCGGTGGCACGGAATGCGTTATACCAACTTTGGTTGGTAGCCCAGCTACGTCCCTATTTGAGTAATGAGGACCTTACATCAGTTGTACATGCTCTGGTAACCTCGCGTTTGGATTACTGCAACGCGCTCTACGTAGGGCTGCCTTTGAAGACAGTTCGGAAGCTACAGCTCGTGCAAAATGCGGCGGCCAGATTGTTAACAAGGACCAAGCGGTCCGAGCACATAACACCTGTTCTGGCTCGCCTGCACTGGCTACCAATATGCTTCCGGGCCAGATTCAAAGTGTTGGTATTAACCTATAAAGCCTTATACGGCGCAGGACCAAGATACCTGTCGGAACGCCTCTCCCGATACGAACCGGCCCGTACACTACGTTCTACTACGAAGGCCCTCCTCCGGGTTCCGACTCATAGAGAGGCCCGGAGGGTGATGACAAGATCTAGGGCCTTCTCAGTGGTGGCCCCCGAACTCTGGAACAGTCTCCCCAAGGAGGTGCGCTTGGCGCCGACATTGTTATCCTTTCGGCGCCAAGTTAAAACCTTCCTCTTTTCCGAGGCATTTTCATTTTAATTTTCATTTTCATTTTAATTTAAGCTAACTTAATTTTAAATCTGTTGTAATTGATTTTAGATTGTTTTATTTTTATATGTCTTTGTTGTATTACTGTGTATTTTATTGTATTTCTTGTGTTCACCGCCCAGAGAGCTATTGCTAGTCGGGCGGTTTAAAAGTCTAATAAATAATAATAACAATCATCATCATCATCATCATCATCATATCGCAAACATACGTTGGATAATGGAACAGAGCAAGGAATTTCAGAAGAAAATCACCCTGTGCTTTATAGATTACAGCAAAGCCTTTGACTGTGTGGATCATGAAAAACTATGGAATGCTTTAAAAGAAATGGGGGTGCCACAGCATCTGATTGTCCTGATGCGCAACCTATACTCTGCACAAGAGGCTACTGTAAGGACGGAATATGGAGAAACCGATTGGTTCCCCATCTGAAAGGGTGTGTATTTTATCACCCTATTTATTTAATCTGTACGCAGAACATATCATACGGAAAGCAGGATTGGACAAAGGTGAAGGAGGTGTGAAAACTGGAGGGAGAAACATCAATAATTTAAGATATGCAGACGACACCATACTACTAGCAGAAACCAGGAATGATTTGAAACAAATGCTGATGAAAGTTAAAGAGGAAAGCACAAAAGCAGGACTACAGCTGAACATCAAAAAGACTAAAGTAATGACAACAGAAGATTTATGCAACTTTACAGTTGACAATGAGGACATTGAACTTGTCAAGGATTATCAATACCTTGGCAGAATCATTAACAAAAATGGAGACAACAGTCAAGAAATCAGAAGAAGGCTAGGACTGGGGAGGGCAGCTGTGAGAGAACTAGAAAAGGTCCTCAGATGTAAAGATGTATCACTGAACACTAAAGTCAGGATCATTCAGACCATGGTATTCCCGATCTCTATGTATGGATGTGAAAGTTGGACAGTGAAAAAAGCAGATAAGAAAAAAATCAACTCATTTGAAATGTGGTGTTGGAGAAGAGCTTTGCGGATACCATGGACTGTAAAAAAGACAAATAATTGAGTGTTAGAACAAATTAAACCAGAACTATCACTAGAAGCTAAAATGATGAAGCTGAGGTTATCATAGTTTGGACACATAATGAGAAGATATGATTCATTAGAAAAGATAATAATGCTTGGAAAAACTGCAGGGAATAGAAAAAGAGGAAGGCCAAACAAGAGATGGATTGATTCCATAAAGGAAGCGACAGACCTGAACTTAGAAGATCTGAACAGGGTAGTTCATGAGAGATGCTCTTGGAGGTCACTGATTTATAGGGTCGCCATAAGTCGTAGCCAACCTGGAGGCACATAACAACAACAACATTGCAGTTTTGTGTAGAGTCACCTCTTAGGCTTCTGGGAGCTGAGTGTTACCATCCCCAATAGTATACGTAGGCAGAAGTTTGTTTTCCTCATATGAGATAGCTACATGGAAATACAGCAGAAATTATAAATTTACATTTACCAAGTCTTCATAGTAGATCTCTTACAAAATTATCCTACACAAGTCCCACAGAAATGAATAGGAAGGGCTAAAGGGCACAGTAGTGCTCCCATTCACTTCAACACAGCTTACACAGGAGAGCTTCTTAGTTGATTGTGCCCAATCGAAAATAACCTAGACTTGCCTGGAGTAGTTAGATCAAGAAACTTACTCAAATCTACTTTCTTTACAATGAATGCGTAATGTGTCTTCCCTCATGGAAATTGTTAGCTTTTTGAAAAGCAATTCCTTGCTACCAAAAGCTATTCCTGCAGTCATATTTTAATATATTAAAATATGCATGATGATTAAGTGGGCAAATCACATTCTCACCCCCCAGAGTATTCTTTACATCTAAAAAAACAGATTGAATTTTTATTCAAAGCTCTGTGAGAACTAGGGAAGTAAGAAAAGTCACATTCAAGCTTCAGTAATGTTACTCTCAAGATAAAAATGCAATGGAAGATGTAATAATAACAGAACCAAATTATTTTTTTTCCACTGAGCCTTACAAATAGCTTCTAGCAGAGCAAACTTAATTCTTTTTTACTGTGTGCCTGCAAAAGTAAAAAGCACCCTTTGAGACTTCACATAATTTTAAAAGATCAGTTTATATATATGTATACACACAGTCCAGAATAAAAACTGTACTGAACATGGAAAAACACTTTCCTTCTTCATGTAGTGCTGTGTGAAAACAGGATCATCTCTCTTGTGTTGTTATTCAACATACATTAGGACCAGATTATTAACTATGCTAAAATGTGTTACACTGAAAGGCTGGAGAAGCCAATGTCTGCGATCACCCAGGGTAATGGAGAACTGACATGTAAAGCTCATCACTGAGCTCCTTGTACTTCTGTCCAGAAAGGTGTGTGTGCATGCTTCCATAGTTCTATCCCACTTTTTGTTATCTAAAGCTGCTAATAGCAAATACAAAATCCAGAGACTAAAAATATAGCACACAAGCATAGACCTAGTATGATATAATAGTTATAATGATGACCTGTGTGTGTGTGTGGGGGGGAGGATTCCTTTGCTGAAATCTCAACTCAGCCGTGGTCACTGGATTATCTTGGACTAGTCTCTATCAGCCTAACCCACCTCACAGGGCTGTTGTGAAATTAAATGGGTGGAGTGGGGGGAAACTATGCATGTCTCCTGACTTCAGAGGAAGATTAAAATAAAAATTCAATAAATAAATTACCTAAACAAAAAACAACCACCCTAAAACCAGTATGTGCCAACTATTTTATTAACCATCTTCCACATGTGCAGTATACACATGCTTAGTATGCTTGTTGGAGTAGAAACAGAACAATAATAGATTGCTGTATACCTCATAACCAGTGAGATCTGGCTGAGCCCCAATCTGTGGACTGTACTGTGATCTCCAGCTGCCTTTAGCAATCTGTTTTTGTGCCTGATTTTCCTAAAACAGAACATCTGTAGCGTCCTTTATCTTCCCATTTCATTTCTCCAATTCCAGGAAGCTTTGCCCCTGTACAACTGCTGAAATGACACATTTACAAGTTTTGCTATAGATCTAGCTATATAGTCAGATCACAACAACCCCAGATTTCAATAATAACTTGAAGGCATAAACGCAAGAGAAAAATATGCCGGATATGAAATTCAGATCCATCTTGCCCAGCCTTTTCAGCAACAGCATATGCCTTTTTGTCACTAGTTCCTATCATTACTAAACCAACAGTCCAGTTCCTTCAACAGTGGTGTGGTGATAAATGGTTAGATTCAGGAGCTCATCATGACAAGTTGTGATGTTCTTATATATTAGTGTATATATGGTAAGTGCTGGTTGTTTAGAGTATACATGGTAAGTAGTGAAAGAGGAGGGGGAGTGGATTGGCAATAGAATGCTTGATGATTGGCTGAATGTTTAAAATGGCTGACAGTATAAATGAAAGGATGACAGGTAAATCTGGGTGAATGTGAGGTGGTGAATTGTGGAATCTGGGGGGAGAAGAGAAAGAGTGGATTGCTTGGTGGGGTTTAGAGAGTTGTTTACCAGGAGGGAGGTGGAGTTCGGATTAGTATTGAGTAAAACCATATGCTTATGTGCCTTAAGAAGAAATCTTGTTAATCTTGTTAGCTTTGTCATCTGTAATAAATACTTAATTTGGTTTACCAAAGGCCTGATCCTTGGCTGGGGTTTCACAGACCAGAAGGGAGGGTAAGGTAATGACCAAGGCTGAAGGGGAACTGTAACAAATGGTGGCAGCAGTGAAGAGAATAACAATACCAGTATTCAGAGTCTCTGGGAATACTAGTATTGGGACGTTACTGGTGGTTGCCTAGCAGGGGGATCTGTTGAGATCTGTGCTAGAGCGGGGAGAGAAATCATAAGAGAGAGCGGTCCGGACTGGTGGAGTCCCTGGTGGTGCCTAGAGACAGGCAGTAACCACGAGCAGGTAGGAACCTGACAGGGAGAGCCAGGGAAGGACGCCTCACATGTGGTGTCAGTAGCGGTGGGATACGAACAACAGAGAATCCAGATACGAACCAAAGAGAGTCCCAAAGACACGTGGTGACAAAGGAGACTACGTCACAGGTGTTGGCTGTAGCAGTGAGATACGAATACTAGACAATCCCTAATAGTTGTGTGGCAAACAGAAATAACAAAACAAGATTTCTTGTGAGAGTGACTGGCAAAGAGTGTGTGGCAAAGAGTGAGTGAACTCAAACACCATGGCTGAATACATAAAAATGAAAAGAGAGGAGCTGGTGGAGAAGTGCATAACATTCAATTTACCTCATGAGGGTAAAGGGGTAGATGAATTGAGGGTAGCACTTATAGGATTTGCAACTGCCCAGCAAAAACAACCTGTCAGGGAAGAGACCCCAGAAGGATATTTAAGCAATCCCGCTTATATAGAGTACTTGAGAGAGAAGTTGAGGATGGAAGGTGCAGAGAAGGAAAAACAGAGAGAGTTGGAAGCTGAGAGATTGAGGATGGAGGCTGAGGAAAAAGACAAGCAGAGAGAGTTGGAAGCTGAGAGATTGAGGATGGAGACTGAGGAAAAAGACAAGCAGAGAGAGTTGGAAGCTGAGAGATTGAGGATGGAGGCTGAGGAAAAAGATAAACAGCGGGAGTTGGAAGCTGAGAGATTGAGGATGGAAGGTGCAGAGAAGGAAAAACAGAGGGAGTTGGAAATTGAGAGAATGAGATTGGGGTTTGAGGAGAGGGAGAAGCAACGAGCATTGGATGCTGAATTACAAGTAGAAAAGTTAAAATTTGATAGAGAGAAATTTCACTCTGAGGAGACAAGGAAAGAGAGAGATGGAGCAAAAATAAAAATTACTCCAAAGGACTTTGCTGTCTATGAGCCTGGTCAAGATCCTCAAATTTACCTCAGCACCTTTGAAAAAGCAGCTCAGTTGTGGGGGCTACCTGAAGATAAATACATGCAGTATTTATCAAACCTGATTAAAGGGGAATTGGCTGAGGTATACCAATATTTCCCCTCAGACAAGCCCGTCACCTATGCTGAATTCAAAGAAGCAGTGTTTAAAAGATTCAGACTGGGGCCTGATTATTTTAGAAAGCTTTTCAGAAATTGCCAGATACATACAGGGAGGTCTTTTGTGGAACTGGGAGCAAAGTTGATGGATATATTTGGAAAGTGGATGAGTAGTGCCAAAGCTCAGTCAGTGGAAGAGGTGAAAAGCCTCATGATACTGGATCAATTATACCATCAGTTACCACCAGAAATAAGGCTCCTGGTCAAAGACCGTTCCCCTACATCTGTGCAGGAGGCCGCAGAGATGGCGGATCACTTCGCCTCCAATAGAACTGGCTGGGTGGGGAAAACATCAAGAGAGTTTAAACCCAGACCATATAGTGCTGGCAGAAGGGATGTGGTACCACAGCGAGTGAGTCCTCCATTAAAATCTGAAGGGCACAGGACACCCCAGAGTGGATCTGTGTACCCTAAAAGTGAGGAGAAATTATGCTACAAATGTGGTAGACCGGGGCACCTACGTTTTCAATGTGAGGTTGCCAACCCCATTAGTAATCCTGCTCAGACAAGGGCAGTGAAAACAGAGCCCAAGGCTTTAGAAACAGCGAAAAAGGTTCAGTTTTGCCAGATAAACTGGACAGAAGTAACAGACCTTGATTCAAGTCTGAGAGAGGAAGTGAGAGTACAAGGGGCAAATTATTGGGCATTGCTTGATACTGGTGCCGCTCAGACATTACTGAGGCCAGATTTAATAAAATCTGAGGTAATATTACCTCAGGAAACTGTGACTATCCAAGGAGTGAGGGGTCAGCCAGAAAGTTTGCCTGTGGCCCTGGTGGAAATGACTTGGAGAGGCCGAGAGGGCCGATATAAAGTAGGCATTAATGCCCAGCAACAAGAACCAGTAATACTGGGAAGGGATGTAATGGGCGCCCAAGGAAAGATCTATGTAGTGACCAGACAGCAAATTGGCGGAGAAAAAGAAGCCATATTAAGGGGGGCTGAAACAAACAGGGTGGAATCTGTTAACCAGCCTCAGGTCACCATAGCAACCACTAGCAGGCCTGCTGAAGAAGACAAACTGTATCAAGTGGTCTCTGGGGAAGAAGCAGATCAATTCAGGGAAGAGCTGCATAAAGATATAAGTCTGAAGCAGATAAAGGAACAAGCGCTGACCCAACAGATTCCTTTCACTGACAAACTGAGGAATCAAGTTGTGTGTGAGAATGGGATTTTATATAGACTGTGGATGCCCGCTGAGAGAAAGGATGAATGTGAACCAGTGAAACAAATGATGGAAGTGGTGAAAGAGAATCTCAGTCAAGCTCAGCAGAAGCAAAGTTACTGGTATGACAGAACAGGCAGGGAACGTGTGTATGATGTGGGAGATATGGTTATGGCGTTCATACCCAGGAAACATGACAAATTACAGGCTAACTGGGAAGGACCATATACCATCAGAGAAAGGCTTGACACAGTGACATATGTAATCACCACAGACCAATTAAACAAAAGCAAAGTGGTTCATGTAAATATGTTAAAGCCTTACCATACTAGGGATGCAAAGGTGTTGCAAATTACCTTATTCCCTGAGGGAAGTGGGCCTGAACTTCCAGATTTGGTACAGGAAAGCAAAGACAAAGGAGGGGTAGATCAAGTGGAATGGTCAGAGGAGGTGAAGGAGGAAGTAAAAGAGGAGATTCTGAGAGTTTTGAAAACCTATAGGAATCTCTTTAGCAACAAACCTGGCCGAACCAGTATAGTTATACATTCCATTGATACTGGAGATCATGCCCCAATCAGATCTGTTCCGTACCGTGTGAATGGGAAAGTTTTGAATGAGATCAAAAAGAAGGTGGAAGAGATGCTGGAATTAGGAGTGATCAGGGAATCCATCAGTCCCTGGGCCTCAAGTATTGTCCTGGTTCCGAAAAAAGATGGAACGACAAGGTTTTGCATTGATTATCGGCTAATCAATAAAATTACTGTCCCAGATGCGTATCCTATGCCTAGGGTAGACGCAATGTTAGAGTTATTGGGGGCAGCAACCATTATCTCTACACTAGATCTCTGTAAAGGATTTTGGCAAATGGAACTAGACGAGCAATCCAGAGCCAAAACTGCCTTCAGTACACCAGATGGGTTATATGAGTTTGTGACCTTACCCATGGGACTAAGGAACTCACCAAGTTCATTTCAGAGGCTAATCAATACTGTGTTGCGAGGCATGTCAGATTTTGCAGTGGCCTATATCGATGACGTGGCCATTTTTAGCAAGTCGGTGCCTGAGCATGTCCAACACCTGACAACAGTATTGGAGGCCTTAAGAAAAGCAGGCCTCACAATAAAAGCTAAGAAATGCCAGTTTGGACTAAAGGAAGTAATCTATTTAGGACATAAGGTGGGAAGTGGGAAAATCACCCCCTTATGGAGCAAGGTGGAGGCAATACAAGCGTGGCCGATCCCCTTAACCAAAAAACAAGTAAGGGCATTTCTGGGTGTGGCTGGATTTTATAGGAAGTTTGTGAGAAATTTTGGGGAAATAGCAACCCCCTTGCATGAATTAACAAAGAAGAAGTGTTCTGAGTGTGTGGTATGGACGGATGAATGTCAGAAGGCTTTTGATCTGCTGAAGCAAGCCTTGTGCCAAGGACCCATATTAATAGCACCAGACTATGAGCAACCATTCATCGTGGCTACAGATGCGTCAGACCTCGCGCTGGGAGTCGTCTTGCTACAGGAGAGAGAAGGCACCAGACATCCAGTGGCGTACCTGAGTCGCAAGCTGACGCCGAGGGAGAAAAACTATTCGTCGGTCCAGAAGGAGTGCCTAGCGGTCGTGTGGGGACTAAACAAGTTGCGCCCATACGTGTGGGGACGAAGATTCACAGTGACTACGGATCATCGGGCCTTGTTATGGTTGCAGACTATGAAAAACCATAACACTATGCTGCAGAGGTGGTCCTGGGCCCTACAGGACTATCAAGTGGACTTCCAGTTCATCAAAGGCAAGGACAATGTAATGGCCGATGGACTTTCCAGGCAAGTGGCTGGGACTGCAGTAACGTGACCAGACAGAGGAACAAAGAAAGACATTTTCCCTATAGAGACTTTTATTTGTTAACGCGACGTATAAATCCTGGAACAGGAATAATACTCTGCAGTTGTTTAAGGGGGGGGGAATGTGATGTTCCTATATATTAGTGTATATATGGTAAGTGCTGGTTGTTTAGAGTATACATAGTAAGTAGTGAAAGAGGAGGGGGAGTGAATGGGCAATAGAATGCTTGATGATTGGCTGAATGTTTAAAATGGCTGACGGTATAAATGAAAGGATGACAGGTAAATCTGGGTGAATGTGAGGTGGTGAATTGTGGAATCTGGGGGGAGAAGAGAAAGAGTGGATTGCTTGGTGGGGTTTGAGAGAGTTGTTTGCCAGGAGAGAGTGAAGAAGGAGGGGGGTGGAGTTCGGATTAGTATTGAGTAAAACCATATGCTTATGTGCCTTAAGAAGAAATCTTGTTAATCTTGTTAGCTTTGTTATCTGTAATAAATACTTAATTTGGTTTACCAAAGGCCTGATCCTTGGCTGGGGTTTCACAGACCAGAAGGGAGGGTAAGGTAATGACCAAGGCTGAAGGGGAACTGTAACAAATGGTGGCAGCGGTGAAGAGAATAACAATACCAGTATTCAGAGTCTCTGGGAATACTAGTATTGGGACGTTACTGGTGGTTGCCTAGCAGGGGGATCTGTTGAGATCTGTGCTAGAGCGGGGAGAGAAATCATAAGAGAGAGCGGTCTGGACTGGTGGAGTCCCTGGTGGTGCCTAGAGACAGGCAGTAACCACGAGCAGGTAGGAACCTGACAGGGAGAGCCAGGGAAGGATGCCTCACACAAGTCCTATAGCCACACCCCCAAATCCTAAGCCCACAGCTGTTCCAAAGAGAACCCCAAAACGCAGGCTGCTATGTAAAGACACGTAAATGGCCAGTCTTTCAAGGAGCCTTTTCCTGTGACAACATAAAGACAAAACTTATTTGTAGCATGACAACTACAGTCACCTGGAAGTAAGCTCCATTGAACTTAGTGGTGCTTATTTCTAACTGGATAGGTTAAACTCGCAAAATACGAGCTTTAACAAAAGATCATCAGCCAGCTGAATTGCAACCTTTATCTTTTATTTGAAGTGCCAATGATTTTGCAGAGAGAAGTGTTACCATTTAAACTTCTAGTGTAAAATAGAAACACCATCAAAGAAAAGGACCTGAAAGCCTCATTTGTTTCACTTGCCAGGGCAAGAGGATCCCTCAATTATCCTGGTGCTCCAGTAGTTAATGTCCTTTCTCCTGCTCCAGTCCTAGAGCTGTGGTTCTTGATGTTCTCCCTCTACTACACAACTGAAGATACACATGAGGGCATCTATGGAAGTTGTGAGCAGTCCATAACATCACTGCAATTCAGTGATGGCATGGCCTACAGGAAACTTATGTGACAGGTAACCTAATTTATACCCTATTAAACATTGTTTAATTCTTTCCAATTCTCTAAATGGCAGGAAGTTTCAAAGGAGCCTTAAAGGGTTAGTTTTAGCTAGCTGTAGTTGCAGATCACAAGTTTTGCATGCAGAAGGTCCCAGGTTCAATCCCTAGCACCCACAGTTAAAGAAAGATGAGTAGACAAAAGGTAGATTGGGATCTACTGGTAGATTTCTGGGTGATTTGAAGTCAATTGACAAGGATTTCTGACTCCTAAATATTTAACAATGGCAACAACAAAATGATTGCTCCTCAGTGGAGGTTGTAACCAGAAGTCCTTTTTTTGTGCAGAAGGACTGAACCAACAATCTGATGTGGTATAAAGCAGCTTCCTATGAATGTTGGAACTTGTGAATACATGTATGATAACTAGACATACAACCAGGCACTGCTACTTTAAAAGCAGTATCAGTCTCCAAAAGCAACAACAGTAATTTGCCTGTGTGAATGGCTGCTCAAGAGGATGAAAAAGGCTGTTTGAAAAGAGGCCTAAGCCTAGTGATAATAGGGTTTCCCCCACACACATAAATATCAGTTAAAATTGTTCCAAGAATATACCACTTAAGGATGTAGGTGGGGGATTGAATGAGATGAGCAAATGCTTTCCCATGAAAAAATAAATCACATAAAAAGTAGATGTCATGGAGAAGAGTTCTAGCCTAAGCACCCTGTTGTAATAGTTTTATTAACTAGTAGTATCACTAAAATTTAAAATATGAATTTAGCCAGTTCAAAATACATGACTGTATTTTAGGGTGCGTCAGCGCTGAAATTATGAGAAGAGCCTTCTAAAGCAGCAACTAAGGAGAATGTAATAAAAGCTAAGAGGGCCAGGACTCCAATGCCACAATTTTAGCATTGAGGTGTGTCGTCTTGTTTCCGATTTAAAAACTGAAAATAAAATGAACCTGTGGGGTAATTTTGTACCTGCATAGTCTGCATTTCTCAGACTAGGCACTTCAAAAGGCAGCAGTTATCTTGGTGTTTTTGTTCAGTAATTGCTGAAATTGATTTGAACCTTTTTAAATGGATATGTAATTTACAGAACAATATTCTGGATCCTGGATCCTGACTGAACAAAATCAGATGTCAATGACTCTCCATGTTCTGGAATCTTGCATTACAAATTCCCCATTGGAATGCAATTGTCATGGACTTTATGACTGGATTCTCTTTGGAGGAGACTCAAGAATGAAGCCAAAGTCTGTTTTAAGGTTGTTTATTCAGCAAAGCACTTCACTGGAGCAAAGTTCAAAACCCAACTGAGAAAATGGCATTCGGGTACAGATATATATACCACTACATATGTCATAGCCATAGCAACAGTCTTATCCAATCAAGTTCTGCCACCACTATCTTTTGTCTCAAGACTAACTATGCCCCTCTTAAGTATTCTCTCGAGACTTGCATTTCTGTGCATGCTCAGTCTGCTCAAGCAGCTCTAATTACTAATGTCTACATGTCTCTACTGCTTAGAATGAATGGCGGCTAGAATCCACATCACAGTGATACATGAAATCTATCAAGGATTGTTCTGATGTATGCCCTCCCCACCACTGTACATACACAGTGGAAGGGTGACACATACCTTCTTCTTTCAACAAGTCTTTTAAGTAGAGAACTTGCCAGTCCGCATCTGTGTTGGAATTGCTTTTTAAGATGCTTTTAAAGCTTTTTTTCTTTAAAAAATGTTTTAAAAGATGTTTTGTTTTAATGTATTTTAAAGTCTGGTTTTAAAAATGTTGTGAGTGTTTTTAGTGTTTTGTATGCCGCCCTGGGCTCCTTTTGGAAGGAAGGGTGGGATATAAATTTAATAAATAAATATTCTTGTTAATTTATCCTGGACCACAGTATCTGATAAATGCATTAATTATTAAATTTCTCTCTGCTGCTTTGAAGAACTCAGTGAAAAAATTGAAAATTTCAGTTTTAAAAATTCACATACTACTCATGTAAATGAGACCTTCAACAATGCAGATAATTAGTTTAACTGTTGGTGGGGTGGTGGGTTCTGACTCCTATTATACTATCTGACTAAAAAAAAGCTTTTTTTAAAAAAAATTAAAGCCAGATTTTAAAA
This sequence comes from Rhineura floridana, assembly GCF_030035675.1. Taxonomy (NCBI): domain Eukaryota; kingdom Metazoa; phylum Chordata; class Lepidosauria; order Squamata; family Rhineuridae; genus Rhineura; species Rhineura floridana. The sequence goes on from NC_084488.1 coordinate 32,099,426, forward strand.
TCAATCAATCAATAACTTTAAAATTTATTATATCAGTGAAAGCATGCCACTACAGGTGATTTGCAACAACCAAGCATGTGGGAATAAGTGCAAAAAATAAATGTAAATGTAGTAACCTGAAGAATTTAAAATATCCCAGGCTTTGTGAACTTTTTTCATTTGCCCTGCATTGTTCTGGAGGATCGCATTCAACAGGATTACAGTATGCATACCTCCTTCTCCTCCTACCCCCATTGTTATTAATTCAACTTTTTAGTTACATTTTTAAGAGCATAAGCATAGGTAAAATACATTATAATAAAACATGCAATTAATAAAAAATCTACAAAACCCTCCCAATAATAGCAGCAAAAAGCATCTGCAGCAATAACTAACAGCAAACAAACATCATCAGTTTGAAAAAGACTTTCCATGTTCTGGAATCTTGTGTTACATTTACCCCATTGGGATCCAATGATATATGAAATCTAAAAAAGATTGTTTTGATGTCCCCTTCTGTATACGCAGTGGAAGGGTGACATATTCTTCTTAATTTATCCTGGACCACAGTATCTGATAAATGCATTAATTATTCATTTTCTCTCTGCTGCTTTGAAGAACTCAGTGGAAAAAAATTAAGACTGGCTTTGCCACATCACTTTCTACATATATTGAATATAGAAAACATTGTCTGTTGAGTTCTATATTACATATGTATATAATCTAGTCATGGAATAATACAAGTATAAAATAAAATATTTACATACAGGTGCTAGATTGTAGATTTTTGTCTTAGATATATCTCTTCTTAAAAATTACTAAGGTTTAATATGATGCCAACAGTTTTGAAAGCAGGTTTGCACATGTTCCATATGATGCCCATTTATGATGAGAGAAATTATGATGGATTTATTATAACTGAGAATCTTGTGCACCCAAATATCAGTCAGAAACAAATTTATTTTCCAGCTGCTGTTGGGTAAGGAAAATAGGTCCGATCTTTAAAATACATATTTTGTGTTGTTGTTGTTGTTGTTGTTTGTTGTTGTTGTTGTTGATAATAATAATAATAATAATAATAATGTGATTTGTTGGTTGTCTCATACCTAGTGGTCTCTAGGCAACTTACAACACATTTTTAAAACATACAATATAAAATGAATTTAAAAATATACAATATACAAAATTTTAAACCCAAACAAAAGGACTAAGGCAACATATCAAAGGCCTGAGTGAAAAGGAAGATCTTTGCCTAGCACCTAAAAATGGATAGAGAAGGTATCAGGTGTGCCTCCCTGAGGACAGCATTCCACAGCCAGGGGGCCACTACTGAAAAGGCCTGTTCTCATGCTGCCACTCTCTGAGCCTCCCATGGAGGAGGCACATGAAGAATGCTCAGATGATGAACGCAGGGTCAGTTCATACGGGGAGAGAGCTAACAAGATGTCAAGAAATATTATTTGTCAGTAGCTTAATGCTTCAACATCATCTAAGTCTGTGTACACATGTAGCACTTTCATACACATTTTTGTCCTTTGTAAGAAATGAATTTTACCAATGATTTTATGTATTGCATTTTTGTACCTGTGTTTTAGACTATGGCCAATACGGGAATAAAACAGAACTGTGCTAAATACAAAAACAACTGACTCTGAGCTGTAGTACAGTAGTAGAACACATGCTTTGAGTGCAGAAGGTCCCTGGTCCAATGTTTGGCCCCTCCAGGTAGGGCTAGGTATGCAAATAGGCACTATTGTCACGTGTGTGACAGTGAAATCCTACATATGTCTACTCAGAAGCAAGTCCCATTTAATTCAATGGAATTTACTCCCAGCTAAGTGTGTATAGAATTGCAGCCTAATGCTGCATTCAGGCACCAGTTTTTCCTTAGTCCCACTGTTTCCTTACTTGATAATTTTCACATTTTATTTGATCTTTCACATGACATAACAGCTACTTCTGGAAATCTAGCAGGCTATAGTGGAAATTCTGCACTCATTTCCATGGTAATGGCTTCCAGAAAAAAATCCATTTGCAACCCCATTAACCCAGAAAATTGCAGGAGTAAAGTAAAAAATGTTGGAAAAATATATAGGCATAGATTTCTTTACCACTGTTTTCATGAGGGAATCATGGGGGAACAGAAGTGGGCATGTGTGGAAAGGGTGGGGGAGTAGCAACACATCCAATGATGCTCATTGTTGTGTCATACCATACGCACTGGTGTGAATGAAATTTACTGCGACATGGTGGTATATTGGTCAAAAAGCCCCAGTTCCACAATGCAACAGGACTACAGTGTGAAAGGAACACTAGAAACCGGGGCAGAAGTGCTCCCATTATAAACAGTAAAACTAACACAATAAACCTCATGTCTGAATGCAGTCTGCATCACCCAAGGCTGTTTCTTGTGTCATGATAATGCATTTGAAAATGAAATAAAGAATTTTTTGCTGGAGGGCTGAAATTAATAGTCTATCTATTTAGTTATTTATTTATCTTGCATTTAGCCAAAGGCCATTGCAAATACAACATACATCACAAATACCACAAATACAACAAATGCCACAAAATGCGATAAAATAAAATAAAATCAGCCACCATAAGACCCATGTTGAGCCTGGTGAGTAGAAATAAAACATTTTAAAATTTCAGGGTTTCTGATTTTGAATATAAATCGCACGTAACTTTTTAGCTGCCAAGGCAAAGTTAGCTACGGCGATAGTCACGTGTTTAAAATTATCATTTAGGAGCTCTACTACTAGCTCCTTAGGGCATTTAACCAAAGGAGAATGGATGAATTGGGCTAAAAAATTCTGTCTGGGGTCGGCGTACAGTGGGCAATATAACAGGTAATGGATAATGTCCTCCACAATATTACACCCAAAAATACATTTCCGTTCCTCGATAGGGATTCCCTTATACCTCCCTTCCAGGTAGGCCGAGGGCATTAACTGGTACCTAAGTTCCAGGAATGCTTTACGAAGAGAGGGATGGGTGAGTATCTCAAAATACGATGATCTAGCATGATTGAGTTTGAGTTGGGAATACCAAATAGAGAAGGGGGCTATTAAAATGTCTACCCGACCTTTCCTCGCTGCATGATTGAATACCTAATTCCTAAGGGCTTGGGGGCTAAGGTTCAATAGCTCACCCGTGGGGAGGTTATATTGCTCCAGCAGTGCCTGGCTGGTATGCCCCCCCCCTCGACAGCTGTTCGGACCAGCAAAGTTTGGTGAGGGAATTGTCGTCCATTTGATATATTCTCCTCCAATATCTGAGGTGGGCTAGGTCTATTCTGGCCGCAAGAGAGGGTAGCCCAAGTTCCGCTCTGAGATGTGCAGCAGGGGTTCCCGGCGGGAATCCTAGAATTTTCCTCATAAACTGGTTTTGTAAAGTTGTTGCTTAGTCTATCAGAAGAGCTTCATTTTAAGAAGAGACTGGAGTTCAGGGATCTAGAAAATTATTGAGAGATAAGTGAACATCTTATAAAGAATTAGAGCAGTGGAAGCTGTTCTTTGTGGAAATAGTACACTGCCCTTCCAGCTTCAACCTGCCTTTAGCCAGCCTTCGCTTGCCTGCCTTCTTATTTACATCCAGTTCAAGGAGTGGCACTGCCTTTCAGCTTCCTCCTCCTTAGTCCCAGTGTTGTAGTCCTTGTAGAACTCAGTAGGGAGTAGTATGGGAACCAAACTAGAATTAGGTGGGGGCAAATGTGCGCAATAAGCTCAGCAACAGCTTAACTTGACCACTGCTGCATCTTTGATTAAAACAACTGTGTTTCCCAAGTAAAATTCAACGTTCCTTTTTAAAGCCCCTGTTAGTTTAAATGTTGCAGCACACCTTGATTTAAGAATTTCCAAACTCTTTGGCCATTTGACTCTTTAATTTATTGTTATTAACATTGCTCATAGCATGATCCAAAATGGTGGCTAAAGGCAGGAAAACATGGCAGGGAGATATGGCGTCTCCTTCTGCAGACACTTCAATGAGGCAGTCATGGAATGGGTCCAACAACTGCATACTTCTCTTACTGCTGAATGGCAAAAGGCACTTGACTTGACAAAGGAAACATTAGATCAACTAGTGCAGAAAACTCTCACTGTTGAAACAGCGTGTTTTCATGGGGTCCCGGAGGGGGTGGAGCAAGGGGACATGATTACATCTTTAATTACATGGTGGTCAGTGGCAGTTTCTGAGGTGCCAATCTCCCCCACAGACCTAGAATATGCCCACCACAGTCTGGTCCTAAGCCTAAGAATATTTCATTGTCAGTTACATCATTGTGGCACTTGACCGTTTCCCACTGAAAGGAAAGCTTATGAACATTTTTAGAGAAAAAAGAGGTCTGAAATATGAAGATAAAGACATCATGGTTTTACAAGATCTAAGCCTGGAAACACTGAAGAAATGTGACCTGAGACAAGTGACTGAAAAGCTGCATGATGCTAAAGTCAATTATCGCTGTGCCTTCCCATTTAGTCTCTGTGTCAAAGTAGATAGCATGCTCCATACTGTAACTATGAAGAAGGAGGCTTGTCATATTCTTTACTTATTAAACCTGAGCACTCCTTGGGATATAAAGGATGCCTTGGATGTCCAGGATCCAAATGAATGGAATACTGTACCATCCAGGAAACACTGCCCTATATTCAATAAACAACGTGAAGCTCAGAAAGTACACTTTACACTTTAATTCTTTTTCTCAAAGAAATATTAGAAATATTTTGTGCTTATCTGTTTTACTAGAAATGATTTTTACTTAACTGTTTTTTGACAGCACTCAGTGTTAATCCAAAGGGATTCTAGGGAAAATTCACGGTTTTATATTAGGTCTTCTTTTGACTCTTACAGCAATTGTTGTTTTCAATATATTTGATTGTTATATTAGCAATGGTGGGGCCAGGGATTAGAAGTATTAAAGTTTGGCTTCATATCCCCTATGGTTCACCTACATAGGACAACACACTCAGAAAGGTGTTACATACCCCTTCAGAGATGTAGGGACTCAGCTTGCACGAGTTTTCTTTATTATGTTCTATTCAGGTTTAATGTTTACTAGGATTTCTTTTTGGCATATACTTGGGGTTCTGAAGACAGGTTTTCTGCCTGGATTTCTTTCATATACTGGCTGCATTATTGGTTTTGAGTAAATAATTTTGGTTCATCTGCTGTATTTAGTTTACTCAGATGTCCCTTAGGTCTGCTATCAGAGCTTTCGCTTCTTAGCTTCATACGGAGGGTAATGTGAAGATTGATATTTTAGATATCAAGGCCTGGGGTAACCCAATTAAAAGGAGATGGGTGTCTGACTTTATTTTAAAAGACAAACATATTATTCTTTTACAAAAAATCTCACTGCAGAAAAGAGGTTCACAAACTTTTACCTCATAATAATTATTAAGTACAATATTATTCTCCTGGGTCTGTCATGAGTAAAGGAGAGCTATATTGTTAGCACGGACCTTCTCTTTTAAATGTTCTCAAGTCTACAGGGATACTGAGGGAAGATTGCTTTTTGTTAAAAGAAGCTTAAGTTCTCAGAAATGTACTGTTGCATCCATTTATGCTCCTAACAAAAGCAATTACATTTTTTTACCGTTTCTCATAAAAAAATTGTTTAGCTTTGCAGAAGGCAAGCTGCTCATGGGTGGAGACTTCAGCTGGGCTGCTGATCCTTTATGGGAGAGATCTGTACATTCTACTCTGACTAAACCATGTAAATTCTATAGCGACATCCAATTTTTTTAGATACAAATTTAGTCTGTTGGATGCTTGGAGGATGTTGCACAATGAGGAAAGCAAATATACTTTCTATTCATCTAGATATATGCATTACTACAGAAACAGAATAGACTATTAATCATAGACATGCTCAAGCGGAACTTACAAGAGGCTGAAACTGGTTCTTTTCTAGTTTCAGATCATGCTCCAGTTTGTACTATATTATCGCTGAGAGACAGAGAAAAGTAACACAATCCTGGCAATTTGATAATTCTCTACTGACTAACCAGTTAGTAGTAGAGGCTATTCAAACATCTATTTCTGAAGATTTTATGCAGAATAAGGAAGTGGGTGTCAAAGAAAATATTGTAAGGGATGCAATATAGCAGTAGCTATATTGCAGAAAAAGCAAGATGCAAAGACATACAATATAACTAACAACATACATGAGGAGTTGCAAAAACAAGAGTTCAAACATAAGCAAACAGGTTCCCTTAAAACTAGGCACCAATTGGAATCAACAAGAAAGAAAACTGAAGGTTTCGAGGTCTCCAGAATCTATGTATCTCAAGCTCTGGCTGTTTCTATCTCCTTTTGCTTTTGCTTTCCTTTTCTCTTTAACCATTTCTTCAGTCATCCATTGAGGTTTTTCACTCTTTTTAACAAGAGGTATTGTCTTTTTGCATTCTTCCCTGATAATGTCCCTGACTTCAGTCCATAGTTCTTCTGGTTCTCTGTCAACTAAGTTGAAAGCCTCAAAGCTGTTCCTTATTTGATCTTTATATTCTTCTGGGATGTTATTTAAATTGTATTTTGGCATTATGAGTGCTTTGTTCTTCTTCTTTGGCTTTACTATTTTTGATACGATCAGTTCATGATCTGTACCGCAGTCTGCTCCTGGTCTTGTTTTTGCAGGAAGTATGGAACTTCTCCATCTTCTGTTTCCAATTATATAATCAATTTGATTCCTATATTGACCATCTGGTGATGTCCACGAGTACCGTTGTCTTTTCGGTTGCTCAAAAAATGTGTCGGCAAGAAATAAATCATTGGCTTCACAGAATTCAATAAGTTTTTCTCCTGCTTCATTTCTGTCACCTAAGCCCCATTTCCCCACAATTCCTAGTTCTTCTCTGTTCCCTACTTTTACATTCCAGTCCCCCATGATTATCATCATATCTTGTTTTGGTGTGTGATCAATTTCCTCCTGTACTTCTGCGTAAAATCTCTCCAATTCTTCTTCTGCGTTTGATGTTGGAGCGTAGACTTGGATGATGGTTCTGTTAATAGGTTTGCCGTTTAATCTCATTGATATCACTCGCTCATACCTTGCGTTGTAGCTCCTAATTGCTTTTGCTACATCACTTCTCACTATTAAAGCAACCCTGTTTCTTCTTGGTTTCTCATTTCCTGCATAAAATATTTTGTAGTTGCCTGATTGAAAATGTCCCATTCCAGTCCATTTTAATTCACTCATGCCAAGTATTGTAATGTTGATATGCTCCATTTCTTGCTTGACAATTTCTAACTTTCCTTGGTTCATGCTTCTCACATTCCATGTTCCTATTGTGTGTGTCGTAGAACTCCAGACTCTCCTTTCACATCTGTGCGCATCAGCCTCTGGGCTTCCTTTCGTCTTTGACTCAGTTGCATCATTAGTCACAGCGTTACTTGTCCTTGTCCTTTGTTCTTCCCCAGTAGCTCGGTGAGTGCCTTCTGACCTGGGGATCTCATCTTCCAGCACTATCTCGTGTTGCATTTTGGATGCTCTGTTCATAGGGTTTTTGTGGTAAGAGTTATTCAGAGGTGGTTTACCATTGCCTTCCTCTGAGTTTGAATACATCTAAGTCTGGTATCTCAGCTTTGACCATTCCGCCATGGGTGCCCCTGCTAGGAGTCTAGCCTTTTGGTCTAGACTCCTGATGGCATTGCTCTCAGCTTCTTCAACACTCTCAAACTCCCTCACCACATTAAGGTATGCATCCTAAACTGCAATATGAGATGGTTTTAATGACTGCATTTAGGAAAGGCCCATTTATGGTAAAGCTTAGAGATGATTACACATAGAACTGTAATGTGTGGTGGTTTTCCTGACTGTTTCTACATTGAGGTAAATCCTGTATGATAAAACTAGTGGTACAGAATGCCATTATGTTTTTTATCCAAGCTATGTGGACCCACTGCACAGTGATCCTTGGGGAAGAGGACAAGGGAGAGTAAAATGGAGAAAGTAGAAATAATTAACTTTTTGTCCTTTAATCCAGGGCAGGGTAGCCAATGTTGTGCCCTCCAGATGTTACTGGACTATACCTCCCCATCATCTGTGACCACTGGTCATGCTGGCTGGTGCTGATGGAGTCCAACAAACATCTGGATGTCACCGTATTGGCTACCTTTGCTTTAGTCATGGGTTTGCATAGCATTATATACAGAAACGAGGGATGGAAGTATCTTTCCATTTTGGTTCTCTCCGTTTCTCATTTTTCCAATCTTAAATTCAGTTCTCCACATTTCTGCAGCAATTTGCAATGAAAAAAAATCCTCATGAAAATTCCCAGGCATTTTAGCCAGACTTTCTCCTAACAAACACATTTTGTATGCAGTTTTGACTAATGTACACATTTTTGTAAGCACTGTCTCCTAATATAATGTATTTTTGTATGTTTTCACTAAAATTCATTTTATATATAGTTTCCCCTAATATATGCATTTTTGCAAACATTGCTTAGTTGGGAAATTGCATTGCAAAATTCAGGTAAGTGCAAATTTCAAAGGATGGCTGTGTTTAGGTTCTCATGTTGTGTCAGAAAGTGCAAATTTGATAAATTTGGCTCTAAATGCGAACTGAATTGAATTTCTCCCTTATCCCTACCAAAAAGTACTTGCTGACGTTCCATCCCCCTTTAGCATGTTCAAGAAACAAAACCCTAGATGGAACTACATAAATAAGAGCAAGCTTCATTTTTAATGACTGAGATCACTAGGTGCAGAGGACAGGTTTGGCCTCCATACAAATGGTGTCTCTTTTATTTAGAAAGAAATGATTATCATGTATTCCTGAAGGGAAAAGCATTTAACTTGGAGAAAAGGTTGCTGTGTGTCAGGCCCAGGATGTGACTCAGGAACCAGACCAGCGGTTGTAGTTAATTCGTGTTTTATTAGGGTAATGTCCAAACAAAGACTGCGTTTTCTCATGAAGCAATACAGGGATAAAGGTCCTGCGGCATTGGGAGAAAGTTGACAGAGCAAGGGACTTCTTTCCGCCTGTTCTTTAAGAAGGGGCCAAACGGGCGTGCAATCTTTCGCTCTTCCTTAACTGCCCCTCAGGTACTGCCCGCCTTCCCCCCCTTCTCTCCTGTCTTTTCAGCTGTCTGCGTGTGCGCGGTGAGGGGGGAAGCATCCCTGCAGAGGGAAGGATCTTGCTGCGGGATGCCGAGGCTGAGTATCTCGGGACCTCCTGCTTCCTTTCCAGGCGCCTTCCTTCCATCCGGTGATCTATCTGTAGGCATAGCCGGATGAGCCCTGGTAGGTCAGCGGGGGGGAGGGGAGGTCCTGGCTAACTCATCCAGGATTTCAGCATTTAATCCACTCCGGTACATAAACATCAGGGCGGCGTCATTGTAACCAGTTTCCTGGGACAGAATTTTAAAAGCGTTAGTGTACTCGGAAACAGTCCCTTTAGCTTGCTTCAGAGCGCCTAGTTGCCGCGCTACTGTTTCAGCTCTTTGCGGGTCTTGGAACATCTGGGTCATCTCCTGTATAAATCCTCTGTACCTTCTTAAGACAGTATTCTTTCTCACGAGATACGGAGTCACCCATTTTGCAGCTTCTCCCTCCAGGAGGCTAATCACAAAGGCCACTTTAGCCCCATCGTCTGGAAATTCCGTGTGCCTGACATCCAGATATAACTCACATTGAGCCACGAAAGTTGCCAACTGATCACTTTGTCCCGCGTATTTTGGGGGCAATCCAATGGGAACCTTTACTACGGCAGCTGGAGGGGCTGTTCGCATCTGGTCTATTGTGGCCTTCAAGGTTTGATTATCCGTCTTCAGCGCCTTGACTGCTGCTAGCAGGGCTTGAACATCCGTCTGCAAATCAGCTACCTTAGTCCTCAAGAGTTTCACTTCTTCCGTCTCAGAAGTGGGGTTCGTTCCCCCCGCTGCTCCCTTTGACATCTTGTCCCAGTCAAGTGAAGAGAGCGTTGAGGGTGATTTAGGTGGCTCTGTCAAGCTGTCAGGCCCAGGATGTGACTCAGGAACCAGACCAGCGGTTGTAGTTAATTCGTGTTTTATTAGGGTAATATCCAAACAAAGACTGCGTTTTCTCATGAAGCAATACAGGGATACAGGTCCTGCGGCATTGGGAGAAAGTTGACAGAGCAAGGGACTTCTTCCCGCCTGTTCTTTAAGAAGGGGCTAAACGGGCGCGCAATCTTTCGCTCCTCCTTAACTGCCCCTCAGGTACTGCCCCCCTTCCCCCCTTTCTCTCCTGTCTTTTCAGCTGTCTGCGTGTGCGCGGTGAGGGGGGAAGCATCACCCCCTCCTCTTCTGAAGTTTCCGATTCCAGGATGGGGGATAGGGGAGGGGCTGATGGTAAACTGCCTCCCCGCTTTTCGGCTGTGAGCAGCCCTCCCTCTTCCCCCTCTTGCTCTGAGCCTGAAAGAGGGGGAGGCATGAGAATGTCCAGGGAGGGCTCAGGCTCCCCGTTGCTAAGCGACCTTATCACTGTCAGTTCCTCTGTTTCGTCTTCGCTCCAAAGTGGGGAAGTTCCTCCCCCTTCCCTCTGCCATCCATCCGAATACTCTTCTCCCAACTCTCCGGGATCCAGCTCCCCGGGATTGGGACCCCAGCTCTGCCTTCCGACACTGTGGGGGCAAAGCTTTCCCCCTGAAAACTGGATGGTCAATCTACCACAGACAGACAGCTTGGGACAGGTGAGATGGAGGAATGTCTCTCCTCTAAAGCTTGCTCCAGGACTATGGGGAAGGGGTGCATACATTTTTAAAAACTTTCCTCCAGTAATCCCCACCCACCAGGAGACAGGTTCAAGAAGCTTTCTAAGCTCGGGGTGGTCCTATCACTAGGTAAAGTGTGGTGACTGCCTCAGGTAACCAGCTGTGAGCAGCAATTCATTATTTCATTTATTTTTTTTGATATTTTTACTGAGAGAAAGACACACACCTATTTTAGCACCTACCTCTGTTTGGCTGGCCATGGGTATTAAGCATTTTGACTAGGTTGGGAGGGGTTGCCATTTGCTGCTCTGCTTCAGGCAGCACAATGTCTTAGATCACTCTTCTCAAGGTCTAGACTCTCAAGTTTGTTGTTGGTTTGGGGTAAAAGGGTCCAAGCCAGATATGAAAAAACAGACCTGCCCCACTCTTTATTTTGCCCTTAGTTACGGGCTGTTATTACGGACAGGAGGGCAGAGGGGATGGTAGCTCATGGGGAGAGTAAAACTTGCCCTCTATGTCTACATTACCATCCTTCATAAACAGAGCTCCCACAGATGAATGCTATATACAATCCCTGCCTTATACTGCCCACCCTAATGGGCACTTTACTGGTTAACTAATAATGCTGAAGTGCAGTTTGTTCCAAGAAACTATGAAGTTCCTGTCAAATGCATAATGAGTCTGTGGCAAACCAGATTCTGTGCATGTCAGGAGCCTGTTCAGTATGCTCTTCGTGTCATCTTTACAAACCAATTATAAAGCATTTTAGGGACTACATGACAGTTAGGTGGCACATTTGAATTGTTAATGCCTTTGCTTATTACTTTTGGCCACTACTTGCTTATTTGCAAGTTGCCTTAGTCACAATTAATCAGAAGGAAGAATGTGGATAGAAGTTCAAGGAGACTTCACAAAGTCATATATTGGGGCCCATAGGTCTCAAATTATCAAGTAAGCCTCCTACAGAAGGCTAAAAGAATTGCTAATGTTGCTAAAATCTCCTTTAAGGAGCCCAGTGCTCAGTTTTTAAGACATGTGATGGCTTCAACCTCCTAGGCAGACTCAAAACTGCCTATGATATGGATGTGGATACTTCATAAAAAATTAAAAACATGTGAATAACATGTACACATCTGTAATAGCTGAATGAGCATGAGTAAATATAACCAGTATATACAAAAACAACTCCTGAAATACAGTATCAAAACATATGACCAAAAGTGTTTGACATAGTCTTCTTCAGTGGTCAGTCAATGTACCGTATATTCCGGCGTATAAGACGACTGGGCGTATAAGACGACCCCCAACTTTTCCAGTTAAAATATAGAGTTTGGGATATACTCGCCGTATAAGACTACCCCTGCTTATGACATGCAAGCGATGTACCTTACCGGCGATTGGCTGGTTGTTGTATACAAAGCCTATCGTGCGAAGGCAAGAATGTCTTTGAAGTCAAGACTAGGGGCATCAGGCCCCTCCCACTCTCCAGTTCATTCTTGCCTTCGTACAAACAAGATTGAGATCCTATAGCGTAGCTTAGCTAAGTTTTCTGTGTTTTTTGTTGCTGTATTTGTTTGACAGAGTGTGGAGGTTTTGTGACTGTGTGTTTACCAAGTGTTCCCTTCCCTCTGTCTTGTGTCTAATGTCGTGTTTTCCATTCCTGGGGAGTTCCCTTGAGGGGGTTCCCTGTTGCCCGGGCCGTTGATTTTCCCAGCCTTTCATCCAACGGCCATCAGAGGGACCGTGGCTGCGGTTCTCTCTTTTCCCAGCGGGAGCTTGCAGCTGCAGCTCCCGTCGCTATTTCCCTCCCGTTCCTGGCCGTTTGAGTCTCCCCCGTCCCGGGAATATTTCATTGAGAGTCTGCGGCTGCGGCTCTCTCTCTCCCTTTGCGGCTTTTATCTCGGACTGCCTTGAGCCTCGCTGCCTGACAGTTTCGCACCGCAACGGTCCCTGCATACGGCAGCTGCGGCTGCCTCCTCCTGCTTCCTTAGCGGCGGCGGCTTTTTTGCCTTTTTTACCTAGCCGTTCCTTTATTGATTTTCTGCGCCGCAACCTTGCTTATCGGCCCCGCGGCTGCAGCACAAGCGGCTCTACCCCTCCCGACATTGCCGCTATGTTATTGTCCGCCATTTTTTGACTTAATTTTCCCGCTCTTTTTCAGCACCCGGCGTATAAGACGACCCCCGACTTTTGAGAAGATTTTCCTGGGTTAAAAAGTCATCTTATACGCCGGAATATACGGTACAAACAACAACTATACAATTCAGCATAAGTGTATGTAACAATACAATTCACAGCACAACTCCTGCAAAAATAAAAAATATATTATTTAAATACTGGAAATGCAATATTAATCTAAATAAAACATCTTTATACTCCTTATACAAACTCACCATTTAAAACTACAGAAATAAGATCTGGAGATTCCTTGAATGCCAAACAATATATATATAGAAGATACTCTCCAGCTCTGTGAGCATTACAAGACTGTCCCTCCAGTTCAAGCCTAATGTAATAAAAAGCAAATATATATACAGTAGAAGTCTAATACATTCTATACTCAATTTAATTAAAATAAAAACAAAAAAGCTATGGTATGACCAGCATACAGTACTCACCAACTCAATAAAATTATTCTTAAATCTACATCAGTATCCAAACATGCTGCAACTCTGCTTTATCCCAGTATTTCTAATCTAAAAGCACACAGCCATTTATTTTTAACAAGCTTTGCAGGTGTCTTTGTAGATAAGAAAAAAACTTTTAAAGGAATATCCCAAACATCCATCACAGGCAGTGTTGCTTAATGTAACAAAGCTAATGATTAAAATACAATGGCCAACCTATAGACATAAAATAACCTTATAAATATACAAACTAGTTATACATTCTACACAAATAACTTCTAATTCATCACCATCCAGTTCACATCTTCACTAAGACCTATTGGTACTTTTGTATTAAGTGTGTAAGATCCAAAATAGTTCTTTGCTGTATCTTTTCCAGGCAACAAAATTTTAGATCTCGCACATAATGCCCACATTCCACAAAGTGCTGAACCAAAGAGGCTTGTATTTTTCGAGTCCTGATGCAACTCTTATGTTTGCATATTCTGATTTTAATAGCTCTAGTTGTCATCCCCATATATATATAAACAACCCCTTTTGTATTACATTTGTGAACCCAATTAATCATGCTAATTTTTTAAATTATGGTTTCTTTAATTGTAATACAAAAGGGATAGTTTATGCTATCATTTACCCTTGTAAATATATATATATAACATGTTATTCACATGTTTTTAATTTTTTATAAAGCATCCACACCGTAGGCAGTTTTGAGACTGATTTTTCTGGTTCCCAATTCCTTGTTTTTCCAAATTCCAGTTTGTTGGGATATACTTTTTGGTTTATTTTAACCTACTAGGCAGCCACAGCCTGATTCTTGGATATTGTTCACAAGGGCAGTGCCAGAGGGTGGCCAGGTTAGTCCCTGGCTGAGGGCCCCTGTGGCCCAGAGGGGCCCCTGAAGGACCACTCCTTAGGGTGGGAGGGTAGCACTTCACTTCCATGATCCACAGCAGCATTGACTCCTGACTCTGCAGCAGATCACAGAGAGGAAGCTCCTAGCCTCCCCCATACAGACTGTGTGGGCCAGCGATGCCTGTCCGCATACCCGATTTACCTTTCCCTTGCTGTGAATGCTGTATGCGTTGCATACCTGCCATCAACGAAGATGGCAGCAGAAGCATCTCTAAGGGGCTGATGCCCCACTGCCATCTTGATTGATGGCAGGCATGTGTAGCATAGTGTGCATGCATGCCATCAACCAAGAGGGCGGCAGGGGCATTAGCCCCTTAGGGAAGCCCTTGCCCCCATCTTGTTTGATAGCAGCCATGCATGCACAGTGCATCCTTTCTGACCAATGGAGTGGTATGTTGGGCAGGCGCCCAAGGGCCCAGTCATGCCTGGCACCAGCCCTGATTGTTCACTAATCCCAGGTGTGCAGGGACAAGCTATGAATTACGGAAATACATTTCTACATGATCAGAAGCATTTGTATGTGTGCTTACCAAAAATAGCACTGAAATTAGGCCTAAACCTTGACATTTCTGGGGGGTGGGGTGGAGCCCTGATTAAAATTTGTGGGTGTAAGTTTGTGGGTGTAAGTTAACTAGGAGAAAAAGCTGAGTGTTTATGTGTTCTCCCTGTTGGTGCATCACAGGAAGCTCCTGTGTCAAAGGTTTTGTTTGTTATGTGCCTTCAAGTTGATTACGACTTATGGCAACCCTAAGAATCAATGACCTTCAATAGCATCTGTCATGAACCACCCTGTTCAGATCTTGTAAGTTAAGGTCTGTGGCTTCCTTTATGGAATCAATCCATCTCTTGTTTGGCCTTCCTCTTTTAAATCCAAGGATGTGAACATGTTGTTTTTCTTGAGAAGTGTCCTGAGATGTTATGTTTCAAAAGCCTTGATGCTCTGTTCCAAAGCCCTCCTGCTCAAAAACATAGAATTCGCCACGAAGTCACCAATGGCTACAAGTCATAATGGCTATATACTACCTCCAGGAACAGAATCAGTATGGTTCTAAATATCAGTTGCTGGGAACAACAGCAAGAGAGAGCTATTACCCTTACGTTGTGGATGTGGGCTTTCCACAGGCATTGGATTGTCTACGGGGGGAATAGAAGGTTGGGTTAGATATCCTCCCCCCTCCCCAAGTAAGGCTCTTACACTTTTGTATCTCTAGGATAGGTGCAAGAATCCAAGCTACCCCAGAAGCCACTGGTCTGATGGAAAGATCTAAGGGCTGATACGTTGATTCTGACCTGCACTTGTGTAGTTCAGGTGGAGCAGATCAAAATGGTTTTGTCCAGGCTCACAACAGAGGATTCTACTTCGTTGCTAGTGCTACTTGCTACTTGCTCGGTATTAGTCATGGTGTAGACTAGACCATTAAGTCACTGAGAGCATGATTCTAGCTTCTATAACTGTAAGGGTGTGTTTTTTTTACTCTGAAATTTGGAGACATTTAAATGACTCAGGTGTCTAAAAAATTCTGTAAGATACTTCCACACTCTTCAGAAAAAGTTTTGAGTTCAGGCACTGATCCAAGCCAACTCTACCTTCTTTTCACTTATATCTTCTTTTTCTGGTTACATTCTTTGTCAGTTTTGGTTTTCCCAGCCCAGAAAATATTTACATAATTTCCCCCCTTCTCTGCCAGTCTGATGTAGTTGAGTAGAACATTGTACTTAGAATGGGGAGACCAGAGTTTAGATTTTCTCTCAGCTATGAGCCTGTTACCTAGGCTACTCAATCTCTTACCCAATATCTCAAAGGATCATTGTGAGGGTAAGGCAGAGTATAATCCCTATATTCTCCAAGCCACTGAGGGAAGAGCAGGACACAAATGTGATCAATAAATACTACACATGCATTAAGGGAGCAGCAGTTCAGTTGGGTCTGGGCTCTAGCTTTGTGGCAGGTTACAGATAAGGCAGGTCTGATCCTAGCAAGGCAAGTGAAGGTCAAACAGGACAGAATCATATGATGTAGTCATGGATGGGCTGGAGTTCAGGTCAGATGAGAAACATAGGGCCAGAGCCAGGAACCTAGTCAAAGACAAGATCAGGTACCAAGGGTGACAAAGCAGAAGAGTCTGTGCTGTTACACCATCAGATGACATTCACAGATAACATTCCAAGCTGCTCTCTCTCTGCATTGCCCACTGACCAAGCTTTATCCTGGTGCAGGGTGTCACTAAGAGTCCTCCAAAACCCACCTTTGCCACAGTGATTTCTTTCTGGCCTCCCCAGCTGTGTATCTGTATGGTCCACAACCAGCCTTCTTGGACATGTTCTTGTTTGAAGTGGGGGAAGAGCTACGCCTGTTTGGGTTCTTTTGTTTGTATTCCAGAAGAAAGATAGAGTTAGGGTCTTCCACCTGGTTAGGCTTGCCTACTTTTACCAGTGCTCTTTTCTACCTAACTTCCTTCCATTGTAAACTGATATGCTCAGGGAAGCTGGCCTTCCCCTTCTTCCTTTGTCGTCTTCTTTGACTGTCCAAGGAGAGAGGAGACAACTTTGTCTTTGCTGTCTTCTCCTGAGCCATGAGGGCAATATCCAAGTCTGGGCATTGTACCTCCAACTTAGAATTAGGTATGCCTCTACTATCTACTATGTATTTCTATAAATAAAGTAGCTTTTCTTATTTTACTCTCAGTGATCTAAATGCAGGGGGGAAGCCTGCTTCTAAGGTAAATACACACACTGGCACACACGTAGCTCAGACGCTGAGTATCTCTGCATATTTCCATAACAAAGGGCCCAGTAAGCTCAACTGAATTGAGAATTGTGCCTGAAAGCTAAAAAGGCTAAGTCCTGTGTGTGATTTACAAAAGAGATCAAAAAGGAGACTTTAGGTTAGAGAAAGAAAAGCAGAAAAGATAGGAAACCATGGCTGAAGAATCAATACTTAAGACAAGCATCCCAAGACTGGAGAAGGACAATTATGCGATTTGGAGTCTCTGAATGATGGCATTTTTGGAAGGGAAGAATCTGCATGGAGTCCTGACTGATCCTGAACCCCCAGCAGCAGATGAAGCAGCCACTGCATCCTGGGATCAGAATTTGGATCAGATTATGGCATATTTGAAAGATCAGGACTATAAAAAGAGATAGGAACAAGCTCTGTCTGAAAAAGCAAATTTTACTGTCGGTAGAAACAGCAACCAAAGGCAGGATAGAGGGACGAGTCATGCCCTGAAGCCACAGCAGGGTACAGACAAACAAAGGAAGAATTGCTTCAAATGCAAATCTCCTAATCACCTTCAAAGAGATTGTCCCAGAAGGGAGACAGAAGCAAGCTGAAAGAAAAACAAATAGCCAAACTAAAGTGAAGCATTCCAGTTACTATGAATCTGATGAAAGAATGATTATAAAACCAGATTTTTAATCAATAGTGGGGCACTGCACATTTAATGATAAAAATGTGTTCAAGAACTTTAGTCCCCATACACAGAATGTAATTACAGCATCAGGAGATGTTTTCTTTTCTCAAGGAATAGGCATGGTGGAGCTGCTTTACAAAACGCCAGAGGGCACCAGAGAGCTTGAACTGAAAATTTGCCTATTTGTTCCAGCATTTAAAGATAATTTAATAAGTGCTACTAAAATAATAGAGGTTGCAGGTGAACTTTATTTAAGTGACAAAATTTGCCAAGTTTTAGATGGAGGTGTACTACCAGACAGACTTGCTTACCTCATGAGAGATGAACTTCCAGAGCCAGAGATCTGGAAAGAAACTGAAGCCTTACCCTAAATCAAATCAAATCAAATCAAATCAAATCAAATTTATTATTGCAGTCATAGACCCAAAGACATTGAAATAAAATACAATAGCTGTCCAAATAGAACGGTATTACATCTTACATAAAAAACAGGGCCAACAAAAGGGGCCATCAAATGGTGAAATTTTTTCCTTTATAAATTGAGCAGCAAATATAAATTTAGCAACAGATAAGGTAAGTTCTCTATTTGAGGCTGACAAAAGGTGAGGAAGTAAGCAATCAAGCGGCTTATAAGGAAACTTTTTTATAATAGGAATTACAAATTTAGATCGTTCAGTAATATAAAGTGAACACTCAAAAAGAACATAAAAAGAGTTTCAATAACACATGCGTTACAAGGGCACAGTCAATTTTCATACGGTAAGGCTCGTTATCTCCCTTCTAATAATGCAGACGTTAGACAGTTAAATCTAGCCTTAGAGAAGGCTAGACGGTATTTGGGAACAATGAGGAATTCTAAGTAAGAAGAACGGGTCAACGGCTCGTAAGTCAAGCCGAAATGAATGGGAGAGCATGATGAGGTGGCTACCATAATTGAGCGTTGAAAGTCTATATCCCTGAGCCAGGTCAGAATGGAATGTTTGGCTGCCTCTGAATCTTGGAAAGAAAGATACTCCAAGGAAAGACCTATAGTTGCAAGATAGGAGGAAAACGTTTTGGCCCATAGGGAGGAAAAAGGATCCTCCCATATGAGTGGGGGATAACCAGGTGAATACCCATATGACAGTTTAATCCAATAATTTAGTGCTATAGTCCACGCTTGGGCCTCAAGCAAGATTTGGCCAGATTCCAATCTAAGAGCTGCAGCCGGAACACATCTTGGGACACCAAAGATTTGTCGGAGGAAGATCGACAGAACAGCCTCTATAGAAGAATTAAAGGCATGAATCCACAGTGGGACTCCATATAGGAGTTGAGGGATTATTTTAGACCTAAAAACCTGTAGGGCTGCCGGAATATATTGTCCTCCTTTTGTAAAAAAAATATCGTAAAATGCCCTTTGCTGAGTTTCGTGTGGTTGTAATAGCTGCTCGAATGTGAGGGGCCCAGGACAAGGATGAATGAAACAAAATATCTAAATACTTAAATTGGGTAACCTGAGCAATTTGATGAGTATTAATCTTCCATTCAGAAACTGACGGGCGCTTGGAGAAAACTAAAATTTTTGTTTTGGAATAGTTTATGGTCAGCTGCTTTTCATGACAGTATAGCATGAAAGTTCGAAATAAGCGTTTTAAGCCAACTTTAGATGGAGATAAAAGGGCAGCATCATCTGCGTATAACAATAAGGTTGTTACAAGATCTGAACAGGATGGTTCATGACAGATGCTCTTGGAGGTCACTGATTCGTAGGGTCGCCATAAGTCATAATCAACTTGAAGGCACATAACAACAACAAATAGCTCCCAAATAGCTCCCAAACGTGTCCCTTGCTTCTGATTGCATGGGACAAGAGAGTATGTGACCTATAGCTGTTCATTCACACAATATGCCACCATGGTTTAGCATTACATCTGAACATAACTACTCTGTCTTCAACAGCAGCCAAACAAATTACTTCAAATGCCCATAAGCAAATCAGGATGTGCCAACCAGAGGTATACAGCCTCTGAATGTAGATTCCATTTAGCTATCATGTGCTTGATACACATAATCCTTCATAGATGCATCTTTTTTTTTTAAGCCATCCAAATTAGTGGCCATCCAGCCCTGAATTCCTTAACTTGATTGCATGTTGTACAAAAAGACACTTTATTTTCTTTCTACTTCTAACCAGAGATGTAGTCATCCAGGGTTGTGGGGGGGCCATAGACCCCTTACTTTTTTGGGCTATGAGAGAACTAGAAAAGGTCCTCAAATGCAAAGATGTATCACTGAACACTAAAGTCAGGATCATTCAGACCATGGTATTCCCGATCTCTACATATGGATGTGAAAGTTGGACAGTAAAAAAAGTGAGTAAGAGAAAAATCAACTCATTTGAAATGTGGTGTTAAAGGAGAGCTTTGCAGATACCATGGACTGCAAAAAAGACAAATAATTGGGTGTGAGAACAAATTAAACCCGAACTGTCATTAGAAGCTAAAATGATGAAACTGAAGTTATCATACTTTGGACACATCATGAGAAGACATGATTCACTTGAAAAGACAATAAAGCTGGGAAAAACAGAAGGAAGTAGAAAAAGAGGAAGGCCAAACAAGAGATGGATTGATTCCATAAAGGAAGCCACAAACCTGAACTTACAAGATCTGAACAGGGTGGTTCATGACAGATGCTATTTTGTGCTTGCAGTACAGAACACGTCAAACAGGCTTTTGTGGTGGATTAGGTTTTATTATTATTGGTTGAGATTTTAATATTTTAATGTAACTATATGTTTTAATTTTGTACGTCACCCAGAGTGGCTGGATTGCCAGCCAGATGGGCGACTAATAAATTTAATAAACAAACAAACAAACAAATACAGCTGTTGGTTATACAAGGGATGTGTGTGTGGTTCATTGTATGAGACTTATAGGAAAATGTATGAGGCACAAGGGGAGCCTGATTTTTCTGTATTCCTAAGACTAGAGTAGCAAGATAGCATCCTGCACTTTTGATACTACTCTCTCTAGTACTATATATAAAAATGACTTGTTAAGCAGTTTTGTGCCAGCTCCTGAATCTTTTTCAAGTCCATTTCATATGACATTTTGCACAACTCAGCCCTGGTTTGGAGGACAAAACTTTTTGGGCTCTTCCACAGTAGGGATCCATCCTGTTTGTTTCCAGCTCCTGCCTGCATCATATTCTAATCCTTATTTCTTTGCTGGTGGAGGATGTCAGAGTAATATTCAACAGCTCTGCAGAGTTCCTGCCTTATACTTGGCAGAGGCTGTAACTGTTTTTGTAATATGTTTGCTGGAGATTTGGTTTTTTTTTACTTTTTATAGTTTCTTGAAACTCATAAAGTTCTTAATAGTCACAAGACTTGACTACAAGAGCATCCCTTGGGCAGTTCTTAGCTAACTGTGTAAACTCTAAATATGCAACATCTGCCCAACGCCCCCCTCTCCCTCTCTCTCTCTCTCCTCTCTCTCTCTCTCTCTCTCTCTCTCTGTGTGTGCAAGGCCCTGTTTACCCCAGCAACAACTGCCCTCTGCGCAACGACCACCGAGCGAGGACCTTCCTACCAACGACCCGAGCCGGCCTCTAACCGAGAGGCCTTCTTACCCCGGAACCGATTCCTCAGTCCCATCATGGCCGCTCCCGCCCATCGGCGCCCACACCATGACAGCTGAGGCAGACGCCCAGCGCTGCTGCTGGAGGGAGCCCTGCAGGAGCGCCGACTCAACCAAGGCGCCCATGTTGTCGCAGATGCGGGCAGGAAGGTGGCCAGCCACAGCCTTCACGCATGCGTGTGTCAATCACGCATGCGTGGCTGAGGGGGCCAATCAAAAGCCGGAGATCCACCTGTTTAAATAAAGTATAGCCAGAGGCCGGAGATGGCCCCCTTTTCCCTGAGACTCCGGCAGAAAACCGGAGACCTGGCAACCCTAGTTGTGATGCATGAATACAACCAAGGATGCATCAGACTCATGGAGTCAGAAGGGGTGAGTTCATGAACCAAGCACATAGACATGAAGCACCATTTCATTAGACATACCTACCGCAGAGGACTACTCAAGATGTACTGTCCAATGATTACATGATTACAGACACACTGACAAAGTCGTTGGGCAAAGTCAGATACTGCAAGCTGCGAGACAAGATGAACCTCATGGGCTGAACCAAACACTCATTGAGAAGTGGTGTTGGAAGTAGGGCAAGAGGAACTCCTGTTTGGGTTCTTTTGTTTGTGTTCCAGAAGGAAGATAGAATTAGAGTCCTCCACCTGGCTAGGCTTGACTTCCTTTATCTGTGCTCTTCTCTACCTAACTTCCTTCTGTTGTAAACTGATTTGCTGAGGGAAGCTGGCCTGCCCCACCTTCCTTTTGTAGTTTTCTTCGACTGTCTGAGGAGGGAGGAGACAACTTTGTCTTTGTTCTCTCCCCTGAGACATGAGGGCAATACCCAGGTCTGGGCATTGCGCCTCCAACTTAGTTAGTTAGAACTAGGTATGCCTTTCCTATTTACAATGTATTTCTATAGATAAGTAGGTTTTCTTATTTTACTAAGTCTTAAGTCTCAGTGATCTAAATGCAGGGAAACACCTGCTTCTAAGGTAAATACACATGCGCAGCTCACACTCTGAGTATCTCTGCAAATTTCCATAACAGTTATTTCTGTTAGCTTGCAGGAGCCAGCTGTGCCTTCTGGTATGTCTGTGGCTCCCTTTTTCACAGTATAACTCACAACATTCATTTTGGTCAACTTTATTTATTTAACAAAATTTATGTACCAGTTGATTGTGGTAAAACCTCAAAGTAGTTTACAAAAAAATCAATAGAAGACAGGAAAATCAGGTATTTATAAACATTCAAAAAGTAATTCAAATCAACAATAAACTAAAAACATTAAAACACATGTAATTTCTAGATGTTTGGATAGGATTGCCTAAACAAAACTGTTTTAAGCAGGTGCTGGAAACAGTATCGTGAAGGGTACATGCCTGATGTCAATAGGCAGTGAGTTCCAAAGAGTAGGTGTTGCTACACTAAAACAGCTCTTTCTGAGCCCATGATACTTAAAGTCCTGATCTTGTTGTCTGCTCCAAATATTGCACTGTAATATTTGCTGCTGCAGACTTTAAAAATGATGCAAATGAGCATTTAACAAAGAAAGTTTTCTATGCTCTCTTCTTCTGGGCCTAGGCTGGCTTTCGTGATCCTGCTAGGAAAATGTTGCAAATGTTGAAAAGCAATGTGGCTGTTAAATGCAGAGAGATTTGGGGGAAACAACCCTTCCAGACAGGCATCTCTGACTAAAAGAATGCACAGGATCTAGGTCTGCACAGCTTGTGATGCATCAAGCCAAACATAGTCCATCATGATCACAAGGCACTCGAGTAAATCTCCTGTTTTGGGTACTTGCCTAGGACTGAAAAAGAGGCACAAGGAGGAAAGTTGTCAACACCTGACAGGACCAGTACATGGCCTGAAGGTTGTGTTCAGCTTGGTGGGTTACAAATTATGTAGCCTGATAGGATCTTGTTAAAGTACTATCCAGCCAAAGAACTCTTTTTCATTCTCTCAACAAACAGTAGAGACTCGTGTATTCTCCTGTATTGATTAGCCTGAAGTCCTGGGATTAAAATTGATTTATAACAGTCTAAATCTAAGTACTCTTGCATAGCTGGATCAGGAGCTCAAGTTGACTTTTCATTTTGTTATGGAGTTGGAGTTTCCCTCTGTGGGGAACAGCTGAAGAAAAACAGCCCTCCAGTCAAAATAGTAATATGGATATTGCCCTTAGCCTCCATCTTCAGGTCATTTCAAGAAGGGCTCTCCCATTGGGCCATAATACTTTTGGAAAACCAAGGAAGCCTGCAGTTAGTAACAGTCACTCTTCTTTTATTGATTCCTTGTTATCTTGTTGTAAAGATACATTTTAGGTACAGATTTCCCCCCCCAATCTTGTTTCCCCCCCTATTCCATTAGTTCTACACTGCAGTTACTATATGATGTTCAGAGGAACTACTCGGACCCCACAATAAGTTTCTCTGAGCTAGTTAGGCTTTTTACAACAAGAATTTGACTAACTCCATGAGCATAGATGTGACAGTCGCTATTAACCACAATAATGGAATGGAATCTCCATTGTGTCCTGCTCCACCTGATTCTCTTCCAAGGAGGCCTTGGGTTTCAGGAGTGAGTGGCAGCCATTACAGTAGCCCTGGTGACTCCTGTATCTGAGATGAAAGTCTACCCCCTCTCAATTGGGCACCACTGTAGCAGCAGGAGCAGGACAAGCAGCAGAGGCAGAGGAGGTGGCCCCAGCCCCGGCCCCACTGCTACCAGCCCAGTGCCCGCCTCAACCACTCTGCGCCTCCCGCTTCCTCCGCCTGGCTGCCACCGCCACCACCTTCTCTTGGCTCACCTTCGTCCCCCATGCTGCCCTGCGGGGCCCTCACACCGCCCTCGCCCTCCTCCACCTGGCTGCCGCCGCCACCACCGTCTCGCTGCTCCCCACGTTTCTAGGGTGCTGGACATTAATACCGGCTGGGAGCTGCGCTGCAAGATGCCAGCCCTTCCTCAGAAGAAGGCTGTAAGGGCCTTGTGTCAGGGTGAGTTGCCACTGCCATTATTACCACCATGGGAGTGGAGGCATGCGGGCCCAGCCCTCAGGCGCTGACTTTCCGGGACACGGAGGAGACCGAGCTGTTGGGCACTGACACCCAGGGCTCTGAGGCCGAGGTCCGAGTTCACCAACTTCACCATGCCCAGCTAGACTCGGATGCCACCTGAAGTGGGGGGTGACGTGGGCGGTGATGGCGACAGTGGAGAATGAGGAAGAAGTTCTGCGCAAGGCACCCTTGGAGTCCCCAGAGGGGCAGTGGGGTTGCCTTCTGTTGCCTTGCCAGGACAGCTGGACGCCCAAGAAAATCAGGACATTCCCCTTCCAACAACAAACATATGAAACTATAGACCTGGTTGCAAATGCAATTCAGCTGGCTTTGAGGAGACTGGAATTTAACACAAAAAATGCAGTTACTTCTACCATGGATAAAGCCACCTTTAAGAGCTACTATGTATATTGTTATTTAACTTTTGCTGATTGTATTTTGTATTTGTATTTTGTATTTGTATTTTATTGATGCATTTTTATATTGTATTTTATATTTGTGCTTTTTGTAAGCCACCTTGAGGGCCTTTGGCCAAAAGACATGGTATAAATAAACGAATAATAATAATAATAATAATAATAATAATAATGTTCAAATGCAACAGAAGATGCTGGGGGACAAACAATAGGAAAAGGGCTGTTCCTTCCAGAGGAAACAAAATGATGAGACTTGTGAGCCAATCCAGCAGGATTCTTATTTTTGAGTTGTGTATAGCCCACATATTTCCTAAACTGTGCAAAGACACACAGTTTCATTGTGTAACAACTGTAAATTAACAGATTGACAGGAATGGTACAGGATATAAATCCTGTATAAAAACCCGAAGAAGCAGGTTCTATCAGTGTCAGTGGCGGATAACAGGATGGAAAACAACTTATGGGGAAAGCTAGTGATGTTGGCAATGCTGCCTTGGTGAAGATGGGGCTGCAAGGTCCAGCTCCCTTCAAAGTCCCATATGTCCTGCAAAGGATTTCCTCGTTATTTGGCTGGTTGGATTTATAGCAGACCTTGATATTGATTCTTAGCTTATTAAAGGACTAATGTATGGTGGTGTTTGGGCTATGGTTCAGTTTCTTTCCAAATCATTCTTTGACTCTATGCATGGTGCATTGCCCCTTGGAATCTACCTAGCAACAAAATTCTGGGTGTATGTGACATGGTTCTTCTGGTTTTGAAATGATCTAAATTTTCTGTTCATCCACCTTCCTTTTCTTGCCAATAGTGTTGCACTTTTCTACAATTTTGGAAAATCCTGGAAATCAGACCCAGGAATAATTAAAGCCACAGAAGGACAAAAGAAAAAGACAATAGTAGAACTTGCAGAGACAGGAAGTCTGGACCTCAGTATATTCTGCAGTACCTGTTTTGTGGTATGCTTTTTTTGCTTACATGTATCTTAATGGCAACCCTAGATTAGAGTCCTAAGGCATCTTGATCCAGAGCACAAGTGAAAAGGAAATTGGGGTGCCCCTTAGATCACACAGCTTAACGAGAAGTTGCAGATGCAAAAAGAAAAGAAAATGACCTTGGGCCATGTAGATGACCACTATTTCTGGACTTTTGTTTTGTGGATTTAACTCTGTTTTATCCAGAATTTTATTATGTACGCCCCTTACAGAGTTTTGTGATTGAGAGAGAGAGAGAGAGACTCTATGCTGCCACTTCCCCCTCCATGTTGTAGCACCTGGAACTTCTTTTTTGTTCTATTTTTGTTCCATCTTTTTCTGTGAAACTGGCTTTATGTATCTCAGTACTAATACATGCATTTCTATAATGGAGATTGTTTTCATTTTTCTTTGCCTGACCCTCTTGGATGTTCTCTGTGAGAATATGAACATCAGGGGTGCTGGTGGCTGCACCAGACACCCTATAGGGTGAGAGCCTGTTGGTGGGAATGGGCTTAAATTCCCTAGGTGAGAGGTGGGAAGAGGGAGTTTGTATTGCCCCAGGTGAGAGAAAGGGTGAAATTAATGCTATTTCATTCTTTTCTGTGGCTATTGAATTGTTTTATTCCATTGGCTTGTTTTCCTGGATTAGTGGTTAGTTGAACATTTGAATGTTTTAATGAAGAGAGAATTGAGTGGTTGGTTGTAAGGAGAGTGAGCACTGAATGATTGTATATAGGAGAGGGGAGGTGTATGTTTAGATTAGTTTTGTGTAGTGTGAATGTGATTTTATGATGATGTGTGTTTCTTATTATAATGCAATTTTTATAATATATATAATGTAATTGTTACATTTTGTTGTATTTTGATGGTTTTTATATGATTTGCTTTTGTGGTTCTTCATTGTTTTACTTACGTACATAGTTCAGAGATATTTAATGCTTAATTATTTTATTTAAAATGTGGAATTAATAGCAATAGAAATAGTATTGGTTGGTTTTGAACATACTGTATTGTACATTGGTATTGTATTTCCTACATTGATTCTTTTTGTTGGGGTACGTAAACCACTTAGAGATTTCTGTTGAAATATAAGTGATATATAAATAAAATAAAATAAATAAATAAATAAAAAGATTGGGGAACTTCTGCGTGCCTTGACACATTCTTTTTAAAAGGTGGAAGGAGATGGCCAAGAAGAAGGCTTATCACCTGACATCTCTTCAAGCCA
Organism: Rhineura floridana; assembly: GCF_030035675.1. Classification (NCBI taxonomy): domain Eukaryota; kingdom Metazoa; phylum Chordata; class Lepidosauria; order Squamata; family Rhineuridae; genus Rhineura; species Rhineura floridana. Next base: position 32,126,324 of record NC_084488.1, read on the forward strand.
TCGCAGATAACCCTTTTCCTTCAATTCTAAAGCTACTGGAGGAGTCTAATCATCTCTGTTATCTTTTTGGTGCCTACTGAAGACCTCTCTCTTTCAGCAAGCCTTTTAAGTAGAGACCTGATTCCAGTCTGTGTCTGTGTTGGAATTGCTCTGTAAGATGTTTTTAAAGCTTTTTTTTTTTTTAAAGATGGTTTTAAAGATGTTTTGTTTTAATGATTTTAAAGATATTTTGTTGTAATATATTTTAACATCTGTTATTATGTTTTAGAGTGTTTTTAGTGCTTTTGTTTGCTGCCCTGGGCTTCTACTGGAAGGGCAGAATATAAATCTAATAAATAAAATAAAGTAAATAAAATAAATCAACCCTTGACATAAAGTTCAAGCAGATCCAGGACCAAATAATGCTGATTTAAGAAAAACTGAAGAAAACTCAAGGTGGGTGGTATGAACACAATCAAAGTTCTTCAGTGTGTCCATGTCTGTCAAACTCTTGCATTTTTGCTGCTGTTCTCTGGATCAATTTCAGTTCATCAGCACTCTTGATAAAATATCAAAGTTCAGTATTAAAGTATACAATCTTACTCTTTCCTTCTGTTACTTTGCATGGAGTTTGAACAGAGATATTACTAGAGCTGATCCCGATTTTCTCCAACTTTCAAGCCACATTTCAGACAAGTTTTAATTTATTATAATAATATTTTTTAAAGTCATTTGTAGCGCATTCCACATTTGGCAACTCCCCTTTTTCTCATTTTGTCAGAAATTATGGAACATAACCTTAGAAGAGATCAAGTATCTGTTTATAATGTACAGCAGATTATTTACTAGTCAGAATAGAAACAGCTTCTAACAGGGAGTATTGAGTGGGGGAGAAGACCTTTTAAATGACTATATTTATATTTTGATCAAATTGCTATTTTAGAGGAGGAAAATTGGAAGGGAAATCATGAACACTGACTCTCCAGATGGAGATAATTGGTCTCTGGAGGATGCCTCCTGGAAGCATTATACATAATGGAAACAGATTCATAACAGTTTAGTATGGGCCACAACACTGTATGAGTCAAAGGGCAACCAACTCCAGGTCTGGGTTGGGGAGCCTTGGAAGAATAATAATAATCCCAGACCCAAGACTTCTGGGCTTTCTTTCTAGAGGAAATTCAATAATCCTGCACAAGGGAAACAGGCATCAAAACCTGCACATTACTTGGGAAAGGCCAGCAAAATGTCACTCAAGTAATCAACAAATTAAGAGTTTCTGCAGAAGAAAGAAGGCCACAGTATACACTACAGTTAAAGTACCAGTGTAGATTCAAGATTTTATATTTTTCTCCTATATCCTTCCCTAGCTTCCTGATTAAATATCATTTTCCCTCCAGAAAGAATATCCCTCACTGTTGAGTGATGTTTATATGTTTGTGATTGATTAGTACCCATGCAATTACTCATAATAAAGACATTATCGCCACAAAATATTCTCAAGACTATCACCAAGGCTATAATTACAGGATTCTTTCAGGAAAGCTGTAACAATTAAATCAGTATACAATCAATAAATATTTGTACTGCAGGTATACCCTCCGTATGATCCTGCATCAACCAAGAGCCAGTGAGTCTTACATCCTGAACCAATAATTGTTTCCACAACTGGTCAATAAGAGAACCTAGAATTCCAGTGCTAGGCTCTGTTGTCTTTCATAATCAATAGTCCTGTGTCTTAACCAGGCCTTTGTTTTGGAGCTAGAGAAAGATCCAGCAAATCTACCGAGAAAATGTTAGTTATAGCTAAGCTCTTTTGTTAAAATATTGATTTTTAATTTGTTATATTTTATGTGTTTTTGTTCAGATATGGTGTAAGATGTGTTGACCAATAATTTAAGCAGAGCTGAAATATAGTTAATAATTTTTCTTTATCAATCCAGAAACTGGGGGCTGTCCACCAAATATGCCTACCAGACGCTAGTACTTGGTGAAGCTAGCCTAGCACAACTTTCAAGGTGTTGTCCAATAAGTTTTGATTTGTAGATGCTCCATAGTTGTTGTATAATGTAGCTCTCTTGGATCATATTCTTTTGGGGATAGCTGCTCGCCATCTCTAGAGCTATCCGCTTGGATTTAGGGGGTGCTTCCAGCAGAAAAAGTCTTTTGGGAATAAATACACACTCTGCACCTTCACTGATCTGTTGAAGGGGGGGAAAGACATGTAGAATTTAGAATAAACTTTACACTGCTTCCCGACAATACAAATAATCAAATATATGGTCTGCCTTGCAGTTAGTTTCCTGGGCAAGTTACTTGTCTTTCCCTGTCTCATAAGTTTAGGTTCTCAGCTTTTCTTCTGGAAAATGGGTATTTTGTTGTGCTTTGTGGAGTCAAATGTATAGTTTGGTATTTGGTGCTCAAGCCAACATTTGCCTTGTACTCAGTTTCTTTGTCCTCTGTGACTAGGCTGATCCCTACAGCAACAGTCACTGTTTGGTGATTATATCTGTCCTCATTTTGTAGTGATGCCTGTGGCAGCTTCCCAAATTTCAGAATGTGCCCATGGGTCCAAAAGGTTAACAACCCACATTCTAATCTGTATACCTATCTACATGCCAAAATAATGAGGCATGTTTAAATTTAGTTTACAAGGACAACATTGAAAAGATTATCACCAATAAAATTAAGAGTAATCTTACCAAAAGCTTCCATTTCTTATCAAGAAAACAACTGCCTTAACAAACAATATATGTCTGTGTTCAGGTTAAATCAAGGACTGGTACAGATGAAATGTTACTGGCCTGCGAACTGACCACAGGACTATGCATTCTTTGTACCCCATCCCCTCTTGTGAATTCCCCTTGCCTAGTCTAAAACATGATGAAAAGTTATGTCGGCATCAGGCACCAACCAGATTTTTCTTTTTAACAAGAGATTTTAAAACATCTTCAAATCCTGGTTACAAATCTTGGTTAACAAGCAACTCTAGTTAACATTAACATAAGTGAGCGATCCAGCCCTTAGCTCCAAGGTGGAGAACCTCTTTCAGCTTGAGGGCCACATTACCTTATGGGCAGCCTTCCAGGTTTCTTCCTCTGTGGAGAGGTTGTGCCCAGTCCAGGCATTGGACTCATTATTGCGGCTTAGGGGCCAGTTGTGTGGGCCCCTCTTTTGTCATCAGGATGGTCAATCTTTGACTAAGGTTTCAGTTTTGGACCATCACCATACAGGCCTTGTCAGGTTTGGGTCTTGATCCTGGGCAGTTTGGCACACATTCCTTCAGAATTGGTGTGGCTTCTACCTTGGCTACTTGGGCTTCAGGAGCACTGACATACAGGCAGTGGGGTACTGGAGATCAGGCGCTTTCCAAGCTTATGTGAGGCCAATCAAGGGTGGATGTTCCACTAGTGAGGGCCTTGTTAATTGTTGTTTTTGTTTTAACAGGTTGGAGGGTGCTGGAGAGAGTGAAGGTACTCATATGTGGACACAGCATGGTGTTCTGGACCAAGAGGGCATCGTAGACCAGGCATGGAACCCAGTTGAGGCTCAGCCATTATGCTTTGGTCCAATGGCTGGGTAGACGTGGCATGCTGTGGGAACGCCTCCTACCAACAATTTTTTATCCTTCATTGGTGCGGTACCCTCCTCAGGTTTTGACTATACATTTGGGAGGCAATGACCTGGGGTTGTTGAAGGGCATGGCCCTCATCATACAGGCTTGCCTTGATTTTGAGGTCATACTAGCCAGTGGCCTGGGACCTTGATTGTTTGGTCTGTCATCCTGCCTAGGAAGATTTGGAGGATAGGAATCAACCCTAGGAGCCTGAACAAGGGTCAAAAGAAACTAAATAGGGAGGTCCGGCTTGCTCTTGCTGACTGGCAGGGCAGAGGTGAAGTGTGGCAGGGCTGATCTTTACTGGCCAGACAGTGTTCATATGTCTGACTTGGGTAATAATCTGCTTCTGACTGATCTGCAGAGTGCCATGCATGAAATTATTGGATGCAGGTGGGAAGAGACTAAGCTAATACTTGTCCTCTTATGTGGCAGATGTGTGGGAATTTCACAGGGGGTAGGGCTTGGTGACCACCCTTAGTCACCTTTTAAGGTGAAAGGTGAGATCTGAGGCTTGCCTTACGGGTTGGTGAGGCCTGTTGGCAGGATAAAGCTCACCTTTGAGGCTAACTTGTAACACCCACTCAGAGTTGTGAGGCCCTGGGAGGGGATGGAGCAAGAAGGCCTTCCCAACCACCCTGTGGGGTTGGGGCTGGAGAAAAGGGACTGAGCTTGGATCACCCCCTTTCCCATGGCAGGATGTCCTCTCCCGATTGGTTAAGAGTTCTGTCCCACACTTTATCTCTGCAGATCATTTTGCATAATCAATCACTTAATTGGCTTTATCTAATTAAATGTGGCCCTTGTTTTACCTACATGTCACCTTGTCTTGCCTCTTCATTTCCTGTGGCTGTATAGGTCAGAGGTTTTTTACACACTCTCACACAACTCTCTGTCCTCCATCCAAGCAAGCAAATTCCATTATCACAGTTCAAGAACACGTTGCAGAGAGCAGGGCAGTAACAGACAAAGCCTTGAGAGAGTGTGTATGTGTGGCCTGAGGAGTGTCCTGAGGTAGCCTGGAGGGTCGCATGCATCCCCTGGGCTTGAGGTCCCCACCCCTACTTTAGCATAATTCAAGTGCTTTAATTTAACTGATTTGTACATTGGGGTCTTAAATACATATGTGATCATATACCAAGTTTCTGCAGTGAGCCAACATATAGATGCCAAATATGATATAAACATATATAAAAAGTATGTTAGCTTTTCTTTTCAAAAGGTTATGTCTTCCTACTGACATATTTTTAGTTTGCTATTTCACAATATGTAGCTGTAATGCATTGGTTAGGGTTTAAAGTATAGTTACTCAGCAATATGGCTAAAAATATCCCATTAGGGAATGCACGTAAGTGAGGTTTGGACTGAAGCTTTGGTATGTTCTGCCTTATTTGAATGTACTACCCAGTTTTTAAGTGGATCTGGAAAGATACAACTGTGGCACTTAAGCTTATACTCTCGAGCCAGTAGCACTTTCTATATTTTCTTCAGTACATTGCTTGTTCACCATTAGTTTCATAAATTTATGAGACAGAGGAAGCAGTTATATGGTGAGCACTGTATAGATTTTCTTTCAAAAAGGACAGATATGTGATCAGTCAAATGTAACTGACTGAGGAGTACAAAACAAAGTAATAAGAAATAATAAAGGATGGCTAGTCATTTTTAGAACAAACACTACAGCTACAAAAATAATTTAATTCAAAAAGAATTAAATTATATGAGCGTGATGATGATCCACTCCAATTGTCCTTGTGATGATTGTGGGAGGGGAGGTGAATTGCATCAGAGAAACAGCAAGAGATTGCTTAACCTTTTCCCACATTCTGCTTTCCCCTCAAAATCTACCTCCTACAGCCACATTTATTCCCACTAGGGATGTGCTTGAATTTCACAAAAGTTGAATATGACACCAGATTTCCTATTTATTTGTTGTTGTTGTTTGTCCTTGTGGATCAGGTTTTTTTCTAGTGTTTTTTTTTGCAGCTGAAGTGGATTCTTCTTAAAATTTGCCTCAAAAATATCGATATTGATATTGTCCACAAAATATCAATATTAATATTATGAGGGAAATATCAATATTAATACTGCTATTTTGTGGAAAATATCAACATTAATATACATATTTGAGGCAAGTTTTAAAAAGTAATTTATGAAAAAATATGAAAAATGATATTTTTAAAAATATTGATATTAACATTGATATCTTTTGCAGAAAAAACCCAAATCGGTATTTATCACAAATAGCAAATACTGTTCCCATATGAAGGGGTACCAGCAGGAAGTTTGATGGAGCAAAAATCGAACCGGCACTGAAATGTGGATCTCATCCCTAATTCCCACTGGGATTTCAGAATCGTTTACCGTGCAAACACAGGTTTGGAAAGGGGTCGTTTAAACGAAAAACCAGGCTACTGTTACTTTCATTTGCATGTAATGTAAAATTAGACAGTTAGGGATCATTGAAGTCACTGGCTAAACCCAGCATTGGGGAGGGGGGAGAAAATCCTTGTCTACAATTCTTTGTGATGCTCCATTTGTAAGAACTAAATTAAACCCTTTTGCCTGGAGAGTATAATTTTCTCAATTTGAGGTTGAGACAGCTGGTTCACAGCCTTAATATTAAAATGATTAAAAAAGATTCAATAAGGCATACGGAGGAAAAGGTCAACATTTTTCTTATACTGGTAATTTCTTACCAAACTGAGCTGAAGGCCACAGAATCTGTCCATTATTTCTGCCAATCCCTATAATGAAAAATATACACTTTAAGAAGATGGATAGGTTCATGCTAAAGACAACTTACTTACTTTTCCAATGTAAATCTTTCAGAATAGTGCCTGCCAAATTATCCAATCTACCCCTATAAAATGTCTGGCCTGTGAGACTAATTAGGCCCATGAGTAGGGTTGCCAGGTTGGAAACATCCCGAAACCTGAGATGTCATGGGGCGGGCCCTAGTGATGTCATAAAGCATGATACATTAAGTGTCAACCACAGTTGCTTGGAGCATACCATTTAAACAAAAAAATGAATGCCTTTCCTGTCCAAAACACCTTCTCTCGACTTCTGTGCAAGAACCCAGTAAATTCTTTGCAAACTTCAAGAGATGGACACCTAGGGATATTGGGAGGGGTGTGTGGAGAGAGAGAGATAGGTTCTCTAAAGGACTGTCCTGTTTACTTGCCGCCCTGGGCTCCTGCTGGGAGGAAGGGTGGGATATAAATATAATAATAATAATAATAATAATAATAATAATAATAATAATAATAATAATAATAATAGAACATTAACACTAGCTCCACCAAATAATATAAATTAATGAATTATTAAAATCACTAATTGCATCTTAGAGGAATACAGGAGCATGAAATATGGTCTATCCAGATAATAAATCCAATCTCTTGTACAAATACCTGGAAGTTCAGATTTGATGAAGATCAAAGTACTGCAGGAATTATTTTAGGTAACTGTAATAATCCTTAGGAGAAATAGTTCTTCCACTATACACACCATGTTGTACATTCCCATTACCCTCTGCTTAAGCCAATAACATTTTTCTAAATCCTGTGATGTTAAAATCTAAAGCTCTCCTATAAAATTTTACTACATTTTACAAATGATATATTATAGATTAATTACAGAACTTCTGAAATATATCTTCCTTATGCTGGAAGCACTAGTAGTCTCATTTAAAAATCCCTTCACTTTTTACATTTTCTAGGTTTATTCACTGTCCCACACATGCTTCTTATTTTAAAATGTGTTGTCCTAGAGTGCTCCAAGCACTAGAGGCCTAAAGCCAAGTATGGAACACATCTCTTCTAGTCTAGCACCGGAAAGCACACCAGGGCAGTTGTTCCGAAGAGTCTACAAACCTATAATAATGATAGATATGCCATGCATTAATTAGTGCATGGTGTGTGCATCACCAGTGGCATCTTAAGGCAAACCCAGAGGCCGTGTACCCGAGCCTCAGTGTATGAGGTGCAGTCAATGAAGGGGGGGCATAGGGAGCTTCCTGCCACCAAGTCAAGCCATTGGGTACATTATTATTATTATTATTGTTGTTGTTGTTATTGTTGTTGTTACTATTATTATTACTATTATTATTATTATTATTATTAACATTTGTATACCGCCCCATAGCCAAAGCTCTCTGGGCGGTTTACAACAATTAAAAACAAATATACAAATTTAAAAACACTTTTTAAAAAAACAACAATTTTTTGTCGTATATAACTTATTTTATACCCTGCTTTTCCAGCCAGAGATGTCCAAGAGAATAAAAAAGTAGAAAAACAATTCCACTTTGGGGGGGGGATATAAGCTTAGTGGTAGGTCACATGTGTTACACAGAAAAAAGCCTAGATTCAATCCCTGGCATCTCCAAGTATGATTGGGAAAGACTTCTGTTCAAGAGCTGGGACCAGTCAGTATAGATGATACTGGCTAGACCTATGGCCTGACTAATAAGACAGCATTCTTGTTCCACATAATTACAATACAATTTCAACAACACAAATAAGACAGACAAAATGCATTTAAAAGATTTTAAAATGCCTTCTGGAACAGAAGTCTTCAAGAGGCAATGAAAAGTGATTAAAGTGGGCATAAATTGCATCTTTCTGGGAATAGAATCCAAATGAAACTGGAAATGCTGGCAATACATGTGTGGTGTTAGGAATCCTTCACTAGCCTAAATGTGACTAGAAAGAGACAGATGAGAACAGTTCAGTGCCCTCTTCTGAGCAAGAGAGAAAGAAGAAACCCCAGGGAAGGGGGGGAAAGAATGAAAGGAGGAAGGGAAGAAAAAAGGGGTCTTTTTCAAACCTCACTACCCTTGAGCATTCTGTGAATCTCTTTTTCATCCCTGAAAGTCTTCTTTGTCACACACACCCTGGCAAGATTTGTTTGCAAGAGAGGGAGGAATTATTTTATTTATTATTTCTTCCACTCCCCCTTTTTGCAGTTAAGTTGCAGCACATAAAGCCTGGGATGAATCTCAGTGGCTCCCTCTCTCTCCCCTCTAAACTAGTAAAATCATCAGTCTGTGAGTTAAGGGGGTGGAGACCTGGACAAATTTCAAAAAATTTGCCAAGGACCCCCAACGAAGGGAAAAGCAGCATGCGTATGTGTAAAACACAAGTGTATAGGACGACTATCAATTATTAAAGGATTACATCATTGTAGTCATTATCACTCTCTCCCACAACATGCTACAAAACATTATCTAATTGATCTTCTCACAAACACAATGCATTTCCCTCAGGGGTTATCAAATGTTCCTTTGAATAAAATGGCATTCCCTTTTTTTTTAAAGGAACATTTTGTATTCCACAACATCTCGGCTACATAGAACCTAAAAGGCAACAGCCCTTGTTTCAGAAAACCCCAGCTCTAAAGAGGCATCATCTCTAACGTGCCCGTTTTGAAAATCCTGTCATATGGCAACACCGTCACCAGCAGGGTCACAACAAGGGCCAATCCACAGAGCAGACAGCAATAATCAGTTCTCTGCTTTGATGGCATTTCTGCACACACAACATCCTATAAATCTAAGAAATGATTTTCTTCTGAAATTCCTTGCTCCGTTCCATTATCCAACATATGTTTGCAATATGATCTCTGGTGCCTCTTCCCTTTCTAAAACCAGCTTGGATGTCTGGCATTTCTCACTCCATATATGGTGAGAGCCTTTGTTGTAGAATCTTGACCATTATTTTACTTGCATGGGATATTAAGGCAATAGTTTGATAATTACTGCATTCCCTGGGATCCCCTTTCTTTGGAAGTGGGATATATATTGAACGCTTCCAGTCTGTGGGCCATAGTCTAGTTTTCCATATTTATTGACAATTTTTTTCCAAAATTTGGACAGATTCAGTTTCAGTAGCTTGTAGCAACTCTATTGGTATGCCATCTGTTCCTGGTGATTTGTTTCTTCCAAGAATTTTAAGAGCAGCTTTCACCTCACATTCTAAAATTTCTGGTTCTTCATCATATAGTTCCTCCGTGAATGAATCTGTCATCCTTGCATCTCTTTTGTAGAGTTCTTCAGTGTATTGCTTCCATCTTCCTTTTATTTCATCTTGGTCAGTCAGTGTGTTCCCCTGTTGATTATTCAACATCCCTGCTCGTGGTTTAAATTTCCCTTTCAGTTCTCTAATCTTTTTGAATAGGGCTCTTGTTCTTCCCATTTTGTTGTCTTTTTCTATTTCTATACAATAACTATTGTAATAGTTTTCTTTGTCCCTACGTACTAGTCGTTGTATAGCTGCATTTAGGGTTCTGACTGTGTTTCTATCTCCTCTTGCTTTTGCTTTCTTTCTCTCTTTAACCATTTTAAGAGTTTCTTCAGTCATCCATTGAGGTCTTTCTGTCTTTTTAACTAGAGGTACTGTCTTTTTGCATTCTCCCCTGATAATGTCTCTGACTTCACTCCATAGTTCTTCTGGTTCTTTGTCAATCTGTTCCTTATTTGATCTTTATATTCTTCTGGGATGTTATTTAAATTGTATTTTGGCATTATGATTGCTTTGTTGTTCTTTAGTTTTACTCTAATTTTTGATACAATCAGTTCATTATCTGTACCGCAGCCTGCTCCTGGTCTTGTTTTCACAAAAAGTATGGAACTTCTCCATCTTCTGCTACTAATTATATAATCTATTTGATTCCTATATTGACCATTTGGTAATGTCCAAATCACAATGTTACAAACAAATAAGATGTCACAAACAAATAAGGTGAGAGCAATGCCGTCAGAAGTCTAGACCAAGAGGCTAGACTCCTAGCAAGGGCACCTAAGGCGGAACGGTCAAAGCTGAGACACCAGACTAAGATACAGTAGGGCCCCGCTTTACAGCGCTTTGCTTTACAGCAATTCGCTAATACAGCTGTCTCAATTAGATGCAATTAGACTAAAGCCCCACTCATATGGCGCTTGTTCCGCTTTTACAGTGGTTTTCAGGCATCGCGCGCCATTCTATTCAATGAGTTTTGCTTTACAGCATTTTTCGCTTTACAGCAGGGGTCCAGAACACAACCCACCGTATGAATGGGGCCCTACTGTACATCCAAACTTAGAGGAAGGCAATGGTAAACCACCTCTGAATACCTCTTACCACGAAAACTCTATGAACAGAGTATCCAAAATGCAACACGAAATAGTGCTGGAAGATGAGACCTCCCAGGTCAGAAGGCACTCACCGAGCTACTGGGGAAGAACAAAGGACAAGTCCGAGTAGCGCTGTGACTAATGATGCAGCTGGGTCAAAGCTGCGGGAAGCCCAGAGGTTGATGTGCACAGATGCGAAAGGAGAGTCTGGAGTTGTACGATGCACACAATAGGAACATGGAATGTGAGAAGCATGAACCAGGGAAAATTAGAAATTGTCAAGCAAGAAATGGAACGTATCAACATTACAATACTTGGCGTGAGTGAATTAAAATGGATGGGAATGGGACACTTTCAATCAAGCAACTACAAAATATTTTATGCAGGAAAGAAGAAATGGGGTTGCTTTAATAGTGAGAAGTGATGTAGCAAAAGCAATTAGGAGCTACAATGCAAGGTCTGAGTGAATGATATCAATGAGATTAAATGGGAAACCTGTTAACATAGCCATCATCCAAGTCTATGCTCCAACAGCAGACGCAGAAGAAGAGAAATTAGAGAGATTTTACACAGAAGTACAGGAGGAAATTGATCACACATCAAAACAAGATGTTACTGGAATGCAAAAGTAGGGAACAGAGAAGAACTAGGAATTGTTGGGAAATGGGGCTTAGGAGACAGAAATGAAGCAGGAGAAAGACTTATTGAATTCTGTGAAGAAGAAGCCCCATGCTAAGTACTTATTGTCTCCCACAGCAAATCTTCAAACTCTGATCAATTGGAGCAATTTTTAAAATACACATTTTCTTTCCCTCTCAGCAGGTTTGTGAAACTGAGATACTTACAAAAATATCACTTTGTTGAAGAGTCCTAATCTTTAGGAATCGGGGAGGTAATGAAGCTACCTGTTGTGAAAAGAAAAATGTGGCAAATGAAGCAATAGGCTAACCACTTACTAGTGATGCAAATGCAAACTAGGAAAGGTTAACCACTAAGGGCTTTGCTTTGACTGAACTGAGAGAGAAGCAGGAAAGGTAACTACAGTATCACTGAATATGCTAGAAGAAAATTTGTGTTATTTTATTTGCTATAATTAACAGGGAGGAAATGCCTTTGGGATGAAAGAGAGTAATAAAGTTTTAGCTTTCTGCGGAGGAAGACACATGCAGTTGTAAGTAAGTGAGACTTATAATTTGTATTCTATGTTAAAAATATTAATTCTGTGGCAAACTAATCCAAATTCAGCACAAGAAAAGCTGAATTGTGTGACCTGTAAAATGTAAGTGAAGCACATTTATATACTTGTTTTCTATAACTGAGTCACTAATTCTTCAGGTCATGTGGTGGGCAGGGAAAGAGACTATGTAGAACTCTGTAGCCATTAACACTGATTATTAGAAATCTTTTTTTCCCTAGCCACCTCTTTGGTTCATGATATTCACCAATTATACTCTCATTATTAAAGCTTTTATAGCCATAAGGTTTAGACACTTTTGTTTAAGAAAAAGGAGAAATTCTTAGAAGCTGAAATCTACATCCAATGCCACATTGCTAGTGTTTGCAGAATCACGGGATAGACAGATATCACTGAAGTATTCACAATCTTCTGCAGAATATAACCTAGTATGAGATATTTCTTTGAGCTTTCATGAATACATACATTTTAAAAAAATTAAAAGAAAGTGAGCATAGTTATTGCCCAGATGATCAGCCTGTTAATAGGTGGCAATCTGTAGCACATATAATTAAAATATCTGGAAATTGCCATGACTATAAGGGGAAGCTCTATTTCCAGAGTTCAATCAAGACACATCACTTTGAAGAGGTAAATGTCTTCCCCTATCCAACTTAGCAAGGTACAACAATGTGTATGGACTATCATCCAACTTTAGCCCATATATAGCCATCACTGGAGATCCAGTGCCTGCAAGGGAGGAGGACCATCACTGCCCAGGGAGGGAGAGCCATCTGCCTGCTTTGCTGCTGCTGCTGCTGGATAACATCTCTGCTCTCTCCTTCTTGGGCTCCTGCTCTGCACGTGGGCACCTTGCAGGACCAGGCTCCAGGTACTCAGCCAGCTGTGCCTGATACTGTTCCACCTGTCCCTTCTCTGGAGGGGATATATAAGCCGGCTGGCTGAGGGGGCTTGGGAGATCCAGTGCCTGCAAGGGAGGAGGACCATCACTGCCCAGGGAGGGAGAGCCATCTGCCTGCTTTGCTGCTGCTGCTGCTGGATAACATCTCTGCTCTCTCCTTCTTGGGCTCCTGCTCTGCACGTGGGCACCTTGCAGGACCAGGCTCCAGGTACTCAGCCAGCTGTGCCTGATACTGTTCCACCTGTCCCTTCTCTGGAGGGGATATATAAGCCGGCTGGCTGAGGGGGCTTGGGAGATCCAGTGCCTGCAAGAGAGGAGGACCATCAGTGCCCCGGGAGGGAGAGCCATCTGCCTGCTTTGCTGCTGCTGCTGCTGGATAACATCTCTGCTCTCTCCTTCTTGGGCTCCTGCTCTGCACGTGGGCACCTTGCAGGACCAGGCTCCAGGTACTCAGCCAGCTGTGCCTGATACTGTTCCACCTGTCCCTTCTCTGGAGGGGATATATAAGCCGGCTGGCTGAGGGGGCTTGGGAGATCCAGTGCCTGCAAGGGAGGAGGACCATCACTGCCCAGGGAGGGAGAGCCATCTGCCTGCTTTGCTGCTGCTGCTGCTGCTGCTGCTGGATAACATCTCTGCTCTCTCCTTCTTGGGCTCCTGCTCTGCACGTGGGCACCTCGCAGGACCAGGCCCCAGGTGGCGCTTTTCCCGGGAAGAAGAATGGTTTGAGAGCTGCGTTGGTGCGCATGGAGCACGGGACTGTGGTTGTTGTGTAGACCTGAATGGAATGAGTGGATGTTTGTATGACTGTATGTTGTGAGTGTGTGTGTATTTTTATTTTATTTTATTTTATTTTTATTTTATTATGTGCCTGGGCGGGAGGATAGGGTATTGGGAGGGGGGACCAGAGGGGGCCCCTGTTAGCGTAGTGACGGGTAATGGGAGGTATGGCATTGTGAGGAGGACATGCCGGTTGAGGGGAACTCGGCCCAGACAATTGGTGGCTGTACCGTGTTCCGGTCCTCCCCACATCCACAGGATTGCTGGTAGTTCTATCAGCCAACTCTCGGATCTCCAGTTGCTGCTGCTTAATGCCAGATCGGTAAATAATAAAGCTTCCCTCATCCATGATTTAATTGTGGATGAGGCGGCTGATCTGGCGTTTATTACTGAGACATGGGTGAGCGATCTGGGAGGCATTAATCTCTCCCAGCTGTGCCCACCTGGGTACTCGGTTCAGCATCTGGGTAGATCCGAGGGTCGGGGAGGGGGAATCGCTGTGGTCTATAGAAGTTCCATCCCTCTCATTAGGCACCCTATCCAGGTAGCTAATGGTCTGGAGTGTCTCCATATTACGTTGGGCCAGCGAGACAGACTGGGAATACTGTTGGTGTACCGTCCACCCTGCTGCCCAACAGCCTCCCTAACTGAGCTGACGGAGGTGGTCTCAGGTTTGGTGTTGCGATCCCCCAAATTTATGGTATTGGGGGATCTCAACATTCATGCCGAGACCGCTTTGTCTGGGGCGGCTCAGGACTTCATGGCCTCCATGACAGCCATGGGGCTGTCTCAATTTGTTACTGGCCCTACGCATATTTCGGGGCACACTCTAGACTTAATTTTTGCTACTGGAGCAGGGGATAGTGATCTGGGAGTGAGGGATTTTACATCTATTCCTCTGTCATGGACAGATCATCGCCTATTGAGGTGTAGGCTCACAATGTTTTCTCCCCTCTGCAAGGGTGGAGGACCTATTAAGATGGTCCGCCCCCGGAGACTAATGAATCCTGAAGGTTTTCAGAAGGCTCTGGGGAGTTTTCCGGCTGATAAAACTGACGCTCCTGTTGAAACCCTGGTCAATCTGTGGAATACGGAAATGACCCGGGCAGTTGACACGATCGCCCCGGTGCGCCCTCTCCTCTGCAGAGCTCAATTGGCTCCGTGGTTTACCCCGGAGCTAAGAGTGATGAAGCAAGAAAGGAGACGGCTTGAGTGCAAATGGAGACGAACTCCCGACGGCTGTGGTCTTGCACTTGTGAAGATCTCTACCAAGCTCTATGTGAAGGCGGTGAGGGCAGCGAAGAAGCAGTACTTTGCTGCCTCCATTCAGTCATCTTCTAACCGCCCAGCGGAACTTTATAAGGTTGTTCGGGGACTTTTACACTCTGGTCCTCAGAACGCAATAATACCATCAATAGCCCGCTGTAATGAGTTTGCGAGACACTTCCAAGATAAGATCGCAAACATCCGCCGGGACCTTGACTCCAATATTGTAGCAGTTGAGCCTAATGAGGTGTCCGGAGCACAGTCCTGTCCTGTTTTATTGGATGAATTTCAGTTGGTTCAGCTCGAGGACGTGGACAAGGTGCTTGGACAGGTGCGGGCGACCACTTCTGCTCTGGATCCTTGCCCCTCATGGCTAATAAAAGCTAGCAGGAACGGAACAGACGGATGGGCCAAGGAGGTGATCAATGCCTCTTTACGAGAGGGAGTGGTACCACCCTGCCTGAAACAGGCAGTGGTGAGACTGCTCCTAAAGAAAACCTCCTTGGACCCTGAAAATCTTGACAACTATAGACCGGTAGCAAATGTTCCGTTCCTGGGCAAGGTTTTAGAGCGTGTGGTCGCTCACCAGCTCCAGGCTCTCTTGGATGAAACTGATTATCTGGATCCATGTCAATCGGGCTTTCGGCCGGGGTTTGGTACAGAAACAGCCTTGGTCGCCCTGTATGATGACCTCTGTCGGGAGAAAGACAGAGGGAGTGTAACTCTGTTGGTTCTCCTTGATCTCTCAGCGGCTTTTGATACCATCGACCATGGTATCCTTCTGGGACGTCTTGCGGACTTAGGAGTTGGAGGCACTGCTTGGCGGTGGCTGTGCTCCTACCTCAAGAATCGTCTCCAGAAGCTGGTGCTTGGGGAGCATTACTCGAGTCCCTGGATACTCCAATATGGGGTCCCACAGGGTTCAGTTCTGTCCCCCATGCTCTTTAATATCTATATGAAGCCGCTGGGCGAGGTCATTAGGAGATTTGGAGTGCGTTTCCAGCAATATGCTGATGATACGCAGCTCTACTTCTCCTTTTCATCTTCTTCAGGTGAGGCTGTTAATGTACTAAACCACTGCCTGGCCGCGATAATGGACTGGATGAGAGCTAATAAACTGAGACTCAATCCTGACAAGACTGAGATGCTGTTGGTGGGAGGGCTCTCTGCCCAGATGGTTGATGCCCGACCTGCCCTAGATGGGGTTACACTCCCCCTAAAGGAGCAGGTCCGTAGTTTGGGGGTCTTATTAGATCCGCTCCTGTCACTGGAGGCTCAAGTAGCCTCGGTGGCACGGAATGCGTTCTACCAGCTTCGGCTGGTAGCCCAACTACGACCCTATCTGGATAGGGAGAACCTTGCCACAGTTATCCATGCTCTGGTAACCTCTAGATTGGACTACTGTAATGCACTCTACGTAGGGTTACCTCTGAAGACGGTTCGGAAACTTCAACTGGTGCAGAATGCTGCGGCCAGAGTTCTTACTGGGACAAAAAAATTTGATCATATAACACCTGTCCTGGCCCAGCTGCACTGGCTACCAATATGTTTCCGGGCCAGATTCAAAGTGTTGGTTCTTACTTATAAAGCCCTTAACGGCATCGGACCGCAATACCTGGCGGAACGCCTCTCCCGCTATGTACCTACCCGGTCGCTGCGCTCGACGTCGAAGGCCCTTCTCCATGTCCCAACGCATAGGGAGGCACGGAGAACAATAACTAGAGCTAGGGCCTTCTCAGTGGTGGCCCCCGAACTATGGAACGCCCTCCCTGATGAGATACGCCTGGCGCCTTCTTTGCTATCTTTTCGGCGCCAGGTAAAGACCTATCTCTTCGCCCAGGCATTTTAAAAATTTTAAAATTTGAATTTAAAATTGAAAATTTTTAATTATGTTTTATTGTGTTTTTGTATTTTAACCTGTTTTATTATGCTGTGCACCGCCCTGGGAGCTTATTGCTATAGGGCGGTCTAAAAATGTAATAAAATAAAATAAAATAAATAAATAAATCACTGCCTCCATGTATGGGCCTGCCTGTCCTTGCTTTCCTTCCTACCTTTTTTGCCACCTAGCAAAAATACGATCCTATATCAGTGAGCTAATTAGTAAGTCTATCAAGGAAATCAATTAAGTGAATTTTAACTGATTAACTGATATGCAGCAATCCTATGGACATGTCTACTCAGTAGTAAGAACTACTGAATTCAGTCCATTTATGGCAAGGTAAGTGGCTACAAGATTGTTTCCTAAACATAAATGTCATAAATGTATAAATGACTAAACTAGCCTTTGTCAAGGTGATGCCCTCCAGATATTTTGAACTACAACTCCCATCAGTCCCAGCCAATATGGCTGGATGGATTAAATCATCCTTGTTTTTTAGAAGTTCAATTTATGTTGCAGCATCACCCATCTTAGAAGAGGCATTCCCTCCTGCGTGAGGCTAGAGAAAAGTGTATTTTCTATTTACTTATTTAGAAAAAAGGATTTAAAGACTACTGAATTAGAAAATTCTGTAAAATTATTAATAAAACACAGTTAAAATCAGTAAAACTGTTAAAAACAAAAAAAAGTTAACAATTGCTCTTTTAAAAATTAGGTAACTAAATTGTATGTCTGGAAGGTCTGCTGAAATAAAAAAAGTTTTATTTTTCTAAGATAGTGCCTGGCATCTGTAGCTTCTTCTATAAAAGCTATTCACGGTTCTAATAAAATATGTTGACAAATTAACTGGTGATTCTTTTTGCCAATTAAAAAGGTTTTAATTGACTAATCTAGCTGACTAATCTATTAAAAGTCACAGTCTTACTATTTTGAAGCACTGCCTGAGGACCTAAGGCTGAGGGGGAGAGGAGAAGGGAGTGTGGAAGAGAACCTAATCATCATGTTGCCGGGTAGTTAACAATGACTTTTGGTTCTGCATGGTTAATTTTAAATCAAGCACTTCATGCTTTCTCTTTACTTTTACAAAGCAGGCAATGTTACCTTTACTTCTGTCTTCCTACGAATTCTCTTTATACCATTATCATATTTTCCTTCTGAACCTGTGGGGAAAAAGAGATAGAGAACTCTGATTACCAGAAGTCTAGGCTCCCAACTGCAGCGGAGCCTCTGTCTGTGTCCATGGAAGAGACAGGGTAGGGACCAGAGGACCTGTCACATGTGCAGCCTGTGGTGTTGGCTGGCATTCAATTGGCCATGCATTAAGCTTGGTTCTCTATGCCATCTTATACCATTCTGTGAGGCTTCTCAGGGCCTGTGGAAAGGGAGTCCTTATGGCCAAATTTGCCATTCCATTTTCTGCCTGTGCACCTCCCCCCCATTTCAATCTGCTATTTGTGGAGCGTTCCAGTGCATGCACAGCATTGGAGGCATTTAGTACCTTTCTAGAATGGGTGGTCAAACACTGCAATAGACCCTACACACTGGTAAAAAAACAAAAAGCATATGTTATGGGAACTATAACCACTCTTCAGTCATCTTAACTTTATCTGCTAGTTTATGTCTCTGGGCAGAATATTTTATACCCACCTAGCCACCTGGGCCATAGCAATCATGATGGCCCCACACCATCACATACAGATCACCACTAGGGGCATGAAAGAAGTCTTAATGCATTTACTGGGGTTTGCATTTGGCAAGACAAGATGGAGCTAGAGGTAGACCTGCAGATCCAGTTGGACACATCAGGCAGCCTGGTGTAATGGGCCATCTCAGACAATGGCATAAAATATACCTAAATTATGCTGAAATCATTTACATCTGCTTATATTTGTTTAGAATATGCTTAAGATTTGCTTAGAATATGCTTAAGATTTGCTGAAATAGCCTATAAAGTCTGCTTCAAGCATAAGAACCAAATGGTAAGAAAGTAGTCTAAAACTGCCCCCCCTTTTCCTCCATCTTGTGATTAAAGCTGTAGTTTTCCTATGAAAACGGCTGGAACACATAGAGATAGGACACATAGGCAGGCAGCCAACACTCAATTGGCGTTTTTAGGAGGAAGTTCTTTATATGGTATGGTTAACACCAACACATTCTATTCTACTAGTAGTTTACATTGAGCATTCTTGCCATCTCTAGAAGAAGGCAGAAAAGTCACTAGTGCCGCCTCTAGTAGACAGCACAACTGATAAGGCCATGGGAACAAGTTTTCTCTATGATAAGAAAGAGTATAAAAGGCCATGTCTTAAAGCACTCATTACCCCTCAGCTCTGCTGGAGTGGGGGGATGAAGAATGCAGGAGAACCATCCATCTGTGACATCTAATGGGTGACATGTATTTCTATGTACTTTGTAACTTTGGCTTTGTAATATGACTTTAGAGTTTAATTCAGTCCTTCATCTATTGTACCTTGTTTTAACTAAGATGTGCCTTCAGAGTCTTTTACTTTGATGTTAAATGGATATCCAGCAACTTGTTTCATGCTGATAGATATTTCTATTTTTCTGTTTCTGCAATGATGGCTAAGGCCACCTAGAATGCATTTAATTAGTTGTGATGTGCAAGATATGAATACACAGCATATATACAATATATGTATAGAAAGAGACTTTCCTCTTTCAATAAGCCTTTTAAGTTGAGACCTTTCCCAGTCTGCATCTGTGTTAGAATTGCTTTTAATATGTTTTCGTTAATAATGTTTTTAACCTTTTTTTTAAAAAGTTGTTTTTAAATTTTTTTAAAAAAATGTTTTTAACGTTGTTTTAATGTATTTTAAGGTCTTTTTATGATGTTTTAAAGTGTTTTTAGCATTTGCTGCCCTGGGCTCTTGCTGGGAGGAAGGGCGGGATATAAATCAAATAATAAATAAATTATAAAGACTGTTCTCTTGTCTAAAGTCTAACTCCCAAATAGAAAATTTCTGGTATCTCCCAAGACTCAAGAATTCTTGAGTGGGGTCTCCTCTATTCTCCACCTGCACTAGACAACTGCTGTTGATAACCCATGAGCTTAGGTGAACTAACATTCAACATACAAGGAGGAAGGGAGAAAGCAAGACCCTGTGCATTCACTAGCAAGAGGGCTGGTCTTGCTGATATCACTGGGCTGCAGTGTTTTCTTTCAAGGTCAGTGGTGTGTGATGGCCATGGGACAGGGTTGAAAAAGGCATTAACAGGGGCCTAATGTTTCTTGAGTTCTTCTCTATTTTAGTAGCAGTTCATATCTGGCAGGATGAGCTTTAAAAAGGAAAGAAGGTCTGCTGGTGACAACCAGTCCACAGTGCAGTCATCTCACTTCAACAGGTAAGGAGGCTGGCCAGGAGCTTTTTTTCTGGTGTGCTTCTGTGCTAACATCATTTTTTCAGTGAAACACATCCCCAGAGTGGACAATGGCATAGTGGACACCTTGTCTTGATTTTAAGAAGACAAATTCAAGATGCTGGCTCCTGGTACAAATTGTGATCCAGACCCCTTTCCAGCAGGAATTGGGGAACACAGGAACAGAAAGTTGGACTTACCATGAAGTGTCCTTCTGGTCAGTGGAGAGTAGAACAGACAGGAATGGGTTAACTCCTCTTCCTGGAGGCAGAATCAGCATTATAACAAAAATTTTAGCTGGTGGTCAGTCAGAAGGGGGAGGAACCTTCTCCCGTTCTCCAGTTTGTGACTCAGCTGTAAAAAACTGAGTACTGAGCAGCTGGCCACTCCACATACATGAACTTGAACCTTGAGACTTGAACAGTGGGTAGAATAAGATCAAACATTAACAAAGCAGACAGTGCCAGGAAGGAACGTAGGAAGCCCTTACTACTCTGTCCAGAGGGTGAGCGACCGGCGGTCACCTGAGGGTTTCCAAAGAGGTGTCCTTCCACCCCACAGCCTAGGTTTTGCTACAGGGTGGGGCTGTCTGTTCCACTCTCCAGTGACCAGAAGGATACTTCATGGCAAGTCCAACTTTCAATTGTCTTTCAGTGGAGGAGTGGACCAAACAAGAATGGGATGTACCTGACCAGTGACCCCCCCCACATCTTAGGCCACCACTCTCTGAAGAACCCTTCTGCCAAAAGCAGCTTTGGCAGAAGCGAACTTATCCACTTTATAGAGTTTGATGGGTGAGCCCAGGTGGTGGCTCTGCAGATTTCCTCCAGCAGGGCATCCTTGTGGAGTGCTGCCGTGGTGGCAGCCCCTCTAACTGAGTGCTCAGTAATCCCTGGAAGGGAAGCTCTCCCTTTTGCCTGATAACCCTTAACCATGCAATCCCTCACCCAGCCGCTGATGGTGGACCTGGACACCTTTAATCCCTGAGCTCCCTGTTTAAAGGACACAAACAGGGCCTCGGACCTCCTGAACAGTTCTATATGGTCCAGGTACATCCAAAGTGCCCACCTAACATCGTATTTGTGCCACTTCTGCCTGCGATGGACTGGGTTGGAGCAGAAGTTGGGTAGAGAGATGTCCTGTCCCCTGTGGAAAGGGGAATTGACCTTGGGGAGAAAATTGAGGTCAGGGCAAAGAACCACCTTGTCTGGGTGGAAAATGCACAGCTCCTCCTGGATGGAGAGGGCCCCCAGTTCCCCGACCCTCCTGAGATGATTGCCACAAGAAAAACTGTCTTGAGGGTGAGGTACTTGATTGGTATGGAATGTGCTGGCTTGAATGGATATTGTGAGAGAGCTCTGAGGACTAATGAAAGATCCCATGAGGAAAACCTGTGTTGCACTGGAGGTGACAGCAGGGTTGCCCCTTGGAGAAAGCATTTGACTCGAGGTGAGAGGAAATGGAATGGCCCTCCACCATTGGAAACACACTGCCTAGGGCCGCTCCCTGTTTCTTGAGCATGTTGGGGGCCAGCCCCTGGTCCAGACCATCTTTCAGGAAGTCAAGAATGGTGTGGACATGGCCTTCTGTAACAGGTAACTCTGTGTCTACACCACCTGTTGAACGCCTTCCAGGTGAGGTCATAAGTTCTCTGAGTGGATTGTTTTTGAGATGCCAGAATGGTGGAAACAACCCTCTCAGACAGCCCCTCTTCACTTAGCCACTGCTGCTCAGCCTCCAGGCATAAAGCTGGAACCACTCTGGGTCTGGGTGAAGGATGGGGCCTTGTGAGAGAAAATCTGGTCTGGTGGGAAGGTGCCATAGCGGGCTGAAGCTGAGGTCCACTAGGTTGGAGAACCATGGTCTCTGTGGCCAGTGTGGAGCCATGAATATCACCTAGGCCCAGAGAACTTGGATTCTGCAGAGCAGTCTGGACAGTAGAGGTAGAGGCAGGAAGGCATAGAGAAGTCCCCGAGGCCACGGGGCTGGCAGGACAACTGTGTCCTGGGTGTGTGGATCCCAGCCTTCTGCCATAAACTGGTCCAGTTGGGCATTCACCGATGAGACAAATAGATCTATGCATGGAGGCCCCACTTCCGAGTGATCTCTAGGAACATGTCCCAGTAAAAGGCCCACTCTTCCTGGTGGACTTGTTCCCGACTCAGCCAATTGGTTTGTGTGTTCAGGATCCCCTGCACATGTATAGCTGAAATGGAAGCAGGTGTCTTTCCAGCCACTGGAACAGCAGGTTGGTCTCCTCCTGAAGAGGGTCTGATTTCGTGCCCCCTTGTTTGCAGACACGCAATTTGGTCATGATGTATGTGCTTACTAGCACGAGTCTGATAAAGAAGAGGTAGGAACTTCTGGAGTGCTAGTCGGATCACTCTGAGCTCCAACCAGTTGATTGTATGGCACCGCTCCTGCGCTGTCCACTTCCCCGTGTGATGTTGGAGCAACAGGTTGCTCCCTAGCCATAGGCTTGTGTCCATATTGACTATCAAAACTGTTGGGACTCTGAGGGAAAGGCCTTTCTCCAGATGAGCCAAATGTCTCCACCGCTGGAGGGACTCCCACACATGCCTTGGGAGGGTGATCTGGTCCTGATATGGAAGTAGCATCCACTGCAGGGCTCTTGAGTGGAAGCATGCCCATGGCACCAAGTCTATGGCGGCTATCATGGAGCCTTGCATCTGAGCCAGTTCCATCAGAGGAGCCTGTCTGCCTTGCAGGCACATGTGCAGCTGGTGCAGAAGCTTGTCCGTGCGTTCAGTGGACAGGAAGAGCTTGCTTTGAGCTATGTCAATGACCACTCCCACATGTTGAAGGTGCTGGGTAGGGATCAGATGGCTCTTGTCCCTGTTGATGATGAAACTGTAGTTCTCCAGACACTAGATGGTCATCTCAAGATCCCGTTGCACCACTGTTGCTGAAGAGACCCTCACCAGAAGGTCATCCAGGTAAGGGTATATGTGGACTCCCTGAGTGCAAAGGTGTGCCACTACTGCGACCATGATTTTGGTGAACACCCATGGAGACGAGGTGAGGCTGAAGGGCATGGCCCTGTATTGGTACTGGTGGTGGCTGTGTGCAAAGCGGAGGAAGCATCTGTGCTGTTGGAGAATGAGGACATGCAGGTACACCTCTGTGAGATCTATAGATCCCAGGAAGTGCCCCGGTTGAATGGCTTCCACAATAGACCTGAGTGTCTCCATCTTGAACATTTGTCCACAGGAAGCAGTTCAGGAACTTTAAATCCAAGATGACGCGGTAATTGCCATTTTGTTTGGGGACTGTAAAGAACACAGAGAAGATTCCTGAGTACTGCTGATGCTCTGGCATGGGTCCTATGGTGTCTACCTCAAGGAGGTGAGAAATGGCATCCAGGGTTCTCTGCAGCTTAAGAGCATAAGAAGAGCCATCTAGTCCAGCATCCTGTTCTCACAGTGGCCAACCAGGTGCCTGGAGGAAGCCCGCAAGCAAGATCTGAGTTCAAGAACACTCTCCCCTCCTGAGGCTTCCAGCAACTGGTTTTCAGAAGCATACTGCCTCTGACTAGGGTGGCAGCAGCCAACATGGCTAGTAGTCATTGATCGCCCTGTTCTCCATCTGCTTCTCCGGCTGATACAATAGAGGAGCTGTCCTCCATCTGTCCTGTGGGATGGTAGCAAACTAGGGCATAGCCGGACTGGATGGTGCTCAGTATCCACTTGTCTGAGGTGGAGGCTGCCTAGGTATGTGTGAAAAAGTGAAGGCTGTCCCCCACCTGGGCCGTCCTGGTGTCATGCTTGGCTTTATTTGACACTGGGCTTGGGGTTTTGACAATGTTTATTGCCTCCCCCCCTCACTGGAGGAGGGTATGGAATAGCTGAGCTGGTGGAAGGAATTCCAGGAAGAGTTCCAGGACCCATGGAACTGTTGAATAGTCCTGTAGCTAATTGGATAGCCCTTGGGGTGAAAGGAATGTGAAGTCTTCTTAGGGGACTTGTCATCCTTCCTGAGAGTGGAAGGAAGAACCTTTTTATCCTTGGTCTCCACCAAGTGGTGCTCTAGAGACTTGCCAAAAAGTTGACCACCCAAGTAAGGCAAAGCTGCAAGGCGGGCTTTGGAGTAATGGTCCACTTCCCACTGTTTCAGACAGATAGTGCATCTTACTACTACTCCATATCCAAGTGCTTGTGCTGAGTCCTGTAGAATGTCCAAGGAGGAATCTGCTAGGAATTCAGCTGTTTTTGCCAATTTGTGCAGCCCCTCCCTGACATCAGGAGGCACTTCTATTAGCAGCACTTTACCCACTTTACCGCAGCCCATGCCAGGAAAGAGTTGGCTGCCGAAGCTCTCATGGCCAATGCGGGTGCTTCATGTGCACGTTTTAAGATAGCCTCACTGCACCTGTCACTTTGGTCTGAAAGAGTATCTGTTTCTTCTTTGGGGATAGCTGGCTTGGCCCTGAAGGCAGATACAGGCTCGTCAATGGCCGGGACTTGAAAGGTTGCCACGGTCGTGGCAGGAAATGCATATATCTTTTTGGACACGGCATGAGGAGCTTTGGATTTGGCTGGATGATCCCATTCTTCCTTAACAATGTCCTTGAAGAACTTTGGAAAGGGAATGGCCACCTTCTGATCCCCTGATGTGGGGAAGATGTCTGAAGCTCCCTGTTCCCCTTACTCTAGTTCCCCCTCCTGAGGAGTTTCCTTAGGAGGGTCTAGCTGAACACAGGCCATAGCTTTAGAAATCAAAATAGGATAGGAGTCAGGAGAATACAGCGTCTTATGCACCGGAGATGGCATGGGGAATTCTCCCCTGAAAGTTCCCCCTCTTCCTTCTCTGAGTCTGATGCAGCAGATGATGGGGGGCAACCTCCCCCGAGGATTCTGGGCTAAGGGAAAGTTAGTCAAGTGGGAACCCGGAACTGGAGAGTCTTTTGCATTTATCTTTGTGAGGTTTAGGTTTCTGTAAGGAGCCCCTTCTATTACTCTTCCCCCTTCCTCTATCTGAGTTGGCATCCAAGAAAGAGGAAGAGGATGAGGAAAATGAGAAGTAATCACAGCAGAATGCCCTGGAGTGCTTGGAGCTTTTTTCCCTATATGCACAGGCCCAACGCTTGGCTAAGGAAGCCCCCACCTCCCTCATCATGGCCTTGTTAAGCCAGACCAGCATGGCTGAAGAGGTAGAGGACTTATCTAAATGGTGAGATTTGGCACACTTTTTCCTGCAGGAGTCATGTGCATCTTCCCCTCCCCCTGGCTGCGTAGAAGGGAGCTGAGAAAATGAAACTATTTCCGGTGGGGAGTCCAGCACACTTCCCACCACTGAGGTGAGGGTGACTAGAAGCAGAGAAGCCCCCTCACTCAGGGACCCATCTTCCTCTGCCAAGGCGTGAGATAAGCTGTCTCTCCCCCAAAGCCTAGTTAAAATCCCAGCTGAAAAGGGAAGAGGCTGGGGCTGGAGCTGCCCACCCCATAGAAAAGCTTAGTGGCATTACCTGAAAAACAAGGCAGCAAGGAGGCCAACTGTACTGCAGAGGCCTGCTGCCCCCGGGGAGGGTTGAATCAACAAAAAGCCTTGGATAGTGAGGGACCAATCCCTGCTCCTCCCAGGCTCTTAAGCGGCAATGCTCCTGAAAGCTTCCCTCTCCTTAGAACCACGGAAGAGCATTCCGATTAAGGGCAGCAGGGGGAGGCGTGAGACAGATCCTGGCCTCCGCTGAGCCTCTTCAAAAAAACAATCCCAGTCTTCCTCCTTCAAATCTGCCTATTCACGTAGGGTGGGAAGTGAAAGAAGAGATAGGCAGAAGACTGCACTGCAACTGCAGTTGATGACGAAAAGCTCTCTGAGAAGAACAGAGAAAATAACTAAACTGTTCCTGAATCCCTTATGTGGACCCAGGAGGAATAGGTTGACCCTGTTGCTCACTGAAGGAGTCCAAAACTGGAGAACAGGAGAGGGTTCCTCCCCCTTCCGGTTGGCCACCAGCTAAACCTTTTTTTATAGTGCTGACTCTGCCTCCAGGAGGAGGAGTTAACCCATTCCTATCTGATCCACTCCTCTGCTGACCTGGGAAAGACACTCATGCAGGGAGCATTACAATCTGTATCAAATTCCACAGTCTAATCATATGTGGCTGCCTTCACTGGTTTCCAGGCATTCATATTACCACAGATGGCCTCTAAAACTTACTCTCTCTTAAGTGAATTGGCTTTGTCTACAAAACCATGACAATATGCCTAGCAGCCATATCCTTCTTTAGCATAGCACAGGGCTTCTGATCCTCACAGCTCCTTTGGAGAGTTGCAGGGCAGACATCATGCTAGCTCTTCAAAGCTGGACAAAAGCGACAAATAACAAGAGAGCTCCTTGGCAGACTACCCTCAAATCTCTCAAAAGGTGTGCTACTCACAAGCAGCCTTCTCCATTGTCTTCTATTGTGCCCTCAGGGTGAGAGAATAGGTGTTTACCTTCTGGTGTGATGGATCTGTTCAGACTGCCTACAAGGTGTAGCAATCCTCTCAAGGGGGCTCAGCATCCATATAACAGGGTCCAAAACTGATCAGCTGGGCAGTGGGCAGTACATTTACATGCACACAGCCAAAGGCTGAGACTACTGCCCAGTGAGGGCTACCAGTGCAAAATTGTCCTTGTATTGGGAGTTGTGACGTCCTTCCCCAGCACCACCTGTGCAGCTCTCACTTGGGGCTACCAGCAGACAGGAACATCAGGTTTATTCTTACCCTTTACAGCTCTAGCACAGATCTCCCTAGATCCCACTGCTAGGCAGCACCACCAGTCACTTCCTGTAACCCAAACTCCCAGAGACTTTGCCTAAGTCTCTCTATAGCTTGTTACTTTGTGACTGTGTGCCTATGCTGTTCCCAACCCCCTTGTATCTTTATATTTAAAGCATACAACTCTGGGTTGCTCTGGATACGTGACTTGTTACAATCTCTCCCTTCACCGCTGCCACCATTAGATACAGTTTCTGTTCAGCCTTGGTAATTACCTTGCCCTCCCTTCTGGTCTGTATATTCCCCCAGCCAAGGATCAGGCCTTTGGTAAATCAAATAAGTATTTACTGAATATCAGAAATAACAAGATTACTTAAGGAATGTTTCACAAGCGTATGGTTTCATCTATATTCTGTTAGGTACTTGACTTTTTACTAATTGCCTCAGAACTCCGACTCACTCTCAACACCACCACCTCCAAACCTCCAACCTCTCTCTCAACCTCTCAAAAACACCACCTCAACCACAACCTCCTAAACCTTCTAAACACCACCCAGATTCAACTGTCATTCTTCCATTTATACTCCCAGCCATTCAAACGCTCAGCCAATCATCCAGCATTCTACTGCTCATGTACTCCCCCCTCCTCTTTCACTCTACTTACCATATATCGTCTATTTAAACAGCACTTACCATATTTACAATATAAGCAGGAACATCACAGGAGTCAAGGCTTATTTGACAGCTTTTTGGTTATCACACTATGGGAACCTTATGCCAGTTCCTATGTGCCATTAATTAAGCTGAGTAGAGCACAGGATTGGGCTATTTGAAATGTAAAAGTTGGATGTCACAATAATAATAGTTAATGATCTAAGTACCTTTACAGACAAAGGGCAGAAAAAAGGCACAATCAAACCAAAGCTAAGCACAGTCCCATTGATTTCAATGGGTAATAGTAAAAAACTTCATTCAATGGGATGTGAAAGTGTTTAACTTTGGCTGGATTGTGTCCTAATATCTGAAATGTGGCTAGGGTCCTTATAACCGCCCAGAGAGCTTCGGCTATGGGGCAGTATATAAATGTAAGAAAGAAAGAAAGAGAGAAAGAAAGAGAGAAAGAAAGAGAGAAAGAGAGAGAGAAAGAGAAAGAGAGAGAAAGAGAGAGAAAGAGAGAGAAAGAGAGAGAAAGAGAGAAAGAGAGAAAGAAAGAGAGAAGCATTCCAGAATTCAAAATGTTCTTACTTATCAGTTGTACAGAACCAACCAGAGGTTTATTTACACCTAAGAAAACATAATTATTTACAATGCAAGTAATTGTGGGAGAGAATGTTAAAAGATGAAAAAAAACTGCATTTGTTTAATCCTAGACAGAGTACTGGATTAAATCAAATACCTTCTGGGTTGATATTCCCTTTGTACAACTGATACTCAGGTAACAGGGTACGCCGGAGATACCTACTCTTTAGTGCAGGATTTTCTAAAATACTTTCACACGTTACTGAATGCAGTCATTTTCTGGAGAAGGGCTGTAGCTCAGTGGAAGAGCATTTGCCTTACATGAAGAAGGTCCCAGTTTCAATCCCTGGCATCTCCAGGTATGCCTGGGAGAGACTCCTGCCTGAAAACCTGGAGAGCCACTGCCAGTCAGTTTAGACAATACTGAGCTAGATGGACCAATGGTCCAACTCAGAACAAGGCAGCTTATGTTCTGTTAAATTTGCTGGGAGTGCTTCATTACCTTTGTTTTCCTGTTCACTGAAGACTTTTCTTGCCTCAGGTGAACAATATGTTACTGCAGCTATCTGTTAAAATAATTAAGGAGAAACATTATGTAAAATTCAGAACCATTTGCTTAAGGAAGGTATCCATATCCTTTATCAATATTGCTGTTATACTCAGTTAACAAGACTTTAACATGTGCTGTAAGAATAATACATTAATTAATTCAGGAACTGATTCATGTCTCTATTTTTATAATTTGTTGTTATGGCATCAGTTAAAAGCATGCCACTGTTAATTTTATTGCACGTAATACTGTAAATGAAATATCAGGATAAGTATGTAATAAGAAACTGTCAGCTTTAAGAATTGACCAGCTGACCAAGAATTACATGGTTGCCACACACACATCTTTTTTTCCTCCCAGACACTAACTTCAGATAACCAGTAGCAGCACATTATTATTATTAGTTGCTTTTCCCCAAAAAATGAACTCAAAGTGATTTACAAACAAGTTGCCTGTGATGGGGAAGAACCGTAGAGCCATCCTCATGACACCAGCACCGCTGCTGCTTACCTGGATGGGGAGGCAGTGAGGTCAGGCCATGTGGCTGCACTACCAATCTGGTGCTCCTGCTGATGCACCCATACAGCCCCATCCTTACTTCCACACCACCCCAGTATCGTTCAGGTAAGCAACAGCAACATCAGTGGCTCTGCCCCACCATATACAGTTACTGAAGAAAATACAGTCATTACATGTTATCAGATTTATTAACATTTGGTAATAATTGATTACAAGCAGCTATTTAGGGCAGGGTCTTGAAATCTTGTATATTTTGACACAATGCTGCCTTTTACTAAGAGAAAAAGGAAAAAAATAATTTTTGCACTATAGCCACATACCCATTAAGTTAATTTGCAGTCTTCAAACTATGTAAGAAAGCACTCCTCATTTTTGAGAACCAGAGCTCTAGGCTGCATCCCAATGCAGTCAAGGGATGTGTAGTAGGAACATGCTTGTGCAGACTGTTTATAGAAATATGTAACAGCATGCTCCCGAAGAGGGTAATCTTTTGCTTCAACAGCCCCATCCTACCCACCTTTTAGAAAATAGAACATTGAAGGAATGGAAAACTAAACAGCAGTTAAGGAATTATCAGCAGCAATGCCCCCACTAAACCACCAACCAGTGTTTCCTAGCTACCAATACAGTTCGGTGTTTTGTTAAAGACAGAGATGCTTGAGTGAGGAATAGAGGTAAAAGACTATACTTTTTGAAGAAAAAAAGTGTAGTTTGCATCTACACACTGGGTGCACTCTCGGTTTTATAAATAAAAAAATAAAAAATCTATGGGAACTTACACCCGTTGGCTTGGATCATAAGTTCTTGTGAGCAGAACTACACTCACTGGATGCTCTGGGCTCCCACTGGCAGAAACAGGAGAGGCAATTTTTGCCAATTTTGCCTTCCTTCACGCCCTGAAAAACTGCTCTGGAGGGCTGGTGGACCCTCTAGAACAGTGTGGGAGGCCATGAGGAGACCATGGGAGAAGGAGTAATTGACGAAATCTCCCCTACTCTTCTGCCAGACTCTTCTGTATCAGAGCTCCTTCTACAAATGGATGGCGCCCTTTCATTCACAGAAGGGCAACTCAGGATCCAAGCCATAATGTATAAATTACCACCTGTGTTTCAGTACTTGGAACCATAATGGGTATACTGCCAGCCTCAAACCCCTGCAGTCAGTTGCTAGGAGTGTAGTAGGCGGCAGGTGCTATAATACTGACCATGCATGAGCAGAAAGCCAGCATGTATTTATTACTGTTATAGTATTTATAACTACCTGGTCAGTTCAGTGGTCTTGTACTGCCTGGCAGTCACAGATTCTAATGTTGCACATCTAATTTCCATCTGTGCCTAAAGGAAATGCTGAAGCCTGAGCCCACATAGCTTTGTAAGCTACCCAGCACTAATTTCTGACCTCAAAGTATGAGGTATCTGATACAAGCCCCAGATGGATACTGGCAAACTAGAAGTTAATCAATAGCTTTCTTCATGTGGCTGTAAGGTATGTATAAATGTGCCGATAATACCCAAATCCTTTATATCAGATCTTAGGGATGCAGTGGAGATCTTGAACAAGTACTTGAGATCAGTCATGGTCTGAATGTGGACTAGTTAGGGGTACAACTTCTTTTGGATGGGGTAACACTCCCATTGAAAAGCAGATTCGCCACTTGGGAGTATTCTTTGACCCACCATGGCTCCTCACTAAGTGGTTATGGCCAGGAGCACTTCTGCACAGCATTGACTACTGTGTGCCAGTGGCATATCTTCCTGGAGAAGGCAGATCTGGCCCTAGTCACTCATCCAAATCAGATTTCTGAAAGGTGTTGTATGTGGGACTACCTTTGTAAAGTGTTCAGAAAATGCTGCTTCCAGACTATTGTTGGGAGCCCACTTTTTGGAACATATTACTCTAATTTTAGTCAATCTTCACTGGCTTCTGCTCTGTTTCTGAGCTCAATTCAAAGTGCTGGTGATCAATTACTTTTAAACAAAACAGCTTGGGCCTAGAATATTTAAAGAACAGCTTTCTCTCATATGACCTTGCCCACTCACAAAGGTTGTCTTCACAAACACCGCTCCACATTCTGCTATCACTGATATGTGATTTGTAGGAATCTAGTATAGGACCTTCTCAGCTATGGAGCTCAAATTACGGAATTTCCTGCCAAAGATGACTCACTGCACTCCCTCCTAGAGGGCAGATAACTTTATTTCACCATATTTTCTCTCTCTTATTTCCTTTAATTTGATATTTCATTTATTGGTTTTTGTTTGCTTTAACTTTGATTATTGGGACTGAGGCGGGATTTAAAAATAATAATTAAAAATAAACAAACATATTATTCATATAAAGACATAAAAAGTCAAAAACCTACCTTTAGAATGCCTCACTATCACTCAGGAGTCACATGTGTGTACACATTATGCACAAAGATGAAAAGGAAATAAAGTGACTTCATTGTCCTACCTGTGGCTTTTGTTTTTCAGATTTATATCTAGGTGTCATTCTCAATGTAGCTGAATTCAAATGTCCATAAAGATGCAACAAGTTAAAAAAAAGTATTAAGAATGCTTTAAAATATATGTATTTTTGAAACCAACACCATATATAACTGTACACATAAAACTTATTATATATCCAGAATACAGCATGCTCACAAATTGTGTGACCACTTGTCCTTTAAATATATATATTGCTATTTTTTAAAAAAAGAAAACCTAAGCCTAAATGAATGATTTGCTTGTGGCTTGTAGTATGCAGAGATCAGTTTGATGTTTGCAGAACTAGGCTTCATTATGTTTTCATTAAAAAGACAAAATAAAATCAAGCAGGAAACAGAGTTGGCTCATTCAAGTTGCATTATTGTGCTAATTAGGGCAATGCATGTAGAACTGGCTTCTTTAATAGGGGATTCTGGCCTCCAAATAATCATTCACAATGGATATTCTCATGTCTGTGTGGATGAAGTTGAAGTGATTAGTTATTATAGTAATTTGTTTGTGGTTTCAAGTTTCAGATTGAAACATAGTTCATAAGTAAAAGTCCTGTTTATTTTCAGTAGATACACCCAGGTTCCAGGGACTGGTACAATGAACACCTATCACTCCTGCATATATCAACCAATCATTCCAAACTAGAAAATAATTCTGATTTGGCAAAGGTTATATCCACACTATAGATTTAAAGCACACGGCGTGCTCCAAAGAATCCTGGGAACTGTAGCTTTTAAGCATGCTGAGAACTATTGTTCTGTGAATAGTAAACTAAGAAGATTAGAGCAATCACCATTCCAGGTGCTAATTATCTCTGGATCTAGCTTTGCTGCCTCCATGGAACGGCCCTACAAAAATAAAGACATTTTTTGTATTAATCCGTTTTGTTTCTTTAACTTTAGCCATTCTTCCTTTTTATTAGCAGAATTACAAACATTGGGCATTATCCAAAGTTTACTTCTATTTCCCACCAACATCAATGGAAAAGAGCAGCACACGTGTTTAAAACCAACTGGACTAAAAATTTGGAACTTTGGTAGCATCTTGCTCTTGGTTATTTCAGATAAAATGAAGAATTTTGCACTGTGCATTCCAGAGTCTTCCCTGGTAGAATTAAACTCTGCCATACATCCTGATTTTTGTTTACCAAGCCACATACCCAAAATCTAAGAGTATATCTATGTTTTATAGCAGACTTCCTATGGAGGTTGCCTATCTCTGCTAGTTACTTCTCCCGATATAGTATTTGTGGTTAAGATAAGAAAAGTCCCCATCCCATTTTCCCCATCCCTGCACTAGTGCAACCTACCATAGGTTGGAGCATAACCAACTGTTTCAGCTATGATATTAAACAGCATTTAGAAATTATGTATATTCTGCATAAGAGCCCAACCATAAGTCCTAAATAAAATCTTGGAGTACAACCATTAACTTTCATGTTGTTGAATCCCCTTTCTATGTATACTGCTGCACTTTAAATCCCCTTTCTACTGTATACTGCTGCACTTTATTTATTATTGTATTTATATCCCGCCTTCCTCCAAAGAGCTCAAAGTGGTGTACATAGTTCACCCCCTCTCCATTTTATCCTCACAACAACCCTGTGGTAGGTTAGATTGAGAGGTAGTGACTGACCCAAGATCATCCAATGAGTTTCATGGCTAAGGCTGTGAAAACACTAGTCACCAGAACAAACTGTTTCCATTAGCCACACCTGGAGGGGGAAAGGGTTGATCTGCTGATCAACTGCAAAATCTTATTGAAGCTGAATTTTTAAAAATGCGTTCAAGCTGCTCCCACCAGGGTTTTACAGTAAAAAGGGACAGAATTTGATTAGTGTCATGTGCCCCTATTTTCAGGAGAGAGAGGTGGAGACACACTGGAACCAGCAGAACAGTGAGTGTGTTTTTACCCTGAGTGCGGATTTGAGCCCTGGCCTTCCAAGCTTTCAGCATGACAGCTTTAGCTTTCTAAATTTGTCAGTTTCCTTGTTTCACACTTCTATCAAAATGTTCAGCAAAAAAGCATGAGGCACAAAACAGTTTGGAAAAGAAAAAAAATAGGGTTAGTTTGTATGTCTTATAGCATTGAATGTAAAACATGATTATTATTTTCATACATAGCTGAAAGTTTTGGAAGTGTCAATATCTTCAGATGGCAGCATTAAGAAATAATGTCCAGAACCCATGCTATGCTAAGGCTCACCACAAAGATCATGTCCTAGGCTAATGGAAGTTTGGATTGTTCTTTGAAAAGCTGGCTTCCATCACATATTCTAAATTGCTTTTGAAATCCCACACATTTTCAAAAACAGTTTGTTGCACAGCATTGAGAGTTGTTGCTGTTTTAGAAATGCAATTCTAAAGTAGGGATGGGCCTCTCTCTCTCTCTCTCTCTCTCTCTCACACACACACACACACACACACACAGACACACACACACACACCCCTTTGCTTCCCATGGAACGCAGTCCCCATTTCAGGAACTGTTCAGGAGGCATGCAAAATGGAGTGAAATGCTTGCTTGTTCAGAGAGAGGGCAAGAAGCATTTAACTTTTGTGATAATCTTGATTGAATTCTAACAACTCCAGTACCCAAAGTCTTTTCTGCCCTCACTCTGATTTGACTTTATGATATTATGCTGCCACAATACCATCATGCTGTCCATGCAACCCTCTATGGCCTAGGATCACTTCAGGAGTAAGCCTCTGTTTTAAAAACAAAATGATGGAAAAGGTACAGACTGAGGAAAGCATGAAAAAGGTAAGTAAAATGCATTTTTCATGAAATGTTATGCCCACGCTACCTCTTTTATCCTGAAAATATCCACAGGCAAAAATTCAGTGCAACCCTAGTCAAAAGCTCCCCTGGGCGCATGGAACTAGCTTCAAAGTTCTTAGAACCTAGCTTGTGAGACCCTGTTAAATGGGCAAAAAAAAAAAAAGAATCTTGTGACAACTTAAAGCGAAGATGGCACACTTTTTTGGGGCTGAGGACCACACTGACCTTTGGTCAACCATCCAGGGGTTGTCAAAGTGAATGCAGCTGAAGTGCAAAAGTGGGTCTTACCTTTTTTTAAAAAAA
Organism: Rhineura floridana; assembly: GCF_030035675.1. Classification (NCBI taxonomy): domain Eukaryota; kingdom Metazoa; phylum Chordata; class Lepidosauria; order Squamata; family Rhineuridae; genus Rhineura; species Rhineura floridana. The sequence goes on from NC_084488.1 coordinate 32,161,032, forward strand.
GGACAGATTTTCAAGGGGGCTTTGGCAGGTCACAAAAACTTTTTGGCAATGCAGAATCCCAGAATTTACAGACTACATCTATGGGAGCCATCGGTGGTAATAATAATAATAATGAATAATAATAATAATAATTTTAAATCTTTTAATTTTTTTTAATTAACAGATGGACAAATTTTGGGGCTCACAAAAATCTTTTAGCATAATACTGTCACAGCAGAGGACCTATGGGAATAGTCAGATATTTGTTTTAATTCCATTTTTTAAAATAAAAAAAATTGAGGTCATGGGGGCCCAAAAATCTTTTGGCATTATGGCATTGCAACAGGGAACCCATAGGAGCAGTCAAAATATGTTTTTTTAAAAATGTAAATCTTTTGTTAAATGACAAATTATAGGGGGGTTGGGGACCCAAAATCTCTTGGGGTCATATGTGGCTTATGGGCCACGGGTTAGGCATCATGCCTTAAAGACTAACAAAAATATTTGTCTTTTTTATTTATTTTTTGCCTTGAAGGTTATTCTTTGATGTACTACACAAGACTTTTTGTGCATTTTTGCTACAAGAACACACACAGCTATTCCTCTGGAATTGTTACATGGCTAATTTAACTTTCTGAAGACACCCAAAGAGGATTTTAGAATTACAAAAATGTAAGCTTTATTTTTCATTTTGACCAATATTAATTGCATGGGGGGCACTTCTCACCCAACATGGCACTGCTATTCTGTATGCTTATTTTAAGATACTTACAGATTTCACAATAACCAGAAAGTAAGAGTTCAGACTGTCAATTACAACAGTTGTACCAGCCCTGCATAAAAAGAAAAATTGAAATGATATCAGATCTAGTATATACACATTTTAAATGTCCATGATTCAGATTTTTATAGTGCGATTTAAATAGACCCCCAAACCTGAGAAATATTGTTTTGAGTTACTGGCTTTGCTATCATTGGAAGGGAAGAGGAAATGGCATTCCTACTCTGATTGCTAGCAGAACCTGCTAGGACAAAGCAAGAAACAATGTTAGCAATTTTCATTCCTCCTACACCCTACCTCTACTACTGTTACCAGGCATCCACTGGCAAGACTCTGCTGAGATTAGATGGCAAGCAGAAATGAGGCGACTGGGCTGCCAGGTACCTAAAGGAAAGCCTTCTCCAGTATTAACTGGCCTGGACGTTAAGGTCGATGGAGCAAGTGATAAAAGATTTATCTGTTGTTTTTGCATTTTTAATGTTTGGTTAATGCTACACATGACCTTAGTATCTGATAAGATGAATGGTGTAAAAAGGTTTTAAATTAATATTTAAAAAATTGCTGATGCTCTCCTTCAGGTCATCCTACTGCCAGAGATGAGTCAGGTGACCACCAGGGAGAGAGCATTTTTTAATTATACAGCCACAAGACTGGCTGTATACTAATGCCAGCGTAGATTTTTCACATTCTGCAATGTTAAATTGAAAATACTCCCATGCCATTGTGCCATAAGGTCATTTCAAAACAAAATCTTACAAAACTTATAGTCCTGAACTCAGAAACGCTTGCTTAACAACCCTCTAAGGTTTCATGGTGATACACAAAACACTCAGAGAGAATCAAGAGTTCAAAGTGTAAAACAAGAGGGGGGGAAATCCAGACCCCTGTTGGACTTTTTTCTGGCAGTGGTCTCATAGTTTGTTATAATTAAGTAAAAAACAGCCATGTACACAGAGTACCTGTAATCCTATTACTGACCTTACCCCACACTTCATCTTCTGCAGTTTAAAGTTTAAAAAAATGCCTGGCTGGTTTTTAACTAATTTAAGAAATTTAACATTGAAGTCAATGATAAGCACAGGCATGCTCAGTAACAATCAACTGTCAGTGTTCTAAAACCCAGACTCACAGCTGACTCTTATTCCCCTGACAGAGCTCTAGTGGCCAAAGTGATTTAACAATCAGCCCCTCTTCTGGGGATTGTAGCTCTGTGAGGGGAATAGAACCTCTCCTAGCAACTCTCAGCACCCTTCACAAACCACACTTCCCAGGATTCTTTGGAGGAGCCATGATTGTCTAAAGTGAAACAAAAGCCTGGTGTGGATGCGGCCAGGGACAGCTTTGGTTTAAATTTGGATGGGAGACTCCTATTCCCCTGACAGAGCAGAGAAGGGGAAGGGAAAGGAAGGTTTGATCACTGACATGCTTACTGAGTTCAGTGGGATTTACTGCCATGCAATCATGCTTATGATAGGTGAAATTGACTACAGAGGAGGAGGAGAAGGGGAAGGGGAGGGGAGGGGAGCGGTAGGGAGGAAGGGGAAGGGCAGGAGATTGGGTGGGTGGACACTGGGCAGAGGGAAAGCCCTTTCCAAAGGAAAACGTTAACAGTATCATTATTTAGGGGGGGAGTTTCCACCACCTTTTTTATTCTACAGCAGACATATGCAGTATCCCACCCAAATTTAAACCAAAACTGTCCCTCGCCAAATATGGAGAAACCAATTGGTTCCCCATTGGAATGGGTGTGAGACAGGGGTGTATTTTATCACCCTATTTATTTAATCTATATGCAGAACATATCATACGGAAAGCAGGACTGCAGCAAGATGAAGGAGGTGTGAAGATTGGAGGGAGAAATATCAATAATTTAAGATATGCAGATGATACCATACTACTAGCAGAAACCAGTAATGATTTGAAACAAATGCTGATGAAAGTTAAAGAGGAAAGCACAAAAGCAGGACGCCAAGAAGACTAAAGTAATGACAACAGAAGATTTATGTAACTTTAAAGTTTAAACTTTAAACCTCGGCACAGTCATTAACCAAAATGGAGACAATAGTCAAGAAATCAGAAGAAGGCTAGGACTGGGGAGGGCAGCTGTGAGAAAAGGTCCTCAAATGCAAATATGTATCACTGAACACTAACGTCAAGATCATTCAGACCATGGTATTTCTGATCTCTATGTATGGATGTGAAAGTTGGACAGTGAAAAAAGTGGATAAGAGAAAAATCAACTCATTTGAAATGTGGTGTTGGAGGAGAGCTTTGCAGATACCACGGACTGCGAAAAACACAAATAATTGGTGTTAGAACAAATTAAACCAGAGCTATCAGTAGAAGCTAAAATTATGAAACTGAGGTTATCATACTTTGGACACATAATGAGAAGATATGATTCATTAGAAAAGATAATAATGCTTGGAAAAACAGAAGGGAGTAGAAAAAGAGGAAGGCCAAACAAGAGATGGATTGATTCCATAAAGGAAGCCACAGATTTGAAATTACAAGATCTAAACAGGGTGGTTCATGACAGATGCTCTTGGAGATCACTTATTCATAGGGTCGCCATAAGTCGTGGTTGACTTGGAGGCACATAACAACAACAACTCTCAGCATCCGTCACAAACTACACTTCCCAGGATTCTTTGGAGGAAGCCATGACTGTTTAAAGTGCAACGAATGTCTGCTGTGGATGTGGCCCCCTGATTAACCAAGCCAAATAGCTGTTAGTCTGGGATTTAGAACACTGACAGTTGTTTCTTATTGAGCATGCTGAGCTTATAATAGATTCCAATGTTAATTTTCTTAAATTAAAAATCAGCCATACATTTTTTAAACTCTTAAATTGTAGAAGATGAAGGTCAGAGTTTGGGGCAAGGTCAGTAATATAATTACAAGTACTTTGTGAACATTATTTATTTATTTATTTATTATACTTGTATACCACCCCACAGCCGAAGCTCTCTGGGCGATTTACAGTAACTAAAAACAAATAGAATTTAAAATACATCTTTTAAAAAACAATTTAAAACACAATTTAAAAATGTAAAACAATATAAAACACATGCTAAAATGCCTCGGAGAAGAGGAAAGTCTTGACCTGGCACCGAAAAGATAACAGAGTTGGAGCCAGGCGCACTTCGTCACGAAGATCATTCCATAATTTGGGGGCCACCACTGAGAAGGCCCTCTCCCTTGTTGCCATTCTCTGAGCTTCCCTTGGAGTAGGCACCCGGAGGAGGGCCTTTGATCTTGAACGTAGTGTATGGGTGGCTGATTTTTAATTAATTGACAATTTAATTAATTGACAATTTAATTAATTTAATTGACAATTAATTTAATTAATTGACTACTGACAGAAACAAGTCCAACAGAGGTCTGAATTATTTTACCCTTGTTTTAGACCTTGAACTCTGGATTCTCTCCGAGTGTTTTGTGTATCTCCATGAAAACGTAGAAGGTTGTCAAGCAAGCATTTCTGAGTTCAGGCCTATAAGTTTTATAAGATTTTGTTTTGAAATGAGCTTATGGAAAGCAGCAGAATGGCATGGGGGTATTTTCAATTTAACATGGCAGAACGCAAAAAATCCATGCTGGCAATAGTATACAGCCACTCTTGTGGCTGTATAATAAAAGTCTTCAGTTAGTGGGCACTGGGGCCTGTCCTCTTTGTTTGATGCCTGTGAGACTAATCAGTTGGGCATGCAGGAGAGGGCTTTCTCAGCATTGGTCATACATTTGTGGAACTCTGCTCCAAGTGAGATAACACAGGCCCCATTATTACAAGTTTTTAAGAAAGCTTTCAAAACATATCAATTTTCTGCTGCTTTTATGGAGTTATTTTAATTGGTCTGTGGAAATTTGTGATGCTGATTTATTCTGATTTATACTGTATTTTATTGTCAGCTACTGTGCTGATTGCTGTTTTAATGTGCTGGCTATTTTCATGTTGGTTGTTTTTTGTTGTTGTTATGTGCCTTCAAGTCGATTACAAGTTATGGTGACCCTATGAATCAGTGACCTCCAATAGCATCTGTTTAGAAGTTTATAATTATGCTATTTCTATACAGCTAATTTATGTTGTTTAATTTATATATAATGCTTTCTGCCTTTTCTAAAAAAAATTCTAAAAGGTAGGATATAAATTTATAAAATAAAACAAGGACTTGAGGCAAGTGACACAGGCTCTTGTGACCTCAAGATTGGACTATTGTAACGCTCTTTATATAGGACTATCTGCTAGATCGCTTCATCCGCTTAAGTTGGTTCAGAGAGCGGCAGCCAGAATGCTGACTGGAGCTGGTCCACAAATGCATACTACACCTCTTCTTTATCAACTTCATTGGCTACCGATTTTATTTCGACACCAGTTTAAAATTTTGGTATTAGCTTTCAAGGCCCTACATGGATTAGCACCAATATATCTATCAAATCGTATTCTGGAATTTAAATCTCAACGACCGACAAGAGTACCCTTCGAACATTCTCTTATCATTCCATCTACCTTTATAATCCGCCGCTCCAATACTAGGAACAAAGCTTTTTCGTGCATAGCTCCCATCTTATGGAATAACCTGCCACCAGAGATCCGATGTTCCTCCTCACTCACGGTCTTTCGCCGTCAGTTAAAAACATTTTTGTTTCTTCAAGCTTTTAATGTTAACATTTAAATTGTTATAACTATTGTATTATTGATTTTCTTAATTTTATCTTTTTAATTGTATATTGTTTTGTATTAGACATTGTCTTATTTGTTCGCCGCTCTGAATTCTAAGAACTAGGGCGGGATATAAAATGTTTAAATAAATAAATAAATAAATAAAATAGTTAATTTTCAGCTGCAGCACCTCCGTCCCTCCCCAGAAAGGCTTGACTGGCATTTTTATGACTTGGTTATCTTCTAGGTGTCAGTTAAAAACATTTGTTTTCCCAAACCTCTTAGATATTTTGGATTTAAGTATGTAATTTTAATTAGTATGTTTTACTATTTTATGCCAATTGTATTTTGTGTTTTTATTGAAATTTTCTAATATAACCCCCCTATCTTGATAAAGAGTGGTACAGTAGGGCCCCGCTTCCCGGCGCTCCGCTTCCCGGCGTTCCACTAATGCAGCGGCTTTCCTCCCCTCTTTTAAAGCCAATTTTGCTGCTTTTGCGGCATTTTGCGGCATTTTTGCATCATTTTCACGCAACACACCCCATTAAAGTCAATGGGGTTCCGCTTTACGGCGATTTCTGCTTTACGGCGGGGGTCTGGAACAGAACCCGCTGTATAAGCGGGGCCCTACTGTATATAAATACCCTAAATAAATATAAGAGAACTTGCTGGAGACTTGAGGGTAGTTTCAGAAATTGTACAGATGCTTTGCTACCAGACTCAGAAACTGAAAATAACAGCTATTCAATTCACAGGTTTCTTGTGTGAGGCCAGTGAGGGAACAAGACAAATATTTGGTCTGCTTAATAAAAAAACAATAAAAAATTAATTATAAAAAGTAAATAAGATTCTGTTCTGTGACACTAAATTAACCCTTGTAGCATCAGAGTTTTTAAAGTCCTGACAAATTTTTATGAACACTCACAACAAAACAAATAACTAATTGAAACAAAACATCTGAGACACAAGAATATAATTGGCCTGATTATTAAAAAAAACCTACCTACACCTGTAAAAATCTGCTATTCATTATTAATTTTTAGAAAAATTTTATTTTTGACAACCTGTAAAATCTCTGTAGAGAGCAATGAAGAAGAAAATCTATTTTTCCTGGTAGCCATGTGGAGAACAGTGGGAGTTTTCTGTAGAGAAAGAACGCAAAATTTACATAAGAGTTGTTAATGAAATATCTGTTCTATAGCTGAAAACATGAAATAAAACTGTACTGTATAATTGCAAACTTGGTGAACTTTCTAGCTTGGAAAATACCTGTTCTGGATGAGACCACACACTCTGCTAAGGAGTAGGTTTGCAGCTTGGGAGTATTTCTGGATCCAGCACTGCTGTTGAATTCTCAGGCAGTTGCTGTGGTCTGGAGTGCCCTTAACTAGCTTAGGTTTAACCCACTGCTGGATAGATACCTAGGTACTGTAATTCAGTAGGCTTCTTCAGAGGTTTAAACTGCACTGGCATCGCTTGGTTAAAGATATAAATGAATATTATTATAAATAAAGAACTGTAGGGAAACAAGATGAAAGTACAGAATGCTGTTGTATTAAAAGCTGCAATGGATATGCTCCGTTCTTCTCTTACAAGGATGTGTCTTATTAACAGCACAAAGGGAAATGACAGCCTCTCCTAAAGTATTTTATTTATTTATTATTGATTTATATCCCACCCTTCCTCCCAGCAGGAGCCCAGGGCGGCAAACAGAAACGCTAAAAACACATCATAAAAAGACCTTAAAATACATTAAAACAAATTTTTTCAACCTATCACTCCAATAAAAACAGGAACATTCAAAGGTGAATGGTTAAATTTCAATTTCATTTACCTGGAAATAAGTTCCAGACTTCTGGCACATAAAATCAAAAAGGTGGCAGAGCACCTTTTAAACTGATTGAGGGGGGGAAAGCCGACAGGAGCTGAGGAGGATTCGGTTTGGAATGTATCTCCCCCTGGGATAAAGACAAATAAAATTATGGAAGTTTAAATGGGGTAGGCCTAGAACTAGGAATTGTGAGTGCAGGGGCAATTCAGAAAGGCAAAATTACCACAGGCCAAATCAAAAGTGCCGAGGACACTTGAAGAGAGACACTGTGTATAGGTGTTTACAGAGCTTGGAAAAGTTACTTTTTTGAACTACAAGTCCCATCAGCCCAATCCAGTGGCCATGCTGGCTGAGGCTGATGGGAGTTGTAGTTCAAAAAAGTAACTTTTCCAAGCTCTGTATAAGCTAATGCTAGAACCCTCCGAACCAAGACTGAAGAACTGGAATGCTTGGTCTTAGAGGACAGCACTGGTACAGTGAGCATCAAGGAAACATGGTTGAATGGAGAAAACCAGTGTGGACACAGTTATCCCTGGATATAAACTGTATTGGAAGGACAGGGAAGGACGTATTGGTGGTGTCGCTCTATACGTGAAAGAGGGCATTGAAACCAGCAAGCTAGAAACCCCAAAAGAGGCAAACTCCACTACAGAATTGTTGTGGGTAGTGATATTGTGTCCCAAGAGTAACTTAGTACTGGAGACATTCTATTATCCCCCTGATCAAAATACTCAGGGAGATCTTGAGATAAGCAATGAAATTGAGGAAGTATCCAAACTAGGAAATGTAGTAATGAGTGACCAACTACCCTGACATAGACTGGCTACATATGTGTTCCACTCATGTCAAAGAAGCAAAATTTCTAGATACCCTAACTGACTGTGCCCTAGAACAGTTGGTCATGGAACTGACCAGATGGATGGCAACCCTGGACTTAATCTTAAGTGGCACCCAGGACCTGGTGCAAGATGCAAATGTTGTCAAACCGATTGGGAATATACATGTAAATGGCCAATTGCCAAGAAAATCCAACACTGTCACTTTTGACTTCAAAAGAGGAAACTTCATAAAAATGAAGGGATTGGTAAAAAGAAGGTTGAAAGACTATGTCCAGAGGGTCAAATCACTCCAAAACAATGAGGAGCTTTTTAAAAAATAAAAGCTCCAATGGTGTGTATACCACAGATCAGGAAAGGTACCACTAGGGCCCAGAGGATGCCAGTGTGGTTAGCAAGCAGAGTCAAATAAGCTATTAAGAGGCAAGAAGACTGCCTTCAAAAAAATCTTGTCTGAATGAGGAAAACAAAAAGAAACAAACTCTGGCAAAAGAAATGCAAGAAGACAATAAAGGATGCTAAAAAAGAATTTGAGGAACACATTGCTAAGAACATAAAAAACCACAACAAAGATTCTTTCAATACATTCAAAGCAGGAGACCGTCTAAGGAGGTGACTGGACCCTTAGATGATAAGGGAATCAAAGGTGCACTAAAGCAGGATAAGGACACTGCAGAGAAACTAAATTAATTTTTTGCATCTGTCTTCACAGCAGAGGATACTGTGGGCATATCCCTGAACCTGAACTAACGTTTGCAGGAAGGGAGTCTGAGGAACTGAGGCAAATTGTACTGACAAGAGATGAAGTTCTAGGCTTAATAGACAAAATAAAAACTGACAAATCACTGGGTCCAGACAGCATGCACCTGAAAGTTCTCAAAGAACTGAAATGTGAAATTGCTGAACTTCTAACAAAAATATGTAACTTGCCCCTCAGATCTGCCTCCATATCTCAGGACTGGAATGTGGCCAATGTAACGCCAACCTTTAAAAAGGGTTCTGGGGGGATCTGAGAAATTACAGGCTGGTTAGCTTAATGCCTGTCCTGGGAAAACTGGTAGAAAGTATTATTAAAGATAAATTAACCAAGCATATAGAAGAACAAGCCTCACTGAAGCAAATCCAGTATGGCTTCTGCAAGGGAAATTCCTGTCTCACTAACCTATTAGAATTCTTTGAGAGTGTCCAGAAGCATATAGATAGAGGTGATCCAATGGACAGTGTTCTTAGACTTTCAAAAAACTTTCAAGAAGGTACCTTACCAAAGATCCTGAGTAAGTTTAGCAGTCATGGAATAATAGTTCCTCATGTGGATCAGGAATTTGTTATGTAGCAGGAAGCAGAAAGTAGGAATAAATTGGCCATTCTCCCAATGGAGGGCTATAGAAAGTGGAGTCCCCAAGGACTGGTATTGAGACTTGTGCTTTTTAACCTGTTCATGAATGACCTAGTGTTAGGGGTGAGCAGTGAGATGGCCAAGTTTGCTGGTGATACTAAATTGTTTAGGGTTGTTTAAAAAAAATGTGTGAAGAGCTCCAAAAGGACTCTCCAAACTGAGTGAATGGATGGTAAAATAGCAAATGCATTTCAGTGTAAACAAGTATAAAGTTATGCATATTGGAGCAAAAAATCTTAATAATTTCACATATATACTCATGGAGTCTGAACTGGTGGTGACTGACCCAAAACAAGACCTTGGGTTGTAGTAGATGGATTGATGAAGATGTCGATCTAGTGTGTGGCAGCTGTGAAAAAGGCAAATTCCATGCTAGGCATCATTAGGAAAGGTATTGAAAATTAAAACTGCCGATATCATAATGCTGTTGTATAAATCTATGGTGCAGCTGCATTTGGAATACTGCATACAGTTCTGGTCACCACACCTCAAAAAGGATATTGCAGAATTGGAAAAGGTTCAGAAAAGGGCAACCAGAATTCTCAAGGGGATGGAGCAACTCCCCTAGGAGAAGAGGTTGCAGCATTTGGGGCTTTTTAATTTAAATAAAAAGCAAGTCAGAGGAGATATGATAGAAGTGTATAAAATTATGCATGGCATGGAAAAAACGGACAGAGAAAACTTTTTCTCCCTCTCTCATAACACTAGAACTCGTGGACATTCAATGACGCTGGATGTTGGAAGATTCAGGAGAAACACAAGAAAGTAGATCTTCATGCAGTGCATAGTTAAACTGTGGAATTCGCTCCCACAAGAGGTAGTGATGGCCACCAACTTGGATGGCTTTAAAAGAGGATTAGACAAATTCATGGAGGATAAGGCTATCAATAGCTACTAGCCATGATGGCTGTGCTGTGCCACTACAGTCAGAGGCAGTATGCTTCTGAAACCCACTTGCCGGAAGTTGCAGGAGGAGAAAGTGTTCGTGCACTCACTTCCTGCTTGCAGGCTTCCCATAGGCATCTGGTTGGCCACTGTGAGAACAGGATGTTGGACTGGTTGGGCCACTGGCCTGATTCAGCAGGCTCTTCTTATGTTCTTACTGAGTTCCGTGATGCTTTTGCCCTTGAAAAGTAGGCTTAGGATTGCAGCCTTATTTTAATCACTTTATGCTTGTGATAGAACCCATCTTTCTTATGTTCAAGAGGAGGCCAGAAGGAAGAAAAAAACTTATTTTTGCTGATCTGTGGTATTCTTTGTCTTACATGCAGTCCCTAAACCCTCCAAATAGGATTATTTCAGGTTCACTATTCTGTGGTGGTGCTAAATACATGCAGAGGATAATTATCTGAATCCCTAATTTCTCTCTTTTTATTTCTAAATGGAAAAATTAGGAATCTCAAGATATTAGTTACAATGAACATTATGAAATCTAGTTTAAGATTAACAGACCAGATGATCACTCGTTTATGATTATTTCTCTTCCAATAATTTGATGCATGAAAGCAACAATAAGTTGGGCCAACCAGATGACAAGGAGGAAGGGATCTTATATGTGGCAGATGATGTAGCTATTCCTATGGTTTTGTTATGTTCTTGCTGTTGTTTTAATATGCCTCATAACACTGGTTGCCTGGGAAGAACAGAGTAAATAAAATTGTGACGTGTGTGTGTGGGGGGGGTGAGAGTTCTGTATAGTCTTGGCAAGTGTTACTAAGGGAATCAGAATTATTATTATTATTAATTACATTTATAACCTGCCCTACCTCCCAGAAAAGCCCAGGGCGGTAAACAAAACACCTAAAACATTTTACACTCTAAAACATCTTAAAAATAGACTTTAAAAAATATTACAACAAATCATTTTTAAAAACATCTTTTTTTAAAAAAGCTTTAAAAACATCTTAAAAAGCAATTCCAACACAGACACAGACTGTTGGAGGTGTGACATTTGTTGGGGGAATGTTGGGGGAGTGACATTTGGAGGGCAGTGAAGCCAGCAGAGGAGGAGAAGTGGAGTAACACTGGACTACTGAGGAAAAAGAAACTGCTGTTATGAGTTTGTGGAGGAAATCTGACAACGGGACACTGTGTCCAAGTCCTTGGAGTGGCTGGGGTGAACAGCAGTGTGGGACAGAATAGCTGTTAGGCACAGGAAGATCCAGCAGCCTGCAACACCAGAGAACAATGTGGGAGTGTTACCTGGGCAACACCATGGCACCAAGAGGGAATTAACGGGGGGGGGGGAAGGGGAGATTGTAGTGCTGGTTTGTCCCTCCATAAAGTAGAGCATAAGTTAGGAATTGTACTGAGGCATTTGGATGGAGCTGGCAAGGCATGAGCCTGGACTCCAGAACACAGGCAACAGTTGAATTAATCTCTGAACTTGGGCACAGTCTCCCATTATCAGATGTCCTCCACAAATTTGTAACAGCAGTTTCTTTCCCCTCAGTAGTCCAACATTACTCGACTTCTCCTCCTCCATTGGCTTAACTACCCTCCAAATGCCCCTCCAACATTCTGATTGCCTTAGTAACAGTTGCCAAGACTGCCCAGAACCTTTACTTGTTATCAATGCCTCATTTGTTACAATTTTATTGACTCCATTTTCTCCAGGCATCTAGCGTTATGAAACAAACTAAAACAGCAAGAATATTACACAACATAACAAAACCACATAGCTACATCATCTGCCACATGTACCTTTAACAGCTATATACAGGAAGGAATTTCCTTTCTCATTTCAAGCTGCACCTGCCATATTTCCATCTTCTAAATAACTATTAAAGATGATGTATACATTCTTTCTTCCTTTATAACTTGTCACCTAAAATGTCTTTCCCCCTTTTGTCTGAATATTATTTTATTTGATGGTGCCCAGCACCATCTTGTGGGCAGTAGCATAACAAAACCAGATTACTAGGAAGACAGAAAGCACCATTGTGCCCCATAAAATAAGAAACATAAGATGAAATAAGATCACAGCATATATTTAAGTGAACAAAACCAAAGTAAGATTTCAAACTGTATTTTGAAGTGTTTTGTAAAGATTTAAAGCATGTTTTGCATTTGCAGTTTACCAACAAGTTGATCCAGTAAAAATATTGTACCTTTATGATTCCTACCCTCCCAATATACAGTGCCTTGCAAAAGTACTCAGACCCCTGACCCATGCTCTCATATTACTGAATTACAGATGGTACATTGTAATTTTGTTCTGTATGATATTTTATTTTGAAACACTGAAACTCAAAATCAATTATTGTAACGTGACATTGGTTTTATGTTGGGAAATGTTTGTAGGAAACAAAAAAACTGAAACATGTTGCTTGCATTAGTATTCAACTCATGAGCTGTAGAAGCTCCCAGTTTACACAGATGAAAGAAATTGTCCTATTACCTTACCACTGACTTCCACCGGTGACTTCCATTAAAGTTGCTGTCACATTGTCAGGATAAAAACCTCACTGTTGAAGGATCATTGGTCAGGCTGTGGATCTGAAGGAAAATGAAGACTAAAGAACATTCTACAGAAGGGAGAGCTAATGTAATACAAATGCATAGATTTAAAAAAGGTACAAAATAATATCCAAGTGTTTGGATATCCTAGTGAGCACAGCTGGATCAATAATCAGGAAGTGGAAGCTGCATCACATCACCCAGCCACTGGCAAGAAAAGGCTGTCCCTCAAAACTCAGTGCTCAAACAAGGAGGAGACTTGTGAGAGAAGCCACAGAGAGGCCAACAATCTCTTTGAAGGAGCTACAGAGTTCAGTGGCTGGAAGTGGAGTAATGGTGCACCAATCAACCATATCAAGAGCTCTGCATAACACTGGCCTATATGGGAAAGTGGCAAGGAAGAAGCTGTTACTCAAAACCCACCTGAAAGCACGTCTGGAGTTTGCCAAAAAGCATGAGAGTGCCCCAGCTGCGATGTGGGGAAAGGTTTTGTGGTCAGATGAGACCAGGATAGAGATTTTTGGCCAAAATACAAAGCGCTATGTGTGGTGCAGACCTAACACTGCCCATGCCTCAAGGCACACCATCTCTACAATGAAGTATGGTGGTGGCAGCATCATACTGCAGGGATGCTTCTCAGCAGCAGCAGGGACTGGGCATTTGGTTAAAATTGAAGGAAGAATGGATGGAGCAAAATACAGGGAAATACTGCAAGAGAACCTGCTTCAGCATACTAAAAAACTGAAGCTTGGGAGGAAACTCACTTTTCAGCAGGACAATGATCCCAAGCACAAGACCAAAACAACATTGGAGTGGCTCAAGAACAAAAAGGTGAGTGTCCTACAGTGGTCCAGTCAAAGTTCTGATCTCAATCCCATGGAGAATCTATAGCACTCTTTGAAAATTGTGGTCCACAAGCGATGTCCAACCAACCTGAACGACCTGGAATGAATCTGCCAAGAATGGGCCAAAATCTCTCCGACACTGTGTTCAAAGCTGGTACATACTTATCCCCAAAGACTTAAAGCTGTAATTGCAGTGAAAGGTGGCTCTACCAAATATTAATGTGGGGGGCTTGAATACTTATGCAAGCAACATGTTTCAGTTTTTTATGTTTCTTACAAACATTTCCCAACATAAAATCAATGTCACCTTACAATAATTGATTTTGAGTTTCAGTGTTTCAAAATAAAATATCATACAGAATGGAATTACAATGTACCATTTGTAATTCAGTAACATGAGAGCATTGGTCAGGGGTCTGACTTCTTTTGCAAGGCACTGTAAGTACATAAAAATAAAGTAAATTAAGTAAAAATAAATAATAATAATCCAAGAGTGGAATTATTTCATTTTACATCTGCCAATGTTAGCTGAGTGCTGTTAGATTTAAGAATATTTGTTTTGCTATATATCTAAACAGGCATACATTAATTATGGACCTTATGTTTTGAAGCAAAAATAACCCAGAAATCTATGAAAGATTAAACATGTTTGAAGAATATAGTTTACTGGGCAAGAGAGGTGTGGTTTGTTTCAGTCTTGCCAAAATTCCAAGACTTTGAAAAAATATTAAGCATTCCACAAACCAGGAGGTGGGCAGTGTATGACTTATAAGCAAATTTTGAGTGGCCTCATTTAGCACTCCTCTTACAGAGCAGTCTTATGCTTGCCTGCTTAGAATTAAGCTCCACTGAATTCAGCAGAATGTATTCCCAGGTAAGTGTATACAGGATTGCAGTCTTAAGACTCCCAAGGACCACAGTTTTTTATTTTTGAAACATGTCTAGCCCTCATTGTAGCTAAGTTTTAAAATGCAATTGGAGAATTCCTAAAGGCTGAGAAACAAGGAGCCATGTTAAAAGATGGCTAGTTAAATTCAGTGATTGTGTCCAATGGTTTCCTTCCATTCATGAATGGAAGGCTTCTTTCATGAACCAGATATGGAGGCAATTTTCACAAAGATCCTTTTTCTTTCAGTCCTTTGATATGAAACAATATCTAAATCAGCAGGAGAAAGGTTAGGAGACCATCTGCAGCAGACTCAAGATAGACAAGAGAATGAGAAGCCTTTGCAAAGAACAAAAAGTGGGATGGTTGCTTTGCCACCTGGAGTTGCCTTTTAGCTCTTTTCCCTCTGGATTACACATCATCTTCCTTTTGAGATTTTTGCACTAAAATTGTATTGCTAATTTCTGTGTTCCAAATCTATGGGAAAGTGAAATCTAAGTCTCCTGAACCAATTATGAGCATGAAATGTGGGTATGTAGACTAGTGATTGTCATGAACCTGTAATGGTCATGAGTTATTAAAAATCTGCTGACAACACTTTGGCTCCAGTAAGGGACTCTGGGAGATGGTTACAGTCAGAAAAGACAAGCCTTGCCAATTTGTAAAGTTAAGTTTCATTTTTCCAGCTGAAGACGGTTAGAAGAAGCCTTAACAAGCTGCACCTGTTTATCTTTGCTGATTAGCAAGTGCCTGGCACCCAAGGTCATCCTTGGCCTATGCAGTTGGAAAACACCGTTGGGAGGGGGGCCTGAAGGCGCGAAAATGTGAGAAACATCGAGAAGAAAGTTACATCAGTCAATTCCTGATTGGTCAATTAATCTTGGACCGTTAGGATCCTTTTCCCTTAAGTATAGGGCTAGGGACCCATAGCTTTTGTTCTCTGTTCTCTGCCTATGCTGACTGGCACCAGAGTTCCAAACCTTTTCTGCCTTATGGTTCCTGGGGTTGCTTATGGGAAGGCAACCTATGTCTGGTTCCATTGCTTTATGTTGAACATCCATCTCTCTTAGGAGAGGTGCCACGCAACCAACTACCTCGTATGTAAGTAGTTAGGTGAGCTAGTTTATTATTTTCTTGTTGTGTGTATGAATTCTCTTGTAAGAACCTAAACCCCTGTTGGGTGAATGGTCTTAAAGGATTACTTGCTGCTATATGATATGTGCACTTATATATTTTCTAATAAAGCTACTTCTATTTAACCTGGTGTGTTCATTTGAGAGAAGGGGTGGTTCTAAATTCAGTGTTTTGACCCAATCTCAGTCACTCACTACCAAAGAGGGTTAAGAAGTTAAAAGCTTGGATTTTAAGTGTTAAACCAGAGGTGCCTGGCAAGGAGTGTAACTGTGACTCTTGCCTTTTAGGACCTTGGTTTTATATACCTTCTGGGCTCAGAGATCCCCTGGCTCTGAGTGGACCAGTATACAGGGGTGGTGGCAGCCTACCTTCTACCTTGCAGGGTTGTTGTGAGCGTACACAGCCTTGGCAAGGGTGAAGTAATAGCTTTTCGGTTCCAGTCTCATTTCCCTAAGGGTGGGGGTCTGAGCCTGATGCATGTTCCCGGGACCCTGAGGGTCGGGCGGGCATGACATGGCTGGCAGTGGTGAGGATCGAAGCCATTCCTGCTCTTAAGTGAACACGCTGTGTGAGATAAGTGCATTGCAGCAAGTTGTAAATTTTAAAGAGACTTCTGACACAATTGTTTGTTACTTTGGGTAGTAAGGTTAGTGCAGAATGTCGCAAAAGATAAAAACCAGATCTCAAAAGAATGGAGCCGAGGATGTGCTCCTGGCAGACACTGCGTTGCCTAGTCAGCTTGTTCAGCTGGAAGGAGGCGCTGCTGCTCTGTCGTTTATACCTCAGCCTTCTGTGGATGACAAGGAGTTCGTGTCTAAGCAAACTGAGGATAGCGAAGATGAGGAGGAATCAGATTTGGATGAGGAAGAGCTGCCTAGGAGCATGCAGCGCTACCTGGCTAAGCAAATGAAGCTGTTGTCCCTGCAGTTCAAGGCTATGGAGGAAGATCGCCGGAGTAGGGAAAGCTTTGCTCGTGAGACGCAACAACCGCGAGGAGGAAGACCAGACCTCCATAAAAAATCCTTTCCGACCTTTCGTGAGACAGATGACATTTTTACCTTCTTCCAAGTTTTTGCTCACTCTTGTAGAGATCAAGGTGTGCCTAAAAAGTACTGGATGAGTGCTTTACGCATTAATGCTGAAGGCGAGTTGAGAGAACTGTTGAACTCTTTGCCACTGGAGTATGCAGATGATTTTGACTACTTTTATGCTTTAGCCAAGTCTCACTTTGCGCTAACATCAGAAGATTGTTTTCGGCATTTAGAAGCAGACCAGAAGAAGTCTCGGGAAAGCTTCTCAGCCTTTGCTGCACGGATGGGCAGAAATGTGGAACGTTGGGCTGACACAGCCGAGGCTGTAACCCGAGAGGAGGTTTTAGATCTGTTTGCAAAAGAACTGTTTTACAGACGCCTCCCTCGAGATTTGATGGCTCTGGTCAGAGACCAGCAGCCTCGTTCTCTGACTGAAGCAGGCATGCTAGCAGATCGTATGTTTAAAAACAGAGCTGGAGAAAAGTATACTTTGTTTCGGAGACCGGAGTACGTTCCTGTGAAACCGCCGAGGCGAGAGACCGCAGGTATGCAGAAACCAGGGCAACCGGCGAAGGAAGAGAAAGGGGGGCCTGCTGGCTACTTCAAAGTGCCTTCCGCCCGGCCCGAGGCTGCATTGCAAGAGAAGCCCCGTGGAGAAATATTTTGTTTTAAATGTGGGCAAATTGGTCATAAGGCTAATTCCTGTTCTAAAACCTTGTCTAAGCCCAATCCTGCTGGAAGGAAGAACCCAAAGGTTGCTCCAGTTGCACGCGTGAGAGACTTAACGTCCCCTGGAGCGGAACCTCCTGAACTTTCTTCATGGTCGTCAGCCGAGGAGAATGAAGGAGCAGAATCGGATTTTGTATTTTCTGCCCCAAATTCACAAGACCGTCCTGAGGCTCCTCGTGGACCAGTTGTTAAAGCCCTGCCGGTGAGTGTTGTACAGACTGTGTCAGGGGATCGAGAGGGAGGAGTAAAGAATAGTTTGTTTCCAGAGAAAGACTCTCCAGGACCCCTTTCATCGGAATGTAAAGAATGGGTTCAAACGCAGTTTTCCGAATCCATATATGTAAACTGTATTAAGGTCAAGGGAAGAATTGATTCAGGCTCAGAAATTACCAGTATTGCGGAACGGCTGGTTAAGCCGGAGCAATATGTTCCAGAGTTACAAGTGGCGGTCACAGCGTATGGCCAGCAGACAGTGCAAGTGCCTGTAGCTGATGTGGTGCTTTCATACCGAGGCTGGACTGGACGCCATAGAGTTATAGTTCATTCGGATGACCATTTATGGGATGTTTTAATAGGAGTTGATCTGTTGTTCCTAAGCCATCAAGAGACTGTACGTGAAGCGGAAATAAACGCTCTTACCAGGTCTCAAACTTTGTCACAACCTATGGAAGACTGTGGGGAGAAATGGCCTCTGGGTGGCGAGGAAGAGAGGGCTGCCGTTGGGAGGGCTGGGACCCTGCCCGAACAACAGGGAAAAAACTCCTTTCAACCCAGTGTGGGGGAGACGGAGGAATGTAAATTACCGGCAGCCAGCTCCCAAGCCTTTAAGGCAGCTTTACTGAAGGATGAGAGTTTGCAAAACTGCAGAGAAGAAGCCGAGAGAAGCCCTCCTGCCTTATCAGAGACTGTGAAAGTGAGATTTTATTGGGACAAAGGCTTGCTTTATCGAGAATATGTATCTGGGGGGAATTCTACGGACTGGCAACCAGTCAGACAATTAGTTGTGCCAAAACCTTTTCGCCTGGATGTATTGCGGCTGGCCCATGATGTTGTGACTGCGGGGCACCTGGGTGTGAAACGGACTTTGTTTTCTGTTACCCAGCATTTTTATTGGCCCTTAGTGGCTAAGACTGTTAAAGAATATGTAAAATCCTGTGATATTTGTCAACAACTTGGGTATGCGCGTGATCACCCCAAGGCACCCTTACAAGTATCCCAGATTGTGGCAGAACCTTTTGCTCAAGTGGCTGTGGACGTGATCGGCCCTTTTAATCCGACTAAGACTGGGAGAAGATTTATTTTGACTGTAATTGACTTTGCCACGAGATTTGCTGAAGCTATTCCTTTGAGTTCCATCACTGCCCCAGTCATTGCTAAAACCTTGTTAGAGTTATTTTCGCGTTGGGGGTTTCCCAAGACTATTTTGTCAGACCGAGGGCCGAGTTTTGTGGCCAAGTTAACTAAAAAACTTTGGGAACTTGCTGGCATGGAACATCACATTACGACTGCTGGTCACCATTCCTCGAATGGGCTATGTGAGAAAATGAACGCCACTATTAATAAAATGTTAAGGGCGTATGTGTTAGAACATCCTAGAGAGTGGGATGTAGCTTTACCTTTCCTGATGTTCGCCTATAGGGCTACTCCCTCTGCCAGCTTGGGCTATAGCCCCAACCAGCTAGTTTTTGGAAGGGATCTGGTGGGGCCTTTGTCATTACTCAAGAATGAGTGGGAAGGAAGGTTGGAAGCTATGCCTGTGTCGGTAGTAACTTACCTCCAGAAGTTACAGAATATTTTAAGAGATGTTTTGGCTGTCGCTCATGAGAATTTGGGGGAGGCTCAACAACAGCAGAAAGCCCATTATGATGCTCACGCTAAAGAAAGACACTTTGTTGAGGGGTCAGAAGTTTTGGTACTAAAGGCCCAAGTAGACAATAAGTTGTCGGTGGCCTGGGAAGGCCCTTTGATTGTCAAGGCCCAGTTGAGCGACACCAACTATCTGCTAATTGACCCTAAATCCCATAAGAAACCTAAAGTATACCATGTGAATATGATGAAGCAATATTTTTCTAGGAAACACCTGGTTTTGACTTGCACTCCTGCTGTGGAGGTTGCTGAAGATGCCCTATCTCGGTTACCTGTTCCAGTTGACTGACATTTGATTCATGCCTATTCCACGGACTGATTTTCCGGCTCTGATGACCTCTGGACTGTTTTTAGACCTCGTTTTACTCTTTTACACTTTTAATATGTTTTATGGACTTTTATAAGATTTTATGGCTTATGACCTTTTTTGAACCCGGACCAGCTTTTGGATCACCCCATTTTTTATTCTATCTCTTTATTTTTTAATAAAGTCTTCTCTTCTTGGGTGTTTTAGGGGTCCCTTAATTTTTTTTTCTTTCCTTTTGTTGTTATTTTGTAATTTAGTATATATTAAAAAGGCATAAGTCAAGAAGTAGCTCACTTGCTTAAAAATGTATTAATTTGTTCTTTTTTTTTTCCTCTCTCTCTTTCTTTCTTTTTATTTTTTAATATATGTTGTATATGGTGTAATGTTGGTGGGTTTTTTTTTTATATATTATTTTTTTTTTGTATATTGTTCCCTTATCCCTGGTTGCTGTGGTGATGACGCAGAACTATCCAGAGTTCTGACATCATCTTCCCAAAAAGGGGCGTGTCATGAACCTGTAATGGTCATGAGTTATTAAAAATCTGCTGACAACACTTTGGCTCCAGTAAGGGACTCTGGGAGATGGTTACAGTCAGAAAAGACAAGCCTTGCCAATTTGTAAAGTTAAGTTTCATTTTTCCAGCTGAAGACGGTTAGAAGAAGCCTTAACAAGCTGCACCTGTTTATCTTTGCTGATTAGCAAGTGCCTGGCACCCAAGGTCATCCTTGGCCTATGCAGTTGGAAAACACCGTTGGGAGGGGGGCCTGAAGGCGCGAAAATGTGAGAAACATCGAGAAGAAAGTTACATCAGTCAATTCCTGATTGGTCAATTAATCTTGGACCGTTAGGATCCTTTTCCCTTAAGTATAGGGCTAGGGACCCATAGCTTTTGTTCTCTGTTCTCTGCCTATGCTGACTGGCACCAGAGTTCCAAACCTTTTCTGCCTTATGGTTCCTGGGGTTGCTTATGGGAAGGCAACCTATGTCTGGTTCCATTGCTTTATGTTGAACATCCATCTCTCTTAGGAGAGGTGCCACGCAACCAACTACCTCGTATGTAAGTAGTTAGGTGAGCTAGTTTATTATTTTCTTGTTGTGTGTATGAATTCTCTTGTAAGAACCTAAACCCCTGTTGGGTGAATGGTCTTAAAGGATTACTTGCTGCTATATGATATGTGCACTTATATATTTTCTAATAAAGCTACTTCTATTTAACCTGGTGTGTTCATTTGAGAGAAGGGGTGGTTCTAAATTCAGTGTTTTGACCCAATCTCAGTCACTCACTACCAAAGAGGGTTAAGAAGTTAAAAGCTTGGATTTTAAGTGTTAAACCAGAGGTGCCTGGCAAGGAGTGTAACTGTGACTCTTGCCTTTTAGGACCTTGGTTTTATATACCTTCTGGGCTCAGAGATCCCCTGGCTCTGAGTGGACCAGTATACAGGGGTGGTGGCAGCCTACCTTCTACCTTGCAGGGTTGTTGTGAGCGTACACAGCCTTGGCAAGGGTGAAGTAATAGCTTTTCGGTTCCAGTCTCATTTCCCTAAGGGTGGGGGTCTGAGCCTGATGCATGTTCCCGGGACCCTGAGGGTCAGGCGGGCATGACAGTGATCTTCATACTGCAGCTATTCCACTGTACGTGTATGTCATAGCCAGAATAGTGAGAAAGTTGCATTTACCGCCAGACAGCGGTGTTATGTCTATTTTTTCTTCACTTTCAGGCTACAGCCCTCAGTCCAACTACTACACATGAGCTACACACATCATTAAGCACAGGTTTATAGCCATAATCTAAAGCATTAGTTTTGGAAGTTAAAAAGTTACCTTAAAAAATGACAAGTTGTATGGTGTTGTTCGCATTTTAATTCAGCAAGAATATGTTTAAAATCCTGTTAAAATGAAAAAAAAGTTATATCTAAGGAGGTAACTAATAACTGCACCAAATTAGAAAAAAAACCCACCTGATTTTCTTTCCTACCTCAGTAAACTTTCTTGGGTTAAATACCTATACGATCGGGGACTTAAACACCTGAAGGAGTGCCTTCTACCATATAAACCTGCCTGTGTATTATGACCTATGGGGGAGGCCCTTCTAGCTGTTCTGCAGCTATCTGAAGCTCATTATACAACAATCCAAGTGAGGGCTTATTTGGTGGTTGTGCCCCGATTACTATACCTCCTCTCCTCTGAGATATGATTGAAATTAACTTTTCAGCGCAAGCTGAAGGCAAACTTGTTTTCTCAGGCATGATCTGGGCATTAATGCTGAAGCCTGTTTGCTTAACTATTATTTTACTCATTGTTAAAAGTGTATAGCATATTTTTGTCTTTTATTTTATGTGTTGTATTTTAAAACTATTTAATGTACCCACTCTGGGATTGTTGTTACAATGAAGAGCAAGTAACACATATTTTGAATAAAAATAATATTAAAATTTAATATGGCTCCTACTGTTCATCTTTTGATATGCTAAGTTTGTGTTGTTTTAGAATTCTTTTTGTGCATATTTTATTGTTAGACCCTTTGGGCCTCCATAGCAATAGGGTAAAGATAATACATCCCATGTATTCCATAGGTTGCACACGCCTTCCCTTCTCACCTCCACTGTGTGAATTCCAACTCACTTCCCTTTTAAGCATTATCCACAGAGCAACACTGTATCTGCAGCAAGTTAAATGCTATCCATAGGTAGCTTTAAATCAAAATTGGAAGTCATGATTTATTATTTATTATTATTTATTTATTTATTTTGTTAAATTTTTATACCGCCCCACTAGCCCATTAGCACTAGCCATGGAGCATAGGCGGTATTATATCATGGTTAATGATGAAAAGGGATGGAAGGGGGATTTTGCATGGCACAGAAAAGAGCATACAGGCTCTGTGGATCACTCCCAATCCCATAATAATGGTTAAGAAATCAGGCAATATTATGGCTTGTTACTGATGTGTAAAGGGCAAAAATGTAAGTGAGAAACTCTGATTTGAAGACAAAGTGAGAACAGCATTTCTGTCTCTGTTAACTCAGCCACTGAGCCAGGTGATAGGCCTTATCTCAAGCAAGGCAGAATCTTCACTTTCTAAAATGTGCCATAACTTCTGTCAGCAAAACTCATAAATAATTAAAGTTAATGCCTGGAAGTTGGCACCCGCTACCAGTGTGATGTCTCAACCTCTTGTATCTTCATTCACTATAAATTCAGCTATCAAAGCTAGGAGTTATTAAAAATGGATGAAGAAATTCTATAAGTATTAACACTCTCCTTTAAATGTTCATTTTGACGTAAGCAATGTTGGAAGGGATGATCTTTTTGCAGAAGACTTTTTCACCTACCTGACCTGATATTCTTGTTGTTTCATCTGAGAATTAACCACTTAACACACATTATAGTATTCTCTAGCTTTCTGGGGCATGGAATTGCTGAATACTGCTCCCCAGCTTTTGTTTGTTTCTGCTACACAAAGTTTGTCCCCTGTACATTTCTGCCATAATAAGTTTATGTCCAATGTAAACATAACTATTCCATTCATGTTAGAAGATTCAAAATAATGCTAAAGAAAACAAGTAATTTTGTTTTTAAAGAAATGTAAAACTGCCTTATCACCACATATACAAGTAGTTAAAATTTGGATTCTACATTTTTGGAAATTCCATGCTGAAATCACTTTGAAAATCATGATAATTTACATATTATTAGTGGCCCACCCACTTGGCAAATGGTTAACTTTTGCTAGGGGCTGGCATTCAGAAGGAGCAGCGCCCACTACCCAGCTGATTGTGATCTGCTACTGCTCTTTGGCACTTCTGCTATGGTTATGCTATGGTTTATTTCTAGGCCGCCTTTTCACCAAAAAGGCCCTCAAGGCGGCTTACACACATATAGAAAAACACAAATACAAAATACAAATAAAAACAATACAATTTACAAAAATTCAAGCCAACAAAATCCTAGCATTTCTAAAAAATCAACAACAGCTAAAAACCAACAGCATTCATCTTCCTGCTAAAAGGAGAGTCCCCAGAAAAATGTCAGCAAGAGCAGGGGTGAGGGGGCAAAGCAGGCGGAAAAGCTTGCCCCTGATGGTCCCAGCACAGTCTCACCCCTGCAGCAGCACCTCTCAGTCTGCAACTCCTCCTGATAAGGTCCAGGCAGAGGGGTGGGGCAAGGCAGGTGGAAGAGCTTGCCCCTTGACGGTCTCAGCACAGTCTCACCCAGGGCCAAAAGCATTGCTATCAAAGCTATGTTCATGATGATCACCTTCTCCAGAGCTTGGAAAAGTTACTTTTTTGAACTACAACTCCCATCAGCCCAATCCAGTGGCCATGCTGGCTGGGGCTGATGGGAGTTGTAGTTCAAAAAAGTAACTTTTCCAAGCTCTGCCTTCTACCCACATGTGGCCATGTGGAACCCTTCTACCACACCGGGACTGGAAATTATAAGGAGGGGTGGGTGGGGTAAGAGATATTATTTGAATTTGTAACCCACTGTATTCCAAATGCTTTGGGTAGGTAAAAAAATTGTGTTTGTTTTTTAAAAGGAAAACATAAGATATCCGAAATTGGATTAAGATCTGATACATTCTAGGATTCTACATACTTTATGCTCTTAATCTCAGCTACCACAAACCAGTTCAAATAAAAGGTCCTGGCAATGGGACTGATAACATATGAATTAACATGTTTAGATGCTTGTGTCACAATGTGCCTACTCAACCACCTCTAGGAGGATGTGTACCCCTAGAAGGGACTGTTGGTGTTATTTGATTAGGCACTAGGATGCCTCCAAGTGGGATTGTGTTAATTCTAGTGGTTGTAGGCAGGAAATGTCATCTGTTATCTGGTCGCGCTCCCTTAGAGAGTCAGTTCATGTCTGGCTAAGCAAGAATCAGTCTAATATGAAAAAAAAGTTTATAAGAAGGAAAAACCAGAAAACCCACAGAACCCACATAAAACACGTTAGGTAAATCTCTGAACATGCACAACCCACAGCTCACCCAGTTACAGTCAAAGAGCCACCAGTTTAGGCTGAGCCCTTGGAGAAGTCCTAGTGCCCATTCAGAAAGAGCTTTCGGGTAAGACCAATGGTTCCTTCTCTATTGGGCACTAGGAGGCCTCCGCATTGGATAATCTAAAGCTGACTAGTCATGGGGATGAGTAGCTGGCTGCTTCATGTGGTGGAAGGTCCTGTTGCAACACACACCTTCCAAATGCCACATCCATGGAGGCATACAAATCAATCTTGCAATGACATGTATATGTAGTTGGACTAGCCTAAGTGGCTGCTTGGCATACCTCTTGGAGAGGTGCATTGGTATAATAAGCCACTGATGCAGAAGCAGCTCTTGTGGAATATACCTACAGTATGCCTGTCAGTAGACAGTATACCACATGCTCTAATCCACCAGCAACGGTGGTGCTAGAGACCTTTCCCCCTAAAGTTGTTGGATGGAAGGAAATGAACAAAAAGACAGACTGGTGAAATGGCTTACACACTGATGTAAACTTTTAAAGCCCTGAGCATATCCAGAAAGTGCCTAGCACACACCAAAGGGTCAGAAAGGAACAGACAAAAGGCAAGTAATACTAGCTCCTGCTGTCTGTGAAAGGCTGAATTAACCTTTGGAATGAAAGAGGAGTCAGTTCTCAACACAACTCTGTCCTTATGGAAAATGCAAAGATATTTAGCTTCTGACAAGGCTCTGAGTTCTAAAATCTGCCTTGTTGAAGTCATGGTCACAAGAAATAACACTTTGAAGAATATGATGCATAGAGGTACAATTTTTAATATTCAAATGGAGGCTTTTCTAAGGTTTTTAATTCTTTGTGCAGGTCCCAAGGGAAAACAGTGCAGGACTGGTGGATTGGTCAAGGTTGACCCCATAGGAATTGCTGGTGATTTGGAGAGCACTGATGACAATGTAGAAGCTAGGTGGCACAGGGTATTTGGTTTAAGTCCCACATTTGGACCATCCTGCATGAAAGAGAATAGCTACACAATAGCTGCCTCACAAGGACATACTGCTTTTTAACACCAGCATAGGAAAGGCATCCAAGTGAATTGGTAATGCACATTGTTGACAGGCACAGAGAAGCCAGGATGGTGGAGATCACATGTGAAAGCAATCTTGCCCTCAAGAGCTGCTTCTGCTCGGCCTCCATGTGGATAGTTTCAGCTAACTGAAGTCTGGGTGAAGAAGGGGAGCCTGCAACAGCAGATCCGGCCAGATTGGGAGGTGCCACAACAGTGAGATTGCCAAGCTCACAATTTCGGAGAACCATGACCTCATTGGACAGAACGCCAGTAGTGTACTCACCCTCTCTCTTCTTGGATCTTCTTTAACACCCAAGCTAACAGCAGTATTAGAGATAAGAAATACGGAAGATCTGGAAGCCAATGACAAATTAGAGCAACTGTGACTTCTGCCACCAGGGATGGAAACCGGGAGAAGTACCAATGGAGTTAGTGGCTGTGATCTGAAGCAAGTAGGTTCACTATTAATCTTCTAAATCTTGCCTGTAATTCCCTGAAGACCTCCTTGTTCAGCATACACTCTCCCAACATCAACACCTGATGACTGAGCCCATCTGCCTGTACATTGTCTATGCCCTCACTTGTTCTGCCACCAAGGACTCCAAGTGTTTCTCTGCCCAGAATCACATGTAGGCTTTTCTTTGGAACAAAGTGTTGGAGAACCAGGCATGCTGTCAGTTGATGTTTTCCTTCTGATGGGGCCCTGCACTATTTGACCATTGCTGTAGGCACCCCATAATATCAGACTGGCATCTGTTGTCACTACAACCCACAATGGGGTTGCAATGACATCTCTTTGTGAAGATTGCTGTCTTTGATCCACCACTGCATGGAGAATCGAACACTTCTAGGTAGCAGAATCTGCTTATGGTGACTGTTCACAATAACCATTTGGTGAGGCAGCAAGGCCTACTGAAGAGGGTAGGAATAGAATTTGGCTCATGGAACCATCTGAATTGCTGACACCAGCCTGCCCAAAACAATGGTGAACAGCATGACAATACTGCTGACTATGCTCTGAGGAGAGGAGGCACTGCTGCCTTGATTTGGCAACCCTTTCCTTCAATAATGCTAGATAAGCCTTGCTGGTTTCTATGGTCACTCCTAGATGTTAAAGACAAAAGGACAGAATCAGATTACTATTCTCCATTCACAAAGAAGTTGTGATCCTTCAGAGTTGTCAATGTAACCTGAACATCCTGATATGCTATATGGAGAGTCAAAGACCACATAAGGATGTCATCTAAATAAAGATATAGACCTGGAGACATAGAGGAGCCACAAGGCTCACCAGGATCTTTGTGAAGATCCTCGGGGCTCAGTATAGTCCAAAGGGCATCATGCTTTATTGAAAATGCTGACCTGCATAAGCGAACTGAAGGAACCACTGAGGAGATGGATGGATCAGCATATGAAGGTATGCTTCAGTTGGGCAGACTAAGGCAAGTAGAGCCTCTCGAATGGATGCCAATGTTTCCATCTGGAACTTGCAATATGTGCAATTGGATTTGAGATCCAAAACCACCCTTCAGAATCTGTCTCTTGTGGCACAATGATGAAAAGTGAGTAAATGCTGGAGAAAAACTATTCTACCAGAATGAGCCCTATCACAGCTATCTGTAACAGATGGTCAATGGCTTCCTGTACTAACTGCTGCTTTTCAGGGCTTGATGACACTGGCAATGGGAGAACCAGTCTGGAGGATGGAATTGGAGCTCTGTCAGGTATCTATAGCAAATTGAATTCCTCACCCAGTAGCCTGGTATCATCACTTCCCAGTGAAAGCAAAATGAGGTAACCTGCCACCCACCAAAGGAGGCAGGGAGTTAGAATTGACATTATTGCTTCCTCCCCTCTAGGCTCGGATGAGGTGAGGAACCTTGCATTAGACTGCTGCTGTTCTCTCACTGTAAATCTTGGCCTATGAAAGGTGATTGCTCCAAAAGTCTCTGTCTCTACTTCCAAATCAGGTGCCATAAAAGGGCTGGTATGAAAACCCTCTGATCCTCTCATCTCTGGGAAGAGGGCATGGACTTTCTCTTGTCCTTCATCACTACCAACATGTCTTGCAAAGCTGCAACTCCAAACACCAACTCCACTGAGATGGACCCACAGGGGGATTTCTGCGCAATTGCACTTTGTGAACAGCATAGGCCTGGCAGCTTGACATGATAGGCTATGGTCCCAGGCCATGGTCTGAAGGCACATGAGGCCACCACCTTGCTGAAGCGAAGCAGGTCTGGGTCTTGTCAGTGCCTGGATGGGAGACCGTCTGGGAACCACCTGTATGCCACCTTGGGTTTCATGGTGAAAGAAAGGTGAGGTATACATGTAAGAAATAAATAATAAATAATGATAGGTTTCCAGAAATTAAGTCTCTGTTCTTATAGCAGAATACTATCCCAACTCAGATGTAAGTCCCATTTGATTTCAATGAAACTTATTCCTAGGAAAGTGGGTGCAGGGTTGCAGTCTGAGGATCACTAGCATAATGATTTTTCATTATTACCATTCACACACAGCACTTCTGCATGGAAATCCTCTAAACGAGGATCATTACAGGAATATATGAGCATGTGCTAATGGAACCTAAATGTACCCACATGAAAGACAGAAACCACCAACTTTCATTTCTAGTACATTTAAGTGCATGTTGGATCCAAACCAGAATGGGATTAGACACTGAAGTGAAGAAAACCCAACTCTTACTTTCCCTGAAAGATCATTTTCATCTCCTAGAAATATCTTTCTTCAGTAACAAACATAAAGCTATATTACTACACAGATTCACAATTTGTATCTTGTAGTAACCACAGGAAGATGCTTATACCTTGCCAAGTAATTGTTAGAACACAGAGTACAATTTAATACAACTTTGCTTAAGTGTTGCATAACTTACATTTAATTATAATGAACTTGCACAACATTAGTTCCTGGTTGGTTATGCTGATCGGGCTGACAACACAAATAAGTACCATAATGTATATTTTCATAAAGGAAAGTGATATAGGAATAGAGCATTAAATAGTGTGTAAAATGCAATGTGTGCAAAATAATATATTGTGCAGCATTTTCCTATATATAATCATGTTAACAGTGGCATCACTAGGGGGGTGCGGGGGGTGCGGACCACACCAGGTGACACCATCAGAGAGGGGTGATTCTCAGCTTTAATTTAAAAATAAAAATTAAGTTTCTAGGTGGTCCGGTTCTCGAGATATACATAAAAACGTCAGCCCACCCATCAAATCTTTTTTAAACTACTGTATAGCATTTCGTAGCTTTAACCCCGCCCATTCAGGATTGCAGCCAATCAGTGAAGTGTTTGTTTGACCTGTGGCAGTGTCTAGTAAACCTCATTGCAAGGCCAGAAAATGGTGGTCCCCCCCCCCCGTTTATCTGAAAATCTCATAAATTGGGTAAGTATATACACTTCAGTTTTTCCCCCTCTTGTGTGTAGGAGTCAGATCCTGGGCAGTGTTTTGAAAACCTTCCCAATACTTGCTTTTGTGGGGTAAAAGCATTGCTAATCCCATATCTCCAGAGTAAATCCCGTTGAATTCAATAGGATTTACTTTTGACTAGACATGGTTATGAATGTGCTGAAAATCAATGGGACTTGGGAGTGAATGTAAAAAATTGTGTTTGTGTTCTCTTTCTGTCCCCCCCCCTCTCCAGTCCTATTTTAAAGCAAGTAGGCAAGGCTTACTTAGATATTACAGTTTTTATTCTGTAGGAAACTAATACTGATTTTTTAAAAACTAATACTGCTTTTTCTGCAATGACCAACTGGTTTGACAATAAACTATTATATGGGCTGTATGTATTTATACATCTGCAGTGTGTGTGTGTAGTCTTTCCAACAACCCTGTGAGGTAGGGTTGGAAACGAAGGCAGCTCACAACAAGAAATAAAGCCATTTAAAATCCAATAACCATAAAGCAAGAATAAACAGTTGGAAAACAGCCTAAAGAGGCATGATTCTGAATTTTGGGTTGGGTGAATGAAGTTTATTTATTTAGTTTTTGATTTATATCCCGCCCTTCCTCCCAGTAGGAGCCCAGGGCGGCAAACAAAAGCACTAAAAGCACTTTAAAACATCATAAAAACAGACTTTAAAATATATTAAAACATCTTTGAAAATATTTTTTAAAAGCTTTAAAAAAACATATTTTTTAAAAAAGAAAAGGCTTAAAGACATTAAAAAGCAATTCCAGCACAGACTCAGACTGGGATAAGGTCTCAACTTAAAAGAACAAGTTGAAAGAACAAGTTCCTTATCACTTGAGGCTGTAGTTCTCTGCATACTTCCCAGTTTGAGTAAGCCCCATTGAATACATTGGGACTTGCTTCTGAGTAAACAAACATCGGATTGCACTATAAATATATTTACAGATTGTGTAATTCATAAACATATTTGAGAGTCATGTTTATATAAATATTTCTTCATACTGTGTCCCAATAAGTATTTGATTTCACACTATGGTTGTAGATGATTTTTTCCTCTACATTTTAAGTGTGCCCATCTTCCTGGGGGTGGTCATGGTTCTCCATTGTTTTCATCCTGAGGGGAGGATAGGCTGAGAGATGGTGAGTAGCACATTTCAGGTCTCTTCACCTCCCCCCCTTTTTCATTTGTATTTATTTTATATTTCTCCAATATCTTCCCCTGGCTGTTTTTATGTATTTTAAATATTTTTAGATTAAATAAATAGGAAATCATAATTGTGAACCTCCCTAAAAGCAATTTACCTATCCTTATGTTTTGGCAAAGTGATGGTGTGAAGGCATGCTGGTAGAACAAGAGACCATGTTTGAGGCATGTTATAAGGTGTTTGAGGACTTTGTCACACATTACTTTTTGAGACCTGTAGATTCATGTTGGAAAGAACACGTGCACATATTGAATGGTGGCTTGGGTGCTGTTTTTTCAGTCTACGCTGCATGCGTTGGGAAGGTGATACATCATCTGGCAGCTAGCTTCATAACGTGAGAATGAAAAACATTTGGATCACCATTCACTTGTTTACTTTTCTCACTATTGAGACCACTTCATATATTACTTTTTCAGACACAGAAATTTAATCTTTGTATAGGAAAAAGTATTTTGTAAAATATGAAGGACAGTGGCTGCCCAGTCAGTATAACCACTGTACAAGATCTAATAATAATAATAAATAATAAAATTTTATTTGTTAGTCGCCCATCTGTCCGACTTAACGGACACTCTGGGCGACTTACACGATATAAAATACAATATAAAACAGAAGCATACAACAATCATAATATTAACATCAGTTTATCTAAACCATCCTTCAATAATACAGCATAATAACCTAACCCACCCCAGAAATCCCATAGGCCTGCCTGAATAGCCAGGTCTTTAAGGCTTGGCGAAAAGCCATCAGGGAGGAGGCATGTCAAAGGTCAAAAGGAAGCAAGTTCCAGAGGGTGGGGGCCACGATCGAAAAAGCCCTCTCTCTGGTCCGCACCAGCCTAGCTGCTTTTACCGGTGGGACCGAGAGAAGGTCCTGTGAGGCTGATCTTGTTTGGCGGCACATTTGGTGATACTGGAGGCGTTCCTTCAGATAAGCTGGGCTGAAACCGTATAGGGTTTTAAAGGTTAGTACCAACACCTTGAATTGGGCCTGGTATACAACTGGCAACCAGTGTAGCTCCATCAACACTGGGGTGACATGGTCCCAGCAACGGCTCTGCTTTATTAAGCGTGCCGCCGCATTCTGTACCAGCTGCAGTTTCCGGACCGTCTTCAAGGGTAACCCCACGTAGAGCGCATTACAGTAGTCTAATCGAGAGGAGACCAGGGCATGTATCACTCGTGGGAGCAGATGTATAGGAAGGTAGGGTCGCAGCCTCTGTACCAGATGAAGTTGGTACCAGGCTGCCCGGCTTACTGCAGAGACCTGGGCCTCCATTGACAGCTGGGAGTCCAAAATGACCCCCAGGCTGCGGACCTGGTCCTTTAGGGGCAATCTCACCCCATTAAGGACCAGGTCTAAATTTCCCAACCTTCTCTTATCCCCCACCAGTAACACCTCGGTCTTGTCGGGGTTCAGCTTCAGCCTGTTCTCTCCCATCCATCCACTTACGGACTCTAGGCAATTGGACAAGGTTTCCACAGCCAACTCTGGTGAAGATTTAAATGAGAGATAGAGCTGCGTGTCATCCGCATATTGGTGACACTGCAGCCCAAAACTCCTGATGATGGCTCCCAGCGGTTTCATATAAATGTTGAATAGCATGGGGGCGAGGATAGAACCCTGTGGCACACCACAATTAAGGAGCCAAGGGTCTGAAACCTCATCCCCCAATGCTACCCGTTGATATCTGTTGGAGAGATAGCAACGGAACCACCGTAAAACAGTGCCTCCTATTCCCGATCCCTCCAAGCGATTCAACAGGATACCGTGGTCGACGGTATCGAAAGCCGCTGAGAGATCCAGGAGGTCTACTCAGCCACTGTAATTACCTTTTTGTTTTGAGTGTCCTTTTGTCTGGGTCCTGGTTCAGGTGTGTATCCAACTTTGTTGTGCTTATGGAAGAAGTGTGCAAGTAGTTCCCCCCCAAGTGTGGAGGCTTGGACAAACATTGTGTTATGGAAAACCAAAGTCTGTGTGAAAGTACATATTTGGGAATGCCATCAGTGTAATCCTAAACACACTTAATAAATAATATCGAACTTGCACGTCACAAAATATATTACGGTCATGTCCATAAGCACCAGGAGTGTAGTCACCCAGAGGATCTTAGTCCCTCTGCGTTTTTTGGGAGCAGGGTCCCTATGTCTCCAAGCATCCTACAGTCAGCATGAAAAGGAAGTGTGTTAGTCACTGAGAAGAGTCTTCTAATAGGCTTCCTTGCCTTTCCTGCTGATTGGAGCCAATCAGAGTGAAAGGAGGTGAGTCAGTCACTGAGAAGACTCTTCTCAGTTGTTAACACTCTCCACTTACATGCTGATTGGCTCCTAGAGATGTTTGTTGTTGTGAGAGAATGCATTAACAAAGATCTCATTCTTAATTCAGGAGTAAAAAAGGGTGTAGTGGCTGCAACTATCATGAAGGGACTCTGCACTTCTGAATTTTCTACTAAACAACTGTTGTACACCGCCCTGAGAGCTTGTTGCTATAGGGCGGTCTAAAAATGTAATAAAATAAAATAAATAAAATAAATAAAAATACCTATGTAACTTTGTGTCTGGAGACTTATTATTAAGAATCACTTTCCATAATTGTAAGAAGGTATGTCCACACGCAAGCATCCCAGGCACCTAAATGAGGGGAGAGAGCAGCATAGGGACATGAGCAGATGTCTTATACCAGGGGTTCCCAAACTTTTCTTCTACATAGACCACTTGAAAATTGCTGAGGGTCTGAAAGTATCTGAAAATTTACTATGGGCATATGCAAGATAATTAACTCCCATTAGTGATAAGAGCAAGAATTTGGGCTGTGCGTATGATATTGTAATTTAAAGGTGCAATTTTAATTTTGCTAGTTGTTTATGTCACTACTATTGCCATTACATAAAGTGATATACGGGAATTACGATTTACGAGTAACATTAGTACAAAAAACATTACTAAGGATTCTGTATGGTCTGGTACGGGAGGAGGTCCATGGGGGTGACACCATGAGTTACCGCACTGGGTGACACCAACCCTAGTGACGCCACTGCATGTTAAACTCCCACTGTAGAACAATATAAAAGTGTTTCAGGAGTCTACCACTTCAGACTTGCAAGTAGGGGACTGCTGGTTTGAGTACTCCCTTCGCCCATTCTTCAGACAGAAATCTAACATCAGAAAGATTCAGTTAAAAGTGTTTTTCATGACATCTAGATTTTCCATATGCAAGGAGCATTTGAAAGGGGGGGCAGAGAGCATTTAATTGTGAAATGTAAACCATCTGTAGTTCAAAGTGGCAAAACCCAGAATCAGTTTTAAAACATAATGAGCTGTTTGTCCCATTTCCACTGAAACAATCCATTTCAAATGGAAAAGCAGCCGCCATTAGGTATGCTGTGTCAAAGGATCAATATAGGTCTTTTCATGGGTACAGAGAGTTTGGAGGAAGAGGAGGCAGGGTCATTATGGTATCTTGTTGTCACATTCTCTTAACACTTTGCAGCAAAATTCAAGGAAGATAGATGTTTAGTGGCCCATAGAACTGGAAAAATGCCAGCACTGTCATTCAAACTGATTAGGGCTTAAGAATAACCAGAAAGATGCAAAACTCATTGATAAGGGAAGAATATTTATTTATTTTATTAATCATATTCATATCCCATCCTTCCTCCAATGAGCTCAGATGGCTTACCTGGTTCTTCCCATCTACTCATTTTATCTCCACAATAACTCTCTGGTTAACTGAGAGATAGTGAATGGCCCAAGGTCACCCCAGTGGGAGTTTCATGGCTGAGAGGGGCACTATGCTAGATGATACAATCTGATTCAGAGTGAAAAGAAGACCTGACAAATCCAGCTTTTCCCATTTCTCTTTTAAATATAGCTGGCTTTCTAAGTCCACATGACATGGATTTTATGAGATGAATCATAAAACATTTGTAAACAATTTTAGTTAAGTGTCTCTAAACAACTCTCCTACTGAATGTTTTGAAGTATAAACATCCAGGATCCATCAAGCTCTGATTAATAGGTCTCCATAAAACATACTGCATCAATTTACTGTCAATCCAATCTAATTATTAGATAGCTCTTCCTCATCTTGAGAACAGTCAAAATGTCATGAAGTACTTATGCAAGGCTTACTTTGAAGCAGGGCTTGTCAGAACTGAGCCCCAGAACCTGTTTCAAAGCCAGGGCTCAGCCAGTGTTTTGAACATGTGAAACAATAATAGAAATAACAGAAACAGTTTCTATGAGAGTGTGCAGAGTATTTTTTTTTGTATCACAAAAAAGCCAAGCCAGCTCTCAGACAGCTCTGATTATGGAACAGTGTTTCCAGGTGTGTAAACTTGGTTTCCAAGCAGACTTCTATCCTATGACATTTTTAGAAATATACTGTCTTTGCACAGGAATGGTGCTTACAAGTCAAGGTGCTCTGGCAGTGTAAGAGTAACACAAGACGTTTGCACAGTGACAGCAATTTTAAAATTGGCCTGACCAACACCTACAAAGTCTCCATGCTTTCCAGAGATAACTCTTTGTATCACAGTAAATATGAAACATTACATAATCATGCTATTTTAAGGAAGAACCTTTATTGTTATTGTTTTATTAACAATAACAACAACAACAATAATAGTCATTGGATATCTGAAGGTCCGAAAGCGACGTACACAATATTAAAACAACAAATAAAACACTATAAAAACGTAACAATAAACAACAACAAAACAATAATAATACCACCCCCACACAGCCACAGGAAGGTTTGGCAGCATATTAAAAACAAAAGATCATCTCAGTCTGTCTGATGCTTGGGAGAAAATGTATGTCTACCTGGTGCTGGAAGATGTAAATGATGGCACCAGGCAGACCTCACTGGAGACCATATTCCACAGATGGGGAGCGACAACTGAAAAGGCCTTCTCCCTTGTCACCACTCTCCAAGCTTCCCTCAAATGGGGGACCTGGAGAAGGGCCTCACACAAAGATCTAAGGGTCCGGGTAGATTCATATTGGGAGAGGTGTTCCAGAAGATATTGGGGACCTGAGCCGTAAAGAGCTTTATAGGTCAAAACCAGCACTTTGAATTGGGCTCAGAAGCATATGGTAAATCATCATCATCACTGTTTATTTGTATGCCGCCTTTCCATAGCAATCTATGCTCAAGGTGGCTCACAACATGAAAAAAAATTACACAATTCACTGTTAGAAAGTAAATTCAAATAGTCAACAAGTTAACAAAAACATATTAAGAAACATACAATAAATTGATACACACGTATAATTCCTAATAAGATCCAACAATAAAATACAGAAGCATAATCCCAATAACAGCAAAACAAAAAAACTGACCAGCAGAATTAAATTTTTACCCAAACAGAAGCCCCTAAACAACACCCCACAGTCAAGGTGGTCTCTGGCATCTTCAGGTAGTGACACCTTTTGTAGCTGCAGTCAGTCAAGGCCCCACCCTTCCAAGCCAGATGGAAAGAGGCCAGCAAGCAGGGAGAGGGTGTTGCAGGGCTTACAGTCAAGGTGGTCTTAAATCTTAAGACCCATGGACCCTACCACAGATTATGCAGTCTACAGGCAATGGGAGCAGGACTGGCCGAAGACATTTTGCTGCCTGAGGTTAAAGACACGATGGTGCCTCTCCATTTGATGTGTAGAAACAGATTAGACTGGCCGTTCAACATTGGTGATGGAACAGCATCCTCCCCTGCAGCAGGCTAGCTTAGAGAACACAGGTGCATGGTATGTGGCACATGCGGCTCTGTCCATTCCCCAGCATCTGTCACCTGAGATGGCCACCTCATTCTGTTAAATTATAGGGTTGAACCTGAGTGCAGGTCTCAAGAGATGTGACTGTCAACCCCATTAGATTCCCCAGAGGCCTCAAACAAAGAAGAGATAGGTTAGAGCAGCCTTTCCCAACCTTTGGGTCTCCAGATGTTGTTGGACTACAACTGTCATCAGCCCAGACAGCATGGCCACCAGGATTTGCAACATCTAGGGACCCAAAGGTTGGAAAGGGCTTGATTAGAGGATCCAATTAACAAGCAACATTTGGCATCCCCCTCCATCCCTAGCCCCACAGCAATAGCTGAGAGAGGCACAAAGTAAGCCTCCTCAAGAGTCCTCAGCAGCCATCTCTTTCCCCCATTAAAGACAGCAGGCATGGAAAGGCTCTCATTGGACATTAAGGCATCCACAGCTAAGATGTGTAGACCCATTGCCATGGCAACACTGCTGGCATCACTGGCTTCTACCATGGGTTGTTCCCCACATCATTTTACTCCCTTGGTAATGATGCCTGGCCCCACGCAGGCTGATGCAGATATTGCTCTTAGTGGTTTAAGCTTGGGATTGTTGAGCCATTCCTCATTTCTTCTGTCTGAGGGCTCTGCCCCCAGACAGAAGGCATGTGATTGTATACATGCCCAGCATCACCACCACCCCATACACTGGGTCAACTCCAAGCCCACCTTGCATTCCTACAGCTGATGTGAGATAAGGTCTGCATGAACAGAAGTCAGTGTCAATTGCCCATGACACATAAACTCTGCATATTACGAAGTAAGTGTGCATAGGGTCATTAAGTATACAAAAATTGTAAAAGCCAATACAAAGCTCTTTTTTAAATAAATAATGAACAAACAGATCCTTTGTATGGATTACAAATTAGTAAATAAATAAACAGACCCTTTGTATGGATTACAAATTTAAACTGCCAGTTTAAAGCATTCTACCTAAATTATAACCTATGAACAAGACAGTGTCTAGGTTTTCTGTAACATGGTCAAATTAAATAATGCACTACAAGTTTATCTTGCTAATATCAGGTAATACTAAATTGCAAATAGTGGGCATATCTAGACTGTCACTATTTTGTGGGAATGATTTAAGTGCATACTGGAACTTTAGGTTTATGCAGTTAAAGAGGATTAAAGTGCTCTGTCGCCCTAGTGCAACAAATCAACTTAAAATAACAGATTTTTTGCAGTTAGGAAAGTGACAGAACTGCACTGAAAAATGTGGAATGTACAAATGATTAAGATGATGTCAAAACACACTGCAAGCAAATCAGGATGAATGGTTATTGTTGCATAACCACTCCATAAACAAATCAGAACAAATGTTCAATAAGACTGGACATGGTCTAAGCACCACATAAACTATGTGGAAGCAAATTAGGATGAATGCTAAATTAACGTGTCATCTGGAAGAGCCTAGTAGTGTTGGGTGGAATAGAAAATGAAGTGAATTCCTGAAGTTCAGATACTGAGGGGGTTGTAAAATGCCAAAGGGTTCTTCTGTTTAAATGATAAGCATTTTTCTTAGTGTTAAAAAGTGTTCCCTCTAGGCCAGGCATGAGCTGTAATTTTGATGCACAGAATAGATCTAATCCCCACGTAAGTGCCATGATAGTAAATCATCTTGGATAATACAATCAACTTCTTTTAGAAAGCCCATGTATTTTGTTTCTGTGCTGTTCATTTGCACTACTTGCAGTTGTGAAGTGAAAACATTTATAAAGGCCTTCTCCCTCCCCCAGCCCCAGGAGTTTAGAAGGCTTTTAAAGTACCTTTTTATTTCTTTATTCCATTATTCAATTCCCCTGAGTAGGCATATTCCTATAGAGTTAAGCTTCAGTCTCTTGCAATATAAAACAAGAGGACTGAAGGCACTGCTGAGTCTAAAATATTAATAATACATAAATGTTAGTGGAACTAGGCGTTCCTATAGGTGATTGGCAGGCACTCTGCTTTTCTCGGAAGAAGACAACCTGCAAAATCCAATTATTTGGGGGATATATTTTTCATAATGCAATAAATAAAGAACATGCAGTGCACGCAACCCATCATCTGCTGTTGCTGGTGAACCACCTTAATTTTGATTCAAAGTGTTGATTAAACAGAAATACCATATAAGCTTCATTAAAATTTAAGGAAAAAATGTGTAACACGCTAGAAGGATTCTGCCAATGATTATAAAACAACTTTCCAACAGTTTCCTTCGATAGCCAATGACATCACACATCTATGTCATCCTCTGCTACAGATTGCATCAGACCTCTTAACTCTTTGCAAAAATGGGAATTTCTGTTTTAACACATACATTGCCATCTCTCATGAAGCTCATTTAATAAAACAGCTATTAACCTTTTTCAATTTTGAAAACAAAATACAGCATAAACTCTTTACAGACTAAAATAAATTAAGGTGGGCAGATGCATAATAGTTTCACAGTTGCTAGTGATTAGTACACCCTTCCCAGATTGCAATAATTTCCAAGTGAGGTGCAGCACACTCCTTGTTTATTCAGAAATGCATCCCATTATGTTCAATAAACCTTCACCAGACGATCCCAGGGTGGGTCACAACATATATAATACAATATTAAAAACAGTGTAAAACAAATCACAATCAAAAATAGAGAGGGTCCCAATCATGTTAAAATATGTTGTTCAGTTACACCATTGTTTTCTGAAGTAGGCACATAAAGTATGAAGGAAAGACATGCACTCATCCACCATGGCTCTTCAGTATCTGCCTTCTAATCCTAGTAATCACACCTCTGTTCATAAAGTTCCCTGGGTTAAAGTTCAATAGCCTAAAGGTCCCTATAGCCAAGACAGAGTCTTGGTTCACAAGTTTAAAATCTTGCCCACCAGAGTGGGTTCTATTTCTGAAGCTGCTGGGGTGTGTGTGATACAAACACAGCCCATTCATACAATTTGCCCTGCACTCCTTATTGATTGATTGATATCCCACCCTTCCTCCCAGCAGGAGCCCTTTTTGAGGAAGAGAAGCTGGATGAGCAAGGCATCAAGA
The DNA here is from genome assembly GCF_030035675.1 of Rhineura floridana. NCBI lineage: Eukaryota > Metazoa > Chordata > Lepidosauria > Squamata > Rhineuridae > Rhineura > Rhineura floridana. The sequence continues at coordinate 32,200,288 of NC_084488.1, forward strand.
GATTCTGGCATCAGTGCAGATGTCCTGGCTCATACATTGCTTCCATCACACAACTGCAGCAATAGAACTGCTTCACAAAGGGATTTTAAAATTTAAGAACCAGGGTATAATGTTCTAATATAATTAATACCGCCCATTTACCCTTTGCCAGAAAAAAAATGAAGAGTAGACTCGAGAGGGAAGAAGATACTGCTACATAAGGTATCAAAACACACAAATGATTAAATCATAGATTCATGGTTTAAATAGCTTGAATGAGCCATTCATATTGCCAAGTGAAACATCCAGCCCCTTTTCCTTCATGACCCTGAGTGTGTATAACTATCTTCTGAATAATGTCCCCAAGACATTAAATAAAAACAGGAAGAACTTCAGTATCGGAGTTCTTTATGTGACAAATCATAATTCACATTCCAATGTAGATTAGATCATGCAGTTTTCTTCACTACAGTATCATAAGCAAACGATGGGTGGCAACATGCTGAACAGGACTTCTACAGTGCCATCCTAAGCATGTTTACTCTGAAGGAAGTCCAATGTAATTTAATATTTGGCTCTGTATTTGCAGCCAAGGAGAAATTTGTTTTCTTGGCGTATAACTGAATCAGTTTGGAATACATTTCTCTGCCAGCTGTTGAAGAATCATTAGCATTGGTCTACTTTGCAAAATTGCAGTTGAAAGCAAGCAGGTCACACTTTTGATAGCCAGTGCTAAGACAAGGCTAAACTCTGTTGATCCTTATGTGCTTGATTATCATTTGGATCTATGTAATGCTATCTGATTTATGCTTTCTGCTAATTATAGCTGCTCCTGTGTTACATATATTTTCTTTTGTTCATCACCATGTTTATATTTGCTTATTCTGAATTTATATCCATTGCCATTTGAAACATTGTTATGGGTTATGATAGAAACAAATGATCATAATTTGAACAGTTTAACAACGGGTATGCTCCTAGGAAGGGTTACTATAGAACAGTACTAACAGAAGATGCAGAAGGGCGTTGATAGGGTGACCCTTCTGTACAGATAGCCATCTTCTGTTATTACAGACATTAGTACAGACTGTCACTGATAGTCATTAAGCCACTTCTCTGAACATGAAACGGGAAACTTTTCATTTCCTATTTGGAGCCATGCTTACCAAGTGAGAAGAGGAGCTCTGCATGCTGCTTTTGATCTGCCCAAAACCATTCCTCTAGCAAAATCACTTGGGAAAGCATTGCTGCACAGGCCAAAAGGAGTGCAACTTTGCTTTTTGGCCATCTTCCTGATGGGCTCAAACCTTGTATGAACAACTGCTTTACATTTAATTGTATCCAATGTAGCACTAAATGTCCTGTCAGTGCAAAGATTTCTGTTTGTGCAACAGGCCTTTTCTCCCTACATGCCCCCTAAATATGTTCTAGGAGTTCCCGCAAACCTCTGGAGCAATTTTGGGAAGAGTGCAGAGTAGGTGTGGGGGGAGGAGAGAGGTGAAAGTCCCATTGCACAAGTAGAAAACCTCACGCTGATGGCATGCTTATATAGTGTTGCATTGGATACAACCCTTTGTATTTAATCTTGTTTTCTGATGTTAGCCCTGGCCAATTTGGCTGGCGTTGGACCCTTTCCAGACAAACTGTAATAGTGCCAAATTATGAAAATTATTTTAAAAATTTTATAGGAAAAATAAGGCAAGTTTCACATTAAGATTAAATAAATATATGTGCCATTTGAGGGGATGATTTGTATACATACCTCCTTGTCTATCACAACAAGTTCTGCATCAGATTTACATATAACAGTAGCAGGGCGTCTTGTATTAGTCAACAAGCAGGTTTCCTTGGGGTAAAAAAAGTAATTTCAAATTTACCTCTACATAAGATCACACAGAAGTATGTTCAAGAATTTACTACTAGAATACAGTACAATTTAGTACACCTTCATAGGTAAAAAAATAGTATAACTAGCATGTTTATTTGCCTAATTCTGCAAATTTCTTCCTATACACTCCTACAATAAATATAATATATAGATATATAATTCTATTTTAGAACTTGGCTCTTTAAAAGCATGTGGGTACATTTTTCCTGTTGAAATCAATGGAACTTAAATATGTCTAACTTTGACTATATTGTTCCCTTACTTCTTACAACGTATCTATTAAGTTAATTATCAAATTCCATTCTTCCATTCCATCCAAAAGTTATAAAGAAAAAAACCTGTGTTATAAGACAGAACTAATGCAAATCATGAAGAATTGCTTTTAACATTAAGCATGTTTGAACATGTTTAAACATGTTTGAAACATAAGAAACTATGCTACAATTCACAGCTATGTATATGCCCAATGCTGTGGCACCTAATTCTGAACACACTGCTCCAGTTCAGGCATACTATGGTTTAGTGAGAATGAGCAAGCGTGCAGGTACCCACATCCAAAGCTGGCCTTGTGATCTTGCCTCACTCCCAACTGTGATTTCAACCAAGGTTTGTTCTTAGTTTATTGCTTATTAGGGCTAGCTCTAGACTACAGTGGACCCTTGGGCACCAGACTGCAGCTGGCCCTGCCCCCCTGCACGTGCATGCTTAAATATACCTAGTCATGCCACGTCTTGATTGCTGTGTCAGCACGCATGCCTGCCCTCAACCAAGATGGCAGCGGGGCCATGTTGACGCCTCCACCACCATCTTGGTGATGGCAGGCATGCATGTGTAGTGTGCTGAGGTGGCAATGCAAGAGGTGGCACAACTGGGTGTATTTAAGTGTGCACCAGTTGCATGTGCGTGGGTGGTGTCAGCTGGGAGAGTGGAGCTCTTACTCTGTGACCTGCAATCAGGCCCCACAGCCCAATGTTGGCAGGGATCACAGAGTGAGAGCTGAACCATCCCAGCTCCAACCGCAGGGGTCTCAGCCAGCCACAGGTGCCCGACCTGGCCATCAATTGTTGCTGGGCTTGCCATTTGTGATTTGGGGGGGGAGAGAAACCAGGAGCATATAACTCTAAACCAAACTATTGCTTAGCTCTAAGCAGTGCAGCAGCAGGAGGAAAGAATGAAGCAGCCACAATTTTCAATCTTGGTACCCTCACCCTTGCTCCTTCTTGCTAAGCCATGGTGTACATAAGGCCAATGACCAAGGAGCTGAGCCAATTACAATTCTATCTCCATTTTTTTATTATAAAAAGCTTGATGCCAAAGGACTGGATCATGACTTCCCATATCCTCCTGCTGTCAGAAGAGAAAGGATGCAATTTTTGCCCTCTGTTTCAGAAGGCTGGGGCACCTTCTGGAAGAGTATAGGAGATGGCATGGAGAGCTGCGGGAGAAAGGGAGGGATTGGCAAAAATTATCCCCCTTTCCTCTATTAGAATCCTCCACTGGATCAGAGTCTCTCCTATGAACAGAAGTGTTCATGAAAGAGTATGACTGGATCCAACTCAAAGAAATAGCTGAAGTGCTTTTTTTACTTGGAACAAATGATTATGAACACATTTATAGTCATGTAACTTTCACCAAAACTGGGGCTTCAAGCTCATTGACTTGGTTACATTAGTCACTCACAAATCTTTTGAATGATTAAAAAGGCATCCAGTTAATCAGATAGCAGAGGTTAATTTTGTAAAAAATGCTTGTAGTTACAAAGAATATCTCCCATGCCCAACCAAGAAAACATCTAGAAAACATGGGTAGAGAGGTCACTCAGTATTTAAATTACCTAAACAGAATTATTTAAAAAATCAGAACATCTCTTAAGAGCTTCTCTTTCGAGTTTCCCCCCTAAATCTCTTCACAAAAAAACAGCATTTCCCACAAATTATTTGATGACACACAGATGATAATAGTTACCCCTATAAAATCTCCCTCTTCAGCTTCATATAATATTTCAGGAGTTAAAAACTTTGCATCAGCCATTATGATTTTCAGTTTGCCAGACAACACTAAATAACATTCAGTTGCCACATATCCTTGTCTGATAATGATAGTTCCAGCTTCATACCTGTTGAAACAATTTTTTAAAATATGTTACTGCTGCAACTAAAATAAAGGGACATAAGTGCAGCTATTCCAGAGCAAGTGGTTTGGTGACCAAAATCAAAAACTTCAATAAGATGTCAATATCATTTTTAAAATATTTATTATCCTAAGAGTGGTTCTTCCTAACCTCAGAACAATCTTAAGAGTATAACCTAGTGTTAAACAAAAACAGAACAGAACAAAAAGTGTCATTAGCCTTCTCACAAATAAAGCAATGCACTATCATTTTACCATGGATTGCAATAAGAGTTCTGGTGGTAGGCATTTTTAAATCACCCAAATGAAGAATTGAAAGTGTCACTGTGTAACATTTTCAGGCAGAAGGCAGTTCTGCAATATCAGGCCACTCACGGGCTCACTTCCAGACCTTTGGAAGCCTGCACAGTCCTCACTGGCACAAGGCATAGGCTGTTTTCACAACATCAATACCTAAATCACTAACAGGAGAATCACGCACTGGTGGTAGTAGCAACTACACTAGTTCAAAACTGAAATCAACTGGCAGTGCTCAGTTATAATTACTCTGGGCCCCGTAATACAGGCCTAGAGATGTGAAGGCCCCAGAACAAAACGGAGAACAAACCTTTTTTCCATATATTTTTTTCAGAAAACAAAACAGATTTTGGGGAAAAACAGATATTTTATTATTATTGTTACTGGGCCTTCACATCTCTACGCAGGCCCTGGGCCAGAAACTCACCGTTCAGAATTCAGAGATACAAGTAAATTTGCAAAAACACCCTCAAAGCATAATTCAGTTCCAATTTTTTGGGCTTGTAGTTGGCCTGAGCCATCCTAGAACCTGATAAAGTGTTCCCAGTCACCTCCCACATGCTTGAGTCCTGACAAATGGTAGTTGCTGGGTATGGCAAACACAGAAATTTTATCAGTCTCCATCCTCTCTTCTTGACTGAGCTTCCTGCTCCTGACCGAATCCCCTTGTAGGTAACTGTGTGTGTGTGTGTGTGTGTGTGTGTGTGTGTGGAATCTTCTGTCTGCCTATAGAATTGTTTTTAACAAAAGCAAATATTTCTACAGTGTATTCAGGTGAATTTCTAATTAACTGAAATAAATAATAGCCAATTTATGCAATTTAAGAAATAACTTAGCCTGAAACATAGCACTCAATACATCCATTGCTTTGCTGGACATGTGAATTTATACTCCCATTTCTGAGAGTTGTGTACAAATGTACTGCTGCAAGAATTGCAGAAGGAGTTTCAGTGCTTTGTAAACAAATGTTTTTTAAAGTTCGTGTAGATATGCAGTGTGACACAGCTTGAATCAAGAAGATCTACTTTTGGAGTGAATCTATTTGGTAAATACTATGAGGTCATGAATCTCTATCCTCCACCTCATTTCTGGAGCAGTTTTGCCACACTTTTCAAATAATGTGTGTGTTTAAAAATAAAGAACAAACAGATAAACATACATGCAATGGTTGACTTGTTTAGAGCAGGCAGACCATCTGAAGACGACTGACGAGACTGATCAATATTTTCTGTCAGTGTTACATGTGTATTGTACAAATTGCAGACCCAGGCTCACACCACAGGCAAAAATCTGCTGTGGCTTGTCATTTTATGTAATCTGCCTTCACCCTAATTTTTTCCATCTTTAAAATGAGAATTGCATTATTTCTCTTATTCAAGTAAGTGTGGCAAGAACTTAAAAGTCTTGATTCACATTCTACACAGTGAGGGACATAAAGTGTAAGGGAGGGAGGGAGAAAACACTGTACAGTTTTAATGCACCTTGTAAATTATTATGTGAGAGTAGCAGCTCCCTATATTAGCTCCACAATGAACTTAGATGGGTATTGCTTTGCTTTTAGTCACCAAAGGTCCAGAAGCTCTCTATTAGAAGACTGGTGTTGAAATCACAGAATACCAGAGAAGTATGATATAGCTTCCATTTGTCAATATTTTATTTTAACGGGGCAGAGCACTTCTGAAGTATGATAAATATTTAATCAAGAGAATTTCAGTCCTGTTAAAAATGTTCACCTTCTGATCCACCTTTCTGAAGGAAGCTTATGGAATGAATCCCATCCTCAATACACAAGTAGTGCCCAGGCTTATTACTTACTCTTGGTAGATGAAAGCTTGGCACAGCTGGAGTTGTGTTTTGCTGGGCAAGCATTGAAAGGCTCTGTTTGTCTTTAAGCACGCTTGTATCTGGGAAAAAGAGCATATTTTATACTGAATGCTGGGCTCATGGACAGGGCTGGATTAACTGTTGTGTTATGCGCTCAATACTAGTAGTTTCCCATTATGGCCCAGATATGGAAGATTATGGCTCAGTTCAGATGTAAACATCAATTTAGCATTACAAGAATGAGCCACGGTGAACACTGGGCTCGCACCTCCATCTCTTCATTCATGCATGAGGGATCAGTCATATTCTCATCCCACAGAGCCCATGGAACAAGGCAAATCAGTTATTGCTGCACCAAGAAGAGCTCCTAGTGAGCAACTTGTCCTAACAAGGGTTGGATGTGAATTGTAGCCTCTTGAGCCTCTGATTCCAGTACAGTTCTCTTTATTTTTGAGAACTAGAGACTCTTAAAATGCCAACCCCATCCCAAATATGTGTACTTCTGTGCTCCCAGCCTGCTGCACACCATGCACTATTATACTAGGAAGTACTTCATTCCTCAGGCCTGTGAAAAAGTTCCTCTGAGGGTACTGGCTCTAATTATTTGGCCCTAGTGCTGTGGGGTATAGTTCACTTTGCTCCTGCATACCAGCTTAGATTCAGTGAGCCTGTAATCACAGCATCAGCTGTCCTCAGCAAGTGACACTGTAATCTCCAACTCAGTGTCCTGGTCACTGCTGGATCTTGAAGTCAAGGCAGAAGAAGACCGTCATGCAAGCTACACCTGTTGAAATTCTCTTTTCTATACAACCATTACAGGTGCAGGAGCCTTGTCTGGCCACCCTACTGCCCAAAATGGTGGAATTCTCTTTAATCTTAGAATCTATGTACTTCACTATTCATCTTCACAGATTTTATGAAGAATGAATACCAGGTACTTCCATTGACAGAGGGGACACTGAGGCACATAATTCTAGTTTACACTAGGGTAGAGGCATCAAGTTTAAATGGGCTGAAGTTCCAAATTCACCTCTCAGCAAATAATGAGGAACCATATCCATACTTTTGCACCAAAAACACTGGTTTTGATGGGGAGAGTGGTATGAACAGTTATTAAGTTCTAAGAATTCCCCTCATCATTCAAATCCATCCTGCCATTCTTTCATTCCTGCCTGCCAAGAACTTTACAACAACACTGCCTCCAATTCAGTTTCCCCACCCTAGGCCTGAGCTTCCACTTCTCACATGCCTCTGCTTGGCCTTGTGTCAAAATAGCTGCCCCTGCTCTCACCTCAGCCTGCCTGACTAAATACACTTGTTTTTCCACATCTCCTTTCTCAATTGACCACAGGCAACTACCACCGATTCAATACACTTCCCCTTAACTGCAAATTGCAGATTACAACATGCTCTCCAAATCTGTGCTACAAATTATTAAATGGAATTGGGGGGGGGGGAAGCTGATGTTGAGTCATGCACAGTAAAGCCAATAGTAAGTAATCCCCTTAGCTCTATTAAGAATATCATTTCTTAGCTCTAGATGTACTTTGTGGAGTATGGTAGGGCTCACACTTCCTTCTTTCCTTGAAGCTTCAAGGAATATCACAATGTTGGTACCATCACAACAAAAAGGATTGGTTAACATACATCTAACAAAACAGAATCCAGAGTTAAGATCTATCCACCCTTGTAACTCATTTCTCAAAGGGTGGCTACCTGCCCTTGTTCTGGTGACAAACTACTGTCTCCCTCCACCCCAGTTCTTCTGACTTCTGCTTGCCTCTTGGGATCTGGGAGATTCCAGGGTGCAAGAGAAGTGGCAGTGGGCAACCAGCATCTTTCTCCACCTCAATAGCCTTGCACTCAGGAGTACAGAAGTAGCTGCCTATTATTATTATTATCATCATTATCAAGCACTTATTAGTCACTTTTTTCTGCAAAGGGACTTACAAAATAGTATAAAGCTTAAATATATAAAACCAGAACAGACAACTGAAGAATACATTGATACAAATACAAAAGGTGGGTCTAACACATCCAACCCATTGAAAGAGGCCACAAATATCTAAAATGTACAGTGATGGTGCCAGGCATACCTCCCTGGGGAGAGCATTCCATGAGCAGAAGTCACTCTCTCCCCTTCACACTTCCCTTGGAGGAGGAACACAGGGAAGGGCCTCTGATAAAGAACACAGGGTCTGGGGTTGGTTCATGTACGAAAAGGAGGTCCTTGAGGTATTGGGATCTTTTTTTACGTCCCAATGAAAAGATTACCAGAAGTAACCTTTCTGGTACTTGTTTAAGTACCAGACGCACTGACATACTAATGCAAAAGAGAACTAAACAGCAGCCATCACGAGTCTCCAAGTAGAAGGAGCACCTGATGTGATTATAGTCAGATTTAGCTGCAGCAACACAAAGATTTTTCCTAACGGAACTAACAGCACAATTCTAATCATGTCTATTCAGAAGTAAGTCCAACTGAATTCAATGGGACTTACTCCCAGGCAGGTGGGATTAGCGTGGTTAAATTGTAGCTCTTCTTACCTACCACTGAAAATCCCTAAAATGTTTAAACAGGTCTAGTTAGATAACTAATACATAAAGTGAAACCTTTTCTAGGGTCTTGACACACATATGTGAGAAGTGGCAAGTGTGGAAAATAAGTGACTGAAAAGTGAATCGTACGGAGCAGTTTTCTCAGCAGTTCATAGCATATTCTAGACAATTTTCTTTAGGAGAAGAAACTCTCAATTTTGGAGTTATGCTTTCTTTAAAACAATTTCAAGGGCCAAGTTAGGAGTAGGGGGAAAAACTAAATAACTGCATTAGCAGATGCAACTAACAGTCGATAGATGGTTTATTTTGTTAATATTGCTAAAGGTTTAAAGAAATAATTATATAACACATGTATAATTATGAGTCAAACAAATACATCTCTAGCATAGGATCTGATGTGAAAAGACTTCCTAGCTTTTTGGTTACTGCCATAATAAACAAAGCAGCACTTTGTGATGCAACTTTAAGAGGTAGAAAGTTTTGTCAATATTTGTCAGATGCTTTACAATGAGACTTCTGTTTACAAAAAAGCTTTTTATATTGAAACACTTAAACAAAAAAAAAATCTATGAGCTCTAAAAGCTTGTTTATTTTACAGACAGCTAACAAAATGTTTTATACATTAGTATACGAACGGAGATTACACAGCTTCCTTAAGGAGGAAGAGGTAAAAGTATTAACTTCCCCATAGATTGTCTTAGAGAATAGAGAGGGGAAAGGTCTGGTCCTATGTCCACCACTCATTACATTTGTACCCTATGCTGGGTGGTATGCAAGGGTAGCCCTACTCACAGTAGACCCATTGAAGTTAACAGACATGACTAACTTAGGTTAATTTGAATGGGTCTACTCTCTACAGGACACAATTTGATACAACCCATTTTTTCATTGCTACCTTCATCAGACAAATACTTGAAACCCTTTGTTAGAAAGAGTAACAACTAAAGGCTGCTTATGATTAAAGACCACCTCTTACCCTTCTCAAAATGAGCGTAGTCCAGTGCTTGTAGTATAAGAATGTGAGAAATGGTTCTCTGTCTGACACCCAATTCCTAAATATATTACTCTGGAAGTTGGTCCTGCAGGCTGCTGATTTTAGGTCTGGAATGTACAGCTGCATTCCTAAACACATAAGATCCTTTCTTGAACCATGAACCCATTGGCCCTCCTATCACAATCTTCTTTAAAGAATGATCCGCCACAGTTAAAAACAACAAAAAAACATTCTGTTGGTGGTTTGTTAAAATCAGTGGAACACTCGCACCTCTGTTGATCTGGAGGTGTGTGAAAGAGCTGCAGGGGTGACTACAAATGTTCTGGTGTGAAAGCTCTTTCTCTTCATTCCAGCAGAGTTTTCCTACTCCCTACAACCCCCTCCCCAGTCCCACACTCTCTCACACAGGAATCTCTCCTCCAAATGCAGTCACTTATTAGCAGCCCCAGGTTCCCCTCATCTCCCTCCTAAATCTGAAATGGCATTGCTTCCTGTTTTTATTGTGGTTAATTATTTGTGTTTTATCATCATTACTTTGAGTATAACAATCACCAAAATCTGTGAACAAATTTATTTCGCCTTGATCTAGAAACAGTACAATCCTATGTCTACTTAGAAATAGGTCCCATTAAGTTCAATGGGATTTAGTCCCAGGTAAGTGGACACAGGGCTGTAGCCTTAATTTCCTCTTTGTTCCACAGAGATCAGAAGAGATTAGAAAGACACACTGCATTCACTTCCTGTTCCCATTTGACAGCTGCCATTTGGGTAGCAGGGCTATCACAGATGTAGAAACCAAGTATCTCTCCCTGTCTAAATGCAATATGCCCTATCTGTTTGGTTTTGTTATGTGCCTTCAAATCAATTATGGCTTATGGCGACCATATGAATCAGTGACCTCCAAGAGCATCTGCCATGAACCACCCTGTTCAGATCTTGTAAGTTCAGGTCTGTGGCTTCCTTTATGGAATCAAGCCATCTCTTGTTTGATCTTCCCCTTTTTCTACTCCCTTCTGTTTTCCCCAGCATTATTGTCTTTTCTAGTGAATCATGCCTTTTCATTATGTGTCCAAAGTATGATAACCTCAGTTTCATCATTTTAGCTTCTAGTGACAGTTCTGGTTTAATTTGTTCTGACACCCAATTATTTGTCTTTTTCGCAGTCCATAGTATGCGCAAGGCTCTCCTCCAACACATTTCAAATGAGTTGATTTTTCTCTTATCTGCTTTTTTCACTGTCCAACTTTCACATCTATACACAGAGATAGGAAATACCATGGTCTGAATGATCCTGACTTTAGTGTTCAGTGATACATCTTTGCATTTGAGGACCTTTTCTAGTTCTCTCATAGCTGCCCTCCCCAGTTCTAGCCGCCTTCTGATTTCTTGACTATTGTCTCAATTTTGGTTAATGACTGTGCTGAGGTATTGATACTCCTTGACAAGTTCAATGTCCTCATTGTCAACTGTAAAGTTACATAAATCTTCTGTTGTCATTACTTTAGTCTTTCTGTTTAGTCCTATCTGTTTGGTACTGGTTGCACTGTTTCAGGTGGAAACAGGGAAAGCCAAACTATTGCAATTAGAACTCCTCATTATTTCCCATCCATATGTTCACAACTGACTGTGCTTTAAGAAATAGAGAGTTAATAGGATACCCACTGTCTCACTGACATAGCATATTGTTTTTGTTTTTTTAATGCATTCCTTTCTGGGGGAAGGAGAGCCCTTTGGGCGAACTGCCCCAGGGCCACCAATCACCTTAATTTGGCCTTGAGTACAAAGTGATAGAATTTGGTAGTCAGGTGTGCTATAGCCCCACCAGGGATCATATTCCTAATAGCCTGAAGCCCATCTTTGCGGTGGATGTTGGTGTAAAGGGCTTCCATAGGACAAACAGGCTAGTCTTTGCACAAAAAAATAAATGGGCACAAATCTGGCATCAGAAATTGCAACACAGAAAAGCAGGATTTCAGTCTCCTAGGACACTCTGGAACTGATCTTAAGTGGCCATCCTTGAACAACGGAGCCTCCAACTGAGACTTCAATGTGAAGCAGCTGAATTACAATACATCAAGAGGTTCACTACTGTCTCCTATGGATAGAATTGGCACAATGGATTTTTAATCACACTACATGGCTTACCGAGAGCCAGTATGGTGTAGTGGTTAAGGTGTTGGACTATGACCTGGGAGACCAGGATTCAAATCCCCACATAGCCATGAAGCTCATTGGGTGACCTTGGGCCAGTCACTGCCTCTCAGCCTCATGAAAACCCTATTCATAGGGTCGCCATAAGTCGGAATCGACTTGAAGGCAGTACAGATGTGACATGGCTTACCACTGCCAGGATGTCTATGTTATCAACTACAATTTGGAGGGGGGGGAGTGGCCATGGTCAATAAGGTAATTATCACTATCTACTTTTCTGCATTTCATTACGTTCTCACCTGTTTACGATTCCATATACACAACCCAACCATGAATATATATGGCTGTACACCTCAGGATAACACTTCACACATCTGATTAAAAGAAGTGTAGTCCACACAAACATATGCCATACAAGGGTGGCCACTCCGTGGCTCTCCAGATGCTGCTGGACTATAGCTCCCATCATCCCTGACCATGAGCTGTGTTGGCTGAGACTGATGGGAGCTGTAGTTCAGCAGCATCTGGAGAGCCACAGAGTGGCCATCCCTGCAACACATTCATTAGTCTTTAAGGTGCTATTGTTGTTTTAACGTCAGAACCTTTGTATATTAAAATGGTATATATTTTACCACTTGGGGTAAAATGATATGGACTTTCAAAATGTATAAGTTACTATTATCAACAAAAGACAGGACTGTGGCCAAATATATGTATAAAAGTCATAATTATCTACAAAAATAATATGATGAATTCATCACATACCTTTCATATTGCTTCAAATATTTTATTTATTTATTATTTGTACTGATAGCCTGCCCTTCATCAAGTGTTCTTCACAAAAATATCCCAAAATAATTGCAATGTACAATTAAGGAAAGGAAGAAGAAAATGGACTGCCTTCAAGTCGATTCCACCTTATGGCGACCCTATGAATAGGGTTTTCATGAGGCTGAGAGGCAGTGACTGGCCCAAGGTCACCCAGTGAGCTTCATGGCTGTGTGAGGATTCAAACCCTGGTCTCCCAGGTCGTAGTCCAACACCTTAACCACTACACCACACTGACTGTACAATTAAAATCATAAAATAAAACCACAAGAACAACCAATATTAATATAATGGTAGTAAATGGCATTGCTCTCACCTTCAGAATGTCTTGCTGCCTTCTTTGTTTTGGACAAATATTTAACAGATGCTTAAGCTTTTCAAAACCTTTCTTCTGCTACACAAAGAAAATGTAAACATTATTGGGTGGCTTTTTCACTGACTGTAGCTTAGATATTCCCCTAGTTACTTAAGATACACTGAACAGTATAAAGACATTCACTGCAGTCTTGGCTATATCTTTCAGCTCTATGTTTATCTTGGATTGACTATTTTCTAAAAATGGGTTACAATATATTTTAGATACACAATTCTTCAATAACTTATTTCTTGTATATAATAAAACTCTGAAAGTTAAATAATATACAATCCAATCCTGTGCATGCTTTCTTGGAAGTAAATTCCACTGAATTTAATACCCAAATAAGCATGCCTAGGAGTAAACTTTAAGCTGTAATCCAATGCACTGCACTCAGTGGAACATTTGCAAGTAAATATGCATAGGACTGAAACTTCCAGGGGATATTGTTAGTTTGTTGAAGCAAAAACAACAGAATCCTCTTGCAGCTTATTAAAGCATATGCTTTTGGGACTGTACTGTAGTTCATCAGATGAATGAAACCAATAGAACAGAGATTTTCTATCCCACTATTAGTGTTAATTAACATAGCAAATCTAGAATGAGATGTGATATAAATTACTTAGTGATTTCTTTTGAAATATAAAACCAGTATACAATAAAAACAAAAACATTAAAAACACATTAAATAACAATAAACAGCTGATTAATAAAACAGCAGTATCCACAACTAAAATGCAGGAGGCATTAATAATAAAAAGTTTAGAAGGACCAAAACCATAACATTGATGTTGTCCAATGTTGTACGTGTAACTACAGCTAGGAGGAAGATCAATAGAAGCTGGAGACACACCCCCTTTCACAGGTGCAAGAAGTGCTTTCTGCACATGCAAGGGGCTCCCTAGATCCATGTCATCGTTTATTAGAAGCACATCCAATTTTAAATTTTATTCTACAAGATGCTAATCACCTTATTCTCAAACAAAAACATGATGTGCTTAACTTCTCCAGTAATGTACTTATTACCTTCTGGACTAACATTAAAATAATCAAAGAATCTCTGTGAGTTTTTGGACTAAAGATATACATTTTCTAAATAAATAAACTGACCAAAAGCAACATTTTCATTTTAAAAAATTGTTAACAGTATTACATCTCATAATGTTTATTATAAAAGTGCTATATTAATAATGTTAAATCATTTGATCTACTGTGCCAGAAAAATAAGTGCTTTGATGGGGCATGCCAACCATCATGAGGCAATAGGCATGACATTACAAAATATTACGTTGCACACAAATCCTTACAACTGAGAAATGATCCCCTAAATAGCCCTTCAAGACTTGGCAGGATTGCCTCCATTTTGCAGGTAGAGAAATAAGGCTGAGAGTTCATGATCTGCTGCTTGGTCAGTCCATGGCAGAAGACAGAATGGAAACCCAGTTTTCCTGGGTCCATATCCAACACTCAGGCTAATGAGTCATGCTGACTTCCAAACCTAGAGATTCATTTTAACTTCAAGCTATTCACATTATAAAGCATAGTAGCTGCTCTACAGTTCAATGCATTTTTTTTCAACTTCACATGGTGTAGGAATATTTTTATTTGAACATTATTTGCATCAAATAGAATTCTTAATACAGAAATAATCATACAGGATTATCAAATGTGCCCCATTGCACCCCAAAATGTATTCTGTACCCCAGCTCAGCTCTGAAACGTTCAGAAATAATAGCAGCAAACATTTTATCTATAGAGAGATAATACATCTTTTTCAAGCAATTCATATATATGATCTAAATACTCCTTGAAGCATAGTTTAGTATGACTGTCCCCATATTAAAGATGGGAGGCTGAGGCTGCTTACGGCCAGCAGTTAGGCTTTTAGAGATTAAAGACTCGTAAAATATAGGAAACACTCACAAACTGTTTTTTAGAATAATCACTAATGCTGAACAAATTGTCGTTTTTGAAGTTCATCTGCCTCTTCAACTGAAAGGTTGCCCATTGCACTACTGGACTCCTTTCAATATATCTACACAAGAAAAAAAAAGTATGTCATGACCTATTCTGAAGTAGAGAGTTCACACAATATTTATTTATCTTTTATAATTCTTATCTTGCCCTTTCTCAAAATAGTTCAAGGTAGCATGTATAATCTCCCAGTTTTCTAAAAAAAAACAGCATATCATTAGATAAACCAATGTGCTTAAAATTAAGAAAGTCACTCCAAAATCTTTGTATAAGTGGACAAGCATAAAATACTGTACATGCATAAGCCTGCTCTGAATTCAAGGCACCCCTCACACTGGCCCAAGCGAGAGTAGATTTTACTCAACCTGTGTGGAGTGTAATACCATTGATGATACGTATTTTGTTACTAGTTGGGTTACAATATGTCTAACTTGACATACTAATTGGGTTACAACACGTCTACTTGTTGAGTTATCATATGTCCTTTGTCTAATCTGAAAATATGGAAAAAATGAAGGATGATACTATCCTGTAAGAATAATCAGTTTGTCACAGAAAATTATATGCTCATTAGATATTACAAATGTGAGTGGCAATAATGCAGGATTTAGGTATTGATGAAATTTCCACTAGGCTTTAATTGTAGTTTTTGTAGATACAGTAACAGTAATTTAGAAAGTTGTAGTAAACTGGAGTGGCTCACCAAGGGCTTATCCAAACGGAGCAGGATAATCCACGGTTTCCATATTCAGTTTGTCATCTGATAGTCCTCACTTTGCCTTTTAGTTCGCTCTTTCCCAATTTAAAAAAACGCTTTTTTGCACCCGCACACGCAGTGGTAAGACCCCTATATTCTTTTAACTTTTTCCAAGTGCCGCCTCTAAAACCTCCCCCTATCAACCAATTGGTCAGCAAAAAAATTATGTATGCTCCTCTCCCCCTTTGCAACGAAGCACAATATGGCTGTAAAGGAGTTCTCGCCTGCCTTGTTTGTATTCTCCCTTTCCTTCCCACAGATAATGAAATTGACAAAGCTTTCTGGAGCAGGCTTGAAACCGACCAGAAGCCCTTTTCTTGTTTGCATTTGCGATATTACACTTAAACCGATGTATGCTTTTCTGCCTTTATTGATATTTAAGGAGATACACAGGCTGGCAATTGCACTTATTTCTCCAAAAAAGCAAGAAACATGTCACCCCCCCCTCCTTCTCCCTTTCCTTCCAGGGAGAATGAAATTGACAAGCTTTCTGGAGCAGGCTTGAAATCGACCAGAAGCTCTTTCCTTGTTTGCATTTGCAATATTACACTTAAAGGAGTGTATGCTTTTCTGATTTGAAGCAAAAACCCCAGCAAGTACAATGAAATTGACAAAGCTTTCTGGAGGCAGGCTGAAACCGACCACTCCCCCCTTTCTCGCTTGCTGTGCATTGCAGATCTCACCCAGAGTGGCCACCCAGTTTGCAGGCTGGCAAAAAATAAAATCCATCTGCGCAGTAGTTGCAGATCCCCCCCCAACACCCCACCATTGCGATGATTGGTTCAATTTTCCCGGGCTTATTCTCGCACATCCGCAAAAGTGCAGATACGTGATTGGCTGGAATGAGGAGAAGGGGCATGGGGAAACGCCCCAAAACCGCCCATCAGCTGTAAATTCCGCGGTATTGCATCCTAACTCCTGAAGGCACAGCGGATGATTCCCGATTTTAAACAGCAAATCGCAGTTTTGCTGGTATTGCAAGGAGCGGATTTAACCCGCGAAAATGCGTAACAGTGCGAGACGTCATTTGGACAACCGAAAAATAATGAACACACATAGCGGGCGTGTCACACATTTTGCAGTCATCTGGATGAGCCCCAAGAGCCTCAGCAACAGCCTCCTGGCAGCAGTATCACTGCCACACACCAGGAGGGGGAGGTGGCAATAATATTGGGACTGCATGGGCATACTTCGGAGCAAACCCAGTGCTACAGTTGGTGCACCTAAGCCATTGTCCCTCCCGGTATGGGGCAGTAACACCTCTGTTGGGAGGCTATTGTTGTGGCTCCATCCCACCAGGTGAGCTACTCCTGATATAAAGCTTCATGGTTTGTAAATAGTCATTTCCAGAATAGTCTTGCTCTGCTACAGTTTCTTTACCAGGTGGATGACATTCATTTATGGCAGTCTGTCTCACAGCATGGTAGTATTCCACCTTTGTTGCTGTTTTTGAAAAGCACTTTGCTACTGTAGGTGGATTATATTGTTTATATAAGATCATGTAGCTAAGTCAGTATACTTTTCTAAACTACGTATTTTAGTATCATCACACTTTGGTGATAATAAATTATCACCTCACTTTTACTATAAAAATTGATACAATTTCCATAGGGTTAGCCATGTTAGTCTGTGTGTCAGCAAAAAAACCCACCAAAAAGTCTTGTAGCATCTCAAATATCCTTTTTTATGGCATAACTTTTATGGACTAGAGCCCACTTTATCCATGAAAGCTTGTGCCATTAAAAAAATTATTAATCTTAGATGCCAGATTTTGTTGTTTTTATAAAAAGTGAAGGTTCCCAGATAGATCAAAGCAGAAATGCCCATAATACTCCATTTTATTGGTGACAGCCACTGTGAATGAGATATTTCTTAATTTTTACAATTAGTAAAAATGCTATTAAAAAAAGAAAAGAACAAAAGAGTCAAACAATAAGAATGTGTATTAATAAAAATAAGCCATAACAACAAAATAAACAGTACATACTGTATTGTGATAGAATTATACATTCTTGCTTGTTAGCCTCTTTTTTGTTTGTTTGTTTGTTTGGAAGAGGCTTTCCCCCTCCTTTTCTGTTAATTAAATTGTCATAAGTAAGCAAGCTTTGCTGTCAGTTACGTAAATACATAATTCTTCTAGTTAAAACCAACTATTTACCTGATCATAGTAAGTTCAACCTACAGGGTGTCTAACTTTTTAAATTGGCATTTTAATATATTATGTTTAACTAGCATCTTGTTATTGCTTTTTATTTTTTGGGGGGGGAAGAGTGTGTAACACCCTTTCATTTCTTATTTCAATAAGTCTGTACATTAAAAAAACAACCCCCAAAGAGTGACAGCAGTTTGACCAGTGTTATTGTCCTTCTAGTTCAGAAGTAGACAGGGTGTAGTAACTAGGGTTGCCAGGTTCAGGGCCTGAGACTGATCCTGTATCTTTAGGAGAAGAGAAAGTCAGCCAAGTGCAGGTGTTCTTGCAATACTATAATGGGAAAAACCACAGGGTGGAATTCTCCCTTCCCCCTGCACAACTTTTAAAGATACAGAAAACCTCTTGGAGGCTGGGCCTGGCAACCAAGACGTCTTCTGTATCTTTAAAAGTTGTGCAGGGGGAAGGAAGAATTCCACCTTGTGGTTTTTCCCATTACAGTACACTGTTGCAAGAACCTGCACTTGGCTGACTTTCTCTTCTCCTAAAGATACAGGATCAGTCTCAGGCCCTGAACCTAGCAACCCTAGTAGTAACACAGAGAAGTAGTATACATCCTTCATACTCTTATTTTTTGGTCCCAATGAGATACCTGTAACACTTAAGCTGCAATTACCTGGAAAGACTTACTGATAAAGCAGCAGAACGGAGGGGCTACAACGCTCTACATGCTGGCTTGGGAATAAGCCTCAATGAACTCAGTGGAACTTTCTTCAGAGTAAACAAACATAGGATTTCACTAATTACAGATTTACTACACTACTACTACATTATTTATTACCCACTCTTCACCAGCCAGTCCTAGTGCAGGTTACAACAATTTCATATGATATGTAACAAACTTTTATAGGCAAGCAAGCATACATGACATTTAAACTGAGGTACGTTGTTCAAGTTACCAAGGTGAAAGCTCAAGATAATGGGAATGCAAACAAATAACCCTAGCTCATCCCGATAGTTGTATTTGAATGCAATACACCACTGACTTTCTGGATCCTATTGTGCCTCCTTTCCACTCAGCCCACCTCCAGCCATCTCAGAGCTTAATCAGAGTCTGGCAACAGGTGATGGAATGGATGAAAATTGAAAATAAATCCTCCAAAGTACCAGAAAGGGCAGGTTCTACTGCTTGTTTGGGTACAGATGTCAATGATTCTTGGATAAGGGTTGCATCTTTCAGATGCTCACAGATCCAGGTCACAGTGCCCTGTTGTACAGATAGTAGCTGGTACCATTCACTTGCTGTCTGGAAAGCTGAAGCCCTTGAGGGACAAGCTTAGCATTTATGGCTTGGGACTTTCCTTCACCTACTCACCCTTGGTGTGAGCCAGAGCAATTCCTAATGCTGTAACAGTCTGGAAAAATGATTCTTCAAACTGAACTATGGGGTGGGAAGGACATAGCGCATACACTGGGGATAAACTGATAGCATGTTTACCCAGAAGAAATCCCCTCTAAATTCATAGGACTTATTTTTTAGTCTCTTATGCACACTATGCTTACCAACAATCCTTGTCTACTCAGATTAGGCTGTACATTTCTAAAAACAGCCTCCCCACCTCAAGTGTATGGGATCTGCATGTAGCTATTTAATAATGGGGGAAATGTGTATTTCACAGGCTCAGAGGCATTCCCTTGTTTTGTTACCACATGCCTGCAGTTGAGTAGGCTCACTGACATCCAGGACTAGTTCTGGCTCAAAATAAAGGACCAGGAGAGAGAACAAGTGCAAAGACTTCAGAGCATGAGGGCCTTATTTATTTAGTTTAACTAAAAGGAGCTAGAAACCAATTCATACAAATTATCTCTTTAGCCATAGGTCGTCGTGGGGATAAAAGAAAGACAGCGGATAGTATTTCATGCTAGTCCTACTCAGAGCAGACTCACTAAAGTTAATAGACATGACCAACTTAGATCTACTCGGAGTAGCACCTAGCTAAATACAACCCAGTGTTCTGAACAGCTGGCAACATGTGTGTGAAAGAATCCTGGAGCATGTACAGAGTGCATTTCCTTCACCACTGATCAACGCCAGCCCTGTGCATACCTATGCGTGGAGATAGTAGGCCTTCCACCTGAGCTTGTCGGGCTTAAGTGCCGGCACGCCGCTACCCCCTAGGAATCACGAGCGGTCGGGTTACCTTTTCCTGCTCAGGACCAGTCCACAGAGATGCGTGACAGTTGCAGCTGTCTTGCGGAACCTGTGGCTTTTCGACGGCTCTCTCGCCTTTCCCTGCGGAAGGAAAAGGTGCGCGCGTGAGGACGGAGAGCGGGGCGGTGGCGGAAAAGAGAACGACCCCCCCCTAACCATAAGAAATCAAAGTGCTTACCTCATACTCTGAGGCGTCCATGGCTGAGTCTCCAACAGCAGCAACAGTCTCGCTGTGAGTAGCCCAGGCCTGGGCGTGTCCATTCCTGTGGTAACACAGAACCAAAACTTAAAGAAAGGATAGGGAAATTGTCTTCCCTTTTGCAGTCAGCACAAGGCTACAAGGGTGGGAATGCACGCACGCTCTATACCATTCTTCAACTTGGGCAAGCTTGAAAACTGTACGCAACGGTGAAAGGAAAAAAGCCCAGTATATTGCTCCCCCCCCCCTTCTCTCTCTTGGCTCTGTATCTTAAAACAGCTACATGTGACAGGATTTCAACAGGTGCAGCTTCCCCTATCGCTGCATTTCTGTGTTGGGAGAAGCTGCACTAGCTAAAACTCTGCTATTCACCAAGTAGTTCTTAGAAGGGGGGGGGATGTGGCCAACTTAAGCTAAGAAGAAATCTCTCAAATGCTTATTAATGCTTACAGTTAAAAATAGGTGCTCTTTGGTTATTAAGATTAACATGGCGGTGCAAAGATGCTTGGGAAACAGTCTGACAACCTCCTGCCGTTTATCATTTATGTACCTCCTTTTAATTTTGAAATGTGTTTGG
Source organism: Rhineura floridana (assembly GCF_030035675.1). NCBI lineage: Eukaryota > Metazoa > Chordata > Lepidosauria > Squamata > Rhineuridae > Rhineura > Rhineura floridana. The sequence goes on from NC_084488.1 coordinate 32,221,161, forward strand.
CCTGAGGTAAAGCACATCTGTTCACAGGTTGACACAATAAGCATAACAAGTTTGAAATACAAAGTCCACTCTGCTTCTTACATGCCATCTATAAATTCAAAAACTGGGCTCCTGGGTATTCGAAAGAGCCCTAAAGTAATTATGTTTCCACAGTGTGAGAGGGACTAGAGATGTGGGAAACAGTGGAACTGGCATGACATGATGCATGCAGTCTGTATGACAAGATCTGCAACATTAATGTGAGGTTCTCACATGCAAAATCATTTTGGATTTTTCTAGGAATCCTTGCACCATCAGTTCAGTGCTGCTGCTGTTATCTTTTGCTGTTTTCTAGGCATTGTACAAAAATTTCCAAACAACACAGTCCCTGCCCTCAGGCTTACAATCTAATAGGAAAGGCTATCTAATAGGGAAGGCACTAATTCAGGGAAAGGAAAGAAGGAAACGTGTAAGAGAAACAAGTTAAAATGTGGTTTGATACCACGTTTAAATTTTTTGTTCAGGAGTGCCCCTGGAGAAGAACTGTTTCTTTTCTTCCTTACCTTGCAAGCTAAGAGACACAGTAAAAAGGAATGGAGGATGACAAGGAAACAGGAAAGGAAGCATATTCAAACGCTAATACTTCATAAAGTTCTGTACTGAGAATTCAGGAAATTGCCATGAAGATACACCTTTCACAACTGGTGCTTTCAGTGCAATCGTATTCATGTTTACACACTGATGGCTTTGAGTGAGATGCAGAAAGTATGGGGAGAGGAGGCGTGTCAGTTACACATCTGAGGTGACCATGAGGGCTCCCAGCTGGGCTCCTTGGGACTATGCAGCTTGCCCACAGCTGCACAGGTGGCATGGCGTGCAACCTCTGAGCCACTCACTATGGGGGTGATCTTTAGCTGGCCCTTTACATCCAGGAGGCATAAGCGGGGATTTGAACTCACAGACTCTGGACTCCCAGCCAGGCTCTCCTCCCCCCTGTGTTTAGTTAGCTGTGTTTACTTTGACCCTGAGTGCAGTGGTTATCACTCCTTAATGCTGCAACCTTAAAGTGGCCTTGAACCTTCTGTGCTCTATTTGTGTGAGAATAGAAAATGGAGAATAGAATAAAATAGAAAATGGAGAAGAGTTCACTTTAATGTGAATGTACATTCTAACTAATATAAATTCTATATTGCAGAGGAAATACAAAGCTGATTTAAGCATCATTTGTGACAATGGCTTAAGTGGCCATGTGTTGCTAATAGTCTTCTGGGGGAAGAGGGAGGTTAGAAAAAAGAAAGCAACTCTACTAATGAGCACAGAGATGAATTAAAGATATTATTCAAAATCAATAGTGTATACAGATGCTCTTTCCACTCCAGCTTGCGCCTGTAAGACTCAGGTGGCCAGCTCAGGGTAGCTTGCCAATCTAGCACTTTTTGAAGTTTTTCCTAACAGGGCTAATCCCTCTAAAAATGAGCAGGAAATAATGTCATGTTGAACCCAACAGGCAAAATATAAAGTTTAGAGAGAAATGAAGCAGATGAAGTTATTAAGACTGCACAGAAAGGAGTGATTCAGAAACCTTTGTGGAAGTGATCAGTGATGAGTTTTGGAAAAGGGTGAACAGGATTAATTGTTCCCCATAAGTAAAATGTTTTGCAGCATTGGTATAGTGTTGGAACAAAATGTTAGCATGTAAAGGGTTACACGAGAAAGATCAGATTTCCACAATTATTATAACCCGGATGATGGCTTTTTTTTTCTGGTGGCCTGAGAGTGAAGAACTGGATTTAGTGCTGAAGCCCTTTCTGAACTCGTAGGTGGTTTCGGAGCCAGAACTGTCTGGCTTTCCTTTGCTTCTGAAGTGATGCACGTAGACTTGTGGGAAAAGTTAAGTGTTCAGGAACAGCAACAGCACTGCAGATGAGGGCGGGTGAGATGTAGCTCCTGCTCCTGTCTCTTCTTTCGCCAGTGGTAATATCCTTAATGGAAGATCATCCCAATCAATACCTCCAGGCAGCTGTTAACTGACTGGGATAATGGAATCAAAATGAGTTAGTGCGAATGTGGCTTTCTTGCTGCATTGGTATTAAAGATGCCTCTGACCTGTGATAGTCAGGGGGCTGCTAAGACCCACAGGAGAGAATATCTCATTGCATCAGTAAACTATGTCAGAGCAGAGGAACCTCTTTTGCTGGGTAGGACTCTAAATGGAGCTGCTGCTCGTTTGGTCAGCAAGCTGGATAGTTGGAAGCTGGGAGCTGTGGCCTGATTGCTGTGTAACACTGAACTGAAGTCCTAATTCCTGAAAGGACCGAAGAAGGAAGACAGAGCATCGGCTGTGATCAAAGCCAAGGCAATGTCATCGCTAGTGAAGGAGGACCTCAACAAGAAGCTGTTCAAATCCCTTGGGCAAAGCTTGTATGAGTTCATTGAAGTTGAGTGTTCGGGCAAAGACCGCTTCTACCTCTGTGCTTCAGGTAAATGGGGCAGGGCCTGATTAGGTCCAGGCTCTAGCTATCCATCTTGGTGAAGTGTGGTGACTAAAAGTGTGAGTTGAGAGCCAGGAATGTTAATATCTGAGGGAGTTTGGCTGTGATTGTATGCAATTTCTAATAAGCTGGATAAACTCTTTAGGGCTTAGGCTTTAAATGTGCTTAGTATTAAGAGAATAGTGATTCCCACTAGTTTGATTTTTTTTAAAAAAAACTAGTAATTCTAGTAAAACTAGTTTTAACACAAATGCCTATGCATGGTGACTCCCAAATAGTGTTCTTGTAGCTCTAGTTTGTAAATGCTTATTGTATCTTGTTGTGTGAGATGTAGGGAGACAACCTTTAATATTGTGCCACCGACATGACATCTAGCTTTTCAAATTCTAGCTGCAGCACTAAGCACATTTCTATGGAAGTCATTCCTTCTTCATTCATTTTCAAGCCAATGTGCTCAGGATTGGCTTATCTAAATTGTTAGATGATTCACTCACACTCACACACAGCTCAAGATGGCCAAACTCATACCAGTATTTATGGTTTCCCCATATCTTCCAGTAATTGAGAACTGCATGAAGCTAGATTAGTCTTTAGAGAGACACACAACAGAAAGAGATTTGGACTTGTTTTAATAGATTGAATATGTTCTGTCTAATGCACATTAGACAGAGCAGTTTCTAGAAATTGAAAATGTTTGCATTTTAGGCTTTTAAGTTCTGGAAGCCATTGCAGAGGGTTTGTCTGTTTTTCTTTCTGATGTTAGTAAAGCTACAAGTTGTTCAGATATTTATTGCACTGATTTGGGGTTTAATACTGGGTATTTTTGTAATGCAATAATTTACCACTATAAATTATCACTAATTGGGCCATTCTGATAATTTAACAGAAATGCTAATCAGAAGTGTTTTTGTTTGTCTGCATGTAAAATTTCCTACCACACCTTAGGAGATTACCCTTCCCTCTTATTTCTAATATGATAATATAAGTGCCTGTATCATGAAGCATATGCTTTTGTAGCCAGAGTACGTTTAAAGAATTTCAAGATTTTTATATTACTTTATTATATTCTGTTTACAATATTCTCTTATCTAATTGGATAGTCAGTTACTCTGCTATTAACATGTTGGTGATGAGGTATGTAACTAATATAATGATGCACTGGTTGCATTGCTTCATGAGAATGGAGAGGGACAAGTTTTCTCCTGAAACAGTGGGGGAGCAACATTATTGTAATTAATAGGACTGTGCAAAAGGGGGGGGTACTGAAGAAATCTGTGCAGCATTTTGCCTGGAATATTAGAAAGATAAAGCAGGGACATCATCAAAGGCCACCCTCAGTTTCACTGAGTTCAAATTGCATAAGCAGACTAGCTGATGAATTAATGGCGGTTGTTGGGGGTGTTTTAAAAGGAGAAAATCAAGGAGAGAATACTGCTGGGGTGACACTTCCTTCATTATCTGTAGTTGAAGATATGAAATGAAGTTGCTGGTCATCAGGAAATCCATTTCTTTTGTAGCTTTTTTGCAGTCTTTTCAATTGCTATCTGCAAAACCTCCCTCAAAACAACATCCTTCAGTATGTGCATCTTTCTCACTTAACATCCAGTGGTTGATTGCTGCACTAATGGGCAAAAATGACTAAAGGCCAGACCACGTCACTAGGGAATTTCAGAACCTATTGCTGTCACTGAAATTCGTTTTGGTATTCACATTCCTCACTTTGCTTTACACAGGGCTTCACTCTGACACCCACATTCCCATTAACTTAAAAGGGAACTCACTTCCAATCAATTTGCTTGACAATGGGGTTGTGCAATGAAGAACTTCTGCTCTTCCAAAAATTATTTTAAAAGGAAGACTATATTTAGCTAAGCAATGGCCAATTTCCAAAAAAGGACACAAAGTAGCTGCACATATACACTAAGGGATTTGGGATTGTATTTCTTAAACAGAGAGCCTTTCATGCCACATAACAACTCACTTTTCAAAGTGAAAAATTTTCAAACGCAATCTGTGATATAGGAGATATCTGTGATATAGGTGATATAGGAGCCTACTATTCAGGATGGGGGGAGTAAAAAATTTCATGGCATGCCCAGTCCATAGTATGTGCCTAAATTAGCTCTTGGGTCTTGGCCAATGTACTCAGGATCATGATGCAAAATGGCAGTTCTAACTATACTAAAAAAATTAATCCTACTGGAATTAATATGACAAACTTCCAAATAGTGTGCTAAGGATCATCTATTGATATCCATAGCAGAACTTGTAAAAAGTTTCTTTAAAACTATTAAGAAGGGTTTTTTTAAAAACACATATGTTAAATCCTGCAAGATACACAAAACATAAACAAACGTGTTCTGGAAGTGAATGACCCCCAAAATCAGATTGTTGAATATGACAGAAAATTAATGCATTGAATGTGTAGAATTGGATATTCCCATCCTCTGCAGATTGTCTGTGTATGATTACCATGCAAATATGGATAAAGCTGATATGCACAAGGTTCTCTACACAACATGGAGCCCTCCACAGAGAGATTGCATAATGAGTTTCCACAGAGAGCCTACACAAGCTGTACATGTGCAGGCTCTACACAGAAAAGCAGCAGAATGTACATAGATCAAGATCAGGTACATGAACAGTGGCCATGTTCCCCAACCCCCTCTATTCATTCACTTGGTCATCTGAAAAGTGCTTTAGTATTTTCTCAAAACTGATTTCCCATGCTAGTGTAACATAACTCTGATCAATACATAGATCATCATAATGTCACATCTAAGGTAACTTTTGTTCAATGCCTATGCAGATTGTGCACCAAATGTTATAAAAGACTTTGGTATGTATCCAACAAAGTTAATGTGGAACAACTCACTCAACAGAACTTCTACTCCTCCTCCTTTCCTGAACACCCCTGCACCCTGCCAAATCTGCTCTGGGGGTTTCCAACATTCTGGAGCAGATTTTGTGTGTATTGGGGTGCAGGAGGGGAGGAGAGTCGTTCTGTTCACACAATGACTTTGCTGGATTCAACCCAAAGGGTTGGACCAAGACTTAGAGTTGTATTTAACAAAGCCCTACTCAGAGTACACTCATTGAAATGAATGAACCCAAGTTAGCCATGTCTGTTAATTTCAGTGTGTCTACTTTCAGTAGGACTAGCATTGACTACCACCCTTAGTTATTGTTAGACTAGACCCAATGAAATCAAGTCTTGAGCCAACTCGAAGACATAGATATTATAATGCTCTGTAAGTATCCACACTGAAATTCAAAATGCATATTTCAGATTGAAGAAATATGTTAAATTGTATTGTTTTGAATAGGTTTAATTAAAAAACAAACTTTTGTAAATTATCAAGATCGATCCAGTTATGAATAGACCTACATTTCTTTAATTCTAGACATATTTACTTGTAAATATCCTATTTTAGGGAAAGCTTTTGCCTATGTGCATTAAGATCTGCCACTGAATTCCTTCTCTGCCTACCATCTATTGTGGATGCTAGTCTGCATCAAGAATGAGGTGATCTTTTCCTGAGGTGGCCCAGGTTTTTTGCAGGCCCCTCCTATTGGCACAATCCTCTTTTCATTGTGCATCCAGCAATTAGATTAAGCAAGGTATTTTTGCTGTTTTAATTATTCTGGCATTATATTTTGATTGTTGTGCTGTCGGTATTACTAGGGTAGCCATTTTGCCTATTGGTTTTTAATTTTTTTAGACTTAAATGTAATTTTGAATCCTTTTAATTTGTTTTTGTTGTAAACTGCCTTAAAGGCCATTCTGGCTAAAAACATCATCTGTAAATTAACAACTACTGCAACAACACAGTATGTCTGAAAATCAGTTCCACATAAATTGCTGGAATTTACTTCTAAACAAATGTATACTAAAAGAGGTTAAGACTATGGTCCCCAATCCAATAAAAATTAAGATATTTCTCACACTCAATGGTTGGATTGCAACTAGGACTAGAGCAGTGGTTTCCAAACTTTTTTCCCCACAGACCGCTTGAAAATTACTGATAGTCTTGGTGGACCACTTAATGATTTTTCTGCCATTTGTAGCAATTGTAATGTACTGTACTAGATCTTGCATGATTTTCATTGTATTTTGTTGCTTCATTTATTTCATATGTTATATTTTATTATGTTACAATTTGCATTCCACAGAATTCAAATTGTAATACAATAAAGTACAATATAAGAAATAAAAGAAGCAATAAAATACAATTAGATATCAATATGAATGTTTAATGTAGACTAACAATGGACCACCTGAATGAAGCTTATAGACCACTTTTTGGAAACCCCTGAACTGGAGACAACAGTCCATTAAGCAGTGTGTTTGTGCTTCTGAGTACCCACGCATAAGTTTGCGCTGTTTGCCTAAAGTAAATGCAGGACTAAATTGATAACATCAAAGTAATTTTTGTGTGCTATAAATCTCTGTGTGTGACAAATTTCTGACTTATGTGTGCAGACAGACATTAGTTGCAAAGTGCACATACTTAGTTTACTTCCTTGTATTACATATACATTATTCTTTATACATCTATTGGAAGAAATAGTCGGGTGTGTGAGATAAATCACAACAAAGTGACTCCACTCCCAGTTCTTCATAGGGCACCTTCCAGAACCCTTATTCAGCACCCTGGAAAGCTCCACAGAAACTAAGCGATATTTACAGGCCCTATATACAATATTAGTATTATTATGCTGGTTTAAAGCGGTGTGGCAGATTAATCTGACATGCCATGGGCTAAAAAAAGATAATAAATCAGTATAATAAAACTATTATACAATATTAGTAATATTATGCTGGTTTAAAGCAGAGTGGCAGATTAATCTGACATACCATGGGCTAAAAAAAGATAATAAATCAGTATAATAAAACTATTAAAGCACAATAACGCACAATTTTATCTAAGAATGCACACATACAATCATTGTATGAAGGGTAGTGATATCTTCAACAAATACACACAAACATAATAGTTGAGCTGAACTGAAATTATGGTTCATCACATTTTCAAACTACACTGAAATTAGCATAGAATACCAGCACTTAATTTTTTAAAAGTTTTCATTTTATGCCAGCATTTAAGATTGATTCCCTCTAAATTGTTCTCTTATGTTTCCGCTTACCTGTAAGTCTTAAACAGAATGCCATATTGGGTAAGTGGCCCTTACATGATTTGATAAGAAAGAGACAAATTAATTAGACAATTTCTTCATATTGTTGGCTGTGATTCCAAGGGCTTTGTGAATAGCTTTGGATGTTTAGCAGGGTTTCATAGACATACCAGAAGCCTTACTCACCTTGTGCCACTTAATACATTGCTTCCAAAATTTGGGGGAACCTTTGGGCATGGGCTTTGAAGTAGTGCAAAGCACTGCAGATGGGGAGAGGAAAGCCAGAGAATTCCTAGTGTGCATAGTGAAGCACTTGCATATGCACACTAGGTGTCGGAGTAAGCCTCTGAATTACAGTTTCTGGGAATAACAAGTGCGGAGAGTGCTGTTGAGTTCAGGTCCTGCTTGCAAGCTTTCCATAGGCATCTGGTTGGCCACTGTGAGAACACAAAGCTGGACCAGATGGACTATTGGTATATTAAGCAGGCTCTTCTTATGTCCTTATGTAAATAATGTATAAAATGTTCTAGCAGATAAAAATTGTAATAATAGTCAAGAAGAGTGAAAGACTTCTTTCCAGATAATTTATGACAATAGCTGTGTATGCTTTACTGGCTTAAAATGCAGCTAGGTCATTCTTTTTCACAATTTGGATCAAAACTGGTTTGGGAAAAATATATCAAAAGCATTATTTTGTATGAAACAACAGGATAGATGGATTGTAACTAATGTCTTGTGTAGACTGCTTCCTAAACCACCAGAGTAAACAGGAGTGTTTTCTTGGGCCAACTCCCAGGCACCTTTTAAAGTGTTCTGTAATTTCTGCAAATAAGCAGCCACTGAAACAGGAGAGGAACTGACTGAGGGGATGGCTCTTCCAACTCAGCCAACTGCCCTAACTTTTGGCTCTGGCTATGAGCTATGGGTTGCATAGAAAGTCTTGTAAAAATAATGTCGTAGTCCAGTAAAAATTTCCACACACACACACCGGTGAACCAAAACATGATGTTCCCACTCCTGTTCTTTATACAGAATGGGAACCCTAGCCACAGGGACCTGCAAATCTGCAGATGCAAATGGGGAAACAGCATATTTCACTCCCCTTAGATATTGCTGGGGCTGTACAAAGCTGCTATCTACAAAGCTCTATTCTGCTCCAGAATCTCTGTAAGCAGTGACAAGAATTTGATTGATATAAATGGGCTCACTAAATTGTTTGAAAGACCATGCCCTTTGCCCAGGCTGAATCATGGCCATGGCAATATTTCCTGGAGCTTGTTCTTCCAACCCTTCCCCCTGTGTCTTTCCTTGGGGTTGCTTAGTAACGCTCACCCCTCTGGGGACAACTGGAGTAACAGCAGCGGTTGAAGCAGCGCCTGGCCCAGAAGCTGGCCCGCTAACAGTCCACTCGTCCAAACTGCCCCCTTGGGAAGACTGTACAGAAAGTTCAGGAGGTTCAACCCTGCCTGGTCTGGCTGTATCCGCACATCTCACTGGCACAACTGTAGGAGCTTTGGCGGGCGCTCCTGCTGACTTTTTAGGTGGTTTGGAACATTACCATTTTACATGGCCTCGTTCATTGCAATTGAAGCAGATGACATCAGTTGGGAAAATAGAAGATGCTTGCACAGTTGATGGGATTTTCCTCTCCCCTTGCAAATTTGGCTGGCTCCAAAACGTCTTCCTTCCCTCCACCACCTTCTCCAGTTGTTGCTCTCTAAAGGCTCCCGGCTTCCTAAGAGGCTGAAATCGCTGGCTTTCACTGCCATGCTCTCGGTGTGCAGCTAGCTTGTCAGCAAGTAGACCAGCTTCCCTAATAGTCTTGGGTCCTTGGTCGCGAACAATAACAGCTAAGTGTGCAGGGAGTCCTGTATAGAAGCTTTCTCTGGCCATCAGGTCCATAAACTCCTCCACCATAGTGACTCCTGCAACTTCCTTCCACAACTGCAGGGCTCTCATAGTTCTCGCCGAAAAAGCCACATAGCTTTCCTTGGCTGTCTTTTGCACATTTTTAAACCTGCGCTGGCAAAAGTCTGTATTTAAAGCAAAATGTTCTCAAACCATCTCTTTAAAGAGAGGGTAATCATCCTCTTCTGAGACAGTGATCCCAGGAGTTCCAACAGCTCTCCACTGGCTTGTCCATGCAACAGCTTCATCCATAACTCCTGAGAAATCCTCTGGTCTCTACAGGATTGCTCAAAGACCTGGAAAAACATGTGAACGTTCCCACCAGCAGCAAACACAGGCTGTTAACCTTTTCCAAAGCATCCTGGGGTCTGGGGTGCTGCTGCTGACTAGTACGCAGCTGTAAACCCATCAACCCTCTTTGTAATTCAATCATTTCTTTCAGCTGATCTCTTAGCTCTTCCCATGACTACCCTGCTGCCAATGGAGTTTTGCTTCCCCCTTCCTCGGGGGTTTCCACGGAGCTCAACCATCTGGCATCCCCTGAGGGTCCTGGAGTGGGCTCCTCTTGGTCTAACTGCAGAGGACCATCCTCACGGTCGCTATCCTCCGAGTTTCTTAGCTCAGACATCGTCTGTAGACTAGTTTTTGTTCTGGTGGTTGTCATTCTTAACAAAAGATAAAAACCCATCTGTATGAAGTCTCACTTTTACAGTAATCACTTTATCTTTAAAGGAATTAAATGTTCTCTGTACCAGGTGTGTTTACATAGAACTACTGACTTCAGAAATCCCACGGCTACCACCATGTCAAAGATTGCCCCCTGGGACCCTTTGACCTCAGCAACCCCAAGGAGTGTCTTTGCTCCCAAGAATAGTCCCAATTCTCTGGGCCACTGCTTCCCAGGGTTAGTTTATAGCTAACGCCAACCCTAGAAGGTAGACTGCCACCACCCCTTTAAATAGTCCTTCACTCTCAGTAAGGGGGAACTCAGGGCACTATCTGAAATCCTAGAGCAGATGTATTGTTCATGCTCTGGAGCATGAACATAAATTAATCAACAGTAGTCAGTAGCATGTGGTCAAGGCTTGAATTTAGAGTCATTAACTCCAAGTAATACACACCAAATAGAGATGGTAGTGTATTTAAAAAGAAAAGAAAGATACATGTAAAAAAGAGAGCAGCATTACTTTCCTTTAAAGCCAATTACTCTCAACAGAGCAGAGCAAGAGGGACTTCCGGGAAGGGTGACTTAGCCTGTGCCTGCTTTTGAGACGGGCTCCTGCCTCAAAAGAAGCTTATTCAGATATATCAGTCAGTTTTTTCTTTTTTTTTTGACTGATTAAACTTCTCCCGGGTAGGGAGAAACGAAGAGATTAACCTCAAAGCCTATTTTTGTTGGGACGACCAGATCTCATTAATTTATGGGACGAGGTCCAGCCGACGAAGGTGGGACGGATTTTCAACAGCAAGCTCTATCTGTTAAAGCGAACGTTCATCTTATCTTCTAAGAGAGAACGCACTAACAGGCAAGCACCCTTCTTTCTATATTTTTCTTTTACTTGACTTAAATTGTTGCTGTTTAAAAGAGATTTGCCAGATTGATCGGTTTTTGACATCTCACTGGGGAGCCGTAACTTCTCTCTGCTACGCACTAATTAATAGCTTATCTCTGTTTTTGTTGCAAAAAGCTGTCCTGGATTTGCATTCTAAAGATATACACAGAAGAGGGATTTCTATTCCAGATTTTTATTTTGAAAAATATTATACTGTTTTGAGACTACTCTCTTTTTGGTCTATTTTATTTTGACGAATCTGTTTCTTGACGATTGCCATTAATTGTTTCGATCCTGGGAACTGCATTTTGTTTACTTAACTATTGGAGAGATAAGGCTGTCTGCTCTGTTTATACTGTGATGTCACCAAGTTTGGAGTATTAACCCAATTGTTGCTGAAATAAGAAGTGGTTTTCCTATATTTTTCTTTTAAAATGGCAATTAAGAAAGTGGCTGAGAATCTGGAAATAACTATGTTTCAGAAAATAATGGATGAGATTGAGATAACGAAAATTGAATTGAGTAAAATGAAGCAGGAGATTAAAGATATAAGGGTCCCTGTGAGAGAGGTGACCCTGGAAGGGGTCCCTGTGAGAGAGGAGACCCCGGAGATTGGAACAGGGGTCCCTGTGAGAGAGGAGACCCTGGAGACTGGAATAGGGGTCCCTGTGAGAGAGGAGATCCCGGAGATTGGAACAAACGTGGAACAGGAACAAGATTTGGAGTCTATGGACTTTAGAAATAAAATCTATTGTTTGGAACTCAATGTTATCTCTGAAGAAATTAATGAAGATTCTAGAGATAAAGTTATCAATGGCATGGATTATCTTCTGGACTGGAATGATGTGATGGAGCCCAATATAGAGAAAATCTATGGAATTAACTGCAGCCATGTGACAATGGAAAAACTTTTAAGAGATGACCCAGTGTATTTTGAAAAAAAGAACAGAGATATGATTTTACAGCAGTATTTCAGCAACCTATTCAGAATGGATGGCAAGAAAATATTTGGGATAGAGGTAATTCCCATCAGACTCTTACTATATGACTATGGCTTTGACAGCAAGATTATTATGGAATACTGATAATGGAAGATTGGATATTGAAATTACTGGACTTAACAAGACTACTGAAGATGGAAGATGGAAAATGGAACTAATAGAGATAATAGAACAATGGCTACTGAAATTACTGAACCTAACAGATTCTGATGTGTTGGATTAATTGAAATGTTTATTTTGACTATGGTTATGACAATAAGATTATCATAATTAGTAATGAGATGGATTAATCGATATGCTTATCTGGAAAAAAAATTGATAGATATATTTCTTAAAGAATTGAAACCTCTCTTTGACTTTTTGTGGAAAGAATAAAGTAATGTTTATGAGATTTGATGATTAAGTAAGATAACTATTGGAGGAAAGTGATTTTATAATATGACTTAAGAGACAGGATTGTTATATATTATAGACTTATAACTGATTTGATCTTTGACAAATGGGAAGTCAATATTTTACTCTTTATTTTTTATTTTTGTTTTTTTTTTCTTTTTTTCTTTTTGTTTAACTATTTTTGATTTTGTTTTTTGTCTTTGAATGTTTTATGATTTTGTTTTGTATGTTTTATGAAAATCTGAATAAAAATTATTGAAAAAAAAAAAAAAAACAGAGCAGAGCAAGAGGTACATTTACATAACACTGTGAGAGATTCAAACAGACAAAAATAACAAACCTTACCTATCCTGGCTAATACTCACTTCGCAGTCTGTTAGCCTGGTTCCCAAAGACTTTGACTGAAATCCATAGACGAGACAAGATAGATTAAATGGGGGAACAAGTAACTGAAGGATCACCCTTCATTTTATGGGGTTTAGCTGGCAACAGGGAGGGGGCCAATTAGCCATCCTAGGCGCCCCTTTCTTGATCACCTTCTTTGAAGGTAAGGAGGGCTAGATAGTTCACACCAAGCAGTCCCTGATCTGCAATACTCAAACTCCTGACTTTGATCTCAGGAAGCAGATAACAGATAGGACTCAGTTGCATCTTCTTGACATTAGCAATTTGCAGCTGTCTGGCACTAAAACACTTGGGTTTCCCCAGCACAGAGTATCCTGGAGAACTTTGAAACAAAGTCCCCCAGAATTCCCTCTGGCTGAGCCATTTTAGCTTGACCAAACGTAGCTATTCTTGACAAACACAGCCAAGGTCTTCAATGTGAGAGAACCCAGGAGAGGACACACTTTACTGCCATCATCTTATATTAATATATCAGTAGCAAATTATACATAAATTGGCCAGTTTATACAGATGTTTTGATACCACTGAAATATTTGTGTATTGAGACTGCAATCTTAGACACATTTACTTGGAAGTAAGTAATGTTAAACTTGGAACTTGCTTCCAAGTAAGCATGCATGCTTAGGATTTAGCTGTAAATTTGATGTTTGCATCTTGATCTGTTACTTTTTTCTTCCTTTCTGTCTATATACACAAAAATGTAAGCTCTTAAACTATCACACTGCAGTTTACTTGGCCACAGCCAAGTGGTGCTGCAAATTGCAGCCTGAGTGAGCTGATCTAGGCTTGAGGCCAGGAGAGAAGGAAGCAAGGGGGGGGGAGAAGCAAGGTGGCCAAGGTAGCGGCAGCAGCTTTAGTGCCCAGGTGGATAGTGTGGTGGCAGTGGCCCATGCACACTGCATGGCACTGCCATTTATTGAGGGGGGCAGCAGTGGGGTCGGAAGTGGCCTATGAGTGCTGCACAGCCATGCCATTTCTCAAGGGGGGGCAGAGGTGGTAGCCTAGGCACGTTGCATGGCAGTGCTATTTCTTGAAGGGAGGTGGTGGTGTGGGGCAGCAGCATGGACCTGTATTGGTATACAAACAAGTGGGCCCAGAGGATGAGAGGGTACATGACAGCCAACGTCTGCAGGCATTGGGTATTGTGAGGGTGGTTGGCAGGGCTTCCTGGGGGGAGTGGGGCTGCCTGGGGGGAGTAGGAATGCTGAGAAGGGTGTCTGGAGGAAGGGCTGCCTGTGTGTGTGTGTGTGTGGCTGCCTGGGGGTTGGCATGCAAACTCCGCAGGGGTGAAACCCATAGTTTATTTACATATATACATAAGGCATGAAATAGAATATGCCTGCTTAAACCACACAACAAGTTTGAGACACTGCTGGGTCCTACTCATTAATTGTCCTCACAAAGTGTTTCTAAAAATAGCTGTTCAGATTAGTGTGGAAATATATTATCTGTGTAAACTACTTTTTGTCTTGCAGTGTCAAAAGGTGAAGAAGTACAAATATCTATGGTGAAACACTTTAGAACAGGCCTTGATGAGAACTATGAAATATCTGAAAAATGGTTTCTAGAGGATTTGGAGATGATTGATGGAAAAGAAGCGGATACTGTAAGTATTGATTTTATTATAAAGCATACTTGTACTGCAGTTTGTGATGCAATAATATGAATGAAAGACTAACGTAAGAAGGTATTATGTTAAAATGGTATCATGGGATTTCCGGCTCAATATTTTGTAGCATATCCATGCTATGAGTGCTGAACCATACAAGCTCAGTTTGGGGAACAGAGGATAATTGCCTGCCAAAACTCTTAAGCGATCTCTCTCAGCTCTATGAACCTTATTCAGAACAAAAAAATCTTTCAGTTTAAGAGCTTTCCATGTTCTTTCAAGCATCAATATGCCAGGAAATTAATGTTGTTAAGGGTATACCCTTAACAGATGTATTATTTAGGCAATATTGATATGGTACCCTATCCTATGGTCGGTTCCAGCATCACCACTATCTTAGAGCTCAAGTGATGATGGGAATCTGTTAACACAACATGTTGAACCAAAACCCTTCCCAGTTTGCTGCCTACTTTAGGAATCTGCATGTTGCTAAACATTACAGAGCTTTTACTCTGGCCAGATTTAATGTTTTTTCTCAAATGCTTTGGGGCAGTTATGCTGGCAGCTATCTTTCCTCAAGGGTATGCCCCTGTAACAATCAGAAGATAGAATCTATAGACCATGCCTGTTTTGTAATTTCCATAGTGGAGTCCAGCAGCATACAATTGGCCTGTTAATGACCAAATTATCGGGAAGATCAGTTAAGTTTTATGTTAAATATCTGATGGAAGATAAACCCCCCAAAGGTGTCACTGATAGCAGCTTAATTTTTATCAGCATCAGTGAGAAGAAGAGAAAAAATCATAATCTGAAACTGGAATGACCATCTCCAGGGACCAACCCCAGATTACTGTAGTTCTATATAATTGTTATTAAGTCACACTTTTGAATCTGTTTTGTTCTGAGATTCAGGTCTACTGCATGCTTTTATTTTATTTTATTTTGGTCTATAGACAGCATTAAATTGATTGAACTGTTAAACCAAAAGGTTTTTTTCTTAATTGACAACTGTCTCATCAGGCAAATTGGAAATTGAAAATGAGAAATTTCAATGGAAAACTCAGAATGAGCCCTAGTTCTCACCTCTCCCACTATCAGCTATGCTGTAAGGCTTCCTCTCCCTCATCTTTCACTGATCATTATAAGAACTACTTTTTAACATTCAGATTTGGTGCCTGAGTTTGCTTTTTCCCCTCTTCCCTACCTGTTCCCTTTTGCTTGTGTATTGTGCCTTTTTATATTAAAAGTCCACAGGCAGGACTGTCTTGCTTTAATTGAATATACATAGCTCTTTTTGGCTGAATAGTGGGGTACAAATTCTTTAAATAAATGAGGAAACAAGAAATATTCTAATAAGAAATTACACACAATTTGGAGGGGCAGCAACTCACATGCAATTTATTTTATTACCATTAAATAACTAATTTATTGAGTGACATGAGGTTAGAAATAAGGATTGCATTGCAAACGCTTTTCCTAACTAGGCTCCTGTATTTTTAATGAAATTGCTGACTTTTATTGGCTGTCAGTGCTTCTCTGTCTGTAGTAACCAGTTCATTGGGTTACATTAGCAGGGGGTTATGTTGGTTTTTATGTCCTACAATAACTCTAATTTCTACATTGTACAGTTGTTAAAGGTACAGGAGCAAGCCAGGCTGGATTTTTGTTAGGTCAATTGGCTAGCATAGACCTAAAAGTTGCAATGGGCAAAAGAGGAAATTCAGCAGATAAAGCCCCCTAAATCTCCCTTCCTTTTTTATTGAAGGCTCTCTTGTGTTTTCAAAATCTGCCCATCAGAAATCGAGCTGCTATGCACCTCAGAAATATATTTGTTTTTTCATCTTCTGTGATTTCTTCTCCCTGTTTTCACACCTAACTTCTAAATCATTTGGGTTACCTGAACTGTAAACACTTTAAGGCTTTGCCCTGGTTTGTTAATACTGTACTTTCATTTCTCTCTATCTCATCTCCTTTAACCCCCTCCAATCCTTTTTTTTATCTCTCACACAGCCACACTCTGTCATATTTCAACCAACCCTTGTCCTTGTCACTCATTCACTTAACATGCCATTACACCCCTCCCACCTTTACTTAACCTCTCACAACAGGTTCATACTGAACATGTGTGTTGAACCATTTCTAACTGTAAGCTTTAGAATCTGTGGATCTCCCTCCCAGCTGAGATCAGACAGACCCACTTCCTATTGAACTTCAAGTGCCTGGCAAAGACCTTTCTTTTTCAGCAGGCATTGTAAGGAAGTTTTCTGTTTTTATGATTCATTTAAATTGATTTTATCTATTGTATTTTTTAAATAATTTTTGTATACACCACTTAGACACTTTGGTAATTGATATATAAATTCCTTAAATATATAAAAATAAAACCTCCTCCCCCGATTTCTCATTATAATGGCAGTATGCAATTCAGTCTGCCCTTAACAGGGTCACAACTGTGTCCCTGTAGTAATCTGTCTCTCTTGTTTAAATGCATAAAATAACATATAAAGTAAATTAAAAGTCAGCAGCATTGAATGCAAGACATCAACATGTGTAAAATAAGCTGTGAAGCCAGGTTTGCATAGATGAAGAATCTGCTATGAGAGCTATTAATAACGATGTGTTCATAATCTATTGCTGGCATCTAAGGTTGCTTCCATACAAAGTGTTTTTTTTAATGTCAGGTTTAGAGATGTGAAGGACCAGAAGGAGAAAAAAAATCAAAATTCAGGGGGAAAAAACTGTGTTTTTTCCTCCCCCCTCCATTTCCCCCAATTTTTCCAGAAAAAAAAACGAGCAGGGAAAAACCAGAATAAACCATCAATATTATCTTTATTACTTATTTATTAAATTTATATCCTGTCCTTCCTCCCAAAGGGAACCCAAGGTGGCAAACACACAAGCAGTAAAAATATCAAAAAGCATATTTTAAAAGTAAAACAAATTATTATGTATCCTGAAAATTATTATGTATCATCCAGTGCTCTACAGTATCAAGCAGACACAAGTGCAGACACAAGTGCTCATTTCCATAGAAAAAGCTGAGAAAAAGAGCAGGTGGGGAAACCAAGACTCAATGAATACATGAAATTTAATCAGTCTCATTTTCTCTATCACTGTCAGTTTCTGCTTCTTCATGTTGCTCTGTACTTTCTCCCATTCCCAGCCCTTGGAGGCCTAGTCAAGAAAACAGACACAGATCCACCTACTATGCCAAGAGAAAGCCCACAGGCAAAGAAGACACTAAATCCTTCTCCTTCTCTTGTGTCAATGGCAGTGCCTCCTAGAGGCAGGAATGCATATTGCTCACAACCCTGGACTTTCTTGTCCCCAGTATAGAGGAATTGTAATTATCTGATACTGCTGCCCTGGGCTCCTACTGGGAGAAAGGATGGGATATAAATAAAATAAAATAAATACTGTACTTAGTCTTACTTAAAAAGTTTTGCCGATTACAGTCTTTCTGTTATATAGTTTTTAGAAATAATTTTGGGAAAGTAAATATATAAACACTTTGTCTTCATCATTTTATTCATCATTCTTAAAGAAAATATTTCATAATCCAAAACGTTTCAATCTTTCCATTTTTTTTTGGAAAAAAACCAAAAAGGGCTTTGGGGGGAAAGAAAAAACCTGTCCCTCCCCCAAATTCTGATCCCCCCCCAAGGCCTTCACATCTCTACTCCCACCTCAGAGAAGTGGCACCATTTGTAAAAGTTAGAACAACTTGGGTTAGGGAAATATTTCCAAAATCTATATTGACTTAATTTTATTAATCCACAATAATGTGCCAAAGCTACAATATGATTGAGTGCAGAGCAATAAAGGTTTCAGAGGCTGTAATACAAGTAATAATTATTCTGTTGGTTTCTTTCTTTTCAGGATAATCCATGGTTTGATATGCATTTCAAGAAAGTCTACAGTTGGGAAGCTTATAGCTGTGCATCCAAATATGCCTTTGCACGAACATTAAATAAATTGAATGAATTGTACCTTCAGAAGGACTTGAAGATAGTAAACTTTGATTTTACCTACATAAATGATTATTCATTCTGGTCATCTAACAACGGGGATGATTGTTTAGTACTTATGAGGATCTGCTTCTATGCATCCAACCTTTTATGTCTGTCTCTGTGCCCTCTGCCTGGCTGACTATTATCACTTTCTCCAGATTTGGATAAAATTTCTAAATAACATTTTTAAATAGATAAATGCAGTACTGTGTCAGGGTTTCAATTTTTCACAGTTAATTTTTTTTTAAATAAATGATTCTCTCAAAGGGACAGCCTTGATATATATGTGCTTAAATATCTGTTTCCTAACTACTCATTTCAGCATCTTGAAGTACATATTCAGGCTGCAATCATATATTCACTGACCTGGGAGTAATCTCCATTGAACTCCACTGGGTTTTCTTCTGATTAGACATATATAAGATTTCAGTGTTAGGCTACAGCTACATAAAACCATATTTATACCAATCTAACTGTCCTGACTTCTAAAGAAACCTGGGAATTGTTGTCGAGCATGTGGTGGTGCTTTAGAAAGCAGAATTCCCCATTCCACCCCTTTGCTACTGTGCATGCAATACATTGCAGTAGAGCAGAGGCAGCAAAATCAAGGTGTGTTATGTATTTTTATAAGATAATTTTCTGTTTCTGCCACCTCTGGTCTTTCTTAGCCTAGAGCACAAAGCAATGCATATGCACACCCAAGTTAGGGGACTAGCTGCAACAGGCTTGCACAGTTTGTGACCCATCAATCCAAACATATCTATCATCTATATATTACTCACCCAAGTTAAAAAGGCTTTTGCTGCCTATATAGGAAGCAAACAATGGGGTTTGTCTCACAATTGTGAGGACTCAAAAGCATGGCAAGCCATGTTTAGTTCTGTAGGTCACAAGCTGTGTATGCTTCAACTATCAAAAAAATAATAAATCAGGATGGTTGTACAGCATGTGTTGGGAATTATTCCATTCCATTTAGATTGCAACTAGTTATGAAGTGGGCTTATACCAGTCTTGAACTCTGACCTTATATAATGGTGACTGACCCTTTTAATTGTACATTATTATTTTTATTACTACTACTTACTACAGAAAAGTTTCTAAGTGACTTTCAAAACGGTTAAGAGTCAAAGTAAAATTAATACATTCTAATAAGACCATTTCAATAACTTGTTAAAAAAATTAAAAAGAACAATAATTTCAGTACCAAGAAAAAATCCCATCAAAGATGTAATCAGCCAACTTATCATACTCTGTGAAATGGGAGAAGAGATCAGTTTCAACCTGGTGCTGAAAGATGTTTTAATGACGGTGCCAGGTGGACCTTGGGAGAGCACAGCATTCCACAGATGAGGAGCCACAACTGAAAAGGTCCTCTCCCGTTCTGTTGTGGTTCCTCATCTGTGTTGGACTGGGACCTGGGAGCCCAGGATAAAAATCCCTGGTCAGCCATGAAGTTCACTGGATGCCCATGAACCAATCATTGTCTTTCAGTCTAAGCAACCTCACAGGGTTGTTGTGAGGATAACATCTGGAGGGTGAGAACCATGTTTGTACTCTACCTTGAGCTTCTTGGAGGAAAGGTGGGATAAAAATGTAATAGTAATAATAATGATAAAAAATAAACTTTTTTCTACAGTGTAATCAGTGAGGTCCTGTAGTTCAGTGGTTAAGGGTATGCTGTGTTTGTATTGAGCCCCCAAACTTCATTCACAGCATCACTAATTAGGGAATTGTATTGCTGTGTTAGATAAACTATTGGTCTGATTCAGAATTAGGACATTTTCTCACAGTGTCTGAAGCATCTTTGAGCCTTTATGTGATCTATTTTGTGCATGTGTGAGTATTTATAAATACTCAAATAAATGCACATTTCCAGTATCTGTTAACATGAGTCCTGGCCAAAAAACTCATACCACAATATATTCATAAGTCTTTAAGGTGCCACATGATTCTTTCTTGTTTTCCTACAGCAGACTCGCACAGATGCCCTTCTAGAATGTGTAAATGTTGTCAAGTCAAGATATGAAGCAGATAACTATTTTTGAATCAAATATAATTTAAATTACAGATCTGGAAAAGGACCATATCTCAGTGGAAGGGCACCTGCTTTGCATGTAGTGGGTCCCAGGTTCAATGCCTACCACCTGTATGCAAATCTGTGAAGCCCTACCAGTCTAAACTTCTGAAGAGTTGCTGACAGTTAGTGTGGACAATACTGAACTAGATGGACCCAATGGTCCAATGTGATAGAAGGCAGATAGCTATGTTCCTTTAAAAAAAAAACTAATTCAAGCCTTACGTGTGAAAACAGCCATTTTACTCATATAGCTATCATATAGCCATCCATTTTATTCTTAACTGGCATGAGGAAGCACTAGTTGCTACAAGAAGTCCTTTTAAGACATTAACGAAATGAAACAAAACAAAATGAATTAACTAGCCAACTGTAAATACTCCCTGCTGCTCATTCTTAAGAAATGTACAGGTAATTGATATTTTTGACATGACAGCCTTGTGTGGTGTTGTGCTTAAAAGTGATTATTTTATGTAACTCCAAATTTGTTACATTCAACTGTTTTTGCTCTTGCTTGGCTCTTCTTTTGATATGTAACAGGAGTCACATGATATACAGTGTATATTTTAAATACCACTTCTATGAAAAGTGAATATAATATATGCATTTCTGCCCACTTTGTGTGAAACTGAGCTGATTCAGAACTGTATGACACCTTGTTTGCATTTTCAGAGCACAATAGCTCAGGCATTCTTAAATTATTACAACAAAGTCTTATGTAATAATGTAATTTTAAAATACTTTTTAATTGACTTGATTTAGAATCAACACACACAAATAGCCTTTACCTTCAAATACAAAATTATCAGCTACCTCACACTTGCTGCTAGCTTCTTTGATAGAACTTGGGCTTGTAGCCAGGTGGCATTGATGCAGAGGTGCTAGTTGCATAAACTAGAATTCCATGTGGGGTATATGTACATAATAACTCTTTTGTAACACAACTTTACAGTCCTGATTATGGAGGAGCCATTTCACATAAATGGTGCCTTTGCATTTGTGCAAACCAGCCACTCCTCAGGGAGCAGATTTTTATTTATTACTTTTATATCCCACCTTTCCTCCAAGTTCATTCGTCCTCACAACAAACCTGTGAGATAGGTAGCCTAAGAGAGGGTGATTGGCCCAAAATCACCAGTGAGCTTCATGGTTGGGATAGGATGGGATGTGAACCTGGATCTCTTTGTAGAAAAACTGGGTATGGTGACCCTGGTTCATTTTAGCCATGAAAGATGGTGAGGCACAGGACAGACTACTACCTCAATTGTAAACACAATTCTTGGAAAATAGTTTCTATTAATTTCAATAGAACCAGGAAAGTGGGCCAGGAGTCACAAACTCCAATTGGTTGTCTTTAGGAAGTTGGTACAGAACAAATCTTGATTTTGTTGTGAAATACAGTTATCTTCTTAGAGGCCCATTCTGCCAGGATGGCCCACCAAATTTCTATTGTTGAGCATTTCTGATTATCCTTTCCTTATGAGACCAACCAGGTAGCAATGATTAGTGCTCTGTTTAGTCATCATTTGTATGTTTTCTTTATTTTCTCTATTTGTTATTTGATTTATATCTCGCCAGAGCTTGGAAAAGTTACTTTTTTGAACTACAACTCCCATCAGCCCAATCCAGTGGCCATGCTGGCTGGGGCTGATGGGAGTTGTAGTTCACAAAAGTAACTTTTCCAAGCTCTGATCTCGCCTTCCTCCCAGCAGGAGCCCAGGGCAGCAAAAGAAAGCACTAAAAACACTTTAAAATACATTAAAACAAAAAAACATTAAAAACTTTTTTTTAAAAAGCTTTAAAAACATATCTAAAAAAGGGTTAAAAACTTTATTTAAAAAAACATATTAACAAGCAATTCTAACACAGACGCAGACTGGGATAGGTCTCAACTTAAAAAGCTTGTTGAAAGAGGAAAGTCTTCAAAGGGTGCCGAAAAGATAGCAGAGATGGCGCCTGCCTAATATTCAAGGGGAGGGAATTCCACAGGGTAGGTGCTGCCACACTAAAGGTCCATTTCCTATATTGTGCAGAACAAGCCTCCTGATAAGATGGTATCTGCGGGAGGCCCTCACCTGCAGAACGCAGTGATCGACTGGGTATATAAGGGGTAAGATGGTTTTTCTGATCATTTGCCATATTCGTTTAAATATTTTTTTAAAAAAATGATGTGGTTTCAGGATGACTTTATAAACCATTGAAAAGACTAGCTTTTTCATAGCACAATGGATCTAGTCACACAATATATTTTAGTTGAGCACGTACAAATGTAAAATGTGAATGTGGCATGCAGATGCTTGCACGTTGTGTATCACACAAGCTCACTCGTCAAGGAGTGAGTATTGGCAGCCTTGTCATAGATCTAGGTTTGCCTTGCATAATATATGAAAAGTTCTAGAGTAATTGGATACATTGACAGTTCCACAGGAGAAACAGAGACAGAAAAGACAGTAGCTCCCAGCCCTAGGTGGGAAAATCCATGTTGTTCTTTGATTAGAAATTTTGAACACCCTTGTTGTATTGTTTTCACTTTGTTCAGGATGTAGAATTATTTTCTGTTGTAAGTACAGGGGTTGGCTGAACTCAAATATTCCCTGAAGAGCCACAGTCAGCAAAATTATAAATTAGGAACAGCCATCCAATCATATATTCAATCCATGTGCTAACAGAATTGTTCCACGCAGTGTTGCTTTTTGGTGTTTTATAAAATGTGGTAGCTGTGGACTTTACCACTTCCATTGGGCAATTGGTTTAGAATTTTATAGAAGACAGAAGAAGATGGAAGGCACTTGATATATACATTTCTAAAGAGCAGCTGATTAACAGAGTGAGAACTGGGGGAGGGATTACCACAATGTTTAGCATGATCAGAAAAACAATTTAAAAGGAAGTGGCACCATTTATCTTATTCACAATGGAATCCTATACATGAGTCCTTGGAAGTAAGTCTCACTATGATCAATTGAACTTATTCCCAGTTAAGTGTGGATAGAATTGTGCCCTTAGACAAGGTTTATAGAAATGTTCATGCAACATGCAAGATTTTGTTTTGAGATCTACTGATCCGTTAAGCAAACTGGAAAAATTACTCTTTAGTTCTTTGGTACATAGCCTAGTCACAGATGGGTGAACAATGTATATTAACAGGCAAGTGGGTTATTCTTTCTCTAAATCTACTTTGGAATACACTGTACATGAAGCATTTTTGTAGTATAGTAGGATGCAGAGGAGTTTCCCAATTTGGTCTGGCTAGAGAACTGATTTCAATTTTGAGGGGACTGACATTTCAGTGAACCTGAAACTGTGTGTTTGTTTCTGCACATTCATAATACCCACTCAACCTGTACATTTGTAAATAAACAGATTATTACAAAGATGCAATATGTCTCCAATGTTCTGTCCACCAGAGGAAACTGATCCTGCAAAGTATACTCTTAACACGTAAAAACATTTCCCCTAATATCTATTGTCCTGGAGGGTGACATATTTGTTAAGCTGATTGCTGATCAGTTAATATTTGCAGACAGTTGACTACTCCTGGATGTCCTCTCACCTCTGGTGGAAATAAATCACCTTCTTGGTTTTCTTAAGAGCTGAGACAATGAAACAAGATGAAACGTGGGTAAAGTACAAGTAATGGAAATCATGGAATATGTCTGACTGTGCAAAGCAAGAGTCTCTATTTGAACTTTGTCTATGGTAATATTGACAGATATATATTTCACCCCCATAACTGCATCCACACAGTGCCAGAGAGTGTAAAGTATCTGGGTAGTGAGTAGGGTTGGCAGGTTCAGGGCCTGATCCTGATCCTGTATCTTTAGGAGAAAAGAAAGTCAGCCAAGTGCAAGTTCTTGCAACAATGTAATGGGAAAAACCACAAGGTGGGATTCTCCCTTCCCTCTACACAAGTTTTAAAGATACAGAAGACCTCTTGGCTGCCAGGCCCGGCCTCCGGAGAGCCTTCGGGCTTAGGGCGGTATATAAATTAAATTAAATAAATAAATAAATAAAATAAGAACACCTGCACTTGGCTGACTTTCTCTTCTCTTAAAGATACAGAATCAATAGTAGTTTATTCGGTCAATGACCAGCATTTTTGGCACATATAAAAGTACAAGCATACAAAAATAGACTTTGCCCGAACCAGATACCAGATAATAATAAAATTATAACAGGGATTAAAATGATTGGACCAAGCTCTTTCTGCGAGCCATGGCCGCAACACAGAATCTCACAACCGTATCCGAAATGAATGGATCTTGGTCTTCAAGTAAGACATATATCTTATTTTCTTCAAGGATTCTAGATCTTTTACAAAGGCAGGGATAAATAAACAAGGTACGAAGATCTGAGTAAAGGGAGCAGTGTAGTATAACATGCTCCACGACTTCCACCATTCCAGAATCACAGATACAGAGCCTATCTATGAACGGCACTTTCTTGTACCTCCCTTCAAGTACAGCGGAGGGGAGAACATTAAATCTAGCCAGAGAAAATGCCCTTCTGTACTTGGGAATGCTCAGGGAGGTTAAATAAGTCGGCAGTGCAAGTGCCTTTACACTGGGCCAAATTTGAGCAAGTGCTGGCAATTGACTCATATTATGCTGAAGTTCTATATCTTTGATACGTTGCAAGATAAGTTCTTTAGCTTTAAAGTAACCCAGTTGTAATATAGCTGACTGTGAGAAACCCATGGACAACAACTTGGAGTTCACCATACGTTTCCATCGAGATTGATATGAGTCAGTGAGGGTTAATGGGGCAAGACCCAAGGGGAAAAAAAACAGCTTGAGCCACATATTTAACCTATAGATCCAAGCCCTGGACTCAACCAGCAGGGTATCTATCTCCCGGCGTAACGCCACATTTGGTACACAACTAGGCAGCCCTAAGATGCACCTGATGAATTTTGATTGAACACATTCTAAGGGGGCATAATTGCCCTGAGGGCATAGCTGTGAACCATATAAGAGTTGGGGAATTACTCTGGAGTTAAAGATCAACATTGCC
This sequence comes from Rhineura floridana, assembly GCF_030035675.1. Lineage (NCBI taxonomy): Eukaryota > Metazoa > Chordata > Lepidosauria > Squamata > Rhineuridae > Rhineura > Rhineura floridana. The sequence goes on from NC_084488.1 coordinate 32,246,734, forward strand.
AAAGGGGTATATTGGCCACCTCTAGGAAAAAAAAATGAGAGAAGCACCCTAATGGCTCTCTGAGAGCTTTGAGCTGCATTTCTTAAATGATAATTCCTTTTTTTATCATTAATTTTATTCAAATTTTCAAACACAAAACAAAACAAAACAAAAAAGAAACAAATTAAACAATAAAATAAAATGTTGACTTCCGATTTGTCGCAGATCAGTTATAGGTCTATGATATATAACAAACCTGTCTCTTAATATATTACAAAATCACTTTCCTCCAGTAGTTATCTTAATTAATCATCAAATCTCATTAACATCACTTTATTCTTTCCGTAAAAAGTCAAAGAGAGGTTTCCACTCCTTGAGAAATATATCCATCGATTTTTCTCCAAATAAACATGTCAATTAATCCATCTCATCAAGTCTGCTAGGTCCAGTAATTTCAATAGCCATTTTTCCATTATCAGTGTTAATTCCATCTTCCAACTTCCATCCTTGCACCCATAATAATCTTGCTGTCATAATCATAGTCATATAGTAAGAGTCTGATGGGAATTTCCTTCATCACAAATATTTCCTTGCCATCAATTCTGAATGTGTTGCTGAAATATTGTTGTAAAGTCATATCTCTGTTCCTCTTTTTTACGAAATGTACTAGCACATCTCTTGAGAGTTTTTCCATTGTCACATATCTGGAATTAATTCTATAATTTTTCTCTATTTCAAGTTCCATCAAATCATTCCAGTCCAGAAATTCCATCGAAACATTGATAGCTTTATCTCTGATATCTTCATCAATTTCTCCAGGGACAACGCCGAATTCCAAACAGTAATCTTTATCTCCAGGATCCACAAACTCCAAATATTTTTCCAGTTCCACACTTGATATATCTGTTCCAATCTCCAGGACTTGCATCCTCCCTTTAATTTTTGCCATAAAGTCCAAATCCACATTTGATATATCTGATCCAATCTCCAGAATTTGCTCCTTCCCTTTAATTTCTTTTTCATCTTCTATTGCTTGTTTTCTATCTGCTTCTTTTCTCATATAATCCTTTATTTCTTTCAGCTCCTGTTTCACTTTACCAAATTCATTTGCCATCTCTTGTCTACTCTGTCCCAGTTCTTGTTTCGTTATCTTAATCTCATCCATTATCTTCTGAAACATATCCAGAGGGGAAAACCCTTCCAGGGGTACATCCAGGGTCTCTGCCACTTCTTTGATTGTCATTCTTAAAGCCGAAGAAAAAACCCTTCTAATTTCCAATATAGCCAAGCAAAGAGTAATTTGCTTCTTTTTCCAGCAATAAGGGAGTTAATATTCCAGGCCAGTTGACACTGTTCCCAAACATAAAGGCAGTCTATTTCCAACAACAAAAGAGTTAATATTCCAGGCTTATTGACATCATCTGGCCAGCACAGTTCTTATCTCCCTCACGTCCAAGAATGCAAAACAAATTTGGTTCACAGCACCGAACAATTAGTAACATACACGAACAGCAGATTCGTCCAAAGAAAGTAGTCCAAGAAAAAATAGTCCCAAATACATATCAATCAAATAATCATCTAAATTAGAGTTTCTCATCGGATAAGTTGCCCCTCATCCGTTTTAATCTTTATAATTCCAAATTCAGGCCAGCTTTTTGCCATAAAAAATAAAATAAGTTGTTTAGATTTTCTTTCCTCCTCCTTGATTCCTTGTATAAAAAAGAAAAGTGTAACTCACCCAGGTATCTTAGTTGCTGATTCTTAAACAAATCTCTTTTTCTGTAGTAATTTAAGCCAAATGATAAGATTAGACAGAAGAAGGCTCACCCGTTATAGATCGTTTAAAAAGAAAATAAACATCTCGCTTTTTTCAGTCCAGCTTGCTGGAAGTCCTAACTCCGTCCTCGGCTGCTAGGTATACTTTCCTTTCCCAGGGGGTTCCTGGTCAATTCCAGCCACCGACAGCCCAACGAAGTTTCTGTGGATAGTTTCTTCAGTTCACCCTTGCCTGGGGGAACATTTACACCAGTCAAAGTTTCCTCTTGACTGGTTTTAAACTGAAAAAAGCTTCCTCTGAGACAGAGCTCAGCTCAGAGGCAGCCACAGGCGGAGCAATCCTTCTGGGAAGTCCCCCTTAAATGATAATTCCAAGAGCCCGATGCATGAAAAACAATCCCCAGATATCTAAAGAATGGGACTTGTTCAATTGGGAGGTTATTCAATCTCCAACGATGTTTAAGTCTTTTACGGGAGAATACTACGATCTTAGATTTATCGTGGTTAATTATAAGATGTTCTAACTTACAAAAGGAACCAAGTGCTCTAAGAAGGCAACGCAAACCCACACAGGTTAAAGACAGGAGGGCAGCGTCGTCGGCATATAGAAGAGATGACAATGGTCTACCTGCCAGCATGGGAGGATGGGCATTTTCTACGGCAAGATGCTTAATTAGTGGATTAATATAGCAATTAAACAACGATGGCACAAGGACACACCCCTGCTTAACACCATTGTATGTTGGAATAGGGGCTGATAGCTGACCCGCTTGGTTACATCTAACTTTCAGGGAGGTGTTCCCATACAGGCTCTGGATCAGGGTAAGTAATCGCCTGTCTATATTATACTCCTTTAGTTTTTCCCATAGCCTATCCCTGGGGATCAAGTCGAATGCAGATTTAAAATCAATAAACGCCGCATACAAAGATCCACCAGGGAGAGACGTATATTTCTCCACAAGATGTTGCAGTGTCAGCCCCTGGTCGAGGGTGGAACGGCCCACCCTAAAACCAGCTTGTTCCTCTGCTAGGATCTTATCGGCTTCAAGCCAATCCTGGAGTTTATCAAGGAGGTGGGAAGCATAAAGCTTGCTAATGATACTTAGCAGGCTGATTGGACAGTAATTGGCGGGGTCAGATCGCTTCCCCTTCTTGAATATAGGAATTACAATGGCCAATCTCCAGTCATCTGGGATGCAAGCTGTTCGATCAATATGTGTAAAGAGGGCAGCCAAAAGTGGTGCCCACCAGTCCACATTATCCTTGAAAAGTTCTGGAGGTACATTATCACTTCCAGGAGCCTTGCCCGATTTGAGTTTGCCTATAAGCGAGACAATTTCCGAAACTGAAACTGGGGGCCAATCGGAGAGCAATTTCAATTGGTTGGTCTCCTCATCTGTGCAGTCTTTATGAGCGAACTTAGAAGAAATCGACCTAAAATGTGCTTCCCACACATTAGGAGAAATATAGAAGTCCACATTCAAAGCAAAAGACTGTCCCCCCCTAGCAACCAGTCTCCAAAAGTTTGGTTGGTCTCTTGCTCTGACTGCTCTTATTAAATTTTCCCAATCCTCCCTCCTGACATGCTGTTTTTTTTTTTTAATTAACGCTTTATACCTCCTTTTAAGCTCAAAATACTCTGCGGGTAAGGAGGGTAGATCTAAGGATCGATACACATTATATTTACCTAACAGTAAGTTCTTTAAACTAACACATTCGCAATCGAACCAAGGTTTAGAATTATGTCGTAAGGCCCTGAGCCTTCTAGAAATTTTCGGGGCTAAGAACTGACAGATAGTGGAAATGAATTCCTGAAAAAGTTTGATCGCTACAGCTGGATTTTGTGCAGTTATTAAAGATTCACGCATACGAAGAGTTTCCTCGGACTGGAGGAATTTTACCATAGTGGCGCCCAATTTCAGGGACCATTTTATACGAGCAGATCTTTGCTCGGTCAACGAGTTCAACAATGGCTCACACTCCAGATAATTTACTTGGGCTCCAAGATTAAGGGTCAAGGACAAAGGTAAGTGGTCGCTATCGCCCCTCGTCCACACCTCACAGTAAGACACCCTATCAAGGAACTTATAGGAGACTATCCAATAATCAGTGGTGGACGCCCCCAGGTTGGTTACAAATGTAAATTCCCCGCGAGCATCGCCTTTTATGGAACCATTCAAAATTACTAAGTCAAGAGAGTTCGTCAGTTGTACAAGGCATAACCCAGCGAGATTGCATTTCTGGTCCTTCGAGTGCCTCTGAGGAAGGGAGTGCTCCGGTTCAGCAATCGGCGGTGGAAGCTGGAAATGTGCATACAGCTCATCGTTGCTAGCTCCAGTCCTAGCATTAAAATCTCCAGCTATCGACTTCCGGGAAGGGTGACTTCGCTTGTGCCTGCTTTTGAGACGGGCTCCCGCCTCAAAAGAAGCTTATTCAGATATAAATCAGTCAGAACATTTTTTTTTTGACTGATGAAATTTCTCCCGGGCAGGGAGAAACGTAGAGATCAACCTCAAAAGCCTGTTTTTGTTGGGAGGACTGGATTTCATTAATTTATGAGAAAAGGTCCAGCCAACAATGCCGGACGGACTTCCGAACAAGCTCTATCTGTTTAATGCGATACGTTTATCTTTTCTTCAAAGAGAAAACAGACTAACAGGCAAGCACCCTTCTTTCTATTATTTTTTTTACTTGGTTTAAATTGCTGCAGCAAAAAGAGATTTGTCAATTTAATCAGCTTTAAAGAGCTTCTGGGTGAGTTATAACTCTTCTCTGTTATTCACGAAATTAACAGCTTATCTCTGTTTCTATTGCAAAAAGCTGTCCTGGAAGTGCATTCCAAAGATATACACAGAAGAGGGATTTCTATTCCGAGGAACATTATATTGTCTGGGACTATTCTCTTTTTGGTCTATTTTATTTTGACGAATCTGCTTCTTCACGACGCCGCTAACTGTTTTGATGCTGGGAACTAAATTTGTTTTGTATTCTTGAACATACAGAGATAAGGCAGGCTGCTCTGTTTATACTGTGATGTCATCAAGCCTGGAATATTAACCCAATTGTTGCTGAAATAAGAAGTGGTTCTTCTTTATTTTTGTTTTGCTTTGTTTTCGTGGTTTTAAAAAATGGCAATCAAGAAAGTGGCTGAGAATCTGGAAGTAATTATGTTTCAGAAAATAATGGATGAGATTGAGATAACGAAACAAACCCTGCGACAGGGCAGTAAGGAGCTGAAAATTGGACTGAGCAAAATGACGCAGGAGCTTAAAGAAATAGGGGATCCTGTGAGAGAGGAGAATGAGATCAGAGATGAGAAAAGAAAAAATAAAGGGAAGATACAAGCCCTGGAGATTGGAACAAATGTGGAATTGGAAAAAGTTCTGGAGTTTATGGATTTTAGAAATAAAATCTACTGTTTGGAATTTAACGTTATCTCTGAAGAAATTAATGAAGATATTAGAGATAAAGTTATCAATGGCTTGGATAATCTTCTGGACTGGAATGACGTCATGGAGCTTGATATAGAGAAAATCTATGGAACTAACAGCAGCCATGTGACAATGGAAAAACTCTCAAGAGATGAACCAGTGCATTTTGTAAAAAAGAAGAACAGAGATATGACTTTACAACAATATTTCAGCAACTTATTCAGAATTGATGGCAAGAAAATATTTGGGAGAGAGGAAATTCCCATTAGACTCTTATTATATGACTATGGCTATGACAGCAAGATTATTATGGAATACTGACAATGGAAGATTGGACACTGAAATTACTGGACTTAACAGGACTATTGAAGATGGAAGATGGAATTAATAGGGATAATGGAATAATGGCTATTGAAATTATTGGACCTAACAGATTTTGATGAGATGGATTAATCGATATGTTTATTTGGACTATGGTTATGACAATAAGATTATTATTATTATTAACGAGATGGATTAATCGACATGTTTATTTGAAGAAAAATTGATAGATATATTTCTTAAAGAATTGAAACCTCTCTTTGACTTTTTGTGGAAAGAATAAAGTAATGTTTATGAGATTTGATGATTAATTAAGATAACTACTGGAGGAAAGTGATTTTATAATATAATTTAAGAGACAGGATTGTTATATATTGTAGACCTATAACTGATTTGATCTGTGACAAATGGGAAGTCAACATTTTATTTTATTTTATTTTATTGTTTAATCATTTTTGTTTTGTTTTGTTTTTTGTCTTTGAATGTTTTATGATTTTGTTTTGTATGTTTTATGAAAATTTGAATAAAAATTATTGTAAAAAAAAAAAAAATCTCCAGCTATCAAAGCTGAAGCTTCAGGATAATCGTTTAGGAGCTTAGTAATGAACCCCTCCAACTTTTTCCAAGCTTCTCTAATCTCAGCTTTCCTATTTAATGGAGAGATGTACACGTTAATTAATATTATGGAAAAAAAGAGGAAATTTGAGAAATAAGGCCAATGCTATGTTGTCAAGGGCCCCAATCCTCATTGTAAGGATACCAAGTTTAGTAGTGACTAGGGTAGATAGACCCCATTTTGATCGACCCCCCTTGATACTAGGGGCAGCCACAAGTGAGTGTACCAAAAAATTACTCAAAAATAAATCGTCTTTACACCAAGTTTCTTGTAAAAGAACCATGTCATAGCCCTGTATAAAAGCAAGAAATTCGGGATCACGAGCCTTGTTTGCCCAACCGGCTACATTCCAGGACAATACAGATACCTGGGCAGGCCTGTGGTAGATGTTTGATGGATAAGGAGGGACAAGCGGGGGACATAGTCAGATGGTCTCTTCAATTTTGTCAAGTGTGATCTGTGGAGACTTCAGAACACAACAATTCATAGGAAAATCACAAATGTTCATAGACTGAACCAACAGAGCCATGGTACTGTCCTTGCTTGTTGGAGGGCTACACTCATGAGGTTCCAAACACCGTACAGTTAGCCAATCATAGGGTCTTGGCTCAGAGTGGCTGTAATCATAATACATCAGTGGGTGTAATGGTTCCTCATGTAGAAAGGACGATGAATTCTCTCCTTTTGGTGGATGTATTATGGTTATCTCAGGATTTAGCACTTGCTGCCCCAAGAAAGTAGTAGAGAGGCATACGGAGGAGGGGTGGATCCTCCGAGCTGGGGAGCTATGTTGGTTTGTACCTGAGGGCCTGAGTTCTTGCAGCAGGGAGTTCTCAGATGGAAAGGGGTGAAGAGTAGCCATAGGGTCAGGCTCTGCCCTGTTGGGATCATTCTGCTTAAGCTTGTTATTACTGTTGGACAAATTCATGAGAATATTTTTCAAAGATGTCAAACGAGTCAAAATCTCACGTTGTTCCTGTGCAGGTAACGCCCCAAACCTATTAACAAGTAAAACTTCTTCAGGGCAGAAATTCTTGATGGACAGTGCCATATCACTCCAAGGAAGGATCATCCGTTCCAGCTTGTCCGTTGGATTTAGTACCCCTGGAGTGGATGGCTCAAGATTGCCAGTTGTTGGAATTTTAGGGAGGTTGGGGCAATTGAGGGTTACTCTAATTTGAGATTCCTCCCTCTCCGGAATTGAGGGAGCAAAACATGGCCCCTTCCCATGTATAATCAACGGGAAAGGAGGAGAAGAATCTCTGAAGTATCTTTTAACCCCAATGTCTTTATGTTGAAACTCCTCCTTATATGAATAAACTAGATCCATGAGTGAGGGTGAAGTAAAAGACACTAGAGCTCTAGCTGTTATCGAATTATGATAGAGATATTCGACCTTCTCTATTGAGCCTAGGTCCAAAGAGGTCTTAATTACGACTGGTAAAAGCTTCAATAGATGGATTTTTCGGTCCCACTGTGACTGCCAACCATATGGTTTGGAATAATTGGTAAAGACAAGCACCCTGTCCTCTAACAAGAGACGCCACTTCTTTTGCCCCAAAGATGATAACCAGAGGCACTCACGCCAAACTCGGGCCTCAAGTCCACTTGAGGAACCAACACCCCTAGAGCACTGTTTTAAGTTTGTCTGGAGCTGTGAGGAGGCTGATGCAATATCGTCCAGGGGCAGGACTTCAAGACTTCGCTTGGGGAGCTGTTTACTTTCTATCATATTGGTTTTGATTATATTATCTTTTTTTGTTGCTCGCCGAGCCGAAGCCAGTGCTGCATGGCCTTTCTCCTCAGAGTCCAGTGCCTTAAAAAGCTTATTAAAGTTCATTTTAGAGCCCTTTCTAGAAATACCAGTAGTTTTGATATTTTTCTTTTTCTTTTTTGAAGTTAACTGGAACTTAGAATTTTTCTGTTTAAAGCTCTTTTTAGAACCCTTTTTGGAAAGGGTTACAACGGGATTACCTCGCTTCATAGAAGTATAATTCAAAGTTGATGGAAAAGGAGTGTTTGGAACTAACTGATGTATTTCGGATACAGGCTCCTCAGTTAGGGGGTTGAGTTCACGCGAGGGGTTAGAGTCCCTATCAGCCCAAGGCTTGGGCATTGATTCAGGGATTATCTTGGAGAGACACGGGGACTGAGGAGACCCCCTTAAGCTGGGCAGAGCTGAAGTAGTTAGCAGAGACAAAAGCCCCATGCACTCGGCTAAACAGTTCTTAATTAGCGCCAGGTCTTCCGTCCAGTTTATAAAAAGGCTCCTGATTAATTCAAGCTGGGAATTAAGAAGTTTTACCATTGTATCAGTCTCGATATCTTTGCAGCAAGCTCCTGTATACCCCGAGGGATGGCATGGCGAAGAAAGGGAATGTTGGGGCAGATGGGGAGTGCAATTTTCCGTATGGTTAATCTTCACGGTCTCTTCTTGTGGAGACGTAACAGTATTCACAAGACTCCCATATGTTTGTGACTGAATAGGATTGTAAGTTTGTGCAGAATTTGTGATTGAGGAGCTGGCTTGCTCCAATTCTACTGCCAGGGAGCATTCCTCTGTCCTCATGATATCCCCTGGCAGTACTTTCATTAGGCAATGCGGGCCCAAGGACCATTCTAAACAGACTCCCTTTTCTTCAGGCTCACTCAGATCCAAGAGGTTCTTGGCAGGCCAATCATTCAGATTTGGGCCGTAAAAGTCTCTGATCTTTCGTTGATTATGTCCTTTACTGCTTCTCGAGATGTCCTCCACTGAAGGAACTAGTCCAAGTTGTTTATATCCTTCCCTAGTAAGAACCATGATGCATGAAGTGAAGTTCCTGGAATGATGCTAGGAGCCCAGAAGATGAATTGGTGTAATACAGTCCTGCCACTTTAAATCTACCAATCCACAAAAGCAGGAATCCTTTGGCTTCCCACAGTCCTTATCATTAATGCAACAGTGCAACAATTAAACTTCAAAACGTAAGTTCTCCTGCCAACTGGGAGATAACTTAGAACAGAGCCAGCATAAGTAAAGAAAAAAAAAAGTTGACGAGGAAAAAATGCAAATAAACAAGGCAATTTAGATATTCCACTGCAGTTAACGAATTGTTTGTAGGCTCTGGACGCCAAAGCTTAGAAGAGCTCTTTAGACTCTCAAGCACACTGCCAGACAGATAAAAGGTAATCTCACAAAATTCAAACTGATGACTAGCTAAAAAAAAGTGGCAATAAATGTAAAAATGAGCTTTTCTCTTACAATTTGGCTGGGAGGCTCAACGAGTAGGACTTATTAGGCGGCCATCTTCCCTCCCAAACACACATAGCATTTTTTAAACCAAAAATCACCAGGAATGCAAAACCTCCATACTTCTCTCAGATCTAAAAAAACCCAAACATATATTTATATCTGCAGTTCCAAATAAATACAGCATAGGCACATACAGCATTTTTTAATATTTTAAATTCTATTATCTTCCTTGTTAAGCAATTCATCATAACACAAAATATTCAGATGTGGGGTCTAGTGGATTTTGGGTACATATCTGACGGGGGGCAATTCTTGTTGGCAACAATGGAAAGATACAGGATCAGGATCAGGCCCTGAACCTGGCAACCCTAGTAGTTAGACACCTTTTACAGTCTCACTCTCAGGAGAAGTTGGACGTCTGCTACAATGTTTGCTAAGTAGTTGGTCAATAAAATTGCTAGCAACTACTCCAACCTTACCACAGTTACAGTAAGGCATTTTCCATGTAAACTTACATTCTCTTCTTATCATATTTATATGAATACTTTTAAGCTTGTGCAGCCTGATGTAGGTAGGATTCTCAGACAACTGTGGCCTACCATTTACATGCTTGATCCTTGCCTGTTTTAACTGCTTAGAGCTGCCAGGTAGGGTTTGTCTTCCCGGGTTTCAGAGATAAGTGGTTCACTGTGCATTGCCATATCTATATTGAATGTGATGTCTTTGGGTAAGTTTTCATGTACATTGCAGCGGCATCTGGATTTCTGAATCAATTGATTATCTGGATCATTTTCATTATGGCTTCTGTCCCGGGTTTGGGATTAAAATGCCTTTGATCACTCTTGTGGCACGTGCAATTTTGCAGACTTGTGTGGTACGTTTTGGCCCCAGGTGCACTTTTAATTGTATAATTTACACATAAATAGACCTACAGAATTGTAGGACATTGTCACAAATTTTAATTTGTACAATGTCCCCAAATTTCAACTTACCGTATTACTTCTGGAAACAAAAAAACACTGGGGGCCAAAAATACGTTAGCAAAAAGTCCCGGGGGCAAATTTCTGCCTCTGTTCATTGAATTTTACATGGGTAGATCTACAGGGTTGTCCTTCTAGGACATGTCACAAATTGCCACCCGTACAGCATCCCCAAATTTCAGCCAGTTGCCAGTTACCACTTACCGTTTTCCTTCTGGAAACAACAACAACAAAACAATGTGGTCCAAAAACACCCCATTTTGCTCAGTATGTATGGAGAAGGGGCCAATGTATACTGCTCAGAAAAATTCTACCTCCTCTGAAAAAGTATGTTTTGGCTCAGGGTACTTGACACTAGTCAAGCACACTAAAGTGACCAAAGAAAAAGGGGGAGTCTCTGGGGTACAAAGTGACCCCATCTTTCCATTGGAAATCTCATTGGGGTCCAAATATATCCCAAAGTCAGCTAGTGTAATTTATTTTTGCCAGGTCAGCATGAGAGCCCAAAATAGGAGTGCCCGGGAGCATTCAAGCACATTTTTAAATTGAACACGGATGGTCCAAATCCCATGTGTAAAACTGGTTTCTGCACATACTCAATGATATTTTTTTTACCATAACATTAGTAGGTAACCCTTTGGAAGGAGGGTTCTTAGTGCCAAAGGACATTTCATAAATGTAGCAAGTAAGGCTTAAATTCTAACCCCAATTTACCTGGGAATAAATCCCATTGGATTCAATAGGGATTACTTTTGATGAGTAGACAAGATTAGGATTGCTGCAATTGATCTTGTTATGCTACTCAGCCTTGCTCAAACAAAGCTTTGTTGGCCACTTTATCACCCCTCTTCTGGGTTTAAATAGGAAGATGATCTAAAATGATTTAAGCATGTCGACTCTGCCTCTTAGGCCACTTCAGAACAGAGAACTGGTATTTGCGTGGGAGGATGAAGTAGACAATTGCTCTAGATTAATGAGTATGGACATAACACAGATACATGAATGTATCCAAGGCCATTTCAGTATTCTTCTTTCCATTGTTGCCAACAAGAATTCCCCCCCGTCAGATATGTACCCAAAATCCACTAGACCCCACATCTGAATATTTTGTGTTATGATGAATTGCTTAACAAGGAAGATAATAGAATTTAAAATATTAAAAAATGCTGTATGTGCCTATGCTGTATTTATTTGGAACTGCAGATATAAATATATGTTTGGGTTTTTTTAGATCTGAGAGAAGTATGGAGGTTTTGCATTCCTGGTGATTTTAGGTTTAAAAAATGCTATGTGTGTTTGGCTACTCTGAGAACAGGACGCTAGTCTAGATGGGCCTTTGACCTGATACAGAAGGCTCTTCCTGTGATGATTATAAGAGGTATTGTTTATACAAAAGGTACCTGTTGGGAATCAACTTATTAAATACAAACTGAGGTTCCTCATTGGTGAGGCAGGTGCACTCTGTGCATGCTCATGCCATTTATTTCTGAGCCTTATAGGTCCTAATCATCATGTCTCCTCTGCTCAAGTCTGTGGGAGCCAGCTGTAGTTTGTGAGGAGGAGCTAACGGTGCTTAGGCTGCATCACGCTTTGGGCAGAATATGGCCTGCACATTTTGCTTCTCAGTAAGCCAACCGGCAAGAAGCTCCTTGTCTTTAAAATGTACTGCCTTCAAGTCAATTCCGACTTATGGTGACCCTATGAATAGGGTTTTCATGAGGCTGAGAGGCAGTGACTGGCCCAAGGTCACCCAGTGAACTTCATGGCTATGTGGGGATTCGAACCCTGGTCTCCCAGGTCATAGTCCAGCACCTTAACCACTACGCCATCCCTTTAAAAACAAACACACCAGAGGTTCTGGAGACTTAATTTAAAAATCCTCCTCTCTGTCACTGGCTCATTCTGTTCAATCCCAGAGATAGCCAACCAGCCATCGCTTACAGCAGAAATGAAACAATACTCAAGTAGTAGCACTTTAGAGACTATAGTTAGGAACAGAAATGGAAACAATGAAAAATAAAAGGAAATATCTTAAAGTAGAATTTTGTTTAAAAGGCTAGATTTTAGCTAGACAGTTTCATGAAATATGCAATTGAGAATAATGAAATCAAAGTATTTGTAAAAACCACTAGATTCTCACCATAAAATGTTTGACATCCACTAGATTTCCCACTAGCTACTAGTTTGGAAAATTTGCCACAATATGTGTGCCTAAAAACGTGGGAAAATCACTAAACTGGTAACCTTGCTTCTTTCCCCTGCAGACCGTTTGCTTATTCCTTTGATTTCTACCACTCCCTTGCTCACGTTGGGAGGAGCAAAGGAAAGAGAACACAAAATAGAGTGCTCCCTTTCCTAAATTAACGCTCTTCTACACCCTTCCCCATTATCTCGCTCCCGTTTGGGTCTTTTTCTCTGTCAGAGATAGAAAATAATAAAGTAGCCCATATCATTTTACAAATAGACAATTTTTGGATTTAGAAGCCATTTCAAATTTCCCCCTGGCGGTGAGAGTTGCCCAATGAAATCAATGTGGAAATTTAGGAATTTATTATAGATGTAATTGTGATTCAGCACGCCAGTCCTCAAACAATGCCAGCAGCAAAGACAGGAGTGAATGCCTTTCTGACCTTGGCCTTATTTGGATTGCGTATTTCTCTCATGCACAGAGACACAGATTTACACACGTTTTTAAACATTTCAAAGACCAAAAAATGCAGCTACTTAACGATGCAGCTCCATGTCACTCTTAACATTTCGATATCTATGTGCTTCCACTCTAATCTCTATGGTGAGCGTGAATACTCCTGTATAATACGTTTAAAGCCGGTCTCCGTGTACTTCTGGTTCTGTTTAGGTGACAGACGCAGGAAATGAACTGCAGAGAGAGAAAGAAGGTGGGGCTTTCGAGCCTCGCCGTGGTTGATGTTGACGTGTGTGCGTTGTTGCGTGAAACAGCATACATTACGTTGGAGTTAAGTTGAGCAAGAAACTTCTTCAGAGCATTAGAGCATGTTAAGAGTCTTTATTAAGACATTATGGCCAAAGGCTTAAGAGTAAATACATGTAGAGTTTCTTCAGTCACCCCCCTTCTGGTACATCTCTCTTCAAAGGTAAACACAGAAGACAACCTCTCAGTTCAGAGGCAATACACAGAAGACACAGCTTAACACAGATAGCTGCTAGAACTTTTCCCAGTTTATTGCGATGGCTACCATAGCAACGGCCTTGGCAGTCCGTTCCCAGACTGGGCAAAGACATAACTCCCCCTAGTTACAGTTTTTCAGACTTGATGGAAAACAAACTCAGTGACAGTGCGGTTCAATGGTGAACAGTTGATGGCTTCAGAGGAGTTAAGTCGGGAAAGGATTTCTGTCCAGCCCAGGCAGTGGCATAAGAAGTCACTGTTGGCGTTGGGGGTCTTGGCGTCTGTGCTTGCCTGCGAAGGGCTTGTGGGGTCCTGACGGTGATCGCGGCGGTTCCATTGACATTTTCCTCACCCCATTCCTTGTACTTATCTCACAGCACGACGCTGAAGTTGGTTCCTAGTTCCCAGTTCCTTATTTGTGTGAAATTTCAGTCACTAACAAAGAAGAAAAGTTGACAGCTACAGCAAAGTCAAGCCAAATTTAAAATGCCCCTGAACCCCAAAATAAATAATGGGGTACCCTGTATGATATATCGCTGTAATCAGGAGACTCTCCCTGTCAAGACTGACAATAAATTTATACAATCAAAATAATCAGGATTCTGATATTATCATAAATACATAATGATGTCATAAAATCATAAGTAACTGGGGGCACACGCCCCAAAATCTGCTCTGCGCCAGGACAAATCATATACCCCAGGAAAGGGGAGGGTGTCCCCTACCAGATGCCACTGCATCCCGCCTGGCCCAGAGATTCTGCTGGGCACAGGGCATGTGGGAGGGCATCTATCCAAAACCAAAGCAGACAAAAACATACAGGAAAAAATAAGTAACTGGGGGTACACGCCCCAAACTCTGCTCTGGGACAGGACATATCATATACCCCAGGAAAGGGGAGGGTGTCCCCTATGGGATGCCACTGCATCGCGCCTGGCCCAAAGCTTCTGCTGGGCACAGGGCACATAGCAGGACATCTATCCAAAACCAAAGCAGACAAAAACATGCAGGAAAAAATAAGTAACTGGGGGTACAAGCCCCAAAATATCCTCTGGTCCAGGACAAATCATATACCCCAGGAAAGGGGAGGGTGTCCCCTACGAGATGCCACTGTGTCCCACCTGGCCCAGAGCTTCTGCTGGGCGCAGGGCACGTTGGAGGGCATCTATCCAAAACCAAAGCAGACAAAAACATACAGGAAAAAATAAGTAACTGGGGGTACACGCCCCCAAATCTGCTCTGGGACAGGACATATCATATACCCCAGGAAAGGGGAGGGTGTCCCCTATGAGATGCCACTGTGTTCCGTCCGGCCCAGAGCTTCTGCTGGGCACCAGGCACTCACGAGGGCATCTATGCAAAACCAAAGCAGACAAAGACATGCAGGAAAAAATAAGTAACTGGCGGTACACGCCCCAAAATCTGCTCTGGGCCGGGACAAATCATATACCCCAGGAAAGGGGAGGGTGTCCCCTACCAGATGCCACTGCGTCCCACCTGGCCCAGAGCTTCTGCTGGGCGCAGGGCACGTGGGTGGGCATCTATCCAAAACCGAAGCAGACAAAAACACCCCAGGAAAGGGGAGGGTGTCTCTATAACATTCCAGTGTGTCCTGCTTAGCCCAGAGGTTGTGGAGGGCGCAGGGCGCGTATGATGACATGTACTCACAACTAAAATGGACAAAAACATCCTCTACGAGAATCCATGGCTTCCTGACTTGCCCAGAATTTCTTGTGTGCAGAAGGAGTGGATCTGACCAACTATATACATCCAAATGTTTAAATTAGGTATGGGAAAAAAGGATCTGGTGGTGCCCACCCCAAAACTTTATTTGAAGTATTATATATAATTCATTCATTCATTTCATTCATTCATTGGCGATCACTCATGGCCGAGTAAGATTGTAAGGTCTTCAGCGGTGGGTCCATAAGTGACTGTAGAGGCCAATTCTGGATCCACACAGCCTCCCACAGTGAGGACATAGTTTTCCAGATGGAAGATGGTCATGATGAGGATTTGCTTGACGTGCCTTCCGCTTAGCTCGCTTGTCCCTTTCGCCCTGTACTCGTGCTTCTTCAAAGTCCATAGCACCTTTGATAATGGCTGACCTCCATTTGGGATGTTCATGGGCCAAGTCTTCCCAGTTCTTAATGCATGTTACATCTTTTAAGATTAGCTTTGATAACATCTTTAAATCTCTTTTGCTGTCCACTGATATTCCTTTTTGCATCCTTAAGTTGGGAGTAAAGTACCTGCTTTGGAAGACAGTGATCAGGCATTCGAACCACATGGCCGGTCCAGCGAAGTTGGGGTTGCAGGATCATTGCTTCAACACTGGTGGTCTTTGCTTCTTCCAATACGCTAACATTAGTCCGCCTATCTTCCCAAGTAATTTGCAGAATTTTCCGGAGGCAGCGTTGGTGGAATCTTTCAAGAAGTTGGGAGTGGCGTTTATAGATGGTCCATGTTTCACAGGCGTACGGTAAGGTCAGTAGTACAATGGCTTTGTAAATAAGCATTTTGGTCTCCCTGCGAATATCCCAATCCTCATACACTCTACGTTTCATTCGGGAGAATACGGCACTCGCAGAGCTCAGACGATGGTGAATTTCAGCATCGATGTCAGCTTTTACAGAGAGATGGCTGCCAAGATAAGAAAATTGATCGACATTCTCCAGCGTTGCACCATTAAGCTGGATTGATGGTGCTACAGAGGAATTGGTTCGCACTTGCTGATGAAGCACTTTGGTTTTTTTGATGTTAAGCGAGAGGCCAAGCTTTTCATATGCTTCTGCAAAGACATTTAGGATAGTTTGAAGATCTTCCTCTGAATGTGTGGAGACTACATTATCATCGGCATATTGAAGTTCTATGACAGAGGTTGTAATTACCTTACTTTTTGCTTTCAGCCTACTGAGATTAAAAAGCTTTCCATCTGTTCGATATGTGATTTCCACGCCAGTGGGAAGTTTCCCCTCAACAAGGTGTAGAATCATGGTGATAAAAATAGCAAATAAGGTCCGAGCAATGACACATCCCTGTTTGACGCCTGATCCCACTTTGAATGGATCACTCTGAGAGCCACTGTTATCCAAAATTGTTGCCCTCATGTCATCATGGAGGAGTCGCAAAACATTCACAAATTTATCAGGGCATCCAATTTTCAGAAGGATGGTCCAGAGGGCAGTTCGAATTACAGTATCAAAGGCCTTAGTCAGATCAATAAATGCCATATACAGAGGTCGGTTTTGCTCCCTGCATTTTTCTTGAAGCTGTCATGCAGTGAATATCATGTCCACTGTCCACCTAGAAGGGTGGAAACCATTTTGGGATTCAGGGAGAATGTCTTCTGAAATAGGTAGGAGGCAATTTACAAAGATCTTTGCAAGGAGATCTTTGCAAGGAGATCTTGCGGTAGCAAGAAGAGAGATACCTCGGTAGTTCCCACAATCTGTTCTATCACCCTTCTTGAAAAGAGTGATAATTATGGCATCCCTAAAGTCTTCTGGGATCTCCTCCCTCATCCAGATTTTTTCGATGAGCTTATTAAGTTGTGTAAGTTCAGGCCCACCTTCTTTAAAGACTTCAGCAGGAATCCCATCAGGTCCACTAGCTTTGTTATTTTTCATTTGATTAATGGCTTTACTGACTTCATCCAAATTAGGGGATACTGCAAGCTCATCTCTAATTTGTTGCAGGATTTGCAAAAAGACCTCATCAGCCACAATCGAGTTACGATTAAGGAGATCGTGGTAATGCTCTTTCCAATGCAGTGCAATAGAGTCTTTGCCCTTTAGAAGTTTGGTACCATCTATTGAACGTAAGGGATTTGTGCCATAATTTGTTGGTCCGTAGATGGCCTTTGTGGCATTAAAAAAGCCCCGTGCATCATGAGCATCTGCAAAATGTTGGATTTCTTGAGCTTTCTTTATCCACTGGGCGTTCTTCTCTAGTTCTTCTTTGGACCTCAGCCTTTGCACTAGCATAGATTTTTTTCTTAGCAGCACAGTTAATGTCTTTTTGCCATATCTGGAAGGCTTTCCTTTTCTTGTCAATGATATGTTCAATCTCACTATCATTCTCATCAAACCAGTCCTGATGTTTCTTAGTTTGGTATCCAATAGTTTGTTCACATGCTGCAATAATGGATGTCTTCAGTTTAATCCAGTGTTCCTCAACATTTTCAGGGAGTTCCATAGGTAGATGTTTCTTGAGAGTTGTTTGAAAGCAAGCTCGCTTAATAGGATCTTGAAGGGCGTGGATGTTCATTTTACGCCTTGGTTTTCTTCCTTGGAGCCTACGTTGAGGAACAATATTAATGGCCATAGTGGATTGAATTAATCGGTGATCTGTCCAGCAGTCATCGGCACTCGTCATGGCCCTGGTAAGGAGTACATCATGACAATTTCTGGCACAGATAATTACATAATCCAGGAGATGCCAGTGCTTTGACCGAGGGTGCTTCCATGATGCTTTAAATTTATCTTTCTGGTGAAAGAGTGTGTTTGTAATAATAAGATTATGCTCTGAACATTAAGTCAGAAGTAGAGTTCCATTCAGGTTGCTATTGCCAACTCCTTCTTTCCCAATGGTTTCTGGCCATATATCAAAATCACACCCAACTCTCGCATTGAAATAGCCCAGGAGGATAATTTTGTTCTCCTTAGGTCTCTCTGATAAGATGGTGTCCAGCTGGGTATAAAAAATTTCCTTGATGTCTTCATCAGCATCTAATGTTGGTGCATAAGCACTTACAATAGCTGCCTGCTGGTTTTTGGCAAGTTTTAATCGGAGAGTTGAGAGTTGTTCATTAATGCCAGTAGGAAGTTCTGACAAGAGCTTCACAATATCATTTTTAATAGCAAAGCCTACTCCATGTATTCGTTGTTCTTGTTTAGGCAGTCCTTTCCAGAAGAAGGTGTAACCACCTTTTTCTTCCTTCAATTGTCCCTCTCCTGCTCTTTGAGTTTCTTGGAGTGCTGCTATGTCAATACCAAAACATCTCAACTCCCTCGCAATGATGGCAGTTCTGCGTTCAGGACCACTATCTGTATTGTCCAGCAATGTCTGTATATTCCACGTTCCAAAGTTCATTTGTCTTTTGCGACTGCTAAGTGGCCCCACTGGATGTGGTAATCCAGTCAGGGAGAGAGATGAGGCAGACTATATTTAGGGCACCTTTTCTAGCACCTTCCCCATAAGGGGTGAGCAGAGTGGATCCTGAATAGGAATGCTCAGTCGTGGATACAGCTGCTGAACAACTCAACTGCCTCAGTCCTTGAGCCAGGACTACTGAGTCTGTATCCACTGCCCATGTGCCGGTCCATGACTAGCGGCTTCTGGATTTCACAGTCCTGCCCCCGTTGCCATCCACCGATCGCCATGGGACTTTTGGTTTGGTTTGGTTGGAAGATGCCTGTGTGTGAATTTGTTTTATGTGGGGAGATCGGTGCACGACGATCAACACACAATCTTGATAGAAAAAGGCTTTGATCCAGTGGCATGGATACCTCGTTGATTGGGTCTTTTATCTGCTGCAGCCTTCATCCGCCTTCACAGCCGTTGTAACATACACATTGTTATCCTCCGCTTGTTCTGCCGTTGAGGACTTTCTTTGATCGTTCTTTGTCTGGTTCCTCTCCCTTGACCTTACCGCCATGGATGACCCCGCTGGGAGTACATGACTCCCGACGGCATCACTCACAGGGTTCATTGGAACACGCAAGCCCACTCACCACTACAAGGTGACGATCCATACACATATTCATACAGGACAGGGTCCTCTACAAGATGGCATTGGTTCCAACCCAGGTCAGAGCTTTTTGTTCAGTTATAGCTCAGACAAGGTCATTTATCATTTCTGATTTTAGAGTGTTTTGAACTGTATTTAATTATGCATTTTATAACTTTTGTGATCCGCCCGAAACGTTTTAGTTAACTGCAGGGAATAAATCTAAACAACACCAACAACATTAATTTATGTTTCAGCAGAATAGCCAAAATCTATAGGAAACATTATAAGAAACTTAGATGCCCATTCCAAATTATGATTTGGGGCACCACGAATCATAGTTCCACACATCAGGGATACTGTCTTCTATTAGATGCCATCCATGCATAGTTTAGAGTCTCATCTATGAAATTACATCTTTATGCTTCTTGAGTGAATCGTTGTCTGGTGATCCGGCCAAGTTTCCATCTGCCATGGCACCAGATAACATAGAGTCATACTTTGAGAAGAATTGTTGTGCATTTGATTTATTATATCTCTAAATAAATTACTACACGTATATATTATATTTCTCCAACAGGTAAGAACCAAGTATACAAATGAACATATAAACAAGTGCAGACTTAATTTAAAAAACAAATAAGGAAGTCACATTTATCAGAACTGGTAAAACAGTAAAAAACATTTTGCTTAGAAATATATTAGAACATTTTTGCAGTTTACAAAATCAACACCATTTCACATGGGCTGGAATTAAACAATTTCACTCATTCAAAATAATCTCCTGGTTTTCAAACATCTCTGAAATAATAGTAGATTTAGAAGAGGACCTTCTAAACTGCACATTGCACATCATCGTTATTATTTGGTCCTTTATAGCCTCATTGCTACAATATGACTTGGAGTACTATTTTTCTTTGTGAAGTCTTGGAACAACTCATCTGTTGCACAAATATCACCACATTTGCCCAGGGTGGCAAAAAAGTGATACCCCCCAAAAACATCTTAAAAACAAAAGATCTTTACAAAATCAAATACAAAACATTGATAAACACCTTTTGAAAATTACAAAACATTGTTGAAAACATCTTGAATATAATTCCAATACAGATGCACACTGGGACAAGGTCTCTCCTTAAAAGGGTTGTTGAAAGATGGGATTTTCTTAATTTTTGTATTGGTCTACCCTCTTACTCACCTTGTTACAGCTCAAATATTATTATTTTAAAAAGCCATTGGTATTGGCGACAGAAGGAAATGTGGCAGGTTAAACAACAATGATTTCTTGAAGATGTAATTTCATAATTGACACTCAAAAGCATTCATGGATGGCATCTCAGAGAAGACACTCTTCCAGGTGCAATGTAGTATGTTTTATGGTGCCCCAAACCATCTTTTGTGATGGGCACCTCATTTCCTTATTCTTTTCCTGTACATATTTGCTATATTTTCTAATACATATATGCCCTTGTCTGTGCCACACAGATACAAGAAATTCTGAATTGGGTGGGAACCCTCTCCAGAATGCATGGGTGTATGACCTGCAGTGCCCAAAGCATGTTTGATGGTGGAATCCCACAGTTCTTTATGTATTTTCTACATAGCTTGATTATTGTTGTTGTGCATAGATGTCGATACCTGTTCCGTATGACCACAAACCATGCCAGGCAGGATGCAGTGGCATCTCGTGGAGGACACTACTCACTTTGCTCTAGTGAATGATTTTTCATGGCCCACAGAAGATTTTGTAGTGGTCACCACAAATTATTATTTATTTATTTATTTATAGAATTTATTAGTCGCCCATCTGGCTGGCTGTCCAGCCACTCTGGGCAACATACAACATAGGCATATAATACCTAGACATTGAAAATCTAAACACAATGAAGATAAAATCTAGCCCACCCCAAAAGCCTGGCTGAAGAGCCCGGTCTTCAAGGCCCAGCAGAAGCTCATCATAGAAGGGGCATGGCGGAGATCATTTGGGAGGGAGTTCCACAGGGTGGGGGCCACAATTGAAAAAGCCCTTTCGTTCTCACCAGTTTGGCTGTTTTGACTGATGGGATGGAGAGAAGGTCTTTTGAGGCTGATCTTGTTGGGCGGCATAGCTGATGTTGCTGGAGGCGCTCCTTTAGATAGACTGGGCCGAAACCGTATAGGGTTTTAAAGGTCAAAACTAACACCTTGAATTGGGCCTGGTAAACAACTGGTAACCAGTGCAACTCTTTTAGCACTGGAGTGATATGATCTCGCCAGCAGCTGCCTTTAATCAGACACGCCTCCGTGTTCTGTACCAGTTTTGCCATATCTACTCTTCATTATTTTAGCTGGGAGAGACATGCATCTCATAGAGTACACCATCTTTTTTCCTGGGGTATATGATTTGTCCTGGCCCAGAGCAGTTTTTGGGGCGTGTACCCCCAGTTACTTATTTTTTCCTGTATGTTTTTATCTGCTTTGGTTTTGGATAGATGCCCTCCCATGTGCCCTGCGCCCAGCAGAAGCTCTGGGCCAGGCGGAACGCAGTGGCATCCCATAGGGGACACCCTCCCCTTTCCTGGGGTATATGATTTGTCCTGTCCCAGAGCAGATTTTTAGGCGTGTACCTCCAGTTACTTATTTTTTCCTGCATGTTTATGTCCAGTTTGATTTTGCATAGATGCCCTAGTGAGTGCCTGGTGCCCAGCAGAAGCTCTGGGCCAGGCGGGACGCAGTGGTATCTCGTAGGGGACACCCTCCCCTTTCCTGGGGTATATGATTTGTCCTGGGCCAGAGCAGATTTGGGGGCGTGTATCCCCAGTTACTTATTTCTTCCTGTTTTTTTCTGCTTTGGTTTTGGATTGATGCACTCCCATGTGCCATGCGCCCAGCAGAAGCTTTGGGCCAGGCGGGACGCAGTGGCATCTCATAGGGGACACCCTCCCCTTTCCTGGAGTATATGATTTTTCCCAACCCAGAGCAGTTTTGGAGGCATGTACCCCCAGTTACTTATTTTTTTCTGCGTGTTTTTGTCCAGTTTGATTTTGCATGGATGCCCTCGTGAGTGACTGGTGCCCAGAAGAAGCTCTAGGCCAGATGGGACGCAGTGGCATCCCATAGGGGACACCCTCCCCTTTCCTGGAGTATATGATTTGTCCTGGTCCAGAGCAGCTTTTGGGGTGTGTACCCCCAGTTACTTATTTTTTTCTGCATGTTTATGTCCAGTTTGATTTTGCATAGATGCCCTCGTGAGTGCCTGGTGCCCAGCAGAAGCTCTGGGCCGGATGGGACGCAGTGGTATTTCGTAGGGGACACCCTTCCCTTTCCTGGGGTGTATGAATTGTCCTGGCCCAGAGGAGATTTTGGGGTGTGTACCCCCAGTTACTTATTTTTTATGATTTTATGACATCATTATGTATTTATGATAATATCGGAATCCTGATGATTTTGATTGTATAAATTTATTGTCAGTCTTGATGGGGAGAGTCTCCTGATTACAGCGATATATCATACAGGGTACCCCATTATATATTTTGGGGTTCAGGGGCATGTTAAATTTGGCTTGACGTTGTTGTAGCTGCCAACTTTTCTTCTCTGTTAGTGATTGAACTTTCACACAAATAAGGAACTGGGAACTGGGAACCAACTTCAGCGGCGTTCTCACAGCTACCCCTTCATTCCACTCCCCTTTATCATGCACACATGCATAGGCCCGCTGTCAAAATCCTTCTATTATAAGGGAAGTCCTGGATTTCTAAATCTCTCACCTGGAAGCCTCATATGCATTCCTTTGTTTTCCTCTTAAACTCAAGCCCTATCGGAATGAACAAACACACACACACCAATTATAAACTGAAATTGATATTTAATGTTACGTTTTAAAAATAAATGATTGGTCAGCTTTTTCTTTATTTTATTAAATGCTGTAATGTGTCACAAGGATTCGTACATTTACAGTAATAATCAGAAAGATATCATGTCTGAGATATGTAACATTTCACAGTGTTACAAAGTAATTCAAATAAAAAACAAGTTGGTCTTAAAAACCATACAATCAAGTATTACATCAGCCAGAATAATCTAAATCTACTCTAAAATAAAAAAGAACCTATCTAAAATATTTCTCTTTGGAGCTCTTGGAGTTGCTTTATCAAAGATTATTAAATGCTTCTTACAGATAAAAATGACTTAAATGAATGGTCAACTTTAACAAACAAAGTAAACTCATTGTGCTACAATACTGTACAGGTCGTGTCCCCTCGAAGGGAACATCTGAATTAGGCCACACTCTGTGTGGATGATTAAAAGATTCTTCTTGTAATTGTTCCTTATTCCAGTGCAGTCCTATACATGCTTACTTGACAGTAGGTTCTGAGTAGATATGCATAGGATTCCACTATTAGACCCAAATGTGATAATGTGTGTTTCAATGCATTATCAGGTCCACAAATGCTACTGCCTGAATGTCCCCCAAATGTTTAATGTTTTGATTTGGCACCTAGAGTTAAGCTAGCAGAGGCATCATGTCTTCAGCTACCTTAATAATTTAAAAATTACATTTAAATGTTGCTCAGCCTGTTTTTTGTTTAGGTGTAGGAAATGTTCACATTTAAAATGAGAATGTGATTCTGTAGCTGTTGACTCATTAGTGATTGCTTCACCAAGTGATCTGGGAATGATTTATATCACAGGTGATTTATCTGATTTTTAAAAAGGTTTTCAACTTTCAGTTGTATGTTTGTGAGCTCAGTATACAATATTTCACTTGGCTTGTTTCAAGGTGTTCATACACCAGTTAAAATGTTAGATGTGTTTGTAAGTTCCTCTTTGATTTCAGCCATATCACCAGTATGAGACTGCACAGTGTCAAATAGTCTGTTCTCTTCATATATGCTGGTATTTCCAGTATATTCTGTTTTAGGCTACTTCCATAGCAGGCATTTACTGTGGAATAATCATTGTTTGTTCACACACTTTTTACATGGTATCTTCACAATGTCATGATCAAAACATGTGCAATTTCCCCAGGTGTAGATGGCCTATAGTGAAGCTATTCAGTAGCTTTTCTGGGTGGTTTTGCCTTGTGTAGATTGTGCTAGCCATTTCTTCTTCTATGGTATATGTTTCTTTTCTAGGAATCAACTCTATCACATTAACCCTTCCCTTTCCATATAGCATTGCATTTATAGCCATTTATTTCCTCTCTCTAAATTGCTTTGCATGTCTGAGGGGCAGGAATCATGCTCAAGAGTGGCATGAGGAAGAGATAATATATAACTCTGCACCCCTCAAAAAAATGGGAGCTGGAGAAAGGAGTGCTGCCCACTTGGCTACAAAATGTTGTTTCAATTCCTAGAGTCTAGAAGCAGATTTGCTGTCCTACTTTCAGCTTAAAGCAGAACAACGATAGGGTGTTACAAAATCATCCATGTTTGGAAGCACCCTTAGATAAAAATGAAAAATATACTTTCACTTCTGTAAGCGTCCAGCATTTGGATAGTTATACTTTATGCAAAGGATGTATGCAGTGCATTTCAGAATAATATGTGCTGTGGCATTCAGAATTAAATCTGGCAAACACATTTATGCTACTTTTTGCTCTTTAATCAAGCCACTTTATTGTATTTAATCAAAGACCATTAAAACTTGCTTTGTAGAAAACTAGAGTTTTGTAGAGGAACTAAAATAGAACATTTGCCCACTAAGAAAAGTTCTTTAATGTGGTGATCATTGCCCATAGCAGCTCAGAGAAAATGACTACAATCAAACTAGCCTTACAGAGGGATATCTTCAAATGATGAACGTTTGCTAAGTATTGTTAATGTTTGCAAAGCAGGGAAAAAGAAGAGAAACTGCTTTTAATCAGAGCTTGGAAAAGTTACATTTTTGAACTACAACTCCCATCAGCCCAATCCAGTGGCCGTGCTGGCTGGGGCTGATAGGAGTTGTAGTTTAAAAAAGTAACTTTTCCAAGCTCTGCTTTTAATGTACCACAGGTATGTGATTTTTGTTTTAAGTATTGACAAACATTTTCTCTTTATCTTTTCTGGCCATGATGTACACTAGGAGTAATTAAATTTATTGCAAAAAAGCTGCTGTTTTCTTGACTATTATTTTGTACAATTCTGCCTATAAAGGTTAAGTTGGGGTTCCCAGACAGTGGTCCATGAGCTTCATTTAGATGGTCTGTGACATGTCTGTGGAAGACGGCACATCCATCACATTAAATATTCATAATTGTTTTTAATTGTATTTTTATTGATTCTTTTATTTCTTATATATTGTATTTTAATGTATTACAATTCATATTTTATGGAATTCTACAAAGTAAACGGGATCTGCTCTTGGATTTCTCATATGTGACTGTACGAAAATTGGCATTTCCCCATCTTATACTGCTGCTTAGTTCTTGTGGAGATTAATTATGTTCTGTACTTAACAGTGACAACTGAATGCCCAGTGCAGGTGAATGTAGTAAAAGTGAAAAAATCAGATAAGGGAGATTTCTACAAGAGACAGACCGCATGGGTGCTTCGAGATCTTGCTGTTGTTTATACCAAGGATGCCATCAAAGTAAGTCTTCATTATAATGACTTGTACTGCAAATCTGCACTTGACACAGGCACTAAATACAACTTTCATTTGTGAAATATTGTCATGCCTTTGGCAAGTTGCTAACTGTAGCTAACTCTTATGCACAGTTACTTGTGAGTAACTCCTAGCGAACTCAGACCTAATTCAGAGGAAGTATATAAAAGAATCAAATTGTATATCTAACTTCTACAGAACAGAACCTTCTTTGGAGAGAAGGTGTTATTTCCTGTTTGTTTCATGTACTAAACAAGAATTTTCTTTTTGTATGTTGACCATGAAAATCAAACCAAGCATCACTCAGAATCCTTATTCTGGATATTGACATGTTTGTGTGTTGCTTATAAAAGCAGTATTTTTGAATTCAAAACAGATAATTATCATTCAAAAGTATTTTTTATTAACTTCCTATAGAAGTATTAAATCTTTGTTCCCCTTTGGGTGGAGACTATGTCATTTTTATGTTTTGTGTGCAGCACCTGGCATGCTCTTGATGATCAATAATTATAATAATGAAGTTTAGAATAACATTGTCTTGTTATAAAATGTATTGGCTTGGATCCTAACAAGGCCTCTGTGAACAGAGAGGCTCCCACTGGCATTTTTCACCAATCTTTCCTGTAACCTTCTGCACCACATCTCATTGTGCTCCAGAGAGTTCCCCAACCCTTTAGAGCAGATATTCAAGGGATTGCAGGGGGAAGGGGATATCGATGCAAGTCACCTTCTCCTCCTGCCTTCCACTGGTGGGACACCCATGTGTGGAACTGTGCTCATGGATGCTTCCACCAGCTGAAGCTTAGTTAGGATCTAAGCCATTGTATTGAAAATGTATTATTATTGCTGCCATCTGTTTTGTGCCTGTTTTTCAGGAAAGTCCCGAGTTTGATCTACATTTTGACAAGGTATACAAATGGGTTGCTAGCAGTATAGCAGAAAAGAACACATTCATTTCATGTATTTGGAAACTTAATCAGCATTATATTAGAAAGAAGGTTGACTTCATAAATGTTAGTTCTCAGCTTTTGGAAGGTAAAATTTTTAGATGCATTTTTTGTAATGCTGTATTATGGTTTAAATATTACTTTCAAGATACGTTAAAATAAGTAGAAAAACATATTGTTAGTATTGTCCTCATTCATGCATCTACTAACTTAGGTTGTCCAGTGGGCTTCATATGTCTTTAACCTTGAAACTGAATTTAGTAGATGGAATTATATGTGGGACTTAATTTCACGTAATGGTTATGATCCAGAACCATTCCAACCTACTTTTTTTAATGTATGTTATCTTAAAGAGTTTCAATTCAGCTTTCCATCAAAGTGGATACTTAAGGTGAGCTCCACACTTTTTAATTCACTTACTACATTTGTACCTGCTTGTTCTCGAAGGAGCTCAGTATGGTTTAAACTCCCCACCCCTTTTCTTGTCCTTATGACAACCTGGCACTAATTATTCTAAACATTAATATAAAAAACATCTCAAACCCTTCGGGGAATGCTTCCGACCCCTCCTAGAAATAAAGAAGGAGATTTAATGGGCTATTTTAAGCCATTAGACATGGATAGCCCGAGCACAGCAAAAAAGCCCACTGTAGACAATATGGTGCCCAGCCAGCTGAGGACAACAGGAAGCAGGGGCTATTGCACTGCTTTCAAAAGAAAATGGATCTGGAAGGTAGCTGTGATACAGCCTTGAAGCCTTTGGAAGATAAGATCGAGGTACTTGGTGAGCGACTTGATAATGTAGCAGCCTCCGCGCTGGAAGCTTTAGATTTGGGTTTAACAAATGCAGAGGACGTTTTAATTTTAAAACGTGAAAATCAAATTAGAAAAAACAAGTTGGAAGAATTGGAAAATCAGGCACATCGCTCGAATATTCGTTTCAGAGGACTTAAAGAAGGGGTGGAGGAACACTCCCCATCATTTATAGCCACCTGGTTTGCGACTTCCCAGGAGGAATCGCTCTGCCTGTGCTGCCTCTGGGACGGGCTCCCGTCTTGGTGGAAATTTTTTCAGTTTAAAAACCAGTCAGAAGGGCTTTTTGACTGGGGAAGATTTCTTCTGGATAAGGAAGAAACGTAGAGATTTTCCACAGAGCTTTGTTGCATTTTGTTGGAGGCTGGAATTCTGTGAAAGAAGGTCTTCCAGCAGCTCGGACGGAGCTAGGATTTCCAACCAGCTCAACTGATTAAGTGAGCCATTTTTTTTTCTTCAAAGAAAAACGGATTAACAGGGAAGCATTCTCCTGTCCTTTCTCATTATTTTGTTATCAATACAGCTAAAGAGATTTGTCAAAGAATCAGCAATTAAGAAATCCTGGGTGAGTCATAGCTTTCTCTTTTATTCACGGAGCTAAGGGGAAGAAAATAGAAATAGTCTATCTTTATTTTTATTGCAAAAAGCTGGCATGGAATTCAGCATTATAAAGATTACAAACGGCTGAGGGGTTTCTAATTTAAAGAGAGAAAAATTTTTTTTTATTTATAAGACTTTTGAGTAATATATGTCTGGGACTATTTTTCTGGTTTACTTTTTTTTTTTGACGAATCTGCTCATTCTTCCTGCTACTAATTATTTGGATGCTGTGAATTAAAGTTGTTTTGGCACTTTTGGACATACAAGAGATAAGGCAGTTCGTCTTGTATAGAGGGTGACGTCAGCTGGCTTGAAAGATTAACTCCTTTGTAACTGGATAAAGAAATAAACTGTTATTTGCTTGGGACATTGGAAATTGAAGGGATTGTGGGTTTTTTTGGTTTTAAGAATGACAATCAAGAAGGTGGTTGAGATCATGGATGTACAAGAAGGGACTTTCTCTTTAGATATGTTTCAGAAAATAATGAATGAGATTAAGCTAATAAAACAAGAATTCAGAGATAACAGACAAGTGATGATAAGTGGATTTGGTGAAATGAGACAGGAGCTGAAAGAAATTCAGGATTGTATGAGAAAGGAGAACAAAGATAAATTTGGGAAATTAAAAAAGGATGAAAGAAAAATTAAAGGGAAGGTTCAAGCCCTGGAGATTGGATTAAATATGGTCTTGGAAAAAGATTTGGATTTCCTGGCTGTGATGGATCCTGGAGACAAATATTACTGTTTGGAATTCAGCGCTGTCCCTGAAGGAATTGGTGAAGAGATTGGAGATAAAGATATCATCGGTTCGAAAAAATTCATGGACTGGAAGGATTTGATGGAACTTGAAATGGAGAAAGTTTACAGAATTAATTCCTGTTTTGTGACAATGAAAAACTCTTCAAGAGATGTGCTAGTGCATTCTGTAAAAAAGAGGAACAGAGATGCGGTTCTGCAACAATACTTCAGTGATATGTTCGGAAATGATGGCAAGAAAATATTTGTGATGACGGAAATCCCTATTAGACTCTTATTATATGACTATGACAGCAAGATTATTGGGTGCGTAAAGATGGAAGATGGAATCAACACGGATAAAGGAAGAAGAGCGATTTGAAATTACTGGATTTAATAGACTTGAAGAGTTGGATTAATTGACATGTTTATCTAGAAAAAAATTGATGGACATATATCTCAAGGATTGGAAACTTCTCTTTGACTTTTTGTAGAAGAATAAAATGATATGATGTTAATGAGATTTGATACCAACTAAGATAACTGCTGGAGGAAGGTGATTTTATAATTTATCAAGAGACAGTTTTGTTATATATTATAGACCTATAGCTGAACTACGACAAATCGGAAGTCAAAAGTTTTTCTTTTTTTCTTTTTTTTCCTTTTTATTGTATTAGTTTTAATTTGTGTTTTTCTTTTTGTATTGTCTTGATTTTGAAAATTTGAATAAAAATTAATTGGAAAAAAAATATAGCCACCTGGTTTGCCACTACTATCCCAGAATTTGAACTCACACCATCAAACGTGGAGTGTGCTCACCGGGCACTAGCAGTCAAACCCTCAAACAAAGCCACTTCAAGGGACATCATAGTATGCTTTGCAACATAAACTAAAAAAGAAGAACTCATGCAAAAAGTAAAAAAAATGAAAGAATTGTTTTATAAGGACACAACTGTTATGGTGCTGCAGGACTTTGAAAAGACGCAGAGACTTCAGACCAATAACAACCGCCCTTCAAAAAGCAGGCATTAGATATCCTTGGGATGTCCCATTCAAGTTGCTAATACCATGTAATGGCCAACTTCTTTCACCATCTACATTGAAAGAAGCTCAGGAATTACTTACAGCATACAACTTAGAACAGCCTGTAGTTTTAGGCAGAAGAAATAACGGACAAAGGAAGGCAAGACTTTTCTATGGCCAGAGGAGCGAGATGGGAAAAGCAACATGCAAGGGGAGTGCAGCGCAAGCGTGGCAATCTGTAAGGGGAATCATCACAACCTCCAATACCACAAGACACAGCTAGAGCCAGCACTTCACGCTCCACATAAATGTTTTCTCCTTATAAAGAAACAGGTTTTGTCATAATCTCTCCCCCTTATCGAGTGGATGGAGGTCGGAGGTATAAGAGACAAAAAGAGATAGCCTTATCTATTTACGGATATATAAACTTGAGTGCCAAGGGGTCAGATTGAAGGGTCATGGGAAGGGATGATTTCTCATACCATGGACTTGAACTTAATTTTTCAGAAGGCTACTCTGGGGGGGGGAGGGAATACGGGGGTATTAAATGTAGTTGCTTTGGTTTTATAGCAGCCATTCCCCATTAATATAGTGCTTACAGCACTTCGGGTCAATAAGCTTCAGCCAGTTGGCAGAAGCTCTAGCCTGATTATAATATCAGGACTAGCCTAACTGAACCTTTTTTGAGGGCATTTTTGTTTCATTGGGATTTTATTGTTTTTGAAAAAAATGATTATTAGTGATGTTGGGGAAGAAGAGGTCAGGGGATGTTTGGGTAATGTGGTGGGCATTTTGCTGCAGATTGAAATGATTTGTCAGTTAACCAGTTACATTATTTTAGATGTGGTTAGATTACATATATTCTTTGATAAAAGTCCAGTGACATGAATAATATAAAAGTGGTGACCCTGAATGTAAAGGGTTTAGGACATGTAATTAAAAGAAGGTGTATAGTCTCATATGTTAAGCAAATGCACCCTACTGTCTTATTTTTACAAGAAATTCATAATCCCAAAAAATCAGGCTCTGTTAAAACATACCTATTTTGGAAACCAATATTTAGCCAGGGGCACATCTAAAGCACGTGGGGTGGCAATCGTTTTTAAATATTTTGAAGAGATCCAGAAGATAGCTTTATATTTGTAACTGGGTTATTGGATGAAAAAGAACTATTTATTTTTGGCTCTACATACACTCCCAATAAAGGACAAAAAAAGTTTTTTGCAAGTCTCTTCAAGAAGCTCTTCAAATTTAAATTGGGAAATATCATCTTGGGTGGAGATTTTAATATTAATTTAAAAGCCACAACCTCAGAAAGTTCAAAAAACCCAAAACTGGACAGAAATTTAAAAATGGCCAGAGTGAACCAAAATATGCAATTTGTATGCATTTTGCAACACTACAATGTGAAAGAAGTGCGGTCAGAATTACACCTGACTGATCATAGTCACACCTTTTTCTCAACAGTTTATAAATCTCATTCAAGACTTGATGGTATATTGCTCTCAGACAATCTGTTTTCTCTTGTGCAAAATGCTGATATAGAAGCAATAAAGATTACAGGCCATGCTCCAGTATTGGCCACATTGCAACTCTCTCAACCGGTAGCGACAGTGCCCTCATGGCACCTTCACCTTTGGTTGCTTACCTTACAATCCAGCAGAGATAAGATCAGAGAAGCACTGACAAATTATTTTAAAGAATATGAAACCCCAGAAATTGCTTCAGGTATGCAATGGAAGCTATGAAGGCAGTCATCCAGGGAATATGCATTAAGAAACTCTCTGAGGTTTAGAAATTAAACAGAGCACAGACCAGTACATTGGAAAATGAAATTGAACTGCTACAGAAACAATATGGTCTCACTGGGTCACAAAAGACATATAGGACTCTTACATTAAAAAGAAATGAATTTGACTTGATTGAAACACAAAAAATCAATTGGTGTGCTTTTCAAGAAAGAATGTTTTTTTAGCATGGTAGCAAAAGGTCAAGGTTATTAGCAAATAGATTAAAGCGTAAACATAAAAATGTACAATACATATAATAAAAAAAATCAGATGCCTCTAGAGTCTGGACAACTCCGGCTATCGGACAAGCTTTTACAGACTTCTTCTCCAATCTGTATAAGGACCATTCAGCAGCTGAAACACATATAAATTGGGCAGGTCTTCACACTTTAACAGGAGAGGAGAGAGAGACCTTAATAGAAGAAATAAAGGCAGATGAAATAAATGCAATAATTGGCCATTTAAAGTCCAATTAATCCCCTTGGCCAGATGGTTTTACTAATGAATTTTATAAAAAATTTAAAGAAATTTTAACCCCCAAATTGGTACAATTATTTAATAGAATTCTCCATGGAGACCTCTTTCCTCAAACATGGAAAATAGCTAGAATTGCAGTGCTTCCAAAACCCTTCAAAGACCCTTCAATGGTAGAATCATACAGACCAATAGCATTACTAAATAATGATTATAAGATATTCACATCCTTGCTGGCAAATAGATTAAAGACTATAGTGTCAAATTTAATTCATGAAGATCAAAACAGGATTTATGCCAAGAAAACAAATTGCAGATCGGATATGTCATATATTAAATTAAATCCGTTACAGCAAATCTAATGGCATCTCTATAGCCTTTTTATCTGTAGACATATATAAAGCATTTGATTGTGTGCATTGGCCCTTCTTAGTTGAGGTAGCCAGAAAGAATGAAATTTGGAAATTGATTTTTAACGATTTTGAATCAAATGTACTCACCTTTTACAGCAGTGATTAGAATAAATGGCAGAGACTCCCTGCAATTTACAATCCATAGAAGAATGAAACAAAGATGTCCTCTCTCTCCTCTCCTGTCTTGATGGTGATGGAACCTTTGGCACAACACTTAAGACAAAACAAAAATATAAAAGGGATACAGATAGATCAGGACACACATCTGCTCAGTATGTATGCTGAAGGCATGGCACCTACAGTGGCCTATCCTCTGGAAGCAGTGCACTCATTAAAGACTGAATTAGAGCAATCTGCAGGGGTATCTGGCCTACAAGTCAGTCTAACAAAATTGGAAGCAATGTACTTTCACCTACCTCCAGAGACATAATGCCAATTATCGGCTGCTTTGGGCATTCATTTATGCCCAAGGCAGCTGAGATATCTGGGAATACAAATACACAAAAATCTCAATAAACTGTTTATGGTTAACTTCAGACCAATTTGGTATACACTGAAAGCTGATATGAATAAGTGGACTAAGCTGCAACTCTCCCTATCAGAGAGGATTTCCGCAATAAAAATGACACAGCTACCTAAGTTTACTTTTTTATTTCATACACTCCCTGTATATATTCTGGAAAAACAACTAAAGATTTAGCAAAAAGAAATTGAACAATTTATATTTAACAAAAAATTGCCCCAAATTAAGAAAACACAATTATACTGACAGTCCAAAAAGGGGGGATAGGGAATTCCACATTTAAAACATTATTTTGATCCCAATCAATTATATCATCTTATCTTTATGATAGCTCTGGGGGTAATACTCTTCAGGAGACTTTCAAAAGCTTTGTTAAAACAATTAGGAGAAAATCCCTTTGGTAATACTCTACGTCAGCTCTCGTAAAGATGGGGAAAACATATTTTATCCAAGTCATCACCCATGACACCACTCTTTTTTCACCCATAATTTTATAATAGTAATAGATACTTACCATGGCAGCAGTGGAGAGAGAAGGGGTTATACTGTCTTCATGATTTTTATGTTAATGGATCTCCAATAACACAACAGGCCTTTACAACAGCACTGGAGAGAGAGAAAAATTCATTGGTTACATTTGAGACAAAGCAGATTTTATCCACTGCCCTAATATTAAAGAAGCAGGAAGGGCAAATTTATCCCCTTTTGAAAATATTACATTGGCAGCAAGAGACAGGGACAAGGAAATTGTTTCAAAGATTTACCAACTTTTATTTGATAAAGAAGGAGAGAACTTGTTAGGATTAAAAAGAGTATGGGAAGGAGATTGGGAAGTAGATGTTGAGGAAGTATTGAAAAAGATTTGGAACAAACCCTTGGTGAAAACCTCCTCCAGTCATATAAGATAAACCATTTTAACAATAGCCCTCAGATGGTATTTAACACTGATACATCTATCTCAGTGCCTGCAGGAAGAAGAAACCATCGCCCAAGGGAAGGAGAGGCTGCTGCTCTTGCTGCTGCTGTGCTGCTGCTGCTGCTGCCGTGGACCACCACCTCCACCACCCTTCCCAGAGGGACTTCTGCCTGGCAGGATCATGCCCCAGGTACCCAGCCAGCTAGGACTGATTCTCACCACCTGTCCCTCTTTGGAGGGATACATAAGCCGGCTGGCTGAGGTGGCCTGGGAGACCCAGTGCCTGCAGGAAGAAGAGACCATCGCCCAAGGGAAGGAGAGGCTGCTGCTGCTGCTGCTGCCGCCGCCGCTGCTGCCGCCGCCGCCGCCGCCGCCGCCGCCACGGGACCACCACCTCCACCACGGGACCACCACCTCCACCACCCTTCCCAGAGGGACTTCTGCCTGGCAGGACCATTCCCCAGGTACCCAGCCAGCCAGGACTGATTTACCACCTGTCCCTCTTTGGAGGGATACATAAGCCGGCTGGCTGAGGTGGCCTGGGAGACCCAGTGCCTGCAGGAAGAAGAAACCATCGCCCCAAGGGAAGGAGAGGCTGCTGCTCTTGCTGCTGTGCTGCCGCTTTCTTTTCTTTTTCTTTCTTTCTTTTTTTTCTTTTTTGTTGGTGTGTTGATGCAATTTGAGATGAATGGGTGCCTGATTATATGAATGTATGTCTGAGTGAGTGTGTATGTTTATATGCTGTATATATGGCTGTATATATGGCTGTTTTTATACGTTTAATTGTTGTATATTTTAGTTGTATTATGTGCTTCAGAGAGAGTTTTATCCATCAGGCGGGGAGACTTGAGGGGGCCCCAATTACCGTAGTGACGGGCAAAGGAAGGTATGGCGCTGTGAGAAGGACGTGCCAGGTAAGGGGAACGTGGTCCAGACATGTTGTGGCTGTGCCTTGTTCCGGTCCTTCCCACACCCGCAAGGTCATTGGTAGTCCTATCAGCCAACTCTCAGATCTCCAGTTGCTGTTATTAAATGCCAGATCGGTATATAATAAAACCTCCCTCATCCACGATTTGATTGTGGATGAGGCAGCCGATCTGGCATGTATAACCGAGACCTGGGTGGGTGAGCAGGGAGGAGTTGGTCTCTCTCAGCTCTGCCCACTGGGGTACTTGGTTCAGCATCATGGTAGATCTGAGGGTCGGGGAGGTGGGGTTGCTGTCGTCTATAAGAGTTCCATCTCACTCATCAAGCACCATGTTCATTCAGTTACTGGCCTGGAGTGTTTGCACCTTGTGTTGGGCCAGAGGGACAGGCTGGGAATCCTTTTGGTGTACCGCCCACCTTGCTGCCCAATGGCTTCCCTAACTGAGCTGGCGGAAGTGGTCTCGGATATATTGTTGAGGTCCCCCAGACTAATAGTACTGGGGGATTTCAACATTCATGCCGAGACCACTTTGTCTGGCGCGGCTCAGGACTTCATGGCTTCCATGACAGCCATGGGGCTGTCTCAATATGTTAGTTGTCCAACACATGTATCAGGGCACACTCTAGACCTTGTTTTTGCTACTGAGCATGGGGAAAGTGATCTGGATGTGGGGAGTTTTACAACACTCCCTTTGTCATGGACAGACCACTGCTTGCTGAAGTTTAGACTTTCAGTAACCTCTTCCCTCTGCAAGGGTGGGGGACCTATTAAAATGGTCCGCCCCCGGAGACTAATGGATCCTGAAGGTTTTCAAAGGGCTCTGGGGGATTTTCCGGCTGATAGGACTGGCGCTCCTGCTGAAGCCCTGGTCGCTCTGTGGAATACGGAGATGACCCGGGCTGTAAACACGATCGCTCCTGCACGCCCTCTCCTGTGTAGAGCTCATACAGCTCCATGGTATACTCCGGAGCTGAGAGCGATGAAGCAAGATAGGAGGCGGCTTGAGCGGAAATGGAGACGAACTCCCGACGGATACAATTATGCGCTGGTTAGTGCTTCGACTAAGCTCTATGTAGGAGCAGTGAAGGCAGCTAAAAAACATCATTTTGCTGCCACTATTAAATCATCTCTTTGCCACCCAGCGGAGCTCTTTCGAGTTGTCCGGGGGCTTCTCCATTCAAACCCTCTGGACATGATGGAATCATCGGAGGCCCGCTGTAATCAGTTTGCCGATCACTTCCAGAATAAGATCTCATGTATCCGCCAGGACCTAGACTCTCAAGTTATAACAGTAGATCCTAGTGAGATGTCCGGAGCACAGTCTTGTCCTGTTTTGTTGGATGAGCTTCAGTTGGTTCAACTCGAGGACGTGGACAAGGTGCTTGGACAGGTACGTGCAACCACTTCGGTACTGGATCCTTGCCCCTCCTGGCTGATAAAAACTAGCAGGAATGGAACAGGTAGCTGGGCCAAGGAAGTGATAAATGCCTCTTTACAAGAGGGAGTGGTCCCAGGCTGTCTGAAAGAGGCAGTGGTGAGACCACTCCTGAAAAAGCCTTCCTTGGACCCAGACAATTTTAACAGCTACAGGCCAGTGGCGAATGTTCCATTCCTGGGCAAGGTCTTGGAACGGGTGGTTGCTGGCCAGCTCCAGGAGCTATTGGATGAAACTGATTATCTAGATCCATTTCAATCCGGTTTTAGGCCCGGTTTTGGCACCGAGACAGCCTTGGTCGCCCTGTACGATGACCTATGTCAGGAAAGAGACAGAGGGAGTGTAACTCTGTTGATTCTCCTTGATCTCTCAGCGGCTTTTGATACCATCGACCATAGTATCCTTAAGGAGAGGCTCGCGGAGTTGGGAGTTGGAGGTACTGCTTGGCAGTGGTTCCGCTTCTACTTGGCGGGTCGTCTCCAGAAGGTAGTGCTTGGGGAACATTGCTCGACACCGCAGGCTCTGCAATATGGGGTCCCGCAGGGGTCAGTTTTGTCCCCCCTGCTTTTTAATATCTACATGAAGCCGTTGGGAGAGGTCATCAGGAGTTTTGGAGTGCGTTGTCATCAGTATGCTGATGACACGCAGCTCTACTTCTCCTTTTCATCTTCTTCAGGTGAGGCTGTCGATTTGCTGAACCGTTGCCTGGCCGCGACAATGGACTGGATGAGAGTTAACAAACTGAAGCTCAATCCAGACAAGACTGAGATGCTGTTGGTGGACGGGTTCTCTGATCGGATGGTGGACATATACCCTGTCCTGGACGGGGTTACACTCCCCCTAAAGGACCGGGTTCGTAGTCTGGGAGTCTTTTTAGACTCTTCCCTCTCACTTGAGGCTCAAGTAGCCTCGGTGGTTAGGAATGCGTTTTACCAACTTCGGTTGGTAGCCCAGCTACATCCCTATTTGAGTAAAGAGGACCTTACATCAGTGGTACATGCTCTGGTAACCTCACGTTTGGATTACTGTAATGCGCTTTACGTAGGGCTGCCTTTGAAGACAGTTTGGAAGCTACAACTAGTGCAAAATGCGGCAGCCAGATTGCTGACAAGGACCAAGCGGTCCGAGCATATAACACCTGTTCTGGCCAGCTTGCACTGGTTGCCAATATGTTTCCGGGCTAGATTCAAAGTGTTGGTATTAACCTATAAAGCCTTATATGGTACGGGACCACGATACCTTGCGGAACGCCTCTTCCGATATGAACCGGCCCATGCACTACGTTCTGCTACGAAGGCCCTCCTCCGGGTTCCAACTCACAGGGAGGCCCGGAGGGTGATGACAAGATCTAGGGCCTTCTCAGTGGTGGCCCCCGAACTATGGAACAGTCTCCCCGAGGAAGTACGCCTGGCGCCGACTTTGCTCTCCTTCCGGCGCCAGGTCAAAACCTTCCTATTCTCTGAAGCATTTTAAGTTACACTGATTTACTTTTAAAAATGTTTATTGTATTGGATTGTTGATTGTATTTTAGTATTATTTTGTTATTCATTGTATTTTTATGCTATTTTATGTTCACCGCCCAGAGAGCTATTGCTAGTCGGGCGGTATATAAATTTAATAAATAATAATCATCATCATCATCATCTCGAATTAACCGGATGCATTTCCCCAGATGCCGGAGATGATGCACAATGGCTGGAACTTATCACCACATATGGTGGGAATGCACCTCAGTACAAAAATTTTGGACTTTAATATTTAATGAAATTGAAATAGTAATCTCCAAACAAATAGAAAGAACACCACAATTGGCTGTGTTGAATCTATTTGAAAGCATAAACAAAGATATAATTTACAAAACCTTATTAGGTCACTTATTGATGGCTGCCAGAATCACTATAGCAACTCACTGGAAAACATTACAAGGAGCTACAGTAGTTTATTGGTACAGGAAAACATGGTATCTTGCTTTCATGGAAAAGTTAAAGATCAAATTGACAGTATCATAAGGTATCACCAAAAAAGATAACATTTACAAAACCTGGTATCCATTTATAATTTATGTAAGTCAAAAAGAACGTGATAGGGAGCCTCCACCAAAATTGTATGTGTTTTTGTTTAATAATTATAAGTTGTCAGATGGATAATGGCACAAGATTTGTATTTGTATGTACACATGTCCAATATTTGTTTTTTAACGCTATTTTAAGAATTTCTTGATTTTTAATATGTACTGGATTTAAATTTAATATTCTGAAGCAAAGAGGGAGGGGGAATTTTAGGTTTTTATGGTTATATGTTTTTCTTTTATGTCAAGCAGTACTCATGTTTGGAGGCTGTAATTGATGTATGATTTGTTCTTAAAAAGTTAATAAAAATTAAATTTAAAAAAAAGTAATAGCTTTGTGGACATTCTCCAACCACGCAGATGAAGACCTTTCTTTCTCTTCTTACCCCCACCCCAATCCAATACTACATTTTCTGAATCTTTCCATGTTCATTCGGATCAGGGGTGGGGAACCTGTGGCCCTCCAGATGTTGTTGGAGTACAACTCCTATCATTCCTGACTATTGGTTGTGCAGGCTGGGGTTGATTGGAGTTAGAGTCCGCCAACATCTGGGGGGCCACAGGTTCCCCATCCCTGATTCATATGTTGACCAGTTCCAATCTGCAAGATCAAGTTTTATTTATTTATTTATTGCTCTTGTATACCGCC
The DNA here is from genome assembly GCF_030035675.1 of Rhineura floridana. Lineage (NCBI taxonomy): Eukaryota > Metazoa > Chordata > Lepidosauria > Squamata > Rhineuridae > Rhineura > Rhineura floridana. The sequence goes on from NC_084488.1 coordinate 32,285,832, forward strand.
CCATAGCCGAAGCTCTCTGGGAGGTTTACAGCAATCAAGAACATTAAAACAAATATACAATTTAAAACAGTATTCAACGTTGGGAAAACAGTATTGAAGTTGGGAAAAACTGTAAAGTATTCTAGGTAGATAATCTTGGTTAATTGTTATCTAGTGAATGATGTGTACCTTTTCCCAATTTGGGTCTTTGCAGTTTCTTGCTGAATAATAGAAGACATTAGGTTCAGACATCAGCATGAATTACTCCTTACTATTCAAGAACACTGACAAAAGCTCATTAACTGCTGGATAATTATGTAAAATTGTGCAAGCATTTCATATTCAGCTATGTAAAGTGTAAGAATCTAGCTTCATTAGCTGAAGGTCTGCTTGGGTGTAGCAAGCATGGTACCCTCCAGATGTTGTTGGACTGCAATATGCTGCCTAGGGCTGATGGGAGTTGGAGTCTAACAGCAACTGGAGGGCACCATGTTGACTTTCCCTAGTCTACATTGAGATTGTTGGGACCCAAAAATAATGTTGCCCATGATCTTAAGTGAAGGCCCTCTTTCAAACTTGTCCTTTTAAAGTTTATAGTGATATCACCATGCAGTTAAGAGTGCTATTATAGAAATCAAATTTGAGGAATTTAATACCACTGTAGGAATTTATGTATGCTTAAATGTGGGGACAATTGATATGGCTCTTTGTTGCCGAAGGATGACTTATTTTAAAGGTTTGGATCCATCACTAAGTGTGTGTAACACAGCTGGCAGAAGCAGTATTACATGCCATCAGATACACTCCGCAATTGTTAAAACAATTAGTACTGAAGACCCGCATATACCTGTCCTTATTGCCCTTGCAAAATATTATATTGCATAGGGTGATGGAAAGTAAGGTGGATAGTAAACCCACTTACAAAAACAGGTGTCACAAAGGTCATTGCCACAAGAGGACTGAATGGAGACTCTTGTTACACCTACTCTCATGCAGGAAGATACTTTCTCTTGAAAAAGAGATGAAGCTCTTCTCTCCTAGAGAGGAGAAGGTCCAGCTTAACCAATGTGTGCATGCAGAAATAACTGCATAGGCTACATAAGTGGGATGTATCACTGGGGCACAAACATGTTAGAACATGGATCATCACCAGCATTTAATAAGGTTTTGATAAGGCAAATTTGTAGGTTGTTAAACATTTGTTTTTACTCATTACTGAGAGTAGAGTGAGCAACCTCTGCGGTAATTTGATCTGACTATCATCCACATGATGTAGTGTGGTACTGTTGCTAGTTAGCATTGTAACTCTCTTATAACTGAAAATGGGCTGAGAAAAAAGTTATTTGTTACAGCTTTTTTATATCTCTCCAGAGACAAATCCTTCAGAGGTGACTTACAAAAAAACCCCTACATTTGAACACACAGAGAAATATGAACCTATAAAAAGGCACTAGGATGCTTCCCATAGTATTGTAATTCCCTGTTGTGGGGAGGCCAGCTGGAGCAGGGTCTGAGATAGTCTTGGCATGCATTCTTCTCTCTCCCAGAATTCTTCCTGCAGATCAGTTGATGATGCAATGGCCCTAGGGAGGGGAAAGTCCAGCTTAACCAATGTGTGCAAGCAGAAATAACTGCTTAGGCTACATATGTGGGATGTATCACTGGGGCACAGGCATGAGAATGTATAGCTTTGTGGGTGATGTGTTACCCACTATCGATCTAGGTGGCTCTTGAGCTCTCTTCTGATGGTAAGTAAAAGAAATCTGGTCACCGTCACACTTCTGAAATCAATAGAAAAACTGTTTTCCAACAACTTTAGGCTTAATACCTAAATATTAATACTTAATATTTCACTTCAGCACTTCTTTGAGGGCGTTGAAGCTTGTGTGGCACACGTGTGAGAGAAGAGGAAGTGAGCTACCAGTTGGCATTCAATAAACAAGAGCTAAGAAAAGTTATAAAGGAGTATCCTGGCAAGGAAGTGAAAAAGGGATTGGACAACCTTTATAAGAAGGTGGATAAACACCTATGTGAGGAGGAAAACCTACTTCAGGTAGTACAATCGAAATGAGGGTGTACTAGCCTAGTGAATATTGTGTAAACATTTTTTGTTGACCTTGGTTTGTCTCTTGATCGGGGTGGAACATTACATGAATGAGATAGAAAAAGCCTTAGCATGGCAGTAGAACTCTGTAGATCATAGATCTACATCCAGATTGGGTGTATTTATGGGGGGGGGGAGAGAACGTTTAAGAAAGAGTGAGACACATTTGACCATAGAGGGAAGACACATTAGCCAGGTTTATTAAATGAGTTTGCATTACTCCCTGCTTTCCGCTGAAAAACAAATGCCGAAGGCAGATAACAGCAACAAAAGCAACAATAGAAATAGCGAATCCACGTTTAAAAAAACCCCTATATCACAGTAAAACCGTATAAAAAAATCAAGTAAGGGCAAATAAAGTCCACACATACACATGATTATATGCAATGTCTGCACACAGATAGATGCTCCTTAGGCCTCTTTGTCACTGGGGTAGTAAAAATGTGTTTGGGTAGTGCCACTTCAGACTGTAGGAGCAGGCTTACATAACTGAATGTCTCAGTCTCCATCCCATTCCCTTTTACTAGAAAGGTAGCATGCCAGGGAGAAACATTCTAGACTAGTCTTCTACCTCATGTGCTAGTGTTCTAAATGGAGGGAAATTTTTGTATTGAATAGTTAATTGAACCCCCACCTATATTCTGAAGTAAAGCAGCCCAGACACACATTTACTGCCCCAGTGAGAACTATGCCTGTGATACAGACACTGCCCCATGGAGACAGGTCCACATGCATACTCCCTTGGCAAACAATCCTTACCACTGAAATCAGTCAGTGGGAAAGGCCTTTGGAGGTTTGGGTTGTAACCATGAATGATATTTACATTATTTGAAATTCTGTTTTTCTTTTTTCTAGGTGGTGCGGCATTCTATGCAAGATGAGTTCATACGCTGCATTTTGAAGGCTTAATAGCAAGTTGTTATCCTGGATCTGGAATTACTATGGAATTCACTATCCAAGACATTTTAGACTACTTCTCCAGTATAGCACAGTCACACTAATATCTGCCAAGGGGTAGAGCAAGATAAGCTAACAAATTTGCTGGGAAGAATCTTTTGACACTGGAGACTTGTTATTTTGAGATATGGGATTTGAAGGGATGTCCTTAACTATCTCTGCGCTTATCAGTTGATGACCTAAGCAGAAGTTTTGCTTACTTACTGGATAAAAAGTGTTGAAGCATACATTTTCACATGTAGTGCAATCCAGAATTTTATTTTCTTTTTTTTTTTCAATAATTTTTATTCAGATTTTCATAAAACATACAAGACAAAATCATAAAACATTCAAAGACAAAAAACAAAATCAAAAATAGTTAAACAAAAAGAAAAAAAAGAAAAAAAAAAACAAAAATAAAAAATAAAGAGTAAAATATTGACTTCCCATTTGTCAAAGATCAAATCAGTTATAAGTCTATAATATATAACAATCCTGTCTCTTAAGTCATATTATAAAATCACTTTCCTCCAGTAGTTATCTTACTTAATCATCAAATCTCATAAACATTACTTTATTCTTTCCACAAAAAGTCAAAGAGAGGTTTCAATTCTTTAAGAAATATATCTATCAATTTTTTTTTCCAGATAAGCATATCGATTAATCCATCTCATTACTAATTATGATAATCTTATTGTCATAACCATAGTCAAAATAAACATTTCAATTAATCCATCACATCAGAATCTGTTAGGTTCAGTAATTTCAGTAGCCATTGTTCTATTATCCCTATTAGTTCCATTTTCCATCTTCCATCTTCAGTAGTCTTGTTAAGTCCAGTAATTTCAGTATCCAATCTTCCATTATCAGTATTCCATAATAATCTTGCTGTCAAAGCCATAGTCATATAGTAAGAGTCTGATGGGAATTACCTCTATCCCAAATATTTTCTTGCCATCCATTCTGAATAGGTTGCTGAAATACTGCTGTAAAATCATATCTCTGTTCTTTTTTTCAAAATACACTGGGTCATCTCTTGAAAGTTTTTCCATTGTCACATGGCTGCAGTTAATTCCATAGATTTTCTCTATATTGGGCTCCATCACATCATTCCAGTCCAGAAGATTATCCATGCCATTGATAACTTTATCTCTAGAATCTTCATTAATTTCTTCAGAGATAACATTGAGTTCCAAACAATAGATTTTATTTCTAAAGTCCATAGACTCCAAATCTTGTTCCTGTTCCACGTTTGTTCCAATCTCCGGGATCTCCTCTCTCACAGGGACCCCTGTTCCAGTCTCCAGGGTCTCCTCTCTCACAGGGACCCCTGTTCCAGTCTCCAGGGTCTCCTCTCTCACAAGGACCCCTATGTCTTTAATCTCCTGTGTCTCCAAACAATAGATTTTGTTTCTAAAGTCCATAGACTCCAAATCTTTTTCCTGTTCCACGTTTGTTCCAATCTCCGGGGTCTCCTCTCTCACAGGGACCCCTTCCAGGGTCACCTCTCTCACAGGGACCCCTATATCTTTAATCTCCTGCTTCATTTTACTCAATTCAATTTTCAGCTCCTTACAACCCTGTCGCAGGTTTTGTTTCGTTATCTCAATCTCATCCATTATTTTCTGAAACATAGTTATTTCCAGCTTCTCAGCCACTTTCTTAATTGCCATTTTAAAAGAAAAATATAGGAAAACCACTTCTTATTTCAGCAACAATTGGGTTAATACTCCAAACTTGGTGACATCACAGTATAAACAGAGCAGACAGCCTTATCTCTCCATGCTTAAGTAAACAAAATGCAGTTCCCAGGATCGAAACAATTAATGGCGGTCGTCAGGAAACAGATTCGTCAAAATAAAATAGACCAAAAAGAGAGTAGTCTCAGACAATATAATATTCTTCAAAATAAAAATCTGGAATAGAAATCCCTCTTCTGTGTATATCTTTAGAATGCAAATCCAGGACAGCTTTTTGCAACAAAAACAGAGATAAGCTATTAATTAGTGAGTAGCAGAGAGAAGTTATGGCTCCCCAGTGAGATGTCAAAAACCGATCAATCTGGCAAATCTCTTTTAAACAGCAACAATTTAAGTCAAGTAAAAGAAAAATATAGAAAGAAGGGTGCTTGCCTGTTAGTGCGTTCTCTCTTAGAAGATAAGATGAACGTTCGCTTTATCAGATAGAGCTTGTTGTTGAAAATCCGTCCCACCTTCGTCGGCTGGACCTCGTCCCATAAATTAATGAGATCTGGTCGTCCCAACAAAAATAGGCTTTGAGGTTAATCTCTTCGTTTCTCCCTACCCGGGAGAAGTTTAATCAGTCAAAAAAAAAAAAAAATCTGACTGATATATCTGAATAAGCTTCTTTTGAGGCAGGAGCCCGTCTCAAAAGCAGGCACAGGCTAAGTCACCCTTCCCGGAAGTGCAGAATTTTATTTTCCATGTTGATATACTAGCTCTGTTTAATTTCTAGTACATTAGATACTAAACTCTTCGGCTTTCATAGTCATCTGTAGCTTCTAATAATTAAGCGTTAAATTATTCAAAAGACTAGAGGGGTTCCTGCATCAAAATGTGTTAACATATGGATTGATGGGACATCCAAGCATGCTTTTGAGAGTCAATTCACATGACTATGTAGTTGTAATTCTCCTAATGCAAGATAAAAATAATGTTTACAAAGGAGTTGTTTGTATTTATTTCCCTATGAAATGTCTAGGTATTTACACAGAGAAAAAGTTGCTAGCTATTTCTCCACAAGAGGGATCCAGAGACTGCAGTTAAATTATTAGCAATAGAAGAGGAAAAGTAAAAATACATAAACACACATACAGAACCAAGAGAAGGATAACACAATTCAGCATAAAAACAAGAACTTTAATATATTCTAAGATCTCAGTGAAATAAGGTTATAGCAGCTCACCTAAAGGTTAAAAGAGAGCATGCAAGCCAAACATGACTCAGGTGGAAGTTCCAGAGCTGAGGTTCCACAACATCTATTAGTGCAGTTGCTGTGTGTGCATGCTGAATCTGGATCCATAGCTTGTACTGAAACTTGGTTCAATGACATTCACTGAAGTCCAACTAAAATACTCAGGTACTAATGGGTGTAGAACTGCAGTCTAGTAACAGGTAGCATGATAAGCATGTAATCTGAGAGCGTACCTAGTGTCTGAACCACTGCTTGCAGATTTTTCTCTTGCAGTTGCTGGATCTGTGTGTGGTATGTATTCTATGGCTATTTTTGTAAACTGATAGTTTATTTTATAAAGTGAAGCAAGGTATATTTTTTTTAATAAATGTTAGCCATTTTCCTTTCAGGAAAGTACTCTGCAGAACATATCCATCCCTTTTCAGTCCCTCAGTTGAAAGTGGTGGGGAAGCCAACCAAGGTGATGGTCTGTGTGACCATTACAGCACTTGTGTCTACAAGGAATTGCCAGTTTGGCACATAAGTTGAGGATAAATGATAATCTCTCAGACCTTTATTAGTATTTAGTGAAGATTTGCCTCTGTGCTCTCACGCTGAGGCATTACACTGTTCATTCTTAGGGCATTATACATAAAACGTAGAATGCTACTTCTGTGAACAGATTAAAATACAGGGTTGAATCCAGAATAACAGCCCAATCGTAGACATGTTTACTCAGAAGTAATATTGATGCATGCTTAGTCTTTGATAGCTTTATTTCTGTGTAGCATGCAGATTTCACTTAAACTGCTTTTTAAATTAACATTTTGTTTAATGTATTCTTTAGTTTGCCGCTCACATAATTAGCTATTAATGACAGGGACTGGTGTTCTTCTTAAAGTGTGACTGATGAAAAGTTTCATTTTAGAAACAAAGGAGTTTTGCCTTTGATAAATGAGAAATCCTGGTGTTGTGTTTGATTTTTAGCTGTATGCATTTATCTTTGTAGGTGGTAGGAAAAGAAATATTCCATTCAGGCGTCAGTGTATGCAGATAGATCAACCAGTTCCTCCCTCAGGAATTGGTGCTTATCCAATTCCTCATCCAGATGACCCATATATTGCAGATCTTCTTCAAGTGGCTGACAACAGGTGATTGATGCATCTTTTAAAATCTTGAAATATTAGAATAACATTTCCAATATTTTCCTCCAGTCTTCCATGTATGAGAATTAATCTCCAATCTTTCCCCCACTCTCCTTTCACTGGTCAAAAATGTTTTAAAAGAATTACTTAGTTCATAAATTGCCATTTGTTTCCCTGGGTTAGGGTGACAAAAAATCAGAGACTTCTGTAACATTTGTTATACACTTTTATATATTATTATACATTTTTGAAGACAGGATGATTTATATATTGCACATCGACCTTCCTTTTCACTTCTTTATTATAATTGTAAAACAAGGGAGTAACTGTTGGGTTACTATGGGTTGTATTCAACCAAGTCCTACTTAGCGTAGACTCATTGAAATTAATGAACTTAAGTCATATCTACTGGCAACTGATTGCCTGCTTTGAATGGGGTTGAACTCCTTCTGAAAGAGCAGGTTCGTAGTCTGGAGGTGCTCCTGGATCCATCTTTGTTGCTACAGCCCAGGTAACATCAGTAGCTAGGAATGCTTTTTACCAGCTTCGGCTGGTAAGACAGCTGTGACAGTTTCAGGACCAGGATAGCCTGTCCACTGTTGTCCATGTACTGGTAACCTCCAAGCTTGATTACTGTAATGCGCTTTATTGTGGGGCTGCCCTTGAAGTTGGTCTGGAAACTACAGCTGGTGCAAATTGCAGCAGTGCGACTGCACACTGGGGCAGGGTATCACCACCTTATTACCCTGCTGCTGAAAGATAGCACTGTCTGCCCATTAGCTACCAGGCCAAGTTCAGGATTCTAGTTTTGGTGTACAAAGCCCTAGGCAGCTTGGGCCAGGGTACCTGAAAGATTATCTTACCCGTTATATACCCTGTCAATTACTGTGTTCTGCAGGTGAGGGTCTCCTGCAGATACCATCTTATCGGGAGGTCTGTTCCGCACAACATAGGAAGCGGACCTTTAGTGTTGTGGCACCTGCCCTTTGGAATTCCCTTCCCTTAAATATTAGACAGGCCCATCTCTGTTATCTTTTTGGTGCCTGTTGAAGATCTTCCTCTTTCAACAAGCCTTTTGAGTAGAGACCTTATCCCAGTCTGTGTCTGTGCTGGAATTGCTTTTTAAGATGTTATATTTTAAAGTCTTGTTTTTAACATGTTTTAGAGTGCTTTTAGTGTTTTGTTTGCTGGCCTGGACTCCTGGGAGTATGGGTGGAATATAAATTTATTAAATAAAGAAATAATAAATACTCTGAGTAGGACTAGTATTGAATACCATCCAGAGTTTTCACAATGTTAGGTTACAAAGTTCAGTGCAATATACTTAGTGAATACCTGACATATGTTTTGGGTTTTTATTAATGTAAAACATTTTATTAATTTTTATTGATTACTTTTAATTTTGTTTCCTCTAAATGCATGAAAGTTATTTAATGGCTTTTGAGATTTTAAATAACCATAGAACAAAAAATAATATGAAAATTATTTGCCTGAGGAAAATATTTTGGTAATGTAGCATTCCTGAATGAAACTTATATTCAGATAAAATATTTTTCAGAATTCATGAGCTGCAGCTGGAAGTGTCTGACTTGCAGGAAAAGCTAGAGATAGCTGAACGTGGGGTGAAAAATTACAGCAAGCAGGTAAGCTAAAATTTTGAGGGGTTTTTTGTTTGTTTTTATTTTGTTTTGATTGTTTTGCTCCTGAACAGTGCTGGTCTTTGACTGTAATAAATGACTGATTGATTGCTTCTCAACTTTTCAGTTTGTCTTTTGCCAACATTGCCCCTAGGAACTGTTAGTATTTTGTTAATGTTCTGGTTAAGTGCCAGTAGTGGCTTGCTTTGGCACAGCTATTTCAGCACCTTGCCACTGACAGAGTAGGGACTGTAGCTCAATGGCAGAGCTTTGCCTGCAGAACATCTCAGGCTTAATCTGCAGCATTTCCAGGAAGAGCTGGGAAAGACTCCTATCTGAAATCTTGGAGAACCAGCTGCAGTCAGAGTAGACTATACTGAGCTAGATGGGTCAAAGTTCTGACTCTATGTAAGGTTGTATTGCAAAGAGGTAGTCGGATTCAATTTTTTCTGTGTGTGCATTTGGCACATTAGCTTCCATATATTCCTGTTTGTTTTTCAGTCATAGATACTCATTGCTATTCCACCACTGTTCATCTATGCATGACGGGATGTATCCAGGGGGTTGTTTTTTGTCTCTCAATCTTTCCTCCCTTGCCGTCCATTGCCTTTTTCAGGTCTGGGCTTGCACACTGGTATTTCTGTACCCTTGTGCACATACTTTAAAAACAACAAGAAAATTCCCAGGAAGCTCAGGAGAGCAAATGTTACCAGCCTAAGTTCTCATGTTTCACAATGACATGGAGACATGTGCGTTTTTTTTGGGGGGGGGGGATAAATAAGATAACATCCATTTGCATTTAGTTTTCTTTTAAAAAAAGAAATGTGAGACCTCTGTATTATTTTGTTTAAAGCCTGATTTATTTACTGCAATTAATATCTCTGAGGTAATTCTTGACCTGTATGGTATAAAGATCTTGAGACAACAGCTCTGCCTAACCGGGTAGTTGAAATTTAAACATGCCTCTAGCATGAGACTATTAGTGGAAATACACTTGTGTCACTTGAAATGGTCACTTGAGGCACAGGGGGCCTCAGTGATGCAAAGTGCCTCCCGTCAGCTTAGGTTGGAGGCCCAACTACAACCCTATCTGGACAGGAATAATTTGGCTAAAGTAATCTCTGCTCTGGTAACCTCAAGATTAGAGTACTGCAATGCATTTTATGTGGGGCTGCCTTTAAAAATGGTTCAGAAGCTTCAGTTGGTGCAGAATGCAGCTGCCCAACCATTGACAGGTTTGAGGCAGACAGATCATATGACACCAATTCTGTTACTACTATGCTAGCTGCCTATAAGCTTCCAAGCCCAATTCAAAATGCTGGTTTTGACCTTTAAAGCTCTTTACGGTCCAGGACCTCAATATCTTCAAAATGCCTCTCCCAGTAGGATCTTACCTGAGCCCCTCTGAAGCAGGCCACTCCAGATGTACCTTTTTCTTAATGGAAAGACATCTATAAAGTTATAAATTTAATACACTGTTACTAAAATCTATTTATTAAAACATTTGATTACTTGTCCCCTAGATGGCATTCAAGAATCATGTCTAAAGTTAGATGCACCTGCATAGGAGGGGGATGAGACTGCAGATTCTCTGAGGAGGTGTGTTGCTGAGCCCTTCCAATTGAGAGGGATGCTTGAGAGGACACTGGGAGATGGTGAAACCGCATAGGGGGCACAACCTCACGGGCTTCAGCTGCCTTAGTCTGCCCAGCCCCCAAATCCTCAGGTCCAGTTTACGCACCCTCAGTGGTTCATAGGCATGCCTCACCAGATTCTCATGCGATACCCAGGGGAGGGGATCATCAGCTATCCTCTGCTGAGGGTTCAGAGGTGGTTGACATGGATTTAATTATACTGGATGAAGAGTGGAGTGGGGTGTCTGAGTCGAAAGAGGTTTCTTCCAATCATGTTTCAGGAACAACATGAATATTGAATATTTGAATATTAGGCAGGCGCCATCTCTGCTATCTTTTTGGCGCCTTCTTTCAACAAGCCCTTTAGGTTGAGACCTATCCCAGTCTGCGTCTGTGTTAGAATTGCTTAATATGTTTTTTAATAATGTTTTTAACCCTTTTTTAAAGTAGTTTTTTAAAAAAATGTTTTTAACGCTGTTTTGTTTTAATGTATTTTGAGATCTGTTTTTATGATGTTTTAAAGTGTTATTAGCGCTTTGTTTGCCACTCTGGGCTCCTGCTGGGAGGAAGGGCGGGATACAAATTAAATAATAGATAAAATACATAAACATTACTTACCATTGTAAGGCCATGGAGTCTCTCAACTTGAACATTGCAGAGGAGGCTCCTTCACAGGATTCCTCATCCTCCAGAGTGGCTTCCATGTGCCCAGACCCCAAGCCTAAGTCTCGAGTGCTCAAGCTACTGTCTTTGCTTCCAAAGGTCATTAAAGCAGAGTTTGACATGTCCTTACAATACAAAAAGTCTGTACCTATTGCAAATAAATATCTTCTGGATCAGGGACCAATTGAAGCTCCCATTCATTGATGCTCTAGTGCAAGGTCTGGTAAGCTACTTCCTAAATCCTAAAGATTTGGATGCACAGCTCAAGGATGTGATGGAACAAAAGTTGGACTTAGGCCTCCAGCGAATGCACAATGCCAGCACTCTATTGATAAGGGTTGCAGCCTTGGCTTCAGTATTTGCACAAGCTACCATGCTGTGGCTGGAGGAGCTGTTCAACAATTCTCAGCAGGATTTGAAGATCTCTATTGAAAATTTTGCAGGCAGTGGCCTTTACAGCAGACTCTTCAATGGATGCGGTCTAGTTTTTGGCTAGAGCTTTAGTGGCTGGTGTATTTGCCCAGAGAACCTTGTTGCTTCTTCACTGGGAAGCAGACCCCATTCCATGCTCTAACCTGGCTTCAGAGCTGTATACAGGAGGCAAGTTATTCAGGGATGCAGCCTTAGAGAAGATTTTAGTGAAATCTAGGGATAAAAGAAGGACAAGTGCAGCTTTCGCAAGCCTTATCAGCAGTACTCAACCAGTCAATCCTTCCCATCCTTTCATTCCTTTTTGGCAACCAGGTTGGGGAAGAGATGTTCAGTCCTTTCATCCTTTGTAGCCAGCAGCAGCAATTCTATGGGAAGCCTGGCTCTGGTCAACAGGCAAAAGGGAACAAACACCAATTCTGACTACACCCTTCCCCCCCCCCATGGATGGTCATCTGCAGACTTTTTCAGACAAATGGGGCAAGATCACTTTGGACCTATGGGTGCTGCAGATGTTAAGACAGGGTCTCAGACTAGAACTCACTGAGTCGCCTCTTCACAGGTTCATGCCATTTCATATTCTAACAAATCTTGTCAAGAGAGCCAGAGTTCAGGAAGCTATTTGTTATCTCCTGGACATTGCAGCTATCAAGCCAGTGCCACCAGGGGAGCACTTCTTGGGTATCTATTCCATCTTTTCTTAACAGTAGCCAAGAAAGATGGATGCTTCTAGACAGTATTGGATTTAAAACATCTAAATCAGTTCATAAAGTACCGCAGGTTCAGCATGTGAAGACCCTGATGTCCATCAAGGAGGTTCTTAGGCAGGGGGACCTCCTCTCATTGATAGATCTCAAGGAGGCTTACCTACATGTTCTGGTTTTCCAAGCCCATCATTATTACTTCAGGTTTGCAGTGAATGGTCAGCACTACTAGTACAGGGCGATGACCTTTTGTTTGGCGTTGGCTCCCAGGGTGTTCACCAGAATTGTGGTCACCCTGCATACCTCAGAGTACAAGGGATTCACATCTACCTTTACTTAGACAATCTTCTAATTCGCTCACTATCTCTGGAGAAGGCATGGGAGGATCATTATTCCACTCTGGCATGCATCAAAGATCATGATTTACTTATCAACCAGGGAAAGAGCCATCTTCATCCTTCATGCCATATTCTCCACCTGGGAGGTCACCTGGGAGGCACAGGAATGGTGGCTCTCTCTCCCGAACGAGTATCCAAGATCACACAGATAGTACGATCCATTGCAACATTTCTCAGTGGACCTGATGAAAGTAGCAAAGATCCTGGGGTTCATGATCTCAGCAATTCAGGTATCTCTGTGGGCAAGACCATTCCTGACAGCTGCAGTAGTCTTTGTTGCCATTCCAGAGACAGATAGCAGCTAAGCTATATCTTCAAGTTTAAATATCATCTCAGGTTTGTGAGTCTCTCCACTGGTGGATGCAGGCTGCAAATCTACAAACTGGTCCCATTCAGAGATCTGCTGAGAACTGTGGTCACAATAGATGCGAGTCTGACAGGCTGGGGGACCCTGTGCAATGGCAAAATGGCCCAATGCAACTGGTTAGCATCAGAGTCATTCCTGCCTAACCACCTGGTAAAGCCACTTGCAGTCCCCCTGACTCTATAACTTTTTCCACTCTGGGACATCTGGGCTCTGCTTATGATGACCGATGACATCACAGCCAAAGCCCACTTGAATTGGCAAGGGGGAACAAGATCTCAACCCCTGCAAGATGAGGCAGCCCTTCTAATGAGTTGGACAGAGTGGCATCTGGAGTCTCTGATGGCAGAGCGCTTGAAGGGAGATGACAACAATCAGGTCAACTGGTTGAGCCAAGAAAAGATCCAGCATGAGAGAATGGAGGCTTCATTGTGAAGTATTCAGGGAAGTTTGCAGGGTCTTCAGAAACGTTCATGTTGATCTCTTCACTTCATCACTGAATCATCAGGTATGCAGGCTTTTCTCCTGTTATGTGGACCCAGGGGCAGTGGTGATGGATGCTCTGACAATGCAGTGGCCTCAAGGAACTCTTTATGCTTTCCCACTGATCCCTCTTTTCTCAAGGTTGCTGTGTTGAGTTCGGGAGGAGAGAGAGCAACAGTAATGCTCATAGCTCCATACTGGCCATGCAGGCCTTGGTTTTCAGAGATAATCAGCCTCTGCACACCAAGATACAAAAATAGCTGAAGAAAACAGGTGAAGAATATGCCACAAAAAACAGAACATGCCAGAACATGCCACATATAATAGGGTACTGTTTGTTAGTTTGTATGCACTGTTACAGTTATATGTTTTTTCCATGTGTTTGGTGTGGCTTGTCATTTGAAAATTGGTTTCCTGAGGCTAAGGGGGAGCTTGAAAAAGCAAGAAAAATCGAACAGTGTTATTCTGCATTTGACCACAAGGTGGCTATCAAAACCCATCTGAGATCATCTTTATATGCGTGTAGAAGACCATTTTACGGTAAGACCAAAGGTCTCTTTTTCCTTCCACCATTTCTTGTGTTTCCAAGTGTGTTCCTCCAAGAGACAAAAATGGAAGAATTAAATAGTAAGGTTGCAAACTTTAATCAATAGAAGAATCAAGTAATTGATTAATCAGGCACTCATTTTAACTCATCTAAGTCAGGTGTGGGGAACCTTTGGCCCTTCATATGTCACTGAACTACAACTGCCATCAGCCCCAGCAAGTATAGCCAATGGCCAGGGACAATACATTATATATTTAATATTTAATATTGCAGTTCAGCAACATCTGGGGGTCCAAAGGTTCCTCATACCTGATCTAAGTTAAGGGCACACAGATTGCCAACCAGGGATTTTTATAGTTTGAAACATTGTGCCACAAGCAGAGGAAAGACATCTCTTATACAAATGTGCCTGCAAATTATCCAATGATGTTTGCTCAATTGTGCAACTGATTTCCCCTTCCTCATCTCCTCCTTGTAGCCACCTGCACATCCCAAGGCTCTGCTCCAAGGGTTCCCTAACTCTCCAACCATCACAACTTCCCACTAAAATAACAAAGGTATTGCTAACACCTGTTCTTCTTGTTCCTCACCAAAAAAGTTTTAGAACTGGGGGAAAAAACCTTGTCTTTATTGAAAGAGTGCCCATGATGGGATGTAAGAAAGAGGGCTAGGAAGTGAAGGATGCTTTACGAGATCTCCAAAAGATCTCCAAGGAAGAGAGTGTTAGTGTTCCTTGATTCTTTTCTGCAGTCAACTAATGGTAAAAACTGGTGATGCCTTGCCAGTACTGAGGTGCCACAAAGGGCTTCAGTTTAGCAGCTGGGTATGCACAGGGGAGGTGAAGCGGGGACAACAAACCCAACATTATGCCAAAAAACCCCGCTGCCGTTTGAACATGTCCTGGCTCACCTATGTGGTTAAAACACACTGTAACTTGGGGGTACTTTCAAATGCAACCAGTGTTGCCAATCACGCCATTCTGCCAGAACTTCAGGCATAATTGCACAAATGCTTGGAGATCAAGTGGCTAATAAAGAAATGCAAGAAGCCCGTGTTGACTGCAAAGACAGAATTGTACCTTAAGGCCTGTTAATATTCAAAATATGAGAGTTGCCATCCAGTCCAAAGTTAAATGCAGTTAAGATAGTTGATTTTAATTACTGGAATGTAGTTGTTATATAGCTTTGTATAATGCAAAAAGATAAATTCTGTTTAAGGTTTTCCAAATTCCTCCATTTGCTAGCCAATTAAAGGATGCCTTAAGTGGTAAAGACCGAGAACTAGGCAGTGTCCATCTCCAGCTTGATGCAGCACACTCTGAGCTTGGAGAAACCAGCAGAGTGAGAGAAATGGCCCTAAAGGAAAAAGAAGATTACAGGATGATCTAGCCACAATGGCCAGAGAAAACCAGGTACAATAGTAGCTCATAATTATGCATGTCATAATTATGATTTAAATAATGTTTGCATGAATTTTAACATCCAAAACAGATGTAATTTGTAACTTTTGCATAACTTTTTATTGGTGTGCCCAAAATTTTGTCAACATTAGTACAATTAAAGGACCATTACATTTTGCAGTATATGTATTTCCACATAGATATTTGGGTGTTTCCATGTTCATATCCTTTTATTGCAGCCTTTCCCAACATTTGGGCCCCCAGATGTTGCTGGACTACAGTTCCTATAATTCCTGACAATTGGCAATGCTGTCTGGGGCTGATAGGGGTTGTAGTCCAGCAACATCTAGGGACGCAAAGATTGGGAAAGGCTGCCTTATTGCACTGAGTTATCTATCATATAAGCACTATAGAAACAAAAGAGACTGCTACTACCAAACCCCAAGCCTATCCTCCAAGTTAAATTCTTCTTCTCCAGGGCTCCTTAAGTTTTTATACTGGTCTGTAGATGATATATGGGATTATGTACTCTAGATGTTGAGGGAAAGCATCTCATTGCACAAATCAGCAGCTCCTTGTCCTCATAGTAACCTAACATATCCCTATAAAATAAATAAAAATGCACATTGCAACATGTGTATTTGTAGCAACAATCTGTTGTTTAGGAAGGGTTCCTAATGCTTGGAGAAGCTTTGTAAATTAGGTAACTTTGTACATTTAATAAAGCATCTGATAGTTCTACTATGAACTCAATGATCACATAGCTATTTCTTTTCTGATAGTCACACTAGAACTCAGAGCCCAATGTCTCTCTCAGTATTTACCAAAAGATTCATAAATCCTTGTTTGTACCCAATCTCCAATATTCCACTGACCCATTCCTGTGTCCCTCTTGCCCTTGTACTTAGATCTGTTCAGCATTCATGCAGGTAACTATGGTTTACTGGAGTACTGCCCACTTCTCTTCCCTCTTTTATTCCCAGTTTGATAGGAGACCTATTTGTTAAACCACAGTTTCCTGTGATGGCCAAACCAATCTAACTGATCAGTAAGCCTCCTTAGAAGCTGGGTTTACAAGAGGAAAAGGGAGCATTTGAGTCTGTCAGCTATTGCCACTCCAACAAACCACAGTTGATTAAGAGTGGTAGCATTACATCTGAACCAGGTTTTTTATTTTGAGGGTGCTAAACATGACACTAGATGTGTATAAAAAAATTGCTTTTGTAGGGTTCCAACATAACATTTAAACTAGGTCATCAATGCATACATCTGCAGAATTAGCACTGCAGCAGAGCTTGGCAAAGTTACTTTTTTGAACTACAACTCCCATCAGCCCCAGCCAGCATGGCCACCGGATTGGGCTGATGGGAGTTGTAGTTCAAAAAAATAACTTTTCCAAGCTCTGCATGGCAAGCATCTGTACAGTGCACTGCTATATTAATGCTGCATATGTAGGAACTCCCAAACCCAGTTTAAATGAGATGCTATCCATATGGATTGTCATCTGGCCAAGTTTTCTACCCTGTAACTATGTTTCTCAACCTGATTTCTCCTGATTACATTTAGGTGTAAATGTGTGAAATGTTAAAATAGCTGTCAAATAAATGTTTAAAGTGCAAGGTTAAAATTTAGAAATTATTGATTTAGATCTCTAGTTAATTTGTGTCTAGGCTGTATTATTTCAGACTGTAGGTGGGGACTTGCATGATAGAATGCTCTTTTATTTTAAAAGAAATATCTGTACATAGAAAACTTACTGTGTCCCTGATCTGTAGTTCTGTGTGTGGGGAATGTCTTTTCTATGCAGAAGTACATATCCGAGTCCCCACTTGATGTCCAAGTGCTACAACTCAGGCACAGGTTTACTACTTGAAATGAAAGCTAGGGCCATTTTATTTGCTTATAATATTATTTGTAACTGTAATCTAAATAGGCAATCTCATCTGAATTAGAAGGAGCCTTGCATGAAAAAGAAGAAATGAAAATTAGACTTCATAATTACATAACAGAAGTCTCCAAGTTTGAAAGTTTAATGGCCTCAAAGGTGAGGAAGTGCATTTGGAAGTTAACATGAATATTTTATTAATCAGATGTATCATGTTTTAAATGTTAAGATCAGGCATGATCTAGCACAGCCTACAAACAGAGGGCTGCAGAGGTGGAGGTGGATGGAAACTGGTAAAATTAAACATTCCGCCTATATATTCCAAAAGTGACAATTTGGCTTCAAATACAGATTTTGATGTTAATACTGTATGGTACAGTCTAACAATCCCTCCATCAACACAATGCCTGCATTCAAACGTAATACAAAATCAGGGGTTACTAACTTTTTGGGGCCCATGAACACAGTTGCAAACCAGAGCAACTATTGTGAGTACCACAAGTACATGTGCCACAACCAAGGACATACCACAACCTATTGTATTGACTATAATAGAAGTTGCAGCCCTAAATAGAGCTTTTGAATTTACAAGCTGAATCTCAAGACCTGACTAGATATGTAATACTGCAACATTTTGGTTTTTGCAGCCACATACAGACAGTAGTGTACCTAGCGTGTTTGACACCTGGAGCGCATCATTTTTTAACACTCCCCTCCTCTGTACGACAAAATTATTTTCAATAATAATCATGAAATGAAAATAATAATAATAATAATAATAATAATAATAATAATAATAATAATAATAATAATAATAATAATAAAATAAAGTTTGGCAGAGATTCATAAAAATCCCATTCTCCCACTCTGAGGAACACGGCCAGAGGAGGGTGGGGTAGGGGATGTTTCAGCCCCGGGGTAGGCAAGAGCCACGCCACCGCTGCCACTGCCTCCCTCCGTCCCTCTCTCCGACTGGCTGCAGGGATGGGTCCTCCTGGCCTCAAGGCAAGGAGGTGGCCCCTTCCACCCGCCCACCTGCCTGCCTGCCTGCCTCTAGCAGCTGCTCCAGGGGATCTCGGGGGTTGCCTGGCCTCCGGGCGCCTGCTATGGGTTTCCGCTGGCGGGGGTGCCCCCTCTCCAGTGAGAAACCTACCTCTAGTCCATGCCCAGGATGGAAGAGCCGGTCTGCTGTAGCCTGAGAGCCAGGTGGCGGGAGACTCCGCCTGCTGCACGAAGGACGCAAGGAGCAGGTGCCTGTGACAGGGCAGGGGAGGGAGCAGGGCTTCCCTCCCTGAGGGCATCCCAGGGGCTTAGGAAATGGTTATGGTTGCTCAGTGCTGAGAGAAATGCACTCTGCACATGCTCAATGCACCCTTTTCATTCTCACATTCCATAGGAAAGCCCTGGCACTGAGGGGTGGGGGCTTTTTTGGAAAATTGAGCAAAAGTTTGGTTCAAATAAATCACAGTAGAAATTTGACCTACAATGCAGCCTGCAGTTTTGCTTAGGCTTGCCTGGGACCATTTAAGGGAGGAGGGGGGAGCTGGGCTATGCACTACTGGGGCAGGCAGCATTCCTTGGAAGCAAGCATGTCGGTCTTGCATCAGGTTGTTGTGGAGCCTGATTTCCCCCCAGGGCTTTGGCTTTTTATTTCTCACCTTTCTTCCCCTGCAAAGGGTCAGGAGTTCATCACAACACCCCCACCACAAATAAATAATGCCATGTTTTTCAGTGGAGGAGCCCAGAATGGGATTAAAGGCAAAACGCAGAAAGAGTAAGGGGTTGGTTTCAACAAAGTAAAGATACCAGGGGACAGGAAGGGGTGGGAGGAATCTGAGAAATATCCCCCAACCAAAAAAGACAATTTGATGAGATTCTATGGAAGCAGGTTAGAAATTGGAATCTGAGAATCCTTCATTGCATCCTTTCTGGGCCTATTGGGTTCTGGTATTCTCGAGATCCTTTTAAATATTTAAAAGGGCCAATTAGCAACACTCACCCCCCTAAGCCTTTGATTTAGCACTCACTATGCCCTGCCCCATTATGATACAGGATGTATTAGACGAGGCACGCCCTCCCATAGGCAGCTGCATCCTCCCCCACACCCGCACACACTCTCTCTCCATCGTACCCACTAAGCTCAGACCTTTTTAGCCCTGGGATGGGTTGAGGGGGGAGCGAGGCGAGTCATCCATGCCTGCCCACCTGCAAATCAGTTAGGCAGCTTCTCAATGCGAGCGTGTGATACATACATTTTTTTCTTAATGAGTGCAGCTTCCCAGGTAGCCAATCCAGAGCCGGGGTGGGCATGCACCCCCTTATTGCCTGCATCTGGGGCAGACCGCACCAACTGCTTCTTCCTTTGTACGCCACTGCATACTGAACACACTGATCTAGCCAGTGACTTCTTTCCAGCAGCTGACATGTATCCTAATAAGTGTAGGAATCTTAACTTTCAAGTCCCATTCTTAGGATGCTAAATTCTAAAACCAGTAACAAACTGTGTGATTGGGGGGGGAAAGCCCATGAAAAGTCTTCCATGTAACACATAGAATTAAACAATTTGTTTAATTTGCTTTTGAAATATATTTAAAACCATCTTAAATCAAAATCTTATTTGGAATATTTCAAACGTACTGATTATTACTGCATGCAATTTGTTGCTTGTAGTAAAGACAAAGGATGTAACACAGAGATATGTATGCAGTATTTAGTGTTCTTCTGAAAGGGTTTTTGCCCATATCTTGCATCTCAAGCCTACAAATTGTTTTTTATATTCAATTAGACTGAGAAAGAGTTGGAATTTTGTCACAAGAACACTTCTGGTGTGTGTGTGTGTGTGTGTGTGTGTTCAGCTTAAACAGCTGTTACACCAAACCTTCAGTCCTCTGTGTGTGTGTACATTTGGATCACAGCCAAAGACCTTCATTTTACCCCACTTAGTCCTTGGAAATGTATAAAGCAGATTAAGTATAAAGGATAATATCCACTTGTGTGTATTCTTCAGAATTTTTATCAACCTGTAAAAGCAACATCAGCCCCTTATGGGGTCCCAGCTCAAGGACTCAGTCTCACAGTACAAAGGATGAAATTGTTTGTTTCTTTAACAGGAGGAAGAGAAGTGTGTGTGAGAAATACAGGGAATAGCACATGTTCAGGTTCAAATCTTCTCCCATGTGTAGTGAAGCAGTGTGCGGATTTGACTTGCAAGCGCTAAAAGGGTCAAATGTTTAGTGGACAGAAGGCATTGGATGCAGTGATTCATTGCTCAATGGACATATGTATTTCTGTTTTGAACTAGGAAAGAGAAAACAGGGAGTCAGAAAAGTTCCACATGCTCCATAGCCAAGCTGAAAGCTGAGAAGTAAAGGCCCATCAAGCTGAGGAGCAAAACAGGTCTGTACGATTGGAATTCCTTTCTGTTGATACTGAGCGAAGACACCTTAGAGAGAGAGTGGAACTATTGGAAAAAGAAATTCAGGAGGTATTTATCAGTGCTAGCTGAATTTTACTGCCTAGTCCACTTTCCTAATGTGCTTTCTTAATCATATGCCTCTTATTAACTGAAGATTTCTGCAAGGACCAGGTATGTTAATCATCAGTATTCACTCATGGGAAGACTAATTTAATTTATTTCTGTTCTTGCCTAATGCCTGTTAGGTCTTACAAATGGTTGTAAGTATTTTGGAGAAAAATATTTCAAGTCAGTGTGGGTTGTTTTCTTTGTATTTAATTAGGTGATTAAGGGAACTTGAATTTCAGTTAGTCTATGGTGAGGAGGACCATCACATGTATCCATGTAGTAATAAGAATTGCATTTGTCTTTCACTTGGCATATCATTGCCCACCAAGCTTATGAATCACAGACAGATCTCTTCAATGGCAAAAAATATGGCCAGACTGGAAGAGAGTCTCAGATGTGAAAAAGAAGAAAAGTCTTCCATCTCTGTTGATTTGCTTTCGATTAGAGAGCTGTGTGTTAAACTGGAGTCTAGATCACCTCTCATGTAAGTTAACAGTCAAATATCTGGATTTTGAGAGGGTAAAATGAAGAATTTAGCTCTTGAGACAGGACATCTAAGTAAGTTCAATAGTTAAGAGAGCTGGTGAAATGTGACACTAAAATATACTGTAAACCCATTATTTGGATTCTAAGATAGTTCACTTAAGAAAGTTCAAGGAAGGAAAATGTCCCCTGCAGCCATCTGCAGAGGGTGGGGGAAGGGAATGGGAGGGTACTGTGAGGATGACGATATGGGAAACATTCAATCTATGGTTAGCACTAACTGTAGTTTATTGCCTGGATCTTGGTTGAGACCGTAAATATACAGGAAAGTCCTGCTCCCGGAGTGCATGTATGGAGAGACACTGCCTAGACTTGCTTTGTTGTCATATAAGCAAGAGACTGGAGATTGTGGAGAAACAGGTTGAACCATGGTTTAGTTGATGCAGTTGAAATGTTTAATTAGGGCAAATTCAAACCATGGTGGTGCATGCTGGCTTGCAGCCAATCCTTAACCATATTTAAATATTCAGACATTGGCTGCATTAGTAACTCACAGTATGCCGAAGTATGGCTTACTAGAATGGCCCAAACATGCTGGCTACCAAGGAGGAGACTCACCTGCTTTGCTCCTCCCCCTTTCTCTTGGCTTATCTTAGGGAGAGACCTTAGCCACAATCCTGGGTTTGGACAACAAACTAAGCCAAACCTTAGCTTAGCTGCCATCCTGCATCAAGCTAAACAGCCAAGGGAGGAGCAAAACAAGTCTGATCTCATTAAGAACAAGCATGTTTGCTTGGTCCTGTTAAGCCATACTTTGGCTTACTGTGACATATGAACCAGGCCATTAACACCTAAACATATTTAAAGAAAATCAATGTTACCCACCTGTACAGAATTTGCACATATAAAATAGTTCCTATAGATAAGACCTTTAACATTTATCATGAGGCTATTAATTGACATGAATTATTTTTATGCTCTAGGTGATATCAGAATTAAAAGATGCGAAAGCAGAAGCAGAATTACTAAAAAAAAAAGCAGTTGTCCAGTGAGTGGCTTACAATACAAATCCTGGAAACACTCTTGGCTACTAGCAGAGACAAAGATTTTCAGAATCATTTCATAACCCATGAAAAAGATTCAGAAATACAGCTACTCAAAGACAAGCTAACACTTTCAGAGAGTAAACTGTAAATTTATAAACCTCAAAACTACCATTTTTAAGCTATTATTTATAATTTAATGCAGAGATTTCTGGCCTCTGGAAAATGTAACTGCATAACAAAACAATTTTCACCTGATGACAAAATCCTACATTTCAGATAGCAAATCTGCACAAGCAATACAAATTAGTTGTCGGAAATTGTAACCCTCAATTATTTTGCATGAGTCCTCAATCCTCTTAGACTTGCATCCTAACTGTTGTAGTAAGAATGACATTTATTTGGATTGAAGGGTAGCTTCACATGTTTCTTTAATTTTGTTTATGTAGAATTTTCTCTTGTTGCACAGTTTCTGTCATACATAAGGTCAGGTTTTGACTGCAGTCATGGTAAAGTAACGTGAAACTGCCTTAAAGGCTGGGTCACGAGAGTTATTCCTTCTAGATAATTGGGGATCTTACTGCAGTTCTATGTAACCTTATGTTTCTGATTCACATTCTGATTCCTCACACTTGAAAGCTCAGAAACGGCAATGGGAAAGAAATTCAGCGGCATGAGCAAATACAAGAACTGGTCTTAAGTCCCTGTTCTAGTGAATCTCCTTCCAAGCATACATACTTTAACTGGTTGAATAAACGTTTTCCCCAAAGTTGTTTTATAACTGAGAAGGACTATCTTCATTTTGCAGAGCTGTGTGTGCACATTCATATGTCTGCATATGTGTTTCTTGTTTCTTGCTTCTTATCTGTTTGTCTTGTTGTCACTATTTTTAAAGTTTCTGTAAGATGCCATCTGTAAATGTGCAATTGTTAAGACCTTTCTTTGTTCGGCAATATTTTTAGAATAAGCCTTAACAGAGAAGTTTCTATACTCCAAAACCAACTTGCCCAGCTGCAGGCTGATTATGATATTGTTAAGAGGCAGCTGACAACAGAACGATTTGAACGGTAAGTGAATTTGCTTTATAAAAATGCCCTTTGTCATAATCTCTATATTTTTAAGAGAAGAGCTATAAAAGTACTTTGTGCACAATTCTATAGACAGTGTTTAATATTGCAGCTGATTAAAAATCTGATTTAAAAACTATGGGTGGAATCCAATTAGTCCTCCAGCAGAAGCATCCACTAGGGGCTGGTTCACATATGAGACAAGATCTGCAATAAAAATGCTGCTTTTTTTTTATCGCGATTGATTTTAACAGTTCACATACTTCCAGACTCTCTATGAATAAATTGGCTGTTTTTCTTTTTAGCATTCACATGCTTTCGTGTTTATTGCAATCAGCGTTTCCTTGTTGCTGAGCCCACACATTAGAATGTTAACTGCAGAGGGGGGGACAGGGCCGGCCCCAGGCATGCTGGGGCCCTTGGGTACCAGCCTGCCCTGGGCCCCTCCACTCCCCCTCCGCGATTCATGGAACTTAAGCATCTGTGGACCGCAAGACAGGAGCTTCCACGTGCCATCAACCAAGATGGCGGCAGAGGCTTCAGCCCCTTAAGGAAACCTCGGGCGCCATCTTGATTGATGGCAAATCTGCGTGCTGCAAAAAACAATGGAAACGTAGGTAAAGCGGGGGGATAGCGAGGGGATGGTGGTCCACGGGTGCATCTGCGGATCACGGAAGGAGAACGGAGGGCCCCCTGTAGCTCCAGGGGCCCTCAGGCCAGTGCCCCACCTGGCTGCCCTATAGAACCGGCCCTGGGTGGGGAAGGGGCAGTGTTTCTGTAAACAAAGGGAGGCATGGCCATGCTGCGGTGCATCAACAGCAAGGAGGGATAAGGCTTTCACATTAGCCCTCTGTGCCGTGGAGGGAGCACGCTTGAAAGAAGGGGAATCACCTATAGCCACCCCCCTTCCCTGCAGTGCAGGCTTTCTCCCATCCCCCCTGCTCCCCCCTGTGGTTGTCCCTGCGTGACATCAGTGTGCCTTTGGCACCGTGGGACAAGCCTCAGCATGCATTCTGGGAAACATAAAAAAAACCCAAACAATTATCTTTAGAGAGACAAGCAGCTACTAAAGGAAGCATCGGCCGTTTAGCTCTCCATGAGTGCAATGAGCAGAGCAGATGCTGGGATGAGACGCCAAGGCAGCTCCCCTTTCCCTTGCACTTTTGGGCTCTTATAAATTACCCCAGCGGTCCCTTTGGCAGCCTCCTCTTGTTGTGGCTGCTCGTGCAAGTGGCAGCGAGTAGCAGCTTGTGGACTCCCTCCCCCGCAGCTCAAGCAAGAGAGTCGGCCAAAGCTGAAGGGGAGTCTCCCTCTCTGGCAGTGGGGCGAGTAGGATTTCCCCAGGAAGGAATTTCCCAAGCTGCAGCTCTTCCCTGCTACCCTTGGGGAGTGTTGGTGTCGCTGCAGAAGAGAGAGAATGAATGAGTGACTGAAAGAAGGGGTGGGGGGAAAACCGCTCACATCACATGCAGAGAGCTTTCACAGAAATAGATATTCTAGGGTGAATAATTTGGATGAATGTGATTTTGTTTAAAGGAGTGAGGAGGAAATGTATGGAGGGAAGCGGGAGAAAGCGGGAGAAAGGAAGGCAAGAGCGACCAGAAGTTGGTTCGTCAACAGCCAGAAACAAAATGATGCCCAGAGATAGTTAAAGGGGCGGAGAAAAGGGAGGATCTAATGGCGAAGAAACTGCACAGACAAAAAATGGTGCTTTAAAGGTAATACACAGTAGGTGCGCACAGAGATGGGTGCACATTTTAAAAGCAATTTCAGGGTTTTGTCGCATTGATTTAATCCAAATTTAAAGGCAATTGCAGCTGAATGCAATCATGTTAGCAAAAACATAATGCAAATGGTCTGAATTAAAAGGATCTGCAAAAACAGCCAAATTCGCATTAAAGGAGAATGTGATCAGGCCCTAGCAGAGAAAGAGGGTGGGGAGGGGGGACCTTCTAGCGCAGGTTTTTGGAAGGTGTTGGGAGCTGCAGGGAAACAGGAATTGGAAAAGATCACCTCCCCTTCGTTAATGGACACCTTCTGCTGAATCAAAGGCCCTTGGTCTTACCCAGCACTGGGTTTTTAGGGGCTCAAGAGACAGTTCTTGCCTTGTTAATTTTGCTAATAGTTTTAAAAACATTTAATTTGTCCCTTGAAATTTTCTTAGCTATTTTATCACTTTTTACAGTTTCTTTTGTGAGGGAATTGGTGGGAAATTCTGCAGTGTGTGTGTGAAATTCACAAATGAAAGGTAAATTTAAAAAGTTGGTATATTCATGTACTGTAGAAAATAAAACATGATTCCTAATCTGGCCAATTAAAACTTTCAAACACTATTGTTCAAACTTCTCCCTTTGAAAACATAACTATATGATTTTGGCTGGATGGTGTTCCATTTTTATCAGTTTTTCCTTAATATAGTATTAGAACTCCTGGATAAAATTTATATTTCAGATTTTTTTGGCATTTTGCCCTAAATTAGATTCACGTATACGTAAATCATGTATATGTTGGATTCTCCTTTCCTATAAATACAGTAAGAAAAGAAATACATATTGAAATCCACTTCCTCTGTGGAAACAAAGGTGAAGTAATTCTGGGCAGAGAATAGATACGCTAAATAAGGGCAATAAACTGTGTCTCTTTTGTTCATCACTTCCTCTGAACAACAGTTTAGTTTCTGAATTTTTTAATAAACAGGACTCTTTTGAGATGGAAGGTGAATAAGTATGTTTTTTGAAACAGTAGAGTTGGTTTGGGGGGTTGGAAATCCAAGCATAAGGTCTCCTTCACATTCTCCAGAAAAAGCACTTACAGTTAAAACAGAACTGACAGACAAGTATGTCATTAAATAGATTAGTTTACTTTTTTATATATATTTTACTAGTTTGCATAAAAGTGTAAAATGAAAAGTTAGAGTGGGTCTGTAGTTAGCATTTTCCAAGAGTCTAAGTTGCAGATCAGGACTGTATGAATCTAATGAGGGGGGGAGATCTTAAATGCATGGAGCTGCTCTGTCTTTTTGGGCAGCCATTATAAATAAAATTATGCCAGTGTATATTATTAGTTGTTTTTATTGTACTGCAGTCTAACTTGAAGTACTGAATAACACTTTCTGAAGAAAATAATATTATCATATCTTAAATGGACCAACTATCAATATAATATAATTTTAATTTTTTTCTTTTCAGAAAAGTAAGCTTCAAGGATTAATCAATAATTTTAAAAGCAGAACAGTAATGGAAGTTTTAACATGTTTGGACTTGTTGTCAACACTGACATGATCTCTATCTCCAAAAATGTTGTTAAATCATTTAACAACTTAGAAAACTGAGTGTGTTTAATATGTGATCAACCCTTGCAACGTTCTGCTCTCATGCTTAGGGTGGAATAAGTCTTCTGAAGTATACAGATGGGCTTTGTCCATAGGTTAAAATCAAAGTATATGGTGTGGATTCTAAACTTCATTTAGATTTTTAAGCATATCCACATTTACTTAAATCAGATATGGATAGGGTTGCCATATTGCCCGGTCAGCCCGGTTTTATCCAGATTATAGCCCTGCTACCTGGCACCCACTTAGCCCATTAGGTGACCTGGATTTTCCGGGCAGGCTCCCAACCGCAGAGAGGGACCTACTGTGCCTTTAAATCCGTTATGCGAAAAGCACAATACAGTTCTGTTTGCTCTAATCAGTTTTGTGTCAATTGCACCCCAGGCTCTCATCTTCAGCCACAGAGGCGTGCAATGGACATGAAAAAATGAAAATGACAATAAAACCCATCCACATCTCCCTTAGCTTTAGGGATACTCCAGAGGAAGTAAACATCCTTCCCTGTGTGTGTGTGTGCACGTGCTCACTGAGCTCTGTGCCTTGGCAGACTGCAGCCCCCAAACAAGCAACCAGGGATAGGGGAGTCACCTCCAGAGCAAAGCAGCAGTAGTAGCAGCAACCTTTGCTTTAAAGTGTCTGCAGCTTCCACCCACCTTCCTCCTCCTCTGGCCTGCCCAGCAAGTTGGAGATAAGGTTTCCCTTCTTCTCCTCTTCCCCCCCCTCTGCCTGATTCGAGCTCCTCACTCTTCCCAGGAGGCTGCTGGTGCTAATACAGTCTCTCTTTGTGTCTTGGGTGAAGGCAGACTTTGGAAGCACGGGGGGGGGGGATTGGCCAGCTCAGACCTGTAAATGGGTCACCTGTTGTCTGCAGGTCTTGCTTTCTTTGAAATCGGGGGTGTGTGAGAGTTTTCAAAGTTGAGAGCCAGTGTGGCATTGTGGTTAGAGTGTTGGACAAAGACCTGGGAGACTAGGGTTTGAATCCCTACTCAGCCATGAAGCTTGCTGGGTGATCCTGGGCCAGTCGCCTCCGTTCTGCCTAAGCTGTCACAGGGTTGTTGTGGTGATTAAATGAGAAGGGCTAGAACTCTGTACTCCACCTCGAGCTCCTTGGAGAAAAGGTGGCATTTAAATGCTAATGCATATAATGCATATAATGCTTATAATGCTTATAATGCTTATAATGCTTATAATGCTTATAATAATAATAATGATGATGATGATGATGATAATAATAAAAGACTTTCCCAAGGAAGAACTTCCTCCTCAGAAAACAAAAACACACTTTCTTTTGTCTTTGTTTTGAGTGCCTGTTGTCTGTGTCTTGGTTCAGGTGTGTATCCAACCTTGATGTGCTTATGGAAAGGGTGTGCAAGTAGTGCTCCCCCCAAATGTGAAGGTTTGGACAAACACTGTGTTATGGAAAACCAAAGTCTGTGTGGAAGTACATATTTGGGAATGCCATTGGTGCAATCCTAAGCACATTTACTAAACTATGTCATATAGAACTTGAACTTCACAAAATATTTTACAGTCACGCCCTGTGTCTGGAGACCTAGAGCAGATAACACATTATTAAGAATCACTTTCCATAATTGTAAGGAGGTATGTCCACATGCATGCATCCCAGGCACCTAAATGAGGGGTGAGGCCAGCATAGGAACATAGGCACCAAGGGTTCCCAAACTTTTCTTGAAAAGTTATATTTTTATTGTTTTTATTACATTTGTAAGTTGCTCTGAGCTCTGTTGTTACAGTGGAAGGGCAGGATATAAATCATCTTAATACATAAATAAATATTTCATAGTGCTGGAAACTAGAGCCTAGGCATTTAAGGCTGAAAATGTACATTAAAAAAAAAGATTTCTCACATATTCCTTCAGTCTTTGTTGGTAATTACTGGGTACAACAACAAAACAACTGGATAATGCAACTATTAATAGGCTTCATTTGCATAATTAGCAAATATTTGCATAATATGCAAATTAGCCTACCCGGATTTGTGGGACTGGAATATGGCAACTTTAGATATGGATTTGAAAACTGTATACTAGAAACAAGTGAAGGTGGCTGGTGATGCACAGCCCTTTAAGCCATCATTTACTTCCTGTGTATTGAGGTTCTTGTTTACATCCCACTAATTTTATGTATCCCATATGTCATGGAGAATGTTCTGTTTAACCTTGGATTGCTCTATACATTTAACAAAATTTATCACTTTTTAAACACTAAAATGAATATTTGGTCTGCTGTTCTGAGCTGAGCCTGTATTTTGAAAATCACTTTTATTTTACTTATTTAAGGACAAAGTGGCATGCATTAAATTATCATGTTAGTAATAATAGAATATGTATGTCTCTTGGATCTGGCAACAATGTTCCTTTTTTTTAAGTTCAGTAATAAAGTTTGAGGAGTTGACACAGTCCAGTATTTAATGGTGTAAAAAAGACAGGTTTTGATACAACAACTGTTAAGTAAGTGAAATAAAGATTAATCTTATTCCAAAAAGATTGATAAACTTGAAGTTCTTGTCATAATAATGTAATGTATTAGCAAGTTCTGGGATATAGTCCTTAACAGAGTCAACTCTATATTGACCATATCATCTCTGTCTTGAAACTGTTTCTGAGTATGGAAGAATATAATTAAACACAGAACTACCTCTGCCCACAACTTGTTAATTTTTCTACTAGTTTTGTTTCATTTTAAGAGAGGGATTTAATAATAGAAAAACATTTGTGAATAGGAACCTCCATATGCAAAGGAGATCTATCTGTGTGGATAGAATTCTGGATTAAGAGTATATCTGGAATATCTCTTTCCAGTATATTAATGTTATTTAATATATTTCTGCTGTAACATACATACTTAATGATATAATGTGCAGCAATAATATAAATGTGCATTGTGACTAAACAGAGAAACTTCAGTTTTCAAAGCATAATTGCAGACTTCACTTTAAACTTTTCTTCAAAAGTGCATATTTTCCAGTTTCCATTTATAGAAACAGCTAAGAACAGAAAATGGCATACAACAGAAAAGGAAGACCCAAATCCTAAAGTTGGACATGCATAGGTAATTTTTTTAATAAAACCGTTAATGCATATTGTTTTAATAAATAAAATATATATTAACTGGAATAATGACTCAGCAGAAGTATCATCTTAAATATAAGGATTACCATATATTGCTTTTAAGGCAAGGTTGCCATATTCCAGTTCCACAAATCCAGGCTCCCGACCCTGCTGCAGATCGCGAGAGGGAGCTCCCAGGCACACCCACCCACTGCACAGGCCCGTGACATCCTCCTGCATGCTCCACCTACCTCTCCCTTGTCATAAATGCTGGTCGCTCTGCAGGCACAACCCTGCCATCAATCAAGATGGTGGCCAAGGTTTCCCTAAGAAGCTGATGCCCCTACCACCATCTTGGTCAATGGCAGGGATGCGTGCATGTAGCATGCATGCATGCCATCAACCAAGATTGTGGTGGAGGCATCAGCCCCTTAAGGAAGCCTCGACCGCCATCATTGTTGATGGCAGGGTTGCGCCCGCAGCACAACCAGCATTTATGTTAAGGGAGAAGTAGGTAGGTGGAATGTGTGTGAGTATGCCAGGTCCCGGGGCAGGCTGGTACCAGCCCTGAACACCACCCACCTTGCCCTCCCTGCATGCCTCTCTTCTTTTCTCTTCTCTAGTCTCTGCAGCTTGGCACCTGCCCCGAAAATCCATGCCACCTAATGGGCTAAATGGGCGCCAGGTAGCAGGGCTATAATCCGGGTAATACCTGGCTAACCAGGAAATATGGCAAGCCTATTTTAAGGTATTGACAGCTCATTAGTATGGTACCTTTTTATATCTCTTCCATTATTCAGATTGAAAGTGGTAACGGAGAACAAACTCTCAAAAATGTGAATATGTTGTTAATATGCCATATCATTTTTGCTTCATGTGGTACAGCAGAATCACATGTGCTCTCTACACATTTCCTTTGAATGCCCAAATCAGCATCATCCCTTGAGGAAAGCTCAGTTGACTTAAGTGGTATAGGTTCAAAACTTAAGTAAAAATGTAAAGTACATTAACACACTTCAAAATAACTGATAAATAAAAGAACAAATGACTTGAAGATATTGTAGTTGGTTTTTAAAAATAAATTATGAAACAATAAATTATGAATTCGATGTCGTGGCAGTTCAGATATAATAGGAAACCATGGTTTCCTGCATGATACACAAGCCACAGTGAGCCTCAGGTTCATGTCATCTTCCACTCTTAACAGGTGCTAGGACAAGGTTAGAAGCATCCAGAGCTTGGAAAAGTTACTTTTTTAAAAACTACAACTCCCATCAGCCCAATCCAGTGGCCATGCTGGCTGGGGCTGATGGGAGTTGTAGTTTAAAAAAAGTAACTTTTCCAGGCTACATCCAAACCTGGATAACTGTGGGTTTTTTAAATTCTTAATTAGTTTGAACAAACCAGAATCAGACTGGATCCTGGAGTTTAAAGCAGCCTCCTCATTACCATGAAAGAGGGGAGGAAGAGCCCAGGTTTTGACACAGTTAGTGCACATAGCAGGGAACAGTTGTTTTCTGTTGCATTTGGACCAGGCCATTGAAGTTCACTACTGAAAAACAGCTACTTATTCCTTGTTACCTTGTGTATGTGAAACACCACAGTTCTGAAACAGCTCAAAAGTGGTTTCTATTATTCTAACTTAAAAAAAAAAACTTTGAAGATACAATTTTATCTTATGTATTCATTATCATGTGTTATGGGAAATAAAAGTATCTAAAATGTCTCTTTGGTTTTAAAGTAATGCAACATTGTTTACAAAAACAAGTGTGGAGAACTCAATGGCCTCTGAATGGGTCAACCATTTTGCTTAATGTTTTAAAAATATTAGACATGAAAATCAGACACTACATTATGGACAATTTAAAAGACAGCCACCTGTTGCATGCAAAGAAATTGTTGCTCTACTTTGAATGAGACCAACCCTATTGTTTCTGTTTAGGTTTATGCACCAGTCCATCTAGGACAATACATATACAGGCCTGGTTTGCATGTAAGCCAAATGTAAGCTCACAGCTGCTTTGCTCCTCCCTGATCATTTTTACTGCTGTGCCCTAGTGAGCCTAATCCAGCATTTGGGTTAAAGAATGTCTTCCAAATTTGGACTTGTGGTTAAGCTGTCTCCTTGCTAACCTTAAGTTATAGCCAAGGTTTGTTCTTGGTTACAGCTTGTGGCTAGCAAGAAGAGATTTTACCCACAAGCCCAAGTTCAGATATCACACTGTAAACCAAATTTTGGCTTAGCTTAGAACAGCACAGGAATAAAAAAAGTTACAGACTGGGGAGGAACAAATCAGCTGTGAGGAGCCTGCATGTTTTCATGGTCCTGGTTACTTACAGCTAGGCTTAATGTGATGTGCAGAAAAGGCCACAGAAACTGTCTTCAGAATATGTTTTTGTTCCTGGATATGGAAACTACACACTTAAATGGTACAGTTCCTGTCATTACCTACAATGCTTCCCCAATTCTTCTGCAGTGTGTTCAGATTCTGTGGCAGATAAACAGATGTGGAAAGGATTCCCTGTGGGTATGAAGTCTGCCCTGAACCAGGATTGGCAAAATTGAGAATCAGTGTTTTGACCTTGCAACTTAACCTATAGTTTAGTCAACTAGAAATGGGTCCAAATCTGTTTTGAATTCTAGTGGTGATTTTCAGTTATATGGCCAACATAAAGAAGCAACACCAGATTCCATGAACCTGCAGAGAGATTGCATCTAGCAACAAAGGAGACTTCCTTATACAGTCAGACCATTGGTCCATCTACTTCAGTAGTGTTAACACTGTGACAGGCAGCAGCTCTCCAGGATTTCAGGTAGGAGTCTTTCCCAGCCCTACCTGAAGACACGAGGGATAAAATCTGGGACCTTTTGGATGCAAAATACATGTTTTACCAATGGATTATGTCCCTTGCTATGTAATCTAAGCTTAACCAGCAAATGTGTTGTCTTATCCTACTTCTGCCCTCAACACTAAGCTGTAGAAGAGCTAAGTATTTCCCATGAAGCACATCCTTTGTGTGAGAGCCACAGTGCTGTATCTTAGGAAAATGAAAAGCTGCAGATATTATTAAAACATCTGTACTTTATTGACTTTTATTGGGGTAGATTGTATGTCAGTTATACTTTAACAATGAAGTGGGATAGTGGGAATGCATGTTGCTGTTACATATTTTACGTTTTGGATGTTATTGTCAGTCAGTGAGCCACTGGCCAATCAGATGCTGAAAAGCTTTTTTTTTGTAAACCACTTAGAGGTCTTTACATTCAAGAAGTCCAAACATTTCGTTAAATAAATAAAATCATAAATAAAGAGGGCATGGAGGCAAAAGCCTTTCAAACAATCTGGAATTCAGAAATATATTTCCTCTGAATATGAAGTTCTATTTAACTATCATGGTTAATAGACATTGATCCAGCCTCTATCTACTGTTTTTATAGTCTGCATGTTTTACTGAATCTTATGTGCTGTTTTGTTGCCCATCCCTCCAGTTTGAGGAGAGTGTTTTAGAGTTCTTCAGACTAGACTGGGTTTAAAAAAAACCACAAAAAACCAAGGATTAAAAAATATTGCAATCAGAAATTCTTATAGCTATGTAGAACTTGGGGGTTAAGATCTCTGTATTGGGGGGTTGGAGCAGATCTACTGGTGGAGCCAGGAGCAGAGAAGATGCCAATGGTTTGTTTTTTGCAGGTATGGTGACAAAGCGCAGTGGGTATTTATAGATCTGATGGTAGTATAACCACATTCTATTTATTTAAAGTGTGGTGATACAGTCTTAGAACTTGTAGACATCCAATGAAGCTGAATGCTGGAAGATTCAGGACAGATGAAATAAGTACTTCATGCAGTGCATAGTTAAGCTATGGAACTCCCTCCCAGAGGCGGCAGTGATGGGCACCAACTTGGAGGGCTTTCAAAAGAATTTATTTATTTAGTTATTAAATTTACATCACTTCCTTCCCCCCGAAGGAGCCCAGGGCAGCAAACAAAAACACTAAAAGCACCCTTAAAACATTTTAAAAATCTAAAAACAATTCCAACACAGATGCAGATTAGACTAATTCATGGAGGATAAGGCTATCAAAGGCTACTAGCCATAATGTCTATGCTCTGCCTCAACATTTGGAGGCAGTATGCTTCTGAATACCAGCTGCTGGAAACTACTGGAAGGGAGAGTGCTCTTGTGCCCAGGGTCCTGCTCACAGACTTCCCACAGGTATCTGTTTGACCACTGTGAGAACAGGATGCTGGACTAGGTGGGCCATTGGCCTGATCCAGCAAGCTCTTATGTTTTTAGATGGGGTGGGGGGAATAGCCTTCCCCGAGCTTTTCTGGGTACTATATACTGTTCCTGTGACATTTACCTGCAAACTAACTTTATATGTTAGAGTCTGATAGGTGATAGCAAATTTTTGCAGTCATTTATTTACAATCCAAAACATCGTATCTCAAATCCTTAGTCCTACTTGAAATAGTAAGGTTGCTTCTGTTCAAGTGACAAAGAGTGTATTGCAATTCCCCAAATGGTTAATACTTTCCTTACTTTCATCTTGAAAGAGGCACAGAGAGAAAGGAGATTTTTGTTGCAACCTATATATCATTCTCCATGGAGATATATTGTTTTTTCTAATCTTTAAAGACTGGTCACCATATTTTACTAAATCTGGTAGTAGTCATGGTTGAAATTGATAGAACACATAGTTTTTGTTGACATCATCTCTCTGCCACTATCTCAAATATGAATTGGGTGAAAAAAAACCCAGATTGTTATATGGATTGCACCAACGTGTCTGATCTCAGTAGTCTGCGAGTGAAGAATAATTTCCAAAATTAGACAAGTAACGGAAGAGTGGTAATTTAAAACCTAAATCCTGCAGAATCAGCACACTAGCTTGTGTAACAGATGGCAAACCTGTGGCCCTCCAGATGTTGGCCACCAATTACCAGCTGTAGCCAGTGGTCAGGGCTTATGAGAGCTGTAGCCAAACAACGACTGGAGGGCCACGAGTTAGCAACGTTTGGTTCATTCAGATATTTTCAGTGCAGTTTGGTGACTAGACTTGGAACTTCTAGACAATGAAAAGAGCATATAGGAGAGAAACCAATCAACATGGGAATTTAGCAATCTGCAAATAGACTAAGGACGCTTGATAGTAACTTATCTAAAGTAATGGGGAAGGACGGAATACGAGGACGAACCAGATCCATAGCAATTTACTGATGTCCCTTATTTCAGAAATCCCTACCTCCTTTTTAACTCAGAGCAAGCCTTGCGATTCTGTGATGTCCCTTTACCAATCCTAAAGTAGCGTGTGTCCCCCCTCCCCCCCGATCTACTAGACGAGGCTTAAGGGAGGGACTGTAGAGAAGCCTAATTAAAAAAAAAAAACAGCTGGCGAGCGCCGATCAGATTGTGCTCCAACCTAAGAAGGGAGGGAACAGTTTAACTTGAGGCTCCGGGGTTGCAGGGAGAAAGCATGTGATCGCCTGAATTGAATTCGCTCGCTGCTCGGTTTGTCATGGTGTGGCTGCAGCACGGAGAGCAATGGAGGCAGCTTAAGAGACGAGGCTGGGCGGCTGCTGCTACTGCTAGCTGGCTGTATCGCAAAAGGGAAAACCCAAGCAAATTTCTCGTCGCCAAATCAAGGTAGGGCCTTCGTATCGTGGGTTTTTCCTTTGTCATCTCTCGCGTGCCCGGTCGCTCGCTCGCTTTTTTGAAAGCATTGCTCAGGAGCAGAAGTTTAGGTGATAATCCTTCCCGTGTATTCTTGCTTCCTGACCTTGTCAGTTTCAGGCGTTAGCACCTCTGTTCGATTAACCCCTAGAATGCATTCCTGCTTTTCACGACGCCGCTCTTGTCTATTGTTAGACTGAAGGCTGCTATTTCCTTGGGTGGTTCTGTGTTTGCATGAAAGGCTGGCTGGGCTTACTGTCAGTCAACCTGGGGGATGTGTCACTTTTCTGAAAAGATGGTATTTCCTGAGCATCAATGAAAGACAGCTGTGATGAACATAGAAAAAAAAAGGTAGAGTCATATTGGCAGTTCTCCTAAAAGGATTAAATAAAGCCAGTGCTATGGCTGTTGGCCAGGGTTGCCTTGGCAGTACTTTCATGCCATATAGATTCCAGGGTTTGCATGCTGACTTTTAAATGTCTTCCAATTTTTAAATTAAAAATCCCTGATTAGTATTTTCTTTGAACCTTGTGTTAATTTTCCCAGAGACAGAGAAAGTGAGGGGTTTCTTGGTTGGTATATCACCCCCACACACCCAGCTGCATTGCTTTGTCTGACCTTCTGTAAAGCCATTTATCATAGAGCTCCATCACCATATTTTAATGAGCTGTGAAATCTGCTAGTTGTCATGACTGAAAGACAGAAGGTGTAATTTTCTATGCGCCCACCATCTATCCAAGAACTAGATCAAGTGCACTAAAGGTTACACTTCCAAGAATGGGAAGCCAGTTTGCATCTAGGCTTTTCATTCATAGGTTTTTTTTAATCTGACAGTTTAAGGGGGCAATCCTAAATGTGTTTACTCAGAAATAGGTCCACTGACCTTAGTGGGGCTTACTCTCTGATAAATTGGTTTAGGATTGCAGTCGCTCTATTCCCCCCCCCCTGTTTCAAATAGCTGGAAAGTCTGAATTGTACAAATGATACTGTTTCAAGGAAACAGGTTATCAAGGAGGAATCTAACTCAGAAAAACACAAGTTTGCAAAAGAATTGTGTAAGCATTCTTTAGGATTTAGGAAATATTCCACTTTGTGCTCATCTGTTCAAGAGGGTTAAAGGAAAATTAGAAACCACAACTGTACATGTTGAAATTTTAATATGGTTAACAATAGTGCTGCTGAAACTGAGCTGCTGGGGGAGGGGAAGAGGTTAGTAAACAGAAGGGGATGTGTCCATTACAACTACAAGGAGTACTCTAAAGCCAATTCTTCATTGTTTTACCCCCTTCTCAAAGGAAGTAGCTGTGTGATGTCAGTAATATTTTTTTTAGGGGTTTGATACCAGAATGGAAGCAGAATCTTTATTTTATACATAAATCCAATCACAATAAATATGCAGAAATAGGCGAGTTCAATGAGAAAAAAATTAAATGTCACAGTAAAGTTTATTAGGGCCATCAAGAATGCTCACTTAATTTGTGTCATTTTTGTTTTTCCTAATAAAAGCATTATTCTACTAACAATAATATTCATGTTACTGTTAAATATACCAGAAAACGACGATATGTTTTTGCTAGGTTTTACTCAGCCATTTGTAAAAAAACAGACCACAGAAAATCATTAAGAAATTGAATGTTAAAGCAGTCCTCCTTGATCAGACTAAAGATCCATTTAGTTCACCACCATGCTTGCACGTGTGGCAATAGCCTCCCCCACCACCTGGTCAGAGGGAACTGGGATTCCTAATGTTGAGTCAAGATGGTCCTCACCCATTTTGCCACTCCATTCATGGTTGGATAAATGGAGGGCATTTTACCAAATATTTCCCCCAAACGGTGGAATCAAACTCCTCCTCCCACTTCATTATGATGCTCCCCATGTCCATTGGCTGACAGCCACCATTTTATTTTGGCCATAATGCTCTCTGAGCAATGCTATGGGATGATGTAGCATTGCTTGGAAAGGAATTGTGGACCAAAAAAAAAAAAAAACCAGGAGTCCTGTGTTGCCAGTTGGTGTGCCATTATTTTGCCCATAATGGCCCTTCAATCAGTGCTGCATGATCCACCTCTACAATATCTTTTTGAGATGGGATGACTAGAACTGTACCATTACTTCAAATGCAGCCTCACCGTAAATTTATAAAGATACATTAAAGTACTTGGTGTCTTATTAATTCTTGTTTTGAATCCCTTGATGCTAACCTTCAGCATAACATTTGCCCTTTTCACACCAAGCTGGTGTCCTCACTGCAGTATCCACCATAACCCCAAGATCTCTTTCCTTGTTAGTCACTGCTAATTTAGACACAGTCAGTGCATGTGAGGTTAGGGGTTTATTTGCGTCACTTTATACATAATGTATCTTGAATCTCGTGATGTTTGGCTGCTGATTCACCAGACTGAGAAGATTTGAAGACTGTGAAGAGCTATCTTGCTCTTCAGTTAGCTATCTTCCACCTTACTTGGCTACTGTTCTCCCCTGACTTCAGATAACTTAAATAACATTGTATTGTGAGAG
This sequence comes from Rhineura floridana, assembly GCF_030035675.1. Classification (NCBI taxonomy): domain Eukaryota; kingdom Metazoa; phylum Chordata; class Lepidosauria; order Squamata; family Rhineuridae; genus Rhineura; species Rhineura floridana. Next base: position 32,323,766 of record NC_084488.1, read on the forward strand.
CTAGCCATTTGCTGTTAATTTCTGCTTCTTTTTCTTTAACCAGCAGGCAGAGTAGTCTTGATTGTGTGCATTCAACTTAATATTTAAAAAAACATTAAGGGGGGGAGATTGCGTTATAGTCAATGTTTTCGAATGCAGGTCTGATGTAACTTATTCTGCTGATTTAGGAAACTGGGAATGCTATTATTCAAAATGTCATTGTAGCTCTTTAAGGTCACCCAGTGGAGACAATAAAGGGTACAGCAGTATGGCTATAAGTAGTTTATGAAAGAAGGGTGAATTCCAATTGTTTCCAGTGAAATTTATTGTTATTTCTTTTGTTCTTGCACCTTATGAAAAGTGTCTATTATGCTTAGTGTCCCAAGTCCAAATCTATAAATTGGCCAGTAAAATAAATGTGGCTTTGAGCATTACAGGAATTGTTTATTTATTTAACAAAGTTTATATACCACTTGAATTTAAACACCTCTGCGTGGTTTACAAAAAACATAAAAAATTATCAATACAACAGTTAAAAACATATTTAAAACAATGAAAACAGCCACTAGCAATTAAAACAGTTGCTAACTAAAAAGATTAAAACAGATCAACATCTTTGTGTTGTTCTGGCCAACTCGCCAATGATCTCCTGGCTAAATTTGATAGTATTTTTATATTTTATTCTATTTTGCCTTCTATCTGACATTCTTGATTACATTTTCTTCCTTTCTTCACTTTTAGTGTTGGAATTTTGTGGTTCTACCTTCATTTTGCTCATCTATTACCCATCTAGTTGCTCTCTTTGGAGACCACTATTTGTCCCTTGTGTGTTAGTGCTTTCCAAGTACCCAGGTGTGTTTTTCTGGTGGCACGTTGTGGGATGTCCTGTTACTTTTTCTACAGGTGGCCCCCTCCTGGCCCCCTCAGATCCACCACCTACCACCACTACGGAGAAGGAGGATGCAAGAGGGGCCCCCCGGGCCGAATGATACAGTAGAGGCCTCTGCAACAGCCTCTCCAAGGAACAGGAGGAACAGGAAGAGGAGGCACCACACCACAGGGCAAGGGACATGCTGTAGGCTGGGGCAGGCAAAACATCTGCTTAATTCCAACTGCAGGGAGTCGGAATTAAGCAGATGTACTTCCACCCCAGCCTTCAGTCTGTCTCTTGCTCCGCAATGTGGCTCTTCCTCTTCCTCCTCCGCTGTCTGGTGCTGCTGGGGAGGCTGTTGCCACGGCCTCCACTCTGTCATTCTGTCCGGGGGTGTGTGTCCTCCTTTCCTGCCTTCTTCTCCGTGGTAGCAGGGGCAGCAGATCAGCAGCACCGGTGAATCTGCTGTGTGTGAGAGATGGGGGGGCTGCAAGGGCATAACTGCCCAAGGGGGCATGGCATGAAGGGACCCTGCACTTCTACATTTGCCACTGCACCACCGTAAGTAACATTCTGCCCTCTCTTTATATTTTTTCTCTTGTTTCTCTTATCAGACCCTTTAGTTTCTCCTTTCACTTATATGCAGATGGATTTATTTGAAGCATTATTTACTACTTTTGAGGTGTATAACCTTCCAAAGCAGTTTACAAAATTTCAAACAATACAGTCTCAACATTTTAGACAGTACAAAGAACATTTCCAAAATAATATTTAAAGCAGAAATGTATGCATTCATCTTTCTGATTTCTTCTCTTCCTTTCATAATCTGTACTTGCTATAATATTTTGTCTTTCTAATTGCTTTGATATCTGGTTATCAGTTTTGTTGTGATTGAGGTGAAATATCCTCTTTTCTTTTTGTTTTGTAGAGTCAAACAGTCACTAAAACTTTCCAGATTCAGACCCATGTAACACCCAACTATCTTTGCTCTTTTTTATTTCTACTACTACAAGTCTTACTATCATTGTGTTTCTTGTTAGTACCCATCTTTATTTTTGCCAGGTTTGCTCATGTGGCCCATTACTTTGGCCTGGAACATTTATCTTAATAAATTGTGTGGGCCCAAAATGCAGCAGCCAGAATACTGACTAGGTGTTTCATTTAGGATGCATACATAAAACCTGTGTTAAACAGCTGCATTTGCTGCCAGTTTGTTTCTGGACCCAACTCAAGGCGCACACATTAGTGTTTAAAGGCCCAAATGATTTAGGACCCAAATATCCAAAATACTACCACTTTCCCTACAGACCCTCTGGGAGGTTAAGATCAGTAGAGGAAGACCCTCTTGGTAGTTCCACTGCCCTCAGAACTTTGGGAGGTGGCAGCCTGCTGAACCGTTGCCTGGCCTCGACAATGGACTGGATGAGAGTTAACAAACTGAAGCTCAATCCAGACAAGACTGAGATGCTGTTGGTGGACGGGTTCTCTGATCAGATGGTGGATATATACCCTGTCCTGGACGGGGTTACACTCCCCCTAAAGGACCGGGTTCGTAGTCTGGGAGTCTTTTTAGACTCTTCCCTCTCACTTGAGGCTCAAGTAGCCTCGGTGGTTAGGAATGCGTTTTACCAACTTCGGTTGGTAGCCCAGCTACGTCCCTATTTGAGTAAAGAGGACCTTACATCAGTGGTACATGCTCTGGTAACCTCACGTTTGGATTACTGTAATGCGCTTTACGTAGGGCTACCTTTGAAGACAGTTCGGAAGCTACAACTAGTGCAAAATGCGGCGGCCAGATTTCTGACAAGGACCAAGCGGTCCGAGCATATAACACCTGTTCTGGCCAGCTTGCACTGGTTGCCAATATGTTTCCGGGCTAGATTCAAAGTGTTGGTATTAACCTATAAAGCCTTATACGGTGCGGGACCACGATACCTTGCGGAACGCCTCTTCCGATATGAACCGGCCCGTGCACTACGTTCTGCTACGAAGGCCCTCCTCCGGGTTCCAACTCACAGGGAGGCCCGGAGGGTGATGACAAGATCTAGGGCCTTCTCAGTGGTGGCCCCCGAACTATGGAACAGTCTCCCCGAGGAAGTACGCCTGGCGCCGACTCTGCTTTCCTTCCGGCGCCAGGTCAAAACCTTCCTATTCTCTGAAGCATTTTAAGTTACATTGATCTAATTTTAATAATGTTTATTGTATTGTTGATTGTATTTTAATATTATTCTGTTATTCATTGTATTTTTATACTATTTTATGTTCACCGCCCAGAGAGCTATCGTTAGTCGGGCGGTATATAAATTTAATAAATAATAATAAATAATAATAATAAGAGAGAACATTCTCTGTGGAAGCTCCTAAGTTGTGGAACTTTCTCCCCGCAGAGGTGGGTCTGACATCATCATTACACAGTTTTGATAGTATGGTAAAGACACATCACTTCACACTGGCCCTTGACATCTGATATACGTATATAATGACCCACCCTATTCTGGTGACTCTAATTTGTTTTAAAATTGATGTAACCCACCCTTGGACCTGATGGTCAAGGGCAGTTAATAAATTGAAGTAATAATTACAATAATAATACTTGGAAGTAAGTCCTATTGAGATCAATGGGGCTTACTCCCAGGAAAGTGTATATAGGATTGCAGCCTTAATTGTCTTTCCCTTATGTCTCTTGTTCTTTTATGTGAGCCTATATTATCTTTTATGGATCCCTGTAAAGTGTCTAGTTGCTTCAAGTGCTTTTAAAGTGTTAAGTATTTCATTTTTATTACAGTAAGGGTGTGATTTCATGGTCAAGTTATCTTACCTGTAAATGACCATGACCTAATGAGCTCCAGATTAAACTAGTGCAATGTGTTATATGTAGTACTTCTTTTGAAGACTTCCCAGAAACTTCAAAATGCAGCTATCAGTTACTAAATGGTAACAGCTATATCTCACCAAACCTTAAACAAAGGTTTAAGTGCCATTAAGTTCCTAATTGGCCTGATATCCAGGTACCTGAAGGACTGCCTTCTAAATCAGGCAGGAGGTACCTTTGGCCCTCCAGATATTGCTAAACTTCAACACCCACCCTCCCTGTCCATTGGCCATGTTTGCTGGAGCTGATGGGAGTTGTAGTTCAACAAGATCCAAAGGGCCAGAACTTCCCCAGATCTGTTCTAAGTAAAATCTGTGGTCATAATACGTCCCTTCTATGACCCTCCACTATCTGAAGTGGCAAGTGGTGACCAGGGAGAGGACCTTTTCAGTTATGGAGTCTTATTTCAAAATCAAAGGCCGTCCTCCAGGTGCCTACTCCAAGGGAAGCTCGGAGGGTGGCAACAAGGGAGAGGGCCTTCTCAGTGGTGGCCCACAAATTATAGAATGATTTTTTGTGACGAGGTGCGCCTGGCGCCAACACTGTTATCTTTTAGGCGCCAGGTCAAGACTTTCCTCTTCTCCCAGGCATTTTAGCATGTGTTTTAAAAAATTTTAATTTTTTTTAAATTGTGTTTTAAATTGTTTTTAAAATATGTGTTTTAAATTGTATATTTGTTTTAATGTTTTTGGTTGCTGTAAACCGCCCAGAGAGCTTCAGCTATGGGGCGGTATACAAGTGCAATAAATAAATAATAATAAATAAATAAATAAAATATTTGTTGAATGTCTACCTCAAAGAGGCTAGCTTGGTCCCAACTTCGATATAATTTCACTACCAAATATTTTTCTATTTACTTAGGCATTTCAACATGCAACACCCTCGTTCGTACAACATGGTAAGCCAAACAATAGCTTACTGGGACTGCGCAAATGTGTAGGCTCTCACAGAGGAGTTTGCTCCTTTCTGATTTTTTTTTGCTCCTGCACCGCACTGAAGAAAGCTAAGGTTTGACATAGTGTGTTGTCTGAACCCAGGCTCAGGGTTAAGTTCTTTCCTCACTAACCACCAGCTGTAGCAAACAACAAAGCCCAAGTTCATATGACACACTAAGCTGAACTTTGGCTTAGCTCAGCATGTCATGGGGATCAAAAAGACCAGGGAGGAGTAACGTGGCTGTGAGCTTCTCTCTGAGAGCCTGCGTGTTAGCATGGTCCAGGTAAGCCAGGAGTTGCCAACCTTTTTAGACCAAGGGACACATTTTGAATTTTGAGAGTGCTGAGCATGTCAATCACAAAATGGCTGCCATTGAGGTGTGGCACAACACAAAATGGCTGCGATGGGGGCATGGCATAACACAACATGGCTGCCCTGGGGGATGTGGCATAACAAAATGAGAGGGAGTGCAGTCATTGCTGCTTCTGTCTTTCTTCTCCTCCTCCCAAAGCAACCTCGTATTCTACCATGGGGAATCAGTTATGTCCTGCTGGTCCTGATTGTGGAGATGCAGCTGTTTCCCCAGTGCCAATCCTGAACCAAAGCCTAGGCTGCCATCCTGTACCCAATTACCTGGAAGTAAGCCCCATTAAACACACAGACTTACTTCTGAAGTAGACATGTATACTATTGTACTGTAAGTTAACTATATAGCAAATTCTTAATGAGTGCCTGGACATCAGCTCCTGCACAGCAAGAGACATGCCTAAGCCTCTTTGCAAAGTTTTCACATTTTGCATTTGCCATTTGGGGAGGGGATTCTTTACCATCCACCCATGCTTAATGTATAGTAGTATTTCCAGAATACAAATTCTAGGGAGAACCTGATCTCAAACAACCCACCAGAGGAAAGATTCATTCTGGTAGTTAGGCACAAAGGAAGGGCAAACTATGGACACTCCAAGGACTATGAAAAAATAAGACACGAGCAGGTAAAGTGCAGCAAAGGCAAGGGGAAAATAAAAGCTGTTATAGGACTCCAGGAATTCCTATTGCCGGTTGTCCAAACAACTCACTTATCAGTCACAGCTCTGACCTCACTCTTGGTTTAATAACACTGACAGGTGGGGAGCAGCTAGGCTGCCTCATTGAACGTATATCACTTAGGAGGGTACCTCCACATTTTGAGTGGGGGTGCCAATGAAGGTCTTTGCAGGCAGCATGGCAACCCCCCTCAGTAAGCCATAGTTTAGCTTCCTATGCCGTGTGAACCAGGCCAATGTCAGTTGGCTTTTAATATGCCTTTATTCAGTCAGTTGAATTTTTACAGGTTTATTTTAATTGTTGCTTCTGCTGTCTTATGTTTGGAATGTCTTACGTATTATTGTTTTTAATTGTTCCACTATAAGCTGACCTGAGAGTTTTTACTGAATAAGATAACTAAAGAGATAGTAAAGGGGTGTGACCAAAACGCCATAGAATTCCTGAACTGAACTTTTTCAGAAGGTAATTTTTAAGAGTGAAGATCACTGATGACTTACTGTGACTTTTTTTTCTAATTCTAGTTTTGTTTTATCTATATAATTGATGGATATTATATACTTCCTATATTATATATTATATACTTCCTATTTTTTCCCTTCCCCTGCCCAAGAACTACACACATCCTCTCATTTTGAAATTAGTTGGTGGTTCCTTGATTAAGTAGGCATGTTCATTTTCTCTTTCAGGCTGAAATTTTATATTTGCTTAACTGGGATCAAGTCCCATTGAAGCCAATGGGGCTTGCTTCTGAGTAGACTATATAGGAACACATTGTCAATTGCTTTCTTCATGCCAGCAGTGTGCTGTGTTGGCAATACTGCACCAGACAAGTCTGTGTGTTGCCAGGTGGTTGTTGTAGTGTTGCACAACAAGCTCAAGAGGAACAAAGCAGGCCAGATGCATCCACAGGAGGAGGCACAGCCAAATAGCTCTCAGTGCAAGTTACTGACCAGCTTGCTTGTAGCCTCTTCCTGCTTCTTTTTACAGGGCTGATTGGGAGGGTGCAACCAACTTCAGCAGGAAAATGTAAGGGATGTCAGGTCAATCTGTATTCCAAAACGTGGCAGGGATGAGGAGCAATTCCTGACAATGGGGACCGATCATCCATAGAAACTACTCTGTAAGAGCCCCCAGTGTAGGCAGGGTTGTCTCAGGTTACAACCCTGAGGGGATAGTTTCTGAGTCCTTGTTTTTTAAATAGTCTCTAAGTCAGCACTTTGGGGAAAAATAAAAATGGAAATTCTGAACTTATGGACCTTGACTGCATCCCTTAAGTTAATTATATATAGCTGTTCATACCTTTTTCCGGATGCTTGAGGGCATAGTGTTTCTGTCAGTTGTGATTTGAGATCTTTTACCGTATATGTCCATTGATGCCTCTTGTTATGCAAGTAGCCTCATAGCTGCATGGAGTCTTTACAATAGAGCAAAGAAGTAAACAATGTGTGGATTATTGTTTTTGGCTATTGCATTAAAATGAGTAGTTGGAGACATTTGTTTGTTATAATAGCAGTTCTAATCTCTTGGTTTGCTGGTTTTTATCTCAAATATGCCTAATAGCATTGGTGGAATTTTTGTTCCTTTATATATCATGATGTTCCATGTTCTTTGCCTAGATGACATTAGCCCCGGAATCTAAAAATCTAAAAAGGTGTATATGAAGTTTTTTTAATAATGACTTCATAGTAAACACATCAACAGCAGAGGTCTATCTGATTTTTGTTCAGGCGGTTATTTTATCGTTCACCATGTCCTTTCATAAATTCCCTCCAGTTTGTCAGTCTTTTTTTTAAAATAATCTAGAATCTTGTACCTTAAAGATTTACAGATATATGATGGCATAAGCTTTTTGTGGATTGGTATCCACCTAATTTGAGGCAAGAAGTCTCATCCTAAAGTGTGTGTGTGTCGTATATGTGTACACACATGCACTGTTGTGGGAGGTAGAAATACATACATTGTCAAGGGCTGTCCCAATATATTCATATATTTAATGTAAATTTTCCCCTTTAAGAGTCTATAAATTGTATGCATTAATGATGTATAGAATATTATATATCCAGGCATGCAGATCTCCTCATACAGTCAAGCCTTATAAAGTGCAAACTGGAAAAAGTTTTTATTTCCTCTCTACTCCCCCCTCCCAAATTTCTGGGCAGGTAACTAACAGTCTGTGAACAAAAGATAGCACAGTCAGGCAGTGGACAGTGAAAGATACCTTACTTGGAATGTCTGGAAACTGCACCTGTCTCCCAACTAGCTTAGCTAGTTAAGTTCATTATCAGAGATGGTGCTTAGAGATGGTGGACACAGATTTTGCACAGAGATGTTAGTAAGAGATGGTGATCAGACACCTGTGACACCACAAGATAACTTTGGAACACTCCTATAAAAGGAGGTAATGTTTGACAGTAAGCTACCAGCGTTTTGTAGCACTGGTTGAAGCATGAAGCCTGTATCCCATCCATCCATATAATCTGATATTATTGTATGTTTTTGTATTTCCAAATACTTTGTAACTCTGTCTTGGTAAGACTTTGAGCTTGGACTCAGTCTTTTCGGGCAGTGTAACCAAATGGATCCTGTAACTTGAAGGTTTTATACTTTAAAGTTTAAGGTTTCTATATATATTGATTGTATAATGCAATATACCTGCTTCTGGTATGTATTTCTGATTTTTGATTCTGATATGTTGGCCAAGGCTGACTAGAGTGCATTTAATAATAGTAGTGTGTAAGTCATGAATAAACAGAACACTATAAGGATATTTCGCTGTCAGCTTCCCATTTATTTTCCTGTTATGTGCCAAGACCCACAGACGTGTGGGTGGGAACTTCAAGCATTAGCCTGTCTGTTCAGTTAACTGGTGTTGTGAAACTTTGTCAGCTGAGGTGAACACGACATCTAACATATAAGGCTCTGAATAGCCAATGGGCAAAGAGGAGAAAGCAAGAACCTTCAATGTGCATTAACAAGAAAGAGACCATCTTGCTGGTTTTAACATGGTTGTGAATGGAAATGGACTGCCTTCATGTCGATCCCGACTTATGGCTACCCTATGAATAGGGTTTTCATGGTAAGCGGCATTCAGAGGGGGTTTACCATTGCCTCCCTCTGAGGCTAGTCCTCCCCAGCTGGCTAGGGCCTGCTCAGCTTGCTACAGCTTCGCAAGCCAGCCCCTTCCTTGTCCGCAACAGCCAGCTGGGGGGCAACTGGGCTACTTGGGACTATGCAGCTTGCCCACGGCTGCATAGGTGGCAGGGCATGTAACCCCTGAGCCACTCACTGTGGGGGTGATCTTTAGCTGGCCCTTTACACCCTCCCCACTGTGCTATACCAGCTGCTGGTATACATGGTTGTAGAGGTGGAAAAATCATAAGCAACAAGATCAGAGGGAAATGATATACAAAAAAACCCCCACCCAAACAAACCAGACAGTGACAATTACATTAAAGTTTAAATGTATGTAAGATCATCACAGTGACTATTCAGAAAGCACTGTTGATGACAACACAAACACCCTGCCATTGGTAAATTAACACCTATCCTGGAATGAAAGAAATCTCCGACACACTCCATTAGCTTGATTCAGGTGACAGAATTGAATTTATTTATGTTGTAATTTATTGGAGTTTTCCTTGCAGTTTCTTTGTTCAAGACCAAGCACTTGCAGACCAGTAAATATTCAGTGTCATTTCTGAATATTGCTTTTTCTAATGACAGATTTCTGTAAGGATTCTAGAATCACTTTTTTTAAATACTAATGGGAAATGCATGTTTTATGAGAAAATACATTTAATAATAGGTATTGTGAACAGTTGTGTGGATTTTTTTAAAATCTGAAGATTTAAAGCAGAAATGAGAATGGATTTATGAACGAACTCCTGCAAAAATGATATAGACTAGAAACAGACTATTTCATCTATTCCTAGATCTGTGTCCATTTAGTTTATTCTTTTCTGTAAAGATGGACCTGTTTGCTTTTGTAGATTGCAGAAGGGCATTGCCAGCAGATGACAGCATCTGCTGCATTGGAAGATGGCCAAGTGAATGAGCACACCATGTTGTGGCTGGTTTTGTTTTGACCTGTGATAGGGTGATTGACCCTGATTGACTAGAGTGAATGTGGACAGAATTGGCATCTAGGGTTTGTTGCCAGTCTGATCCCTGTGCTTCTGTCTGTTATGTAGCCTCTTGTTGCTGGTGAGTGACTGTTAGGGGGCTATTTGTAAGCAAGGGGAGGCCTATATCCACTGACACAGGTCAAATTTAATGGTTTACCAAGGTTGTAAAGTATCATCAGGAATAAAAATCCAGGCCACAAAAGGGAAAAGGTACAATTTAATTTTGTTAATTGCAAGTGCAATATAAATGCTCACAAGGCTACCACAACAGGTGATATAATTATCAGTCAGTGATGGCTTACTGCAATCTGATTTGACACTTTCAGGAAAGGGGGTAGCCAGTCCTCTCATCTTCATGTGGAAGCAACTCTTGGGCTTTTTGTGGTCATTCAAAAGCAAGGCTTCAATGGAATAAGCAGATCAGTCTGCAGACAGCTCTACTTCAGCGCCTTGCTTTCAGTTAACACATCTGGAGTTTATAGTGTCAGATGGTTCTCACTTGCTCACTTGCCTTTTTCTCTCCTGCTTTTATACCCCTTATTCTCCATACGTGCTTGCATGAATTAATGACCTCATGCACTCTTGCACTGGTGAAAGAGGAAGTCTCCCTAAAATATGGAACCCAACATAATATTAATTTGTTACACCAAAACCCTAATTTGTCTCTTTTCCTCACATATATAGCAATTCCTTGTTTTCTGAAGGTTTCTTCCCAGTCATGCCAGCTCTGTATGGCTTTTTGTTGTTGTTGTTTAGTTCAAAGGAATTCTGACTTGTCAGCATCCAATCAAGACATGACCCATCCCTATATTCTTGTTGGCTCCAAGCATAAGTGGAAGATACTGGCCATGGCAATTGCGCAATGATATTTGTCTCCCTGTGCCACACCAAAATCTGCTCTGGAGGGTTGGGGGACCCCCCAGAACAGATTTGAGGGGTATGCAAGGAGAGGGAGATGAAGTCTCATTGTGGAGGTGGGCGTGTTTGCACTAATAACATGACTTCATAGGACACTACTGATGGTTAATTAATTTTTACAATTTTGTATGGTGTGGTAATAGATGTCTTTATTTCAATATCTGTGGACAAACAAATACAAGTTTTAGATACCTTAACCAACAAACCAAGTTTTAGATACCTTAACAACCTCAAATTCACTAACTGGCAAAAAACCTTGCAGCTTAAGAATGTACCTATAGCCCACAAATATTTCTATCAACCTTCAAAAAGCAGGGAAATTGGGCAGCTATAGTGAATGCACCAGGGGAGCAGGAGACCTGACCTCCTCTCTGAGAAATTGTACCGCCCTACAAATTTGTCAAAATGCAAACACAATTTGGATTGGTCTTTCACAGTCCAATCCACTTCCTGTGTAGCTTGGAAGAATTTGGTAACATGTGCCTCTGAGCATAAGGTGAATGGTGGCAACACCTCCAATCAGCCCAAATAACAGAAACAAGATATGTGCTGTGCTGAGCTTATTTTAGCAGGGAAGAAGGGACAATAAGACAGTTTATATAGTTCAGATAGTCACTTTAAGTATGTTTGATTTACTTTGCAATTATAGTGAAGTTTCTTATAGTAAATCATTTTCTTTTGCTTCTGTTTCTGTGAATATGTGAAACACAACAACACTTTGCAACACTAAAATAACTCCAAAAACAATTGTGAAATAATGGCACTGACTATTCTGCAGAATAGTTTTCAGTGGACATGAGGAGTGTCTCAGTTTGCACAAGATAAAACTGTGGGAGGTGAAATATATTCTAGCAAAATTCTAGGTGTGCTCTATGTTTTTAATTGACCATGCCTACCTTTCCTTAATTGGAGTGGTTTCAGCATAGCAAGCTGAAAACATGCATCTTAGAAAGGCTAAGTTTGATTTTTTCGAACAACTAGAGTCATTGTTTAAGAAGCAACATATTTTAATCAGGCAACATATTGTAATCAGTCTGATTTTACATCAAACTGCAGTTTCAGATTCAACTGTTAATGCTCCCAAAATAGAAATAGAACATAATCCCCAGTTGAAACACAAAAGGCTGTCTTCACCATCATATGACATTGACCAATAAAAAGGCTTTGAAATTAATAAAAATAAATTTGACACAGATTTCTAGGATGAGTAATGAGAGAAATATAATTTTCTAGGTTGGATTCTCTGTAGAAACAGTAGAAACATAGGAAAGAAGCAAAGTAAAAACACCATCAACAAACATACAAAAATGTATTTCTCCATCTTTGGAGATGGCAGGTGTTGCCACCACTCTCCATATGCTCAGAGGCACATGTTATCAATTTCTTCCAAGCTACACAGGAAGTGGATTGGACTGTGAAAGACCAACCCAAATTGTGTGTGCATTTTGACAAATGTGTAGGGCAGTACAACATCTCAGGGAGGAGGTCAGGTCTCCTGCTCCCCTGGTGCATTCACTATAGCTGCCCAATTTCCCTGCTTTTAAAAGTTTGATAGAATATCTGTTGGCTATAGGTACATTCTTAAATCACGTGGTTTTTTGCCTATTAGTGAATTCTAATAAGGAAGTCATTTAAGTTTACATCCGGATGCAGTCACGATATCATACTCATAAAACTATTATTGAGATTAAAGCTGGTGAAATGTTGGGTTACACACATACATCTGTACGTTATACAAATTGCATGAAAAGGACAGGAGCATAGATTAAAACAGCCAGTTGTATTGTGAGAGTGGCAGGGGGGAATTGCTTTATGACTGTTTGATTTGAGATGTCACAATAAAGAGCTAACACATCCTTCCTATGTAGGAAGCATTCTGTCTCTGCAGATGGAGGCAGTATGCCTGGCATCTCCTTTGGTAATTCAACTGTGTTGGCGGCAGATGTAGATATAGCTATGTCTTTCCAATAGCTGTGGGTTTTTTCTCATCAGCTGTCAAAAGGCTTCTTTGTCATTATGCATGGCGATTATTGTATTCCCATAGTACAAAATAGCAGGCCATTTAATTTTATGTTTCCTATACAGCCACCACCTCAGCAGAAGTACTCAAGCAGGAACATTTTGTCCTATATTCTTACACTGGATTCACACTGCTTAGTTAATAGTACTACCAGAATAGAAGTAAACATTTATATCGCAAAAAAAGAGGATCTTGTGTCTGCCCAGTTTTGCTCCCTTTCAGTTCAAATGTCAGCTTTCCTTCTTTCGTCCTTCCCTTCCTCAGAAAGTATCATAAGCTCCTCAGAGCAGTAAACTGCCCTTTTTGGTCATGTTAGTTTGTAAACTAGCTGCATATATAAATAATAACCTAGTAAACAAAAATGAGCATTAAATAAACAAATGCACACTCAGTGTTTTGACCAAGTAGAAGCACTATTTAATTTCAATGTTGCAATTTCTTTTTGATTGGTGTGTATGTATTTATGTATCAAATTTGAAAAAGAATAGAGAAAAGTGCTAAACAGATTTTTAGAAGATTTGTCATATTTTGTATTTTTATTTGTTTTTATTTTTTGTTAGCCGCCTTGAGGGCCTTTTTGGCCAAAAGACAGCATAGAAATAAACGGTAACAACACACACTCCACCCCACACAACACACAACACATAACATTTTAGAAAATATGAAATAAGAGTGGATGAAATGATGCTTCAGCTATATTATATATACATTGATTTGAAAGCATCCCTTTCCTTAATTTGTAGAAGCTCTAGCACATTTGTGGACCATTTTGATTAGAAAGTTCTGTAATACTCTTGATACTTCACAATGTTTCTGCTGAGTTGTGACAATTGTCTCCAAGAAAAGAAGTTTATCATTTTGCAGTAGTCTCGGATTTACCATGCCCCCACATTAATGGCTATAATTAACATTTTTCTACCATTCCTTAGAGGAGATGTAATCATTCTTTGATCATATAAATAACTGTTTTGTATTTTGAGGGGGATGGGGGAATCCTTCAGTACCAAGATCTCTTTTGGAAAATTAAGAACTGCAAGAAAATATGCACTTCAAAATCAGCCCCCAGAGTAACAGGTCTCCTATATGTAGGACTGGGCCATGTGGTGATTATGGCATTGTACAGCTAGGGTGGATTTTTAAAGGCTGTGTTGATTTATTTAGCGCACTTTAAAGCTGCAAAGGGTGGGGTGAGCCAAAGGATAAGGATAAAATGAATATAACAGAGAGAAGAAGAGAATAATGTGCTATTGCAATGCAGTTAGTGATAAAATCCTATCACCATCCCACTGGGTATGCATATTAGCTGTATTCTTCTGGCTTATTTTGATTCTTGATGCTTCTCAAGTTTGGAATATTTTTTAAACTATTTTTTAAAAACTTGTATGTTTACATCTCGGATTTGATAAGAAGATATGCAGGGGTGTAGTGATTGGGGTATAAATACCCCCCAATGAAATTTTCCTTCAGTCCCCAAATTTCTAGCATTTGAGTAACTTAAAACTTCAGTTGAGCTTTTAGAAATAGAGTTTAGGCATCCAAAGAGAGTGGCAGGGGCAAAGTTACCAAAGGAATGCAAACACAGTGTGGCATCCAGAGCTTGGAAGTAACTCGTTACAAATAACACGTTACTTGTAATTTATTACTTTTTAAAGTAACGAGTGGGTAACTTCATTACATTTTGCTAGTAATAGAACGACTAGTAATTTCCTTACATTTTAGCAGCAATGGTAACGTCTCCAGCATTAGTTTTGGACGTTACTTGGGGGGGAGCAGGGGAAGTCTTCTGCTCCTGGAATTGGTGGACAAAAGACATGTGCCCCACACTGGGCTTCTACTCAGTGTCACTCTTCCTTCGTGCTTGTGTTAGGAGGCACGAGGGAGGAAGTGGAGAGCCAGACCCTCAGTTGTGGAGCAGAGAGAGAGAAAAAAAAATTGCTACAAAAATGGATGGTGGAGGGAGAAATCCGGAGGGCAGGGATGAAGGAGGAGGCAGCAGCAGAATGGAGGTGAAGAGCTGAGGTGAGTGACGATGATGTGTGTGTGTGTGTGCCCCCCTCGTCCTGCCTCCCGCCCGCTCATCCTGCTGCCTGCCCACTCGTCCTGCAACCTCCCCCGCCCATCCTGCTGCTCCCTTGCACCTGGCACTCACCCTGCACCTGGCACCCCCCTCACACCTGCTGCCCCTGCTTGTCCCTGCCCATCCTGCCCCCCACCCCCCACCCATCCTGCCACCCACCTGTCCTGCCACCCATCCTGCCACCCCCTCACCCCTGCTCTCTCCCCCCTGCTCTCTCCCCCCTGCTCTCTCCCCCCTGCTCTCTCCCCCCTGCTCTCTTCCCCGCCTGCCCCCCACTCACTCATCCTACTGCCCGCACCCCATCTCTGCCCCCGCCTGCCCCCCCTCACTCAATCACCCTGCTGCTCCCCCAACCCCCTGTCTCTGTTATGGACGCTTCACTGGTGAGCTTTTTTTTTTTTTTTGTAACAGTGTGCATATTAACGCACAGGACAGGTCCCTGCCTGGAGGAGCTTACCATCTAAAATTGGATATGGGGGTCAATTTGGTGGATTACTTCTGAGCATAAAAAAAAGTAGAATGCATAGGATTGGTTCGTAGTACTTAGTGCACAGCCCTAAACACACTAGTTGCATTGATCTCGCTAAACATACATAGGATTGGGCTGCATGATGACTGGAATCATAAGTACGCTTGCTTGGAAGCAAGTCCAATTGAACTTAATGCTCTTGTTATAGAACTCTGGACCCCCCTCCCCCCCAAAAAAACTCCTGCTCTCTGGTGAAATATTTGCTTTCCTCCCCACAAATGCACAAGGACAGGTGGATCAGGGAATGAGGCTCACTTCTGAGTAAACATGAATAGGGTAGACTATTAGTTCTCTAGGTTCTGAATGGAGGAAGTATGGATGTTTTGTTTGGGTCCTAAAAACCCAGGAGGTTCTGTCAGGTATTGAATTCTTCATAGGGGAGAGTGTGTGTATCATGTTTGGAAAGTTCTGTGGATTTGAAAGGAGATGCCTTGAGTTGAACATGTTTTCTGAACATATGAGGCTGCTTTATACTGAACCAGAGTAGTGGCTTATCTAGCTCAGTATCACTGACTTTGACTGGCAGCCGCTCAGGCCAAGGGCTTTTCCTAGCTTTGTCATCTGAGATCCTCTTAACTGTCAGGGATTGAACTTAGGACCTCAATGCATGCAAAACACATCCTCTGCTGCTGAGATATGAGCTCTCTGTCTGGAGGCTCCTAGCTTACTGAAAGTGTTGAGGTAGTAGATGGACTCTGAAAGAGGTGGTTGCGCTATGTATCTGGAGTTGCCTTCACATATGAAAAAGTGTATGTGTGTGATGATATTGGGGTATCCTGCAATAATGCTTAATTATAGCAGATTTCAAATGGCTTATCAAGGACCATTAAGTGAGACTGGAACTGGGGATCCTGCAGCCAGCTTTTATCTGGATGTTTGGTACTTCTGTGAACTGACGTTAAATCATACTGTCAAACTTACAAATCAAAGCCACAGATCTAGGAGCCTAGGGGGAGTGCTGGCATTCAGACTATTTATTTGTGATAATAGCTCCAGCAAGTCACTTGGTTATAATGGTTGTCTTTTTCACAGTCCATGGTATGCACAAATCTCTCCTCCAACACTACATTTCAAATGAGTTGATTTTTCTCCTATCAGCTTTTTTCACTGTCCAACTCTCACATCCATACACAGAGACTGGGAATACCATAGTCCTGACTTTAGTGTTAAGTGATACATCTTTGCATTTGAGGACCTTTTCTAGTTCTCTCATAGCTGCCCTCCCCAGTCGTAGCCTTCTTCTGATTTCTTGACTGTTGTCTCCATTTTGGTTAATGACTGTGCCAAGGTATTGATAATCCTTGATAAGTTCAAAGTCTTCATTGCCAACTTTAAAGTTAAATAAATCGGTTGTCATTATTTTAGTCGTCTTGATGTTCAGCTGTAGTCCTGCATTTGTGCTTTTCTCTTTAACTTTCATTATCATCATGGCCTGTGGGTGGGTAGGAGGTAACAAGGGAGGAGGTGGAGAGTGAGACAGGTTGGAGTGGAGAAAACAATTGTTTTAAAAATGGAGTGAAGGGGAAAGGAGCAGGAGGGCAAGAACATGGATAAAGGAGGAGAAGGCAGAAGCAGAATGGAGATAAAGAACTGTGGAGGTGAAAGATGATGTGTGTGCTCTATTGGCAGAGCATTCCAGAGAAGTGAGGCAATGACACTGAAGGTTTGATTTTGTGTTGATGTTAAATGAGCCTCACCTACTTGGGGGACGATCAAAGCCTCTCCTGCAGATGATCTCAGTGATCGAGCTGGGATATAAGGGTTCAAGTGGTCGCTAAGATACCCTGGACCTAAGTTGGTCAGGGCTTTGTAAATTAATACAAGGACCTTGAACCTGGCTCAGTAGCGAATGGGCAGCCAGTGCAGATGTTTTAAAAGTAGTGTCACATGTTGTCAGCCATGTGCTCCCATCAACAATCTGGCCACTGCATTTTGCACCAGCTGGAGTTCCGAACCAGGGCCAAGGGCACTCCACATAGAGCGCATTGCAGTAATCCAGGCTTGAGGTTACTAGCACATGAATTTACAGAGGTCAGGCTATCCCTTTCTAGGAAGAACCTTAGCTGATGAATCAGACAAAGCTGGTAAAAGGCACTCCTAGCCACAGAGGATACTTGGGCCTCTAATGACAAAAATGAATCCAGGAGTCCCCCTAGGTTACGGACCTGGTCCTTCAGAGGGGTTAGAACCCCATCCAGAACAGGTAACTTGCCTATCTCCTTGACATGGGAACCACCGACCCAGACAGCCTCCATCTTTCCAGGATTCAAGCACAGTATATCGACCTTCATCCAGTCCACTGTATCATTCAAACACCAATCCAGAGTGTTCACAGCCTCTCCTGATTCAGATGGTATGGAGAAATAGAGCTGCATGTCATCAGCATATTGCTGACACCTTGCTCCAAAACTCCTAATGATGACTCCAACGGTTTCATATAGATGTAGAAGTGCACTGGAGAGAGAATAGAACTCTGCGGAACCCTGTAGCACAAGTGCCAGGAGGCTGAGGAACACTTATCCAATGTTACCCTCTGGACGCGACCCTGAAGATAAGAGCTGAGCCATTGTAATACAGTGCCTCCAATACCCATCCCACTGAGTCAGTCCAGAAGGATACCATGGTCAATGGTATCAAATGCCCCTGAGAGATTGAGCAGAAGTAACAGGGTCGCACTCCCCCTGGTCTCTCTCATGATAAAGATCATCGATCAGGGTGACCAAGGCTGATTCTGTTCCGAAACCAGGTCTGAATCCAGATTGTGATGGATCTAAATCAGTGTCATCCAGGAATACCTGCAATTGTTCTGCAACCACCTTTGCCAAGAAAGGGGTGCTGGCGACTGGTCTATAGTTGTTTCACTCCATTGGATCCAGTGTGGGCTTTTAAAGAAGTGGACTGCCTCTTTAAGGGCAGTGGGCATCACACTATCACACGAAGATGTCCTGCTACACATGTGACCCATTCAGTCATCCCACTTCGGCTACCCCTCTCTTTGTTCACTGTGATAGATTGCTCAACAACCCCTCCTCCAGTATTCTTCCTCCAAGACACGTCGTATATGCAGAAACACTCTGCTAGAAGAAAAAAAAATCAATATACCAGGCTATGCAGACCTCAATACACAACAATTAGACCACAGTCCTCCTTAGATACACCCACCCTCCAGCAAAGGAAACAAAACAAATAAGCAGGCATCCCATCCCATCTCTCACCTGGGCAATACACAATCACTCCTCTACCCCTGTCTTCCACCCAGGGGTTTTGAACTCTCTGGGATGCACTAGTCTCTCACACTGGGCACCCCAAAAAGCATAAGACCAATGTGTATCATGCAGTTCAGCCTCTCTCACACCCCACTTCCATGTTACATACAAAATACCCACAGGTGGGGAAAGATAGCAAAACAAAACAGGAAACCCAAATGGGGTGGTGTCCTCACCCTCGTTCCAACTCCGAAGGTTGTAGGACGTAAGTTACTCTAGGAACTACCATGGGAAAGTCTTTTGTTTTGAGAAATGTTTGAGTTGTTTATTAATGGTACTTTTTATGCTACCAGATAACTGAGGGTCTCTGGGTGGCATAAGTAAAAATTTAAAAATTCAATATCAAACAAAATGCAAATACAGCATAAAAAACAGCAAACATAAAGCAAGTAAAGTATCAAAAATATAATAAAATTCACACTGGATATCTTCAAGGGACCAAACACTTGGAAATCTTCAAAGGACTTCTAGTTCTCATAGAAACCCCTAAAAAGCTAGAAAGAATAGAAAGGCTTTCGACGGGTTCCCAAGCACTACCTTTTGGACTGCCACCCAATTGTGTTTATCCTAGAGAAGAGATACATTAAGGTATTTTATAACAGCCATCTACAAATATTTGAGGGGCTGTCCCAAAGTTCATAGAGCAAATTGATTTTCTGTTGCTCCAAAGAGTAGGCCTGAAACAAAAGGTTCCAAGTACAAGGAAAATGATTAGACTAAACGTAAGGAAGTACTTGCTGATGGTACAAACTGTTCAATAGAGAAGCAGACTGCCTCAGAAAGTGGTGGACTCTTTGGTGATGGCTGGATGGCCACCTCGCTAACAATCAGGCATGCAGCAGTAATGGATACCCTGCTTCAGCAAGGGGGATTGGACTACAGGACATTTGAGGTCCCTTCCCAAACTCTGATTCTATAGAACATCCTCTTATCCTTGGACTCCTCTTCAAAGCACAAGGGTTTCTCTATAGACAAATTAATATGGAAATGATTTTTGGAGGTGGAAAGTTTGACAACAACTAATCTCAATCACCACTTGCCATCCTTGTGGAATGCATACTGCAAGTGAAGTTCAAAGTATATGATGGTTTTGTAGAACATTCTAGACAACTCCACAGGCCTAAATACTGCTTTTCATCTTCTCAGGGTACCGGGAATGGTTGATCAATTCTCCTTACATCGCTTATGAAGCTAGTTCTCTAGGAACTGCTGAAACAGTTGGATAATGAACTTAAATGGAAAGGTGTTTTAAGAAATAGCGAGAATAACTAGATAAGGTCATTTAGCAAGGTAAGTATGTGAAATTCCAGTCAACAACAGTTGAACTCTAAAGTTAAGGTTCCCGAGAAAGCAAAACCATGTGCGAATTTCAGCACTGAAAGGGAATAAGAGTCTTATTTGATATTGTCCTAGTGCTCAGGTTGATTTCAAGGTTTGACTCTCACGTATCATCTTTGTCAGCAGTGCAGCTACACTCCTGAGGGTTGGAGAGGTCATCCTTTTTCACTCAGCTTCTCCAGATGGTGACTGATTATTTTTTTCGCAAAGACATTTCTCTGCCTCTTTTTGGTGAAAGCAGAATCTTTTGAAGGTTGAACAGTGAGAAGAGATGCTGCCACGGTGCAGCAGAGAGGGCATGATTGAAGTTTATAAAAATGTGATTCTGTTGAGAGAATGGATACAGAGCTTTTTTCCCTCCTCTCCCTCTTTCATAATGGCAGTATTTGGACTCATCCACTCAAGATGATTTGCTGTAAGTTCGGGCAGACCAAAGAGAGACCTCCTTCATAACTAAGTGTATAGAATACACTACCGCATATATGGCTTAAAAAAGTCAAATCCATAGATGATACATCTATCAATATTTATTTAAGTATTTGTAAGCTGTACTTTTCATAAAAGTACATCAAGCTTTTTTTTTTAATGTTTATAACGTTGTTTTGTTTTAATGTATTTTAAGGTCTTTTGTGATGTTTCAAAGTGTTTTTAGCATTTCTGTTTGCCGCACTGGGCTCCTGCTGGGAGGAAGGGTGGGATATAAATCAAATAATAAATAAATAAATAAATAAGACAGCTTACAATATACAAACACATGATAAAATTAAAAACCAATAAAGCATCATTAAAAATAATAATAAAAGCATCAACAAATACTGTGTTGGTTGGAGAAAAAGAAAATTTCATGTTAAAAGTCCTGCCTAAAAAATTCAGTTTTCAAGAAATGCCTGAAAGAGCAATGAGATGGTTCCTGCCAAACCTCTATTGGTAGGGAGTCCCTGGTGGAGGCCAACCAAACCTCAAGGGCATAAGGAACCACTAAAAGTGTCGCATCAGAAGATGTTGGAGATCTAGATGGAACAAAGGGAGTCAGACAGTCCTTAGCTACTTTGAGCCCAAGTTGTTTAGGGCTTGGCTTGGTGAATTAGCACAAGTACCTTGAACCAAGCCCAGTAGCAAATTGCCAATCAGTGCAGCTCCTTCAGCAGTGGGGTAATATGTTATCAGTAATCTCCTATAAGCAATCTAGCTACCTCATTCTGCGCTAGTTGCAGCTTCTGAACCAGACACAAGGGTAGCCCCACCTAAAGCACGTTAATGTAATTGAGTCTTGAGGTTACCATTGCACGGACCACTGTGGTGAGCCTATCACGGTCCAGGAGCAGCCGCAGTTGATGTATCAGCTGAAGCTGGCAGGAAGCACTCCTGGCCACAGAGCTCATTTGAGCCTCTATAGATGGATCAAGGAGTACTCCCAAACTGCATACGTGCTCCTTCAGAGGGAGTGCTAACCATTCAGGACTTATGTCCCAGACATGGGAACCACCCACCCACAAGGCCTGTCTTTCCAGGCTTCAGGCTCAGTTTATTAACCCTCATCCAATCTACTACTGTATCCAGGCACCAGTTCAGGGCTTGCACAGCCTCTCCTGATTCAAATGTAATGGAAAAATAGACCTGGGTATCATCAGTGTACTGATTGCCTACAGTGGTTAAATGGAATCTCCCTGTTCAGCGAAACGGACTCTAAGTACAGGGGACAAAATACGGATCTGTCTGATCTTCATGTCCTCTCTGTGAGCTTTCTAGAAGCAGCTGGTGGACTGCTGTTAAGGTAAAGATAGATGTAACTCAAGTGGGACTTGTTATAAAATGTTGCATTGTGTTCCCAGCCCTTGATAGGGGTGCTCCTATTCAACGTTCCAGTTAGCCTAGAACAGGAGCCTTGTAGCCCCCTGCAGTCTCGAGGGAGGGCAGTTTTAAGAGGTTGAAGTTGAAAATTACATTTTTCCTATCCCTCGTAGGCCTTCCTGTTCTGTGTTCAGGATCAGATAGCAGGCTATCTGAAAGAGACCCTAGGAAGTCACTGTCAGAGTAGACAGTACTGGGCTAAGATGGACAAATAGTCTCAAATGGTAAAAGGCACTAGAGAGCTTGGCTTTGGGGCCCAACTGGACCATTTCATAGATATACACATGGCTGCCAAGACAGAAGCATCCCAAACCCTTAGATTTCAGGGGCAGGCCCTAGTGGTGTCATGGAGGCAGTCTCGAGTGATGTCATTAAGCATGGTACATTAAGCATCAACCAAAGTTGCTTGGAGCATACAATTCAAACAAAAACATTTCTCTGATTAGAAATTATGTAGAAGCTAGTCCCAATGTATTCAATGGAGCTTACTCACACAGGGAAGTATGCACAGAACTACAACCTCAAGTGATAAGGAACTTCACTCACTCAACCAAAAATTCAGAATCATACCTCTTTAAGATGTTTTGCAACAGTTTATATTTCTTCTCTTTTTGATTATTGGATTTTAAAGGGATTTTTTTCTTATTGTGAGCTGCCTTGGTTTCCAGACAGCAACCCTACCTCAAAGGGTTGAAAAGACTCCATATATACACACACACTGGAGATGTAAAAATACATACACCTCATGTAATAGTTTATTGTCAAAACCGGTTGGTCACTGCAGAACATTTTTTTTAAAATAAAATAAAATCAGTATTAGTTTCCTACATAATAAAAGCAGTGATACCTAACTAAGCCCTGCCTAATTGCTTTAAAAATAGGATTTGAGGAGAGAGAGATTTACAACACAAACACAATTCTTTGCTATGTTTACTCAAAAGTCCCATTAATTTACAGCACAATCTAACCATGTCTACTCAAAAGTAATTCCTATTGAATTCAATGTGATTTACTCCCGAGTATGTGGGGTTAGCATTGTATCTTTACTCTTAGAAAAGCGAGTATTGGATTAAAGCTTCATTTTGGGAAGGTTTTCAAAACACTGCCCTCTTCAACAGCCCAGGAAAATTTAAACTTGTTTGACTCCTGCACACAAGAGATAAAAAGACTGAAAGCTATATACTTAGTCGATTTATGAGATTTGCATAAGGATAAGCAGGAAAAAACAACAGTTTTCTGACCTTGCGATGGCGTGTAACTACTGCCGTCAATCTCAACCCTGATTTCACTTATTGGCTACAAACCTGAAAGGGTGGGGTTAGAGCAGCCAGCTATGAGCTCATTTAACAGCAGTTGTGGGGGGCTGACGTTTTGGTGTATATCTCTTGAACCAGACCACCTAGAATTTTTTTTAATGAAAGCGGAGTGTCCGGAGATTAAGGTGACTCATCTGGAGAGCAACCCAAAACTCTGGAGTCTCCGGGCAAAAACTGGAGACTTGGCAAACCTAGATATGCAGTGTGTGTATGTGTGTGCATTTTCCCAACAACCCTAAGTTCCCTGCTATTAGCCATCTTACTATTAGCTATTAGAGACTTAAGCAGATAATTTTTATCTTCTCTTCCAACTCCAGTTTTCCTTTTCTCAGCTGACACTTCAACATTACATACATCTTGGAAGATCACTGGTCTGATTCAGTTCAAGCCATTTTGGGGTTTTTTGTTTGTTTGTTAAACTTCTCTTTAATCTACATACTTAGGTATATAGAAAAAACTAGGAAGTTCCCTGAGTTTGTAGAGACCATTACCTTATTTTCGGGTGACCTCATTTGACTTCCAAACTGAGAACTGCTTGATTGCCTTGTGTTTAAAAGGAATTAGTTTAAATGTGGTGGAAGGGTTTATTTGCGCACACGTTCCTGAAAACAAATATTTTTTCAAGATGGCAAATATGTTTTCAAACCACTTATACTACACTTAAGTGGTGTTGACTTTAGCCTTAGACTAGATGAACCTTGGGTTTGTTCAGCAAAGCAAACTCTTATGCTTATGTCTTCAGAAGTAGGAGAATCAAATATTAATGCTCGTGCCTTCACCACTTTCCTTGTAATAGCCTGCTGCTGAATTTTTATTTAGGTACTTATACTCTGCTTTTAAAAGGAAAATGTGGCTTATAATATTTAACTTGTATAACAACAATATAAATATGACAAACAATACAATAACAATCACCATTTGAAACAGGAATCCAATAAATCAAGATGATTAAAAAAGCCTCCCAAGACATGAAGGAACCCCTAAAAGGCGTGGGGGAAGGGAGTTGGCCAATCTCCCTGAGGAGTGAGTTTCACAATCACAGAGTCACCGCCTTCAGATCTTCCTTCTTTAAGAGAGCATGAGATGCCAACTTCAAATATGTCATCTGAATTATTCACAAATTTGCCGCCTTGGGCTCCTGCCGGGATGAAGGGCAGGATATAACCCAAATAATAAATAAATAAATAAAATTTACTTTGCTACCTGTCACACCAACAACTGCAAAGATTACCTATGGTAAGCAAAACTGACATTTCCTCTTGAGGCAAAAGATCTATCTGCCACTGACATGATGTTGCCATAGGAAAGATGTTAAAGAAAAGTGAACAAAGTAGCCATGTGAACTGGCTTTCATTCTGCCATAAGATAAGCACATATTACAAGAAGTCTGTATTGTAATGAGTGCCTCTCAAGATCTAGAGAAGAGTAGAACACTATAGCTCTGCCATGATTATCTGGTACCAGTGCTTAGATTTTGTCACAAAAGCAGGCCTGCTGGCAGTATCTACACAGCTGTAATACTATGAACCCGAACTGGAATTTCCCATGGTAGTTTTAATCTCCAGTTGTAAAAAGATCTTGGGTAATGGCTCGAAATGACTCTGGTTAGCTGCTGCCTGTCAGAGCACATAGTACTAAGCTTGCTGGACCAATGATTGTTGAATCTATGTAAGGCAGCTTTATTGGTTCTTTTGCCTTTCCTTTTCTGAATGCGTGAGGGGATGCCTGCAAATATGCAATATGATTAATTATCCATGGCGAATGACACCTCCTATTCTTTGTAGAACTGAAATAGTAGTCAATTATTATCCCAAAGCAGTGCGAGTCCCCAGCCTTCAGACAAATCAAAGAAAACTACTTCTTTCATATGTGGCAATTGAACAGATTGCAGAGCTGTTTCAAATGTGTGCTGGAAGGCTCCCACCACCATTATGCTATGGGAGAAAATAAGCTCATTTTAGCATGGTTATTAACTCCTTTGATAACAGGCACCAGCTTTGCTCCACCGAAATATCCTGGGATCCTTTGGCTAAATACTCTAAAATACTATGCTTAACACTCTTCTTCTGACTGGATGGTGGTTCTTCTGACTGGATGGTGGATGTCCAACCTGTCCTGGATGGGGTTGCACTCCCCCTGAAGGTGCAGGTTTGTAGCTTGGGGGTTCTCCTAGAACCATCTCTGTCACTTGAGGCTCAGGTAGCCTCGGTGGCACGGAGTGCATTCTACCAACTTTGGTTGGTGGCCCAGCTATACTCCTATCTGGACAGGGATAACCTGGCTTCAGTTGTCCATGCTCTGGTAACCTCCAAACAAGATTACTGCAATGCGGTCTACATGGGGCTGCCTTTGAAGATGGTTCAGAAGCTGCAGCTTGTGCAAAATGCAGTGGCAAGATTGGTAACAGGGACCAGACGGTTCAAACACATAAAACCGATTCTGGCCCACTTGCATTGGCTGCCTGTATGCTTCCGAGCTTGATTCAACGTGCTGGTTTTAACCTATAAAGCCTTACATGGCTTAGGACCACAATACCTGATGGACTGCCTCTCTCGACATGAACCCACCCGTACACTACGCTCAACATCAAAGGTCCTCCTCCGGGTGCCTCCTCCGAGGGAAAGTGGGAGTCTGGCAACAAGGGAGAGGGCCTTCTCAGTGGTGGCCCCCAAATTATGGAACGATCCCTGTGACGAGGTGCACCTGGTGCCAACACTGTTATCTTTTCGACACCAGGTCAAGACTTTCCTCTTCTCCCAGACATCTTAGCATGTGTTTTTAAATTGCTTTTAATTTTTTTAAATTGTGTTTTTAAATTGTTTTTTGTCTTTTAAAATTTGTATATTTTTTTTTATTGTTTTTAACTGCTGTAAACCACCCAAAGAGTTTTAGCTATGGGGCGGTATATAAATGTAATAAATAAATAATAATATATGTAATTAGTTTTCATGAATATGATGAATTTACACTTGCAGTAGGACTACTTTGTCAGTCATATTTTGTGGTAATACATTATGGAAAGTAAGAGCAAGAAACCTCCTGTGCAAAGGGGGTTGTCATATGGCCAATTTCAACTAGGTGGCCAGTCATTTCCACTATTTGTTTATTTATAGATTTCTTATCTGCTGTTCCACTATAAAGGCCCCAATATGGCTCCTATTGTCCACTACCTGCCACCTCAAGGTGGCCCTAAGTGGGAGAGGACAACGGCATACTCAAGTGTGCCCCCCAGAGCTCTTATTTGTCACAAAGAAACCTGAGATATATTCTTGGCTCGTATAGGAGATTGGCTGGGTAAGAAGTGAGAGCTTTATTCACACACTGTTTCTGGAGCGGTGCTGAAAATACAAAAATACTTGTCAGGGCAATACGGACAACCAGCTTACTAAGTAGCAACACATATACTGTCTGTGATAAATGTCTGATTGGTAAATGGTTATCTGTATTTGGCCAGAGATGCACTAAGAATGGTTCCTATGCCAGGAGCATCTCTAGCTGTATCCTGGGGTAACAGTTCATTTCCCATTTTGCTTTTCTAGCCTGTTTCTAAATCCTTTCCCCACCCCTGTCATCGTGTGCACTGGCATTTATTTGACCTTTCTTTGCTATACTATTACAAAGCCATGCAATCACTGTGTGCAGAGAAGTCCTAACATTGTTTTTGCAAGCTAGGGTTTTCAACATAAAGAGCTGTAAATATCTGTAATTTCATGGTATTCAAAGTGTTTTATTTGCTATGTAAAACCAGCAAACCTGACTCAGACTGCAGACACATTCGTTGCTTCAAAAGCAGCTAGACCGTTTTCTCTGGCTGTGTCCTGAAACAACTCTCCTGCTAGCTGGACACATCTCCCTTCCCCACTGCTGATTAGGACTGCCCACAGCAAAGTGTTGGGCCAATCACTGTGTCTGCCTGAGTCTACAGCAAAGCGTTTTCATTGGACACACCAATGAAAGCAACATGTGGCAATGGGGTTGATGGCCAATCAGTTTTGAAGTCTGTGTGAAGCTGACTTCAAGATAAAACATGCTGGTTCTGCAGCTTCTGAGGTTTTGGAGTAAAAGGGGGTTGAGTTTTACTAGCATTGTGTGTCTGTCAGAAAATGGACTGACACCAGCACAACTACAAGTGTGTTTCTACCCTGACACTCCTGTGTATTTGCCCCATTTGTATCCTAACCTTCCTTGTGACCTTCATGAAGAGTATCATTTTAGTAGCCTCATAGGACTCGGAGAGAGTCAAACTGATGGACTTCTAGTGCAAGGTATAAGAACATAGAAGAGCCCTAATGGATCAGACTATTATTGGTTTTATTAAGCTCAGCAACCTATTTTCCACAGTGGCCAACCAAATACTGCCTGGCAGCTCACAGGCCATGCATTAAGGCAATACCCTCCCCCACATACTGTTGTTGCCCTAGGAACTGGTATTCAATAGTGCCTTGCCTCTGAAAATGGATGCGTCTTTAGGTATCATGAGTAATAGCCATTGATGGGCCTATCTCCACTAATTTGTACTAATTTTCTTTTGAAGTCATCTAAGCTTCCATCAGTTTAATTTCATAAAGTAATTGTGGGTTGTGTGAAGTACTTTCTTTTTGTCTGTCTTAAATCAACTGCCCATTATCTTCACTGGGTGACCCAGCATGATGGTGTTATATGAAAAAGCCCCCTCTCTCTCCACTCTCCACTCCAATCTTGTAACCTTGATCATGTCCTTCCTTAGTCATGTCATTTTTTCCTGAACTAAAAAAATCCCAAACACTTGAACCTTTTTATCATAGGGAAGGCATTGCAACCCCCTGATAATTTTGGCTGCCCTTTTTCTGCATCTTTCCAGCTTTTCCGTCTCACTATTTATTGAGATGGATTTTGCCTTTTTTTACTGCCACACACAAACCTGACTTTTGGTCAATTATCCACTACAAGCTCAAGAGCTTTTGGGCAGTCACTACGAGTTCAGATGCCATCTTTGTATATACATGAAGTCAGGATTTTATTTTATTTTTTGCATCTCTATGAATCACTTTCAACCTCATTTTGTTGCCCATTTTGTCCAGCTTGGGTTTTCACCACCCCAGATAATTTGATATTCACTTCTGTAAAGTTGGTCAATGCATTGTTTGTTTCTGTCTCTAGATGCTGTAAGAGACATATAGCTGCTCCACTCCATGTCTCATCACTCTCTTTCATGTAATATAAGTAATAGCCCTTGAGGTTTTCCCACAAAGCCTCTGAGCTCCATCTTGAGGGATGGGTATCATGTGGCCTTCCAGACCTTGCTGAAGTACAACTCTCATCTTTCTTGCTCATTGGCTATGCTCACTCAGGCTGATGGGACTTGAAGTCCAACAACATTGAGGAGGGCCACAGATTTCCTACCCCCTTCTCTTAAGGTTTTAGTGACAGGACTCCACCACCTAGATCTACAGAGCAGAAAGTTGTAGATTTTTTTAAAAAACTGTTTTGATGTTAAGAAGTATACTTTGCCAGAAATTTCTTTACTTTGCTTGGGTCTGCCCTTTGACAAGTGTCTGGAAACTTAGATTGGTGCAGAATGTGGCAACAAGGCTGAGCTTCTGATCATACTATGCCAGATTTATATCAGCTGTAACTAATCTGTTTGGATCCACTTTGTATGGTTCTGCTCATTTATGATTTTTGCTGCTAATTTCTGTTGCTGAATATTATTTTTGCTGTGATTTTATTTTTCAGTATTGTTTTATGATGTTTGTTTTAAGTCATTCAGAGACCTCAGTTTAGAAGAACTCTACCTTGGCTAAAAAAGTGTCCATAGCAAGATTTCTGTCTTGTTATATTCTTTATTCAGCCAGCCTTCTGACCACACCATAAAGCCTATCCATATGACACTTCTGTAGGTTAGTTGACTTGGGTCACATCCACACACCCCCAAGAATATTGGGAACTGTAGTTTACCCCTCACAGAGCTACAATTCCCAGCTTCCTTAACAAACAACAGTTCCCAGAATTCTTTGGGGGAAGTAATGTGCTTTAAATGTATGGTGTGAATGTGACCAGACATGAGACTCCAGTAGGTTAATGGTCCACATGACTATTGCAGCAATCAAAGTCTCTCTCATGCAGGTGTATCATTAGGGTTCTCATTAGGTTATTTAGAGTACTGATCTGAACACACTAATAAAGTTTAGATCACCACAGCTGCATCTTCTTTGCACTCTCTGCTGTCTTAGCTCATCCCCACAAGTAGTCCTCTTTCAAGCTCTTCCTTAGAAGGATGTCTACCATACAGCTGGAACTTGCAAGTGTATTGTCAGCTGTTGCTGATCATTGTGCAATGATATAAATTGAACCTCTCTTGAAACAGTTTCATTTAGCTCTCTTTCTCGCCTATAATTTTTCTAATTTTCTTTTTTCCTGTTTTTGTTAAAAAGTTGCTGTCAGTTCAATTTTGTGCAGTTGCACACATTTTAAGAGCTCTTCAATTGGTCCTGCCTACTTCTAGGGCAAATAGGTCCCTTTCTGAAGAGGTAATTGATAGCCAAATTGTCCTTCTAAATGATTCTAGCCAAAAACGATCATTCTGGTTTGGAACTCTGTACGTCTGTGCTGTGCAAATGCAGATCTGTGTAACTTGGGACTACCCATTTCAGTATTGGGGGAAGTTTTGGCAAAGACTGGTTGGAATTTAGTCTGGTTGGAATGTACTTTTCATCTGTGTTTAGAAGCTTGTTACTAGGAAAGCCGATCATCTGATATATTCTCTCTCTCTCTCTCTCTCTCTCTCTCTCTCTCTCTCTCTCTCTCTCTCTCTCACACACACACACACACACACACACACACACACACACACACACACACACACACACACACACACACACACACACACACACACACACACACACACACACACACACACACACACACACACACACACACACACACACACACACACACACACACACACACACACACACACACACACACACACACACACACACACCCCCCCCCCCCCCCCACAACATCAGGAATTATACTAGGCATCCATATTTATTGCCTAGTATAATTTCCGCACTTGCTTTTTGAGAATACCGCTCAAGCCCGGCCCCAATGCTTTCCCCAGATCTGGTAGTGCAATCCTGTGCATGTCTATTCAGAAGTAAGCTTCACTGAGTCATTTGGGTTGACTCCCAGGAAAATATATAACAGCAGCCTTGGTTTATTTATTGGGGGAATGGGGGAATCCATGTAGTCCTTCATAGGAGGATCTTCTGGCATGCTTTTTTCTGACACTTTCCCCCAGCCTATCCTTATCAGCAGTTTCGTGTGCTACCCTGTGGGATTTGTGTGCATTCCCTCATCTGTAGTCCTTTCAATAGGCACTCAGATGTGACAGTAAAGCTCCACTGGTTCATTTAGCCCTTTGCATCACTCTACAGGGGATGAAAGAAATACTGTTGGTCTGTGCATCTGACACAAAGCAGAAGCTAACTGCCTGAGTCAGCACAGGGGGATCACTTCATTGTTAGGATTTTCACCCATTCTCATGGGGGATAGTAAAAATAATGCCACCTTCTTGTCTCTTGCTTGTTGGAAACATTTATTTAAGTCTTCAGTGCAAGTCTATAATCAGAAGAGACAATTTTTAGTCGGCTCTCTTTGTAGGGTTCATATTACAGCTAAGTTTGATCTGTGCTATTATTAGCTTAAAAGCTATTTTTAATGTATTATATGTCGTCATTATCCTTTTTTAAATTCAGGATTATGCTGGACAGAATATATACACAAGTTTACATGACAAATTTCTCATGGAATAAAAATGTACTGGACAGAGCATATAGTTGAATCTGAATAATTGACTCAGGTCTTGTACGTTTGGTTAATGTGGGAAAAACAGTAGATAAGGAACACAGCAACCACAAGGACCAGCTAGAAACTTTCAAAGAGAAAAAGCTGAGATTCTCAAGAAGGTAGACTCTGTATCTAATACCACATTCTGTTATTTTTGTGTGATTAAAGTTAATTATTAATTATTAAAAGCATTTCTATACTGCTCTTCATTAAAAAAAAGATCTCAGGGAACTGTACAACAACAATGTCAAAACAAAAATACATTAAAATCCAGCATTTACAACAGTGCCATATCCATAGCAGTAAAGGCATGGAATCATAGACGCCTAGGAAAAAATGCCCAACTATAAAATATTACTTGGCACCTGAAGATATTTGAGCTTGCTGCTCCAGGTGTCTTCTCTCACCCACCCACCCCTTTTTCTCAGCACTTGGACCAACATAGAAGAGAACTAGCTTTTATGATTCCCTCTGTAGAATCCAGAGGACTGGCACCTTGCCTTCTAATGAATTTGTTCTTATGACATATCCTTCATTTCTACTGTCAGGAAAGGTATTTGACAAGTGCTGACAGGTGTAATCAGATAACTCGCAAATAATGATTCATAGATAACAGCTGCAGTCACTGAGTGTTTAAGGAAAGGGATTTTGTTTATAATTCACCTGGCTTGATTTGAATAGATAAAACATCAATCCTTATCTATACCAATAACAGCTTTCATTAATGATCATATGTAATCCTGTCTTCAAAACAGAATTTGCATGGGAAACTAATTTAGAACACATTATTCCAGAGCACAGGTGAAGCACAAAAAAGAGGTGTGTGGGGAGTATGGATTACATTTGAATTATGGGTGTGGTGTTCACAATACTCATGAATCTTTTTTTAAAAGCAGTAGCCACCTTCAAACTGCAGGTGGAAGGATATGTCTCTTGCAACCTAGGGCTCATCTACATGGGAGCATTTACTCATAGGAAATACACTTCTTTTACCTTCGCTTTTCATTTGCATCATCTGCAGTTCCTGCTCAAAAGTTAGCTGCCAATCGCTTTTTCCCATTCACACAAGCAGACATTCCTCTGGGGAGGATTAGTCTTGTTTTTTCCTTGTGGCCCTGCCCTCTAATTATACATCTCCATTCCCTCTAATTGCTAAGGTGACTGAGCATGCTCAGTCTCTTCTAGCAGCTGGAGTAGGTTCCTTAAAAAGAAACAAACCCAGAAGTACAAATATCTGTGTTTTCCCTGGTATGATACAGCTGAAATCAAAACTTTGTTTGAGCAGTATTATGCTTTTGTAAACAAGTTGGGGTGGGGGGAAATAAAGGCACTGTTTGCTGCAACGTAAAAAAGGCCTGCAGAATGGAGAGCAACCCAAAGTTGCTTGTCAGCCTACAGGAAATAAAATGAACGAAGGGAGGGGAAGAGAGTGGGCATGGAGAAGGAAACAATTGACACACCCAACTAAAAGCATTGGAGGAAAGTATCTGCAACCACTAGAGCAGCCTTTCCCAACCAGTGTGCCTCCAGATGTTGTTGGACCACAACTCCCATCTTCCTGACCATTGGCAATGCTGGCTGAGGCTGATGGGAGTTGTGGTCCAACAACATCTGGAGGCACACTGGTTGGGAAAGGCTGCACTAGAGAAAGGGAGTGAAGACTTTTTTCCTCCACTTTTCGTATTATCAGTGGATTGGGTTAATACAGATTTTTCAGGGGGGAAACTGTGTGATAGTTTCTGTTTCCGGTAACATCATGTGAACCATGTGAATTTAAAGGAGATGTGAGTAGCACCAAATACACAATAAACCACTGTGTAGATGAGCCCCTAATCTCCACTCATCTACATGGGAACATTTCTTCATAGACTAAAATACACCTTCGTATTAAAGTCAATAGACCTAAATCAGTTTAAATCTTTGTAGGACAGGGTGAAACATTATCTTGACAAACGTGTGCTCTCTATATTAATGTGAATGTGGAAGCAGGAACAGCACCCACCAGTATTGTGTTGTGTGTGTGTGTGTACACATACACATTTGAGGATGCTTCTCTGGCAGAAAATCAATTCTATGTATATTGGAAATAAAGTAAGAGCAGCCTCAGTGATTCCATTTTATAAGCAAAACCAAAAAAGGCTACAAAAAGAATCACAGAACCACATATAATGTGTAGCTCTACCCAAGGCTATGCGTTCTCTCTTAGAGGAGTAAGCTGTAAACAAAACATTCAGCAAAGTTTTCACGTTAGTTCCTTGGAGATCTGAACATAACTAAACATTTTGCCTCAGGCATATACAACTCAACACTGAAATTCCCATCTGGGTGTCCTAGTTCTGTTTTTATTTGAAGAAAGATGTGTCCATAGTCAAATGGCAACAGCAACTGATGCTCTATAGATAAGAGCCAGCATTTCATATTACTGTGCAACTTTTTTCATTACTATTAATGTCCTACAGAGTGAGATCACTGCAATAACAAAATTGAACTGAAAATTGCTTTCCAGAAAAACAGGAACATCCTTAAATATTTAAATATATATGATAGTATATTCTGTCCCCCACCCAACCCCCTTTATGATGGACTCTGTAAGATATAGATGTTGAGGATCTGCTCATCAAAACAAGTATATTTTGTTGTGGTGTTTGGTGTTAAACCACCTGCCTTGGGTGCTATTGCTTATGGAATTGATGACCACCATTTTGTGTTTGGGTGCATGGGCCAGATTGAATTCAGGAATAGTGGGAAAATTTGCAGCAAGGTTTAAAGATCTAATATTGGATAAATCCGAAGTTGAGGGATACACAATCAGGCACGCGTGTGTGCATGCACACACACCTGCAAACAGATACACCCACACCCCACTCTTCCATTTCTCATACACACACCTGAACCAATCTGGGTTCAGGCCTGGCTATGGGACTGAATCGGCCTTGGTCATCCTGATGCATGACCTTTATCAGGAGAAGGATAGGGGGAGTGCAACCCTGTTATTCTTACTAGATCTCTCAGTGGCTTTTGATATCATTGACCATGGTATCCTTCTGGGCTGACTTGGTGAGATGGTATTGGAGGCACTGTTTTACAGTGGTTCCAATCCTATCTCCAGGGTCATTTTCAGAGAATAGCATTGGGTGATTGTCTTTCAGCCCCCTGGCAGTTGTGCTGTGGGGTCCCGCAGGGTACTATCGTGTCCCCCATGCTGTTTAACATCTATATGAAGCCTTTGGTCATCTGGACATTTGGGGCAAGGTGTCAGCAATATGCTGAAAATACCCAGCTCTGTAACATCTGAATAGGGAGAGGCCATGCAAGCCCTGGACTGCTGCCTGGACTTGGTGGTAGGCTGGATGAAGGCCAATAAACTGAGTCTGAATCCTAGCAAGATGGAGATGCTGTGTGTTGGTAGTTCCCGAGTTTGGAAAATAGGTCAGTTGCCTGCTTTGGATGGAGTCATACTCCCACTGAAAGAGCAGGTCCGTAGTCTGGGGGTGTTCCTTGATTCCTCTTTGTTGCTAGAGGCCCAGATGATCTCAGTGGCTAGGAGTGCCTTTTACCAACTTCGGCTGGTAATAAGCTGCTGCTGTTTCTGGACAGGGATAGCCTGACCACTGTTGTCCATGCTGTAATCTCCAGGCTGGATTATTATAATGTGCTCTATGTGGGGCTACCCTTGAGGTTGGTCCAGAAGCTGCAGCTGGTGCGCAGACTGGGGTGCGCACAACAGTATGCATAGGATTGCAGCTTTCTCAGTAAATGTGCATAGGATTACACTGTTAGTATGTACATTATAGGTGATAATGGTTTATTGTTAAAAGGTGGTCAGGTCTCCACAATATGTGAACAAATAAGCTGAAGGCAGTCCACCAGCCATATATAGTATCGTAGCAAGTTTTGCTACTGTCCTGTATAGATTGTAAAAAAAATATGGAAGAGAGAAGGGGAACCTCCTGGTAGGCTACCATGCATGACTAGTAAACTGTATTTTTTTCCTGTAGTGCAGGCCAGGAAGTGAAGGATACCTCTGTGACTAAACAGAAAGTACCTCATTTTGTAAGAGAAATTTTACTACTTTATATCATGTGCATAATCTGTAATCTCTGCTTTTGTTTTAATTTCCACCTTCCGATCCAGATTTTATCAATTTCCCAGCTTTTCAGCTCTTATGCAACTTCAGTAAAGTTAGGAAAATTAATAAAATTTGTAATAAATAACATTTTGTATTATGCATTCCTCTATTTCATTATCACACGAGTCTTCTTTGGCGGGTGTGGGGGCAAAAGTTTCAACACAGTTTACCAATTCCTACAGGCAAAACTGTAGCCTGCTGCTTGGGAGATGATAGCAAGATTAATAATAAATAACACATGGGGTTTGGAGCCAGGGCAAAAGCAAGATGAAGCCAAGTTCTTCTCATTTATGGCTAGTTTGCATATGCACCTATATCACTTGATAGCTCACAATTGCATGTATGAACTGATTCAGTTGATAGACATTTGTGTATGAGGTGATATGAAAGTTCTAAATGTGGTGTTTGATCTGTGATGGCTCATTCCCATCAATGTACATGTGACCATCCCTCAGGGTGTGCCTCTGTTATGTGGTGATGTACAAATCCTATGAGCAATTTACAGTATGATCAAGTTGATTGTATGGGTTAGTTGCACACTAATCCTGTGCAGATTACTAAAATCTGGCTATTTTCAACATGTGGAGGAGAGATTGGGACTGTGACACCAAGTTCTTTCTCTCTTTTCCCAACCACAACAAATTGACCAGTTCTTCTGTATGGGGTCTGTGCCTACATACTGTATGTGAATAGGCTTAGGACATGTGTAAACTTAATACAAAAATGCAGGGCACAGATTTTGCAGAGATAGCATGCTATGCACTTAGAATTTATAAATGCATAGAAGAGCCAGTCAACACATGGAGGTTGCCAATGGGTATGATCCCTGCTCTCATTCTGCTTTGGCTGTAACACCAGGCTCAACAAAGGTGCTGTCGTTTTTTTAATTAAGTGACAGCAGCCTTATCACCACTGTTGTTCATCTTACAACATACCCAAACAGCTCCCAACACTCATCAGTTTGTCCTGCTCTTTCTCTTGAACTGTTTAGGGGACACTACATCAGATTTATCCATCCACATTTAATGCTTCTGCTTGGAAAAAACTCTGTGTGTTTTAATACCAGACATACTGATTTTAATAGGCCAGCGGTTGTTAAATAACAATCCTTGAGTAACAAATGCATGGATTTCTTCAGGTAATATTTAAATTTCAGACCATGTGAAACACATCCAGTTCATGTCCACTAAATCATCTGAGTCACAGATCCTGTTAATGGGTTCTTCATATAATTAAAATGAAAAAAATCTTCTTTTACAAGACTAAAAAAATTAAATGGGCTTTTACTTCCTCTCTCTCTCTCTCTTTGGAATAACAGATGACTCCTGAGAAAAGTGGATATGCAAATTGAAAACCTAAGCATGGCAGAGATGTTTATCATCTGCTTGGCTCTGTCTGCATCAAGAGCTATTGGGTAAAGAAAGACACAACCTGGAATAATTAAAAGGCTGAACATTTCCCCCCAGTTGAACTCTAGGGTACTTCCAAAGTTTTTTCAAAGTCGTGTTTCTTGTGAGTGAGGGGGGAAATGTTATAGTAGTGCCCTTCAGAAGCCATTCCAGGGCAATTCACAAAAACAAGACAAAATATAAATAAAGCATAAATAACATATTAAACATTCATTATTATTAATGTAAAGGCATGAGAAAATAAAAATGATTTTGGTGCTAAAATTAAAAGTGTTGGTACCAAAAAAGCCTCTCTGGGGAGGGAAGTCCACAAATGGGGCCCTACCATGCACTGAGAAGGAGCTCTCTGTAGTCACCACCTGCCTTACCTCAGTTGGTGGGAGGAGCCTTTGGAGGTGACTTCAGTATACAGGCAGGTTGGTATGGGAGCAGACATTGCTTTCGGTGCCAAGTCCTAAAGCTGTGCAGGGCAATCCAGTGACCACAAAAGTACCTCCTACGGCTCTTGCAAAAGTAAATAAAGTAACTATCCTCTCAGAAAATAACGTCTCAGAAATCCAGAATCCATGAGACTGTCTGCTCTTCCTGCTCAGTTTCTTTTTGCTCAGTCTCTCCTATAATAAACACATCCTTTAAAATATGCCCACATTTCATTGGGTCCCAGGAGTGAACACCCACCCTCCCATTGATTCTAAACAGAGGAGAGGTGCAAAGACCTCTCTGTTAGTAAGCATGATGGCGGCTGATGAAGGTGCCTTTTTTCCATAGATGGGAGGTCATGCCTACACCATTCTGTGGTCCTTTCTCTTTTTCTGCTCTTTTAGATGTGGTAGATCTAAGCATAGCACAGCAGAAATCACCTGATCCACCCCCTTGGTGGGCCTGTTTGCAGTCTTATACCCACTTATATTGAACTCCATGGGGATTACTTCTGAGTAGACATTATGGGATTAATTACTTTACAAAACAGTTTCTAAACCAGGTTGTGTGACCAACTAGCTGAATGCTCAGTCATGTATGGAGTCCTGGTGCTCAAAAAATCTGTCTTTCATGCCTACCTGTGAAGTATCTTGCAAATCATTATATATGGCTGGGAGACTGTTAGGTTATTATATTATTTTGTCACATATTACGGATGGAGGCTTGAGGCTGTATGAGTAGTAGCTTGCTTCAAGCCACATTATGAGTTCATGGCTGAAGTGAGATTCAAGAACATAATGAAGGGCCCTGCTGGATCAAGCCAGTGGTCCATCTAGTCCAGTTCACAGTGGCCAACCAGATACCCATGGGAAACCTGCAAGCAGGACCTGAGTGTAAGAGCATTAGAATTTTGTAGAATGAGCAATACAAAGCAAAATAAATGGGGCCATTCTAACCAATTGCATTGTGGAAAATGAGCCCACTCCTACATTTCAGCATTTTTAACCAATGTGTGAAGCCACAGGTGTGACTGACATTTAGGAAACTGTAGAGGAAAAACTAGTCACACATGTTTTAGAAGGGTGGCAGACCTGCTTATTTATTTATAACTAAAAGCTCAGAGTTGAGAGGCCTTGCTGGCTCTGATCCTGGAACAGCAGGTTCACCTGTGTCTCCCACTTAGACGGTCTCTCTAAACCAGGTGAATCAGAATAATCTCTCTGCCCCCCCCCCCAGGGCAGTGATCCCACTGAAACTCTCAAGGCTGCATGCAGCCAGCTGACCCCATTGGAACTTACTTTCACAAACACATGCTTAGGGTCACAGCCCAAGTTCTCTTACGGAATGTCATAAATAAAATTTAAATACTTTATTAAAGATCTAGAGTAGTTTTATTTGGTGGTGGTGGGGTGTCTTCCCATGGAAAATAATAACTTATCTTTCTCTCACGACAGTGAGATTCCTACTGCAAGGGAAAGTCCTGTCTCAGTAACCTATTAGAATTCTTTGAGAGTGTCAACAAGCATATAGATAGAGGTGATCCAGTGGACATAGTGTACTTAGACTTTCAAAAAGCGTTTGACAAGGTACCTCACCAAAGACTTCTGAGGAAGCTTAGCAGTCATGGAATAAGAGGAGAGGTCCTCTTGTGGATAAGGAATTGGTTAAGAAGCAGAAAGCAGAGAGTAGGAATAAACGGACAGTTCTCCCAATGGAGGGCTGTAGAAAGTGGAGTCCCTCAAGGATCAGTATTGGGACCTGTACTTTTCAACTTGTTCATTAATGACCTAGAATTCGGAGTGAGCAGTGAAGTGGCCAAGTTTGCTGATGACACTAAATTGTTCAGGGTTGTTAAAACAAAAAGGGATTGTGAAGAGCTCCAAAAAGATCTCTCCAAACTGAGTGAATGGGCGGAAAAATGGCAAATGCAATTCAATATGAACAAGTGTAAAATTATGCATATTGGAGCAAAAAATCTGAATTTCACATATACGCTCATGGGGTCTGAACTGGCGGTGACCGACCAGGAGAGAGACCTCGGGGTTGTAGTGGACAGCACGATGAAAATGTCGACCCAGTGTGCGGCAGCTGTGAAAAAGGCAAATTCCATGCTAGCGATAATTAGGAAAGGTATTGAAAATAAAACAGCCGATATCATCATGCCGTTGTATAAATCTATGGTGCGGCCGCATTTGGAATACTGTGTACAGTTCTGGTCGCCTCATCTCAAAAAGGATATTCTAGAGTTGGAAAAGGTTCAGAAGAGGGCAACCAGAATGATCAAGGGGATGGAGCGACTCCCTTACGAGGAAAGGTTGCAGCATTTGGGGCTTTTTAGTTTAGAGAAAAGGCGGGTCAGAGGAGACATGATAGAAGTGTATAAAATTATGCATGGCATTGAGAAAGTGGATAGAGAAAAGTTCTTCTCCCTCTCTCATCATACTAGAACTCGTGGACATTCAAAGAAGCTGAATGTTGGAAGATTCAGGACAGACAAAAGGAAGTACTTCTTTACTCAGCGCATAGTTAAACTATGGAATTTGCTCCCACAAGATGCAGTAATGGCCACCAGCTTGGACAGTTTTAAAAGAAGATTAGACAAATTCATGGAGGACAGGGCTATCAATGGCTACTAGCCGTGATGGCTGTGCTCTGCCACCCTAGTCAGAGGCAGCATGCTTCTGAAAACCAGTTGCCGGAAGCCTCAGGAGGAGAGAGTGTTCTTGCACTCGGGTCCTGCTTGCGGGCTTCCCCCAGGCACCTGGTTGGCCACTGTGAGAACAGGATGCTGGACTAGATGGGCCACTGGCCTGATCCAGCAGGCTCTTCTTATGTTCTTACCTCTTAAGTTGGCGATGAGGGACTTGTGGCCCCTTGTGAGGGATGGGGGAGAAATTCAATTCAGTTTGCATTTAAAGCTGAACTTATCAAATTCTCACTTTCCGAAACAATATGAGACCGGAAACTCAGCTATTATTTGAAATTTGCACTTAACCGAATGTTATGATGCAGTGCTCCAACTGAGCATGTTTACAAAATGCATATGTTAGGGGAAAGTGTGAACAAAATGAATGTATTGGTGAATATAATGTACAAAAATGCAATAGATCAGTATAAATTGCTTGCAAAACTGTGTACATTAGTCAAACTGCCTACAAAAAATGTATGTATTAGGATAAATTTGCACTAAAATGCTGAAAAATTTTCATAAGGATTTTTTGTAAAAAAAAATGCAAATTGCTGCAGTACCAAATTTAAGGTTAGAAAAATGAGAAACTGAGAGAACTGAAATGGACAGATCCTTCCATCCCTACCCGTAGTCTAATATATAGCCCACCATGCCCCCTCTCTCAAATGGAATAAATCCTGTAAAAATCCAATTGAGCAAAGACGGGAGAGAAGGTAAAGGGAGAGGAATCTTCTTGTAAGGTGGGATAAAAAAGATTCTAGAATTTTGTGATTCAAAGATCACCAAGGAA
Source organism: Rhineura floridana (assembly GCF_030035675.1). Taxonomy (NCBI): domain Eukaryota; kingdom Metazoa; phylum Chordata; class Lepidosauria; order Squamata; family Rhineuridae; genus Rhineura; species Rhineura floridana. The sequence goes on from NC_084488.1 coordinate 32,364,174, forward strand.
GAAAGAAAGAAGGTGAGAAGGCTGAAGCTTGCCCAGGGTGGTGTGTTGTGTTGTGCGTGCATGTGTGTGCGTGCGAGCAGAATCAGGCAGATGAGGTTGCTGCAGATAGTAGTGGCAGCTAGATTTCCCCTTTGATGCTCACAAGTTTTGGAGGGGAGGAAGCAGCAGCAGCTCCTACTGCTTGGCTCTATTGCCTGCCTGGAGAACAGGCAGAGGAGAGGAGAGGGGGTGGCACACAGAAAACAGTAGTTGTGCTTCTGCTGATGCAGAGGAAGGAAAGACAAGAAGAGAGACTCAGCAGATCCTTCCTACTTGCTGAGCTTGCCTCATTCCACCCCATCCATGCTGTGCCAGGGGTCTTTGTTCTCTTCCTAAGCTCTCTTCCCCTTCCCCCAGTCATGCCATGAATGCAACCTGGGATTGGAGGGAGAAAGCACAAAGACCAGTGCAATGGTACCAGTTTTTTTAAAATATTGTTTTTTTTCATCTATTCAGGAGCTCTCAATTTACACATGCTCTGCGGAGATATAGTTACCACAGATAAACACAGAATCTAAGTTTTTATATTACAAAAAGGAAAGTCTCTAGCACTTCTAGAAAGAAACTTATAGATTGAAGTGTGCAGGTACCCTTCTAAAAAATTTCTGTGAAATGATCCAGCCTGGCTGCTCTTGCCTGTTAGTGTTACTAGCCAATGAGAGAAGTCAGAGCTGTGATTGATAAGTGAGTTGTTTGGGCACTAGGCAATGGGAATCACTGGGGTCCTAAAGTGGGGCATTTGGCCCTCCCTTTTAGTGCACTTTTCCTGCTTCTGTGTTTTTTTCTAGTTCTTGGAATCTCCATAGTATGCCCTTTTTCTCTAGCAAGCAGGATAAATCTTTCCTGTGCTGGGTTCCCTGGAGATCAGGTGGTGCCTAGAAGTTGCTCTTCTTGGCTTATTAAAGCTTGCCAAGGGGGTTTGACTGAGTGAATCTAGGGTGTGATCAAAGCATCATTGCGGGAGTGGTTCTAGCTGCCCTGAAAGAGGCGGTGATCTGACCACTCCTCAAAAAGCCCACCCTGGACCCATTGGTTTGTGACAATTACCGCCTGGTTGCAAATACCCCCTTTTTAGGGAAGATGATTGAGAGGGTGGTGGTGCAGCAATTGCAAGTATGCTTGGATGAAACAGATTATCTTGACCCATTCCAGTCTGGGTTCAGGCCTGTTTACACGACTGAATCGGCCTTGGTTGCCCTGATGGATGACCTTTATCAGGAGAAGGACAGTGGGAGTGCAACCCTGTTATTCTTACTTGATCTCTCAGTGGCTTTTGATACCATTGACCATGGTATCCTTCTGGGCCAACTTGGTGAGAATTGGAGGCACTGTTTTACAGTGGTTCCAATCCTATCTCCAGGGTCGTTTTTAGACAATAGCATTGGGGAATTGTATTTCAGCCCCTTGGTAGTTGTGCTGTGGGGTGCCATAGGGTACCATCTTGTTCCCCATGCTGTTTAACATCTATATGAAGCCCTTGGGAGTGGTCATCAGGGCATTTGGGGCAAGGTGTCAGCAGTACGCTGATGATACTCAGCTCTATTTCTTTGTAACACCGTAACTGGGAGAGGCCATGCAAGCCCTAGACTGCTGCCTGACTCAGTGGTGAGCTGGATGAGGGTCAATAAACTGAGCCTGAATCCTAGCAAGATGGAAATGCTGTGGGTTGGTGGTTCCCGGGTTCAGATAATTGGTCAGTTGCCTGCTTTGGGTGGGGTCGTACTCCCACTGAAAGAGCAGGTTCATAGTCTGGGGGTGCTCCTGGATCCATCTTTGTCACTAGAGGCCCAGGTGACCTCCATGGCTAGGAGTGCCTTTTACAAGCTTCGGCTGGCAAGATAGCAGCAGCTGCTTCTGGACCGGGATAGCCTGACCACTGTTGTCCAGGCTGGATTACTATAATGTGCTCTATGTGGGGCTACCCTTGAGGTTGGTCCAGAAGCTGCAGCTGGTGCAAAATGCGGTGGTGTGACTACTCGCTGGGGCAGGGCATTGCCACCCCACTGCTGAAAGAATTGCACTGACTACCTATTAGCTACCAGGCTAAGTTCAAGGTTCTGGTTTTGGTGTACAAAGCCCCATACAGCTTGGGTCCAAGATACTGGAAAGATCTTCTTACTCCTTATATACCCAGTCAATCACTATGCTCTGCGGGTGAGGGTCTCCTGCAGATACCATCTTACCAGGAGGTCCATTTCCCACAACATAGGAAACAGACCTTTAGTGTAGTGGTACTTACCCTTTGGGAATCTCCTTTAATATTACACAGGCACCATCTCTGTTACCTCTATGACACTTACTGTAGACTTTCCTCATTCAGCAAGCCTTTTGAGTTGAGACCTTATCCCAGTCTGCATCTGTGCTGGAATTGCTTTTTAAGATGTTTTTAAAGCTTTTTAAACAAGATGTTGTTAAGGATGTTCTGTTGTAATACATTTTAAAGTCTGGTTTTATTATGTTTTAGAGTGTTTTTAGTGCATTTATTTGCTGCTGTGGGCCCCTACCAGGAGGAAGGGCAAGGTATATATCTAATAAATAAAATAAAATAAATAATAAATGTTATTTTCTGCACATACTACTATGCAATAAATGTAGGTGAATGTTAAAGAATCCCCTTTCCCCCAAAAGGCAAATGTGAAACTTTGCAAAGGGGCTTAGGCATGTCTCTTGCTTTGCAGGAGCTAAAGATCAAGGACTCATTAAGAATTCATTGTATAATTAGCTTACAGTACAATAGTATACATGCCTACTCAGATATAAGTCTCTTTCTGTTTAATGGGACTTACTTCCAGGTAAATGGGTACAGGACAGGCTTTGGCCTAGGGTTCGCATTGGTGGAAAAACAGGGTTCTTGTGCCTTTAACAGCTGTATGGCAGGCAGAAATTAAACAGGTCAAGCCTTTGCTAGTATAGAATTACAATTATGTGAAAAGTCTCTAACTGTGTGTTGTGCCACACCTCCATGGCAGCCATTTTATGACTGGTGCCCTTGGAACTCTTTAAGTTTGAAATGTGCTTTGTGGTCCCAAAAGGTAGGCAATCCCTGCTTGAGTCAAACAGAGACACAGTCCTGAAATGTGACATTTCTTCTCCAAGGAATGTTGTTTTACCATTTGGCAATCTGAAGGTAGCCATCAGTAATCATTCCTCTTTGGTAATCTTGAATAAAGCTTACATTTATTCCTAATGTTTTATTTATCTTTATTCATACAATTTTGTATTTATTATATTATCCTTTATAATATTAACATTTGTAACACAGAACACATGAGTATGTTCACAAAATCTTCAAACTCATTAGGTGCATGACCCTCCCTCTCTTTTTAATTCTCATCCAAGCAAATACTTTTGCCGTTTCTTCACCCAGATATTGAAGGATCACTTTATTTCTCCCAGCCCTTTTCATTTCTATCTTCTCCCCATTTCACTACCCTTATAAATGTAACTGCCCAGCAAGCCATGGATGAGCTGAAGAGGGAAGAGCTAGATCATACCCCATAATAAGTTTTTACATTTGCTTCAAATCATGACTACTTTCCTGCAAATGCTAGAAAAAATATGTAGCCCATGTGTAAGCATTCAAATGTATTTTAATGTATTTTAAGGTCTGTTTTTATGATGTTTTAAAGTGTTTTTACTGCTTTTGTTTGCCACCCTGGTCTCCTGCTGGGAGGAAGGGCAGGATATAAATCAAATAATAAATAAACAAACAAATAAATAAATAATTGAATTAGAAATAGAATTTATTATCTGCCCTTTGTCCAGGGTTGCAGGGTGGGTTACAACAACTGTTAAACACATAAGTGAAACAGTTAAAAACAACCTAAACAAACATAACAGAAAATAAGGCTGGGTCCTAAAAGTATACATCTCAGATGTTGAAGGCCAGGGTAAAGAGGCACGTGTTCAGCATTCACCAAAAGTTGTACAATGAATTTGCGAGATGGACCTCGGTGAGGAGGGAGTTCCACAGTTTAGGGGCTGCCTCAGAGAATGCTGTCTCCCAGGCTGCCACCACCCCTGAACTTCTGAGGGTGGCGCCATAATTCCCATGGTGCTGAACAGTAGCCTCTCATTACTTTTTGGAAGCAGTTCTGGAGGTATGAGCCCTACCAAAAGGACCCCTCTCTGCTGATCTCAACACCTAAGAGAGTCTGTAAGGAAGGATGTAGCCTTTCAGATATTTGGGATCAAAGTCATTTAGGGCTTTAAACACTAACGTGAGCACCTTAAACTAGCTCCGGAAACAAACTGGCAACCCATGCAGCTGTTTTACAACAGAGGTTATATGCTAAAAGTAACCCCCACCAGTAATCTGGCTGCTGCATTTTGGACCAGTTGAAGTCTCTGAATCATCTTCAAGGGCAATCCCACATAGAGCGCATTGCAGTAATCCAATCTGGAAGTTACCAGAGCATGGAGCACTGTGGCCAAGTCTTCTCTGTCCAAAAGGGGCCAAAGCTGGCAAACTAGCCGGAACTGGAAAAAGGCACTCCTAGCCACTGAGGCCACCTGAACCTCTAGTGACAGTGGATCAAGAAGTATGCCCAGGCTGTGGACCTGCTCCTTCAAGGAAAGACCGTCTTCCCACCTCTGGGACATGAGAACTTTAGACACATAACACCTCTGTCTTTTCAGGATTCGGCCTCAATTTATTGGCCCACATCCAGTCCATCACTACCTCCAAGCACCGATTCAACACCTCAACTACCTCTCCTGATTCAGATGGAAGACAGAGGTAGAGCTGGGTGTCATCTGCATATTGATGGCACCTCATTCCAAATCTCCTGATGACAGCTCCCAGTGGCTTCATACAAATGTTTTACAGAGCATGGGGGACAAGATGGAACCCTGTGGAACACCACAGGATAATTTCCATGGTGCTGAACAGTAGCTTCTCATAACTACTTTTTGGAAGCAGTTCTGGAGGTATGAGTGGAACCACTGAAACACACTGCCTGCAACCACAACCTCCTCGAGACATTCCAGAAGGATACCATGGTCAACAGTATCAAAAGCCGCTTAGAGATCAAGGAGAATGAGCAGGGTAACATTCCTCCTATCTCTCTCCTGACAGATGTCATCAACCAGGGCAACCAAGGCAGTGCCATGGCCAGGCCTGAAGCCAGACTGGAAAGGATCCAAGTAATTAAACAGTGCTTTAAAAAGGCAGAACATTAGGAAGTTTAAATGAAGTTGAATCAGACAGAGGTAGTCTGTATACTCCATTGCAGACAGTTAAAATGGTGGCAGGAGAACAAAGCAGCATTACAACAGTTCTCTCATCAGGTATGTTTGCCTCAGCATGAAATTTACATTTTGTGCACTTCCAGGGAGCAAAGGGGGAGAAAACTCTCTCCTCCTTGGAGGACTGTGTGTGCAGTGATGGAAATGTTATTGGGCACATGTGTGTGCATTCAATAGCTGGAAGCTGTGATTTTGCACACTTCCCTGTGTGTGGGGCAGAAAAACACACAATAGAAAATGGACTAATGCACTTGTGCAGATGAGATAGAGAGAGAGGTGGAGGGGCAGAGCTAGACAAATTAATTTTAAAAATTCCACAACCATGGGTACGGATGGGAAAATGTCAGATTTTTAGAAACTGAATTGGAGAACAAAACATACAGTTATGGACACAAAGGTGACAAATCAAATAGTGAAAATGTGGATTTTGTGACTAGCCCTGGATGTTACTGTCTTTTACTAATACTTCCTCCTCCTCATGTTACTGTCTCCACATTTAAAGTGGAGAGGCTGCAAGATGCAAAATGTCTATTATAACTCTGACTAAATGCCAGATGTCCAAGCTGCATTTAGAAAGGGAAGAGGTACCAGAGATCATATTGCAAACATACGTTGGATAATGGAATGGACCCAGGAATTTCAGAAGGAAATCACCCTGTGCTTTATAGATTACAGCAAAGACTTTGATTGTGTAGATCATGAAAAACTATGGAATGCTTTAAAAGAAATGGGGGTGCCACAGCATCTGATTGTCCTGATGTGCAACCTATACTCTGGACAAGAGGCAACTGTAAGGACAGGATATGGAGAAACGGATTGGTTCCCCTTCAGAAAGGTGTGAGACAGGTGTATTTTATCACCCTACTTGTTTAATCTATACGCTGAACATATCATACGGAAAGTGGGATTGGACCATGATGGAGGTGTGAAAATTGGAGGGAGAAATATCAATAATTTAAGATATGCAGACGATACCATACTCTTAGCAGAAACCAGTAATGATTTGAAACGAATGCTGAAGAAAGTTAAAGAGGAAAGCACAAAAGCAGGACTACGGCTGACCATCAAGAAGGCTAAAGTAGTAACAGAAGATTTATGTAACTTTAAAGTTGACAATGAGGACATTGAACTTGTCAAGGATTATCAATATTTTGGCACAGTCATTAACCAAAATGGAGACAATAGTCAAGAAATCAGAAGAAGGCTAGGACTGGGGAAGGCAGAACTAGAAAAGAGAGAACTAGAAAAGGTCCTCAAATGCAAAGATGTATCGCTGAACACTAAAGTCAGGATCATTCAGACCATGGTATTCCCGATCTCTATGTATGGATGTGAAAGTTGGACAGTGAAAAAAGCAGATAAGAGAATAATCAACTCATTGGAAATGTGGTGTTGGAGGAGAGCTTTGCGGATACCATGGACTGTGAAAAAGACAAATAATCGGGTGTTAGAACAAATTAAACCAGAACTATCATTAGCAGCTAAAATGATGAAATTGAGGTTATCGTATTTTGGACACATAATGAGAAGACATGATTCACTAGAAAAGACAATGCTGGGAAAAACAAAAGGGAGTAGAAAAAGAGGAAGACCAAACAAGAGATGGATTGATTCCATAAAGGAAGGCCTGAACTTACAAGATCTGAACAGGGTGGTTCACGACAGATGCTGTTGGAGGTTGCTGATTCATAGGGTTGCCATAAGTCGTAATCAACTTGAAGTCACATAACAGCAACTGTATTCACAGGCCAGGACTGGTGCCAAAGAACTATGCAGCTAGGTGGGTTATAAGGTTTTTTTCCTTGAACAGCAATCATCTGTACCACATGGCAAACGTCTTTGGAAATTAAGGAACATTTAAAGAGCAGTGTTTAATTTTTGCATGCAGTTTGCAAGGAGCTCACATTATTAAAGATTTCAAGATCATACTGGGCTTGTGCAAGCTCCTTGCTTGAGTCTAAAAAGCAGCTCTTTAGATCCTTCTTGACCTTGCTTATTTTATCTGTTTAAGCTTTGTTTCCTACTTCTAGTTTTAATATACAAGCCCAAACAAATCATAAGTATAAAATTCTTTAATCTCTGTGTAATCTGTAATTACACACAGAAGTGTGTGTGTGTGTGTGTGTGTGTGTGTGCACGCGCATGTAAAATAAGATCTTATTTTTTGGGCAAGTAGGCAGTATTACTGCAGTGCATACCTTATTAGCAATCGATAAGAAAGCTTTACAGAACTGTCTTGGACTTAAGCTGACCATGTGATAATATACTCATTCACCTCTCTGACAATGGTAGTGACAAAAAAAATCTTTTACTCCATCAATTTAATCAAATTATTCTCCCTGGTTGAGTACTTTTATTGCAATACTTTGTGAAGGTCAGATGAGGCAAATGGCCTGCTTAATTACTGTACCGGGAATCGTCGCTTGTCCTCTGGAGACACAAACACACACACATACACCCACACCACAGCAGACAACTTTAGCAGTTCTATGCCAGAATAGATCATAGGCTGACAAGACTGAAATTAGAAATATATCACAAAACATCTTGCATCTGCTATAGCACAAGGATGAATGTGTGTCTGCCACGGACGACTGGTCCAGACTAGAGCACTACCTACCAAAAGGTTTTCTCTTCCAATTACTCAGTGGGGAGAGCGTTTCTTTCATGCTCCTCTGATTATAAAAGGAAAGAATAGGCCATTTGCCTGCCTCTCGTTAATGATTTATGTTGAATTACTACTTTGCATTTCTAACGCTCACAGAGCTCCTTGCAAACTGATTTACAAACAGGTACGATAGTAATATTACAAATTATTTGCTGCAGATACAGAATACTGGTGTGTCAATAGGAGAAGCCGTGCTTGGCCTTGGCCTCATCTGTGCAGGTGGGCTAAGCAGGCTTAGAGTCAAATGGTCTCACTTAAGATTGGAAACAGTTTGTATTATTTTATTTATTTATTTATTAATTTATATCCTGTCTTTCATCATAGAAATAGTTTCTTAAGAGCGTTAAAGGTTATATGATAAAGCCATAATTGCTCATGGTGTGTATACTCTATTTTACTTATATTTCTGGTCATTTGTAGTATTTGTGAGAAAAGTATGATAATATTAATTCTTAGTGATGATGAACTAAAAGGTAAAGGTGTCCCCGCACTTATAGTGCGAGTCGTTTCCGACTCTTAGGGTGACGTCTTGCGACGTTTACTAGGCAGACCGTATATATGGGGTGGGATTGCCAGTTCCTTCCCTGGCCTTTCTTTACCCCCCAGCGTATGCCGGGTACTCATTTTACCGACCACGGATGGATGGAAGGCTGAGTGGACCTCGACCTCTTTTACCGGAGATTCGACTTCCTCCTTCCGTTGGAATCGAACTCCGGCCGTGAGCAGAGCTTTGGCTGCGTTACCGCCACTTACCACTCTCTGCCACGTAGGGTCATGATGATGAACTACACATCTTTTAATTTTTTTAAAAGTGTGTGCACGCACACCAAGGGTAACTATGCCTCTTCTTAAAACAAGACAAAACTGAAGTAGTAGATATGCCACAGATATCTCTTTTCCATACTGTGTGAAGGTGCCCCAATTCATCTCTTACTAGAACTCGTTTAACAAATGTTCAGGTATTTTATAGACTATGATTCACCTCACAGTTCCACACCTTGACATGGGTGGGTAGGACACCTTTAGCCTAAATGCTAAGGAAGTCAGTTCTGTTTATTTAAATGGAGTAACACTCACACTAGGTATTTAGGTCTGGACTTTACTGCCTTTTGTTTCTATGCAATGAATAAATCTTTGCTGCTTTATCCTATTCACTTGCCTGATGGGGTTATTTCACATGCCTGAATGAGAATCTTGTAGGTTATCTGGAACCACAATAATTCTCTTTGAGGCTGTTAATACAAAGCTAAATATCAGCTTACCATAAAGTGGAGTACTGTTGTGAAAGGTTCCTTTTGAGCAGCTAAAGCTTTGTATTGGATCCAGTGTTTGAGATAATCTGCATGTAAGTGCTTCTGAACATCGTTTAGGGCTCTGTCAGGGCCTGATTAACATGGTTGGGGGCCCTGGTGTAATTCCCAAAGCAGGGCTCGCCTTCCCCCAGAAAGTAACACAATAAAAAAGGTACCACCAAATACAGCCAAGCTTGCAATCCTATATCCACTTACCTGGGGGTAAGTGCCATTAAACACAGACTTCTGAGTAGACAAGTATACCTTTGTTCTGTAAGTTGATTATAAATAATAAATAAATAAAATAATAACTATATAGTGAGTGCTGCTTCTGTACAGAGGAGACATACCAAAGCCTCTTTGCAAAGTTATATTATTTTGCATTTGCCTTTTCTCTCCTTTTTGAGGGGGAGGGAGGATTCTTTAATGTTCACTCACAGTTATTGTGTAGTAGTATATGCAGAAAATAACTTATAGAGTGTACCTGACCTCAGACAAACCCACCCTAGTAGCTAGGAAGAAAGGAGAGGCAACCTATTCAGTCTTTATAGCTACAGAGATTCCAAGGCTTAAAAAAGTAGACAGAAGCAGGAAAAGTCCACTAAAGATCAGGGGATGATAGCAACTCTTTAGGACCCCAGGAATTACTGCTACCTGAAATCCAAACGCACCCATCAGTCACAACTCTGACTTCACTTATTGGTTAAAAACACTGAAAGGCAGGAGCAGCCAGGCAGACGTATCTCACAGAAATTGCCCAGAAGGATACCTGCACATTTTGATTCATAATTTTCCTTCTAGGAGGACTAGAGACTTACTTTTTTTTAATGTAAGTTTAGAGTCTGGGGTGCCTTGCAGGCCTGGACTCTGGTGCAGTTGCTCTAGTAAATGTCTGGAAGCTCCTCTGGCTACAGCACTGCTGAAGCTGATCATGCAAGGATCTAACTATTCCCCTGAGTGAGACACCATTGGAAAGCCCCATGTAAGAGAATAATGTGTGGTGTGTGTGTAATACATACATATATTATATATAATACGTAAAATCGTTTAGATAGTTGAAGTAGTGTAAAGTTTCAGAAGCAGCAGAAAATGATTTTCCCCCAGTCCTTCATATTCAACAAAATGAGAATTAAATTAGTTCCTATTTTCCTATGTCCATTTCCTTTAAATTTTTTTCACTTATTCAGCGTTGTTTTACTTCATCCGTTTATGTCCTGTTCGGTGAGAGTCATTCCAACTCACAAAAGAAGTTTACTAAAAACACAACAGTAAAGTAAGACACACACACCCCGAGATTCAACAATGCTAACAACACTGTTGTATGTCATTTTACAAATCCATAGACTCATCTCTAAATGCAGGCCAGGATCTAAAGCATAGGTTGGGACCCTGTGGCCCTGTAGATGATCCAATGATCAGGGATGATGGGAGCCGTAGATTAACAACATCTGGAGGGCTACTGGTTCTCCAGCCCTGGTGTACAAGGCTGATGGTCACGTGCTACCTAGTCTGGGTTTCCTTCCTTCTGCCTTCCCTTAGGGTACCCAAGTGTTAAGTAGCCCCAGGGAAGATGGGGGAGGGTTCTGCCCCAACAGTTCTCTCAGGGTATTGATGGTGCTGTCAGGAAGTGGTGCTTATTTGCTCCCTGGCCTGCCCTGCCTTCCCTCAGGGCACAAAGGGAAAGTGGGAAGCAGCCCCAGAAACCTTTTGAACTAGGTTGCTTCCAGACTTCCTTCATCCACGTTTGCAAGGAGTTTAGGCAACATTGTGTCAAACAAATGTTATCCCACACTTTCCAGGGCATTTTCCTGCAAAACGTCAGCGTGTTGTTGTTGTTTTGGGGGGGCAGAAGTGGGTTTGTTGTGCAGGAGCTTCAAATCAGTTTTAATTGTGCAATCTACATTTGTCAATATGTGATTGATACAAAATAGCGACAGTCTGGAAGCACCCCTAGTTGCATGGTTCTTTGGCTTCTGACTTAATATCTAAACATAACTGGAATAACATACTGTAACTGGAGACATATGTATACCCTATGTGTACATCCACTTAGTTTCTCTCTCTCCTGGTACTGTATATTGTGGTGCTGCATTAATTCTCATAGTTCATTTTAAAAGTTCTGGCTGTCCTTCCAGAAGCAACACTGAGTCTTTTTTTGCTGATATACTAACATTGTCAATGGACCACTTTTCACTACAGGAGGAGGCAAAAACTATTAAATGTGTGAAGAGTGTTTATTTCTTACCTGTTAAGAAGAAGCCTTGCTGGTGCTAGCAAGCAGTGATTAATTTACAAGATTCTCTCTCTCTCTCTCTCTCTTTCTCTCTCTCTCTCTCTGTCTGTCTGTCTGTCTGTCTGCAGGAGCAGTTCAGGTTCATGAAACATCCAGGGATCCTTTTACTATGCCTTATAACACACATATACTTTTCAATAAACTAAGCTTGCATTCTCCAATCATGGACTATGTACTTTCCTGCTGGCTCCTGGGAATTTTCTCCCAATCCTAGGCTAATTTAGGCATGGGAAGTGGCAATTGAACTTCCACAGTCAAACATTTCATCCCCTGGTTGTTTTTCACACTCTGTGCTCAAGGGCTCCCCCTTCATGAGGTAAATTTAACATCCTGAGTCTTGTTAAATTTCTAGTAATTGATTTCTAGTTTCTAGTAATTGGGATATCTGAGCTCCATGTGCCTCAAGTTTTACCTTTGACTGCTGGGGAAGTGCCTTAACTACATTGGGGTACACTTCATGCCCCCCTTAAGAGCATAAGAACAGCCCTGCTGCATCAGGCCAAAGACCCATCTAGTCCAGCATCCTGGTCTCACAGTAGCAACTAGTCCTGTTTTCAGATCTTTCTCGTAATCTTGGACTATGTGTGTCTTCTCCCTCTCTCATAATACTAGAACTCGTGGACATTCAAAGAAGCTGAATGTTGGAAGATTCAGGACAGACAAAAGGAAGTACTTCTTTACTCAGCGCATAGTTAAACTATGGAATTTGCTCCCACAAGATGCAGTAATGGCCACCAGCTTGGATGGCTTTAAAAGAAGATTAGACAAATTCATGGAGGACAGAGCTATCAATGGCTACTAGCCATGATGGCTGTGCTCTGCCACCCTAGTCAGAGGCAGCATGCTTCTGAAAACCAGTTGCCGGAAGCCTCAGGAGGGGAGAGTGTTCTTGCACTCGGGTCCTGCTTGCGGGCTTCCCCCAGGCACCTGGTTGGCCACTGTGAGAACAGGATGCTGGACTAGATGGGCCACTGGCCTGATCCAGCAGGCTCTTCTTATGTTCTTATGTTCTTATGTGTACATATGTAAGCTTTCTAAGGGCCAAATTGCATGTTATGTTAGCAATTAGTACTTGGAATAGGACATGCCATGTTCTGAAGACAAAACAACTGTGGGGTGGGGTGCGATCTGCATTGGAACCATGGCATGCAGGAAGGGGAAGTTAACTTTTCTTCTGTGCTACTTTCCTGCTGACCCCCCCACCCGCACAACTTGCTGCCAGAGTGCTGTACCCTTGACACCTCTGTCAGAACAGTTTGAACAGCACTACTGCGATCGGTGTAAAGGAAAGAGACTCTGGGAAACAAACCAGAAAATTGTCCCAGTGTAGGTTTGCCTTTTCAGTCTTTGTATATAAAGGTCATTTTAGGAGGAGTAAGTAGTGTGTTACAAAACAACTTAAAATGACCACCCCTGTCCATGTGTCATCCAGCAGTTGATACTTCAGGCATATGTACACAACATACTTTAGCAGTTAATAAATAGTTCCCTCCTTCGCTTGATGGAACCCTCGGAGCTTAGTTCTGTGAAGTTTGGATAAGGGCTGTAGCTCAGTGGTAAAGCACCTGCTTTGCATGCAGAGTCAATCTGTGGCATTGCCAGTTAGAGCTGGGAATGTCCCCTGTCTGAAATGCTGGAAGATCCACTGCCAGTCAATGTAGCCATTACTGAGGCAGATGGACCAATGGTCTGACTTGGTATAAGGCAGCTTCCTGTGTTCCTAGGAGAAGGCTAGGAATCTATAACAGAATTCTTAAATACCCTCACCTCAGGATACTTTGTGGAGGTCATGATCTGTTTTACTGGTATGGATACTAATGTCGCAGTACAGAATGCATTAGTTATATTTTGACTGCACAAGGAGCCGCCAAACAAGCTTTTACTTTTGAACTAACCATAGTTCTCCATTGCACCCAAATCTGGGGAACTGTGTTTTGTCCTAACTGTGGTTTAGTTAAAAGAAACCAGGATCAAATCATGGCTTGATATCCTAGTTGTCCGTACTTGAGTAGCAGCATCTCACTGGCTTGTGGCATGATTACCAAAAAGGTACTGCTACTGTTCTATGGCCGCTTTGTCACCAAAACCCAGGCACTCAAGTTTTTACTTGCAAAATTCAACTGTTACTTGAATTGCATATGTGTTTCACTCAAAACTGTCAGTGACTCAGTTTGCCTTCCTGAAAGCTGATTCATACCTGTTGGGTCTTCTGGATCAAGCCTGATGTGGTGGCAGCAGCCATGTTTTTCACATGTTGACCTATAAAGTCTGTGATGTGTCATTTTCCATATTAAATCATCTCCTCTTCCTGCCTTACCTTCCCGTGCTCCAACTTGGCCCATCTTTAATACTGGCCTAGGCTTGGAAAAAGTTCCTAGAACAATGGAGTAAGAAGAGGTAAGGTAGGTATGAATGTGTGTGTAGTTCGCCTCGCCTGCACATTCTGTCCAGGTCCTATCCCTATTTTATAAGTGAACAGGGAAGATTCAAGAAAACAGGCATGGCTGCTTTACCACTAGAACTCATGGGCATTCAATGAAGCTGAATGTTGGAAGGACAGACAAAAGAAAGTACTTCTTCATGCAGCGCATAGTTAAGCTATGGAATTCTCTCCTACAAGAGGCAGTGATGGCCACCAACATGGATGGCTTTAAAAGAAGATTAGACAAATTCATGGAGGACAGGGCTATCAATAGCTTCTAGCCATGATGGCTGTGCTCTGCCACCCTAGTCAGAGGCAGCATGCTTCTGAAAACCAGTTGCCGGTAGCCACAGGAGGGGAGACTGCTCATGCACTCAGGTCCTGCTTGTGGGCTTCCCATGGGCATCTGCATGGCCACTGTAAGAATAGGATGCTGGACTAGATGGGCCACTGGACTGATCCAGCAGGCTCTTCTTATGTTCTTATGAGTATTTCTAAACCACTAACTCATAAGAAAATAACAACTATGGTGGTGTACAATAAAATCATTGAGGCATCATACTTTTTTAAAAATAATAATAATAATAATAATAATAATAATACAGAAAAATGACCAACACTGAAACCAATTAATTCTCTAAAATTACTTGGCAAAACAAATATTTTCAATAGGAGACAAAATTATCAAAATTGTAGGTGCCTTTCTGATTTCAGTGGGAACAGTGTTCCAGAGTACATGTACCACTATGCTAAAAGCCTTAGTTTGCATAGAAACTAAACAAATATGTGATAACTGTGGGATAGTCAGTGATCTGGCCAGTGTACATGGGACAAGGCAGTTTCAGTTAGCTTGAATGTGTATTGACCTTTCATTAAAGTCCGTTATCTAACATTGCATATAGTAACCAAAATTAGCTAATTCTTTCAAAAAGTCTAAGAACTGCATTATCTTAAAGCTGAAAGAAACTTAAGACCATTTGCCCATCCATTTACATTTAAGCAAAATTAAATTGTACCCATCTCAACATTTGTTTTATCTAACTATATAATATTTTTGTAAGCAGTCACACATGGGGGTGGGGCACAGGGCAATGGCAGGATGGCAGGCAAGTGAGGCGAGGGAGTGAGGAAAGCAAGGATGGCACGTGGGGGGGCAATGGCGAGCGGGTGGAGCAAGCAAGGCAAGCAAGTGAGCAAGCAGTGGGGGAGCAAGCGAGGTAAGCAAGCAGTGGAGGGAGCAAGTGGGTGGCAGCAACCATGTGGGAGGCAGGCAAAAGGCAGCGGTGGCAGCATCCTGAACAGGCAGGAGACCGGGAAGCTGCCTAAATGTGGTGGTGGTGAGTGCCTGGGAGGCCCTTTGGAGAGTTGCCTGTGTGTACGTGTTTAGGGGTGCCTGGTGTGTGTGTGTGTGTGTTTGGGAATCCCTGGCTGGTGACCGGAGTAAGCAGGGAGGGCTGGTGAGTGAACAAGCAGGGGGCAGAGCCCCCCAGTCTAATTGTATTTTAGCCACTCAATCTGTCTTTGTGCAGTTATTCTCGTTATTAACAATACTTGCTGATACTTAACCAGAACACTCTGTTTTGATGTACAACCATTACCTCTTGTCCTACTCATGGAATCCTAAATTGTTCTTCTCCTGTACAGTACAGGGTATACTATGTATCACAGAATATTGCAAACTGTTGGCATTGATTTCCTGTTTCTGGAATGGTCAGATTTGCTCTCAATAGCGTTGGTTTGCTTAATGCTACTGCCACAACTGTGCTGGTAAATTTTGTCAGGGGACTAACTAAAAATCCCTGGGCAGGTTGGATCCAGGCTGTGGGATCTCTACCCCTGCTTGACACCTTGCCTACATATAGCAGGATTCCAGCCAAGTGGGTAAGCTGACTGTGGAGCTAGTGTGTAAACATTCTTTTAACTTAGACCTTCAGGATCTCATTGACATAATGTTATGTCATGTATCTATTATAATGGCAATAGGGCCAGCCCTACCATTAAACAGAGTGAAGTGGCCACCTCAGGCAGCAAGCACTGGGAGATGTGGAGCAGTAGTGACACAGCTATATGTGCCACATGACCTGCTGCCCTCTGGTGTAGTGGAGGATCACCAGTCAGATTCTGTATGTGGAATGGGGGTGGGGTACTATCTTGTCATTTGCCTCACACAGAAAAATGTGTTGAGCCAGCTTTGAAAGTCAAGTGTTTTTCTCCTCAGGCAGGAGGATTTTGTCATAAATTCTGAGTGCTTGGATTTCTCTAAATAACTCACTTTCTATTTGATCTCTCTCTGGACTGCTGCACAGTTCACATCTGATATGAAAGAGACAACAGCAAACTGTGATCCTTTTCTATTTTGAGATCATTGTTTATATGGCTGAATCCTAATATTCTGATGCTTCTTAGGTCTCACCTAGGGAGATCTGACAAAAATACTGTATTTATTTGAACTAAATGCCTATTGACTTGGCTTGCACATTATACTAAAGTGTGGTTTGTTTGATCATCTGAGCCCAGCTGTCTAACCATGTTTTGTTGTTGGCTGTGAGTTGTTGTTTTAACTATGGTTTGGCATTATGTCTGGGTCTGCTTAACCATGGTTTGTTTGGCCACCCCACTCCAGTTGCTTGCCAAGCAGCTACAGAGGCATGTGGCAAGAGCAGCTAGAAGACAAATCAAGCTTTGGAGAAAAAAGTCATGGCTTGCTTTGTGCCTCTGTGAGATGATGAGATGACTTGTGGATTGTTAATGAACAATGGTTAAAACAAACCATGGCTTAGCATTGTTGCAAATGCGGACATCATGTTTTAATACTAGCAAAGGTTAAATTAAATTGAAATATTTTGCTTTACGTTGAAATATTTTGTATATTGGTGGCTTTATTGTTTACTGCTGTGGGTCTTTATACTAAAGCCATAAAGCTTTTTTATAAAGAGTCAAAGCAACAAACAATGCAGATCATTCAAATATACCAATATACAAAATATTTCAATATAAATTAGTTCAAAAATACTAAAGCCATTAAGGTTGCTAATGTATACCCACTTACCTGGGAGTAACCCTGTTGAACTGAGTAGAGTAGACATGTATAGACATGCACTATATACATCATTTACACAATTGTCTTCCTAAACTAAAATGCTTATCTTTTTTTTTTTTGCTCCTACTAAACAGCTCTAAAGAAAACCATTAACCGGTATATCCAAGCAGTCCATGCAAAATTTTGATATTTTGGAAAGGTCTGAGTGGACAACTGGACATATATAAGAAGATTAAGCTTGGTAAGAAATAAATTGTAAATAAAAATAAGTGGTATTATATTTGGGAAGTGATCTAGTAATTTTGAAATATACAATATTATTAATTATGTGAATTTAAGTTTGGGTACCTCCTGACAGTACTATATGCAGAATCAAGTAAACATGCACTTTTTTTTATATAGACCCAAAAGTTGACAAACTTGCCATTATAAGCAGTGATAGCTGTACTTTCAGATACTGTCAAGCTGGCTGCAGTCTGAAATCACTGGGCAACAATAAACAAAACATTAATGGTTCTTGATTAACTCTTGGTAGATACTTACTTTCAGGGCTGGCTGAAGAGTCACCATATAAATGACAGTGAAAAGGGGGCTTACTTCAGCTAATTTTGTGCTTAGTTAAGAGGTTTAAAAGGAATACACTCACATTGATTATTGTGGCTGAAGAAATGGAAGGGGGGTGGTAACTGAAATTTGTTGGATAGTGAGGGAATTGTTTCTTACAGATAAAAAGGGCGAAAGGAGGCAGAGAGAGAGAGAGAGAATTCTAAACTCGAATGCATAAGACTAATTATACATGCATAGTGGAGGAAGTATAGCCCTCATGCAGGGACTCTACCATTTTGTTTCATGTGATTTGTTTTGAAAGCACCCCCCATAAGAAGTAGAGCTTATGTGAGAAGTTACACATTGGATGGAAAGCTTGGTCTGGAACAAGTGGTTCCCAAACTCCCCATCACCACAGGCCTCTTGAAAATTGCTGATCGGCTTGGTGAACCACTTAATGAATCAATGTGCATTCCATAAAATTTGAATTCTAATACAATAAAATACAGGCAATTATAGACTCTGGAATTATTGGGAGGGGGCTCTTTAGATGGTGATGTGTATTATTTCACTCAGTTCCAAGTATAGTAAGCCAGTCTTCCTGCATTGGAGGGTCCTCCTGCTCATGCTACTTAGGAGCCATTCATGCATTAACTTCTGTTTAAATGACATTGCAGCTGTAAGAACTTTTACATATGTCTGAATGGAAGTAGCAGAAGGTGTTTGCTGTATGTGGAAGGAAATTATTTGCAAGTATGTGGAATCAGCATGCAACTTGTGCTGGCATTTGTGCATTCCTTCAAATATGTGTAGATTCCCAATCACCTACCGTTTTTAATATTTGGAGCCTAGTCAATAAACATATCCTGTTTACTCAGGACTTCCACAGTAATACAAGTAACTTTACTACTCTTTCATCCTTCTGTGTATAGAATTCTTTTTTAAAATCCTTTGCTGCAATATGAAAAATTGCACTGAATAATTTTGTTCCAAACAACTGGATATTTTGCAGGCTGCCTGTTGACTCATTGCATATTGTATTGCTGAAATGCATTGATACTATTAATATGATTGATCTGATATGTTGTTTCAGCATGAAGGGGTTTTGGGGGGCACTGCTGCTTTCTAATATATAGTGTTATGGGATTGTGGGGATGGGTTTGGATTATATTTGTGAGACCCGTTATAGTTTATAATTGTGTGCCTGTAAGAGATAAAACCTGCAAAGGAAGAAACCTGTTCTACTGGTCAGGCTAGTTTCCTTTTTAATCTACTAGAGTGGCTAATGGGTCTGTGAAGTGCCCTCATTAACAAGTGTAAGAATCTTTTTTGATTGTATATTGTATTTTATCCTGGTTGTTGTAAGTCGCCTAGAGTGTCCGTTAACTCTGACAGATAGGCGACTAACTAAATAAAATTATTATTATTATTATTATCTGCCAGAGAGGCAATGTGGGCCATTTAGAATTGTTTCAGGTGAGGGGCCCTCTTCCCCCCCATCTTGGATCCAAGGAGAGGCTTGTGTGTTTTTAGTCTAGTCTGAAGACAGGCTGGGAACTGGAGACAGAGAGGTTTGCTTGCGGTCTGTACCCTCAAAGCTATGGGCAAGGGGGAGCAAGATCTGATGGACTGTTAATGCTGAGACCCCTCCATCTTAAGATCAGATTGTGAATATGCATAAATAAACCATATCTCAAAAAGACACCATGGTGTCCGCTGACCTCCTTTCCAAAGAAACCAAACCCTGGGTAAGTGCAGGAGCCCCTGAAGGTCTTGCACCACTCAGAGATTGGGGTGGTGCACAACAATATGCTCATTAGTCAAGCCTCCAGTTTCTCATGTCTGCTATTCCATTTCCTTCTGCTCTTAATTGCCGATTCAGTAATAGGCAAAAATCCCTTGCAGTTTAAGAACATACCTATAGCCAACAGATATTTCTATCAAACTTAGAAAGCAGGGAAATTGAGTGGCCATAGTGAATGCGTCAGGGGAGCGGGAGAGCTGACCTCCTCTCTTGAGATATTGTACTGCCCTACAAATCTGTAAAAATGCAAACACAATTTGGGTTGGTATTTCACAGTCCAATCCACTTATTGTGTAGCTTGGAAGAATTAGTTCATTTTAAAAGTTCTGGCTGTACTGCCATAAGCAACATTTAAGTCTTTTCTGCTGATATAATAACATTGTCAATGGGCCACTTCTCAATGCAGGAGGAGGTAAAAACTATTAAATGTGTGAAGAGTGTTTGTTCCTTACCTGTTAAGAAGTAGGGTTACCTTATTGCCCAGTTAGCCAGGTTTTGCCCAGATTTTAGCCATGCTACCAGGTGCCTACTTAGCCCAATAGGTGGCCCAGATTTCCAGATTTAATTTAAAAAAAAGCGAGTCTCTGGCTCTTGTGGATCCAGAGATACAAGGCAAAATGTGGAGGCAGTTTTTTGCCCATTTTGTGAAAAATCAGCCTATTTCCGCCTATTCCACAGCTGTCTTGGGAAAATCAAGAATTTTAGCCTGCCTGCCTGCTGCATATGCAGAATCTAGCTGTTTAGAAAACGGCACATGTTCATTTGATCAACATATGCAGCTCCACCCCTTACCCATAGACTTTTCGGTTGCATCAACAAGGAGAAGCAGCTTTCATCTCAATTGCTTCTACAATTGGAGGGTCTGCCTGCCATCATGGAGGATGGAATAAAGGGGGGTTTGAATCCACCAAATGCTCCCTTCCTGAACAAATACAAATATAAAAGTAAGCCTCTCTGTAGAAAAGTTTGTGGTATTAGCATTTGCATTTTTTGGCCCTGCCCCCACCCTGTTAATAGGTGCTTACTCCCAATTAAAGTTGTGTTGGAATGCAGCCTCATTCATCCTGTTGCCTGGCAGAGCCTCTGTTCAGCAATTCAGAAAAGTCTAAAAAGTATTTTTAATACATTTCATTCTTCAAAATGATTGGCAGACATCTCCCCACCAAAGATCACCTACTTCATTTCCTCCCCAGGGATGTGTGTGTGTACACACACACACACACACACACACACACACACACTCTCTCTCTCTCTCTCACTCTCTCACTCTCTCACTCACTCACTCACTCACTTATATACATACACACAGACTCTCTATATATTTAGAGCAGTGGGGGATGCAACCTTTCATCCCTTAAGACCAATAGGAATGGAACAATCCACCCCACACTCATCAGTTTAGGAAAAATTATTTGCTTACTATGCGGTATATTTTGCTCTTGGTGCTACATGTCTGCCCCCTGGCAGTGACAGAAATCCCTTATTCCTAATGCCAAATTAATAGAGGCAAGCTTAGAATTTAGTGCTGTATATAGTGTACTCAGCACATATTTAGAGGATCCATTTTTTTATTACTATTTCACATATTCAATGCCCAATACTTGTTCTTGCAAGGACTGGGGAGAATTTCCTTTATTTAAAATTTGCAATGAAAATTCTTGGTTTGTAGCTATCTTCTTTTATACAGCCAAATTTCAAACATTATATATTTTGCTACGTAAACCACTTTGGGAACTTTTTGTTGAAAAGCAGAATATAAATATTTTTACTACTACTGCTGTCTTTGGCAGGACTCCATATACATTATATACTCAAAATACTCTGAAGTTCAGGCAAACCTTGTTGCACACCAAGGTTCTGTTCTTTCTAGTGGCATATTATATACTCTAAAGAATACATCATTCCTGTTTACATGCTGATCTTTTTTGTTTACTGCTCAGCGTAAGCATAAGCTTGGGTGCCTTCAGGTACTTGAAACTTATGCAGGAGTATAGTCTGGTGTTGGAAAATATTCTCTAATAGCACTGCTTGTTTTGAAGCTAATTAGACAAGACTATTGACTGAACTGATAATATTGAAATCTTGATTTCTATCTGTGTTACAGGTTGTAGTGTTCATTTAACATTTCCTAATTGTTGCAAACCTCTCAGTCACAATATTGCTTTTAATTGACTGTGTATTTTTGTTGTTTTTGTAAGCTGCCCTGAGGGCAGGATATAAAACCTCTCCTATAAATAAATAAATAAATATTCCAACGTGTTGGAAACTAGAGTCTAGGCATTTAAGGCTGAAAATGTAAGTTAAAAAAAAGATTCCTCACCTCCTCACCCAGTCTTTGGTAGTAATTACTAGGCGCAAAAACAAAACAACTGGACAATGCAACCATTAATATGCTTAATTTGCATAATTAGCAAATAATTTGCATGATGTGCAAATTAGCCTGCCCGGATTTGTGGAAGTGGAATATGGCAACCCTGTTAAGAAGAAGCCTTGCTGGTGCTAGCAAGCAGTGATTAATAACAAGAGTCCCACTCTCTCTCTCTGCAGAAGCAGAGTCTTAGAGTATGTGTCCTTCTAAGGGCCAAATTGCATGTTGTAATTCTCCATCTTTGGAGATGGAGTCCTGATTGCAGGTGTTGCCACCACTCACCATATGTTCAGAGGCACATATTACCAAATTCTTCCAAGCTACACAGAAGTGGATTGGACTGTGAAAGACCAACGCAATTTGTGTTTGCATTTTTACAAATTTGTAGGGCAGCACATCATCTTAGAGAGAAGGTCAGGTTTCCTGCTCCCCTGGTGCATTCACTATAGCTGCCCAATTTCCCTGCTTGTTAAAGTGTAATAGAAATATCTGTTGATTATAGGTACGTTATCCAATTGCAAGGGTTTTTTGCCTATTTATTATTTTTTCTGCTTTTTAATCTGGGAGGTAAGAAATGGGATCCTATGCAAGTTTGCTGAAAATGGACTGATCATTTGCATGGTTACATACAGAGGTGTGTGTGGGAACAAGAGGAAGGGGAATCTGCTACCCATGCCTATGCCAGAGTACCAGTACAATTTTCATCAGGCAAAACAAAAACAGCCCCCCCCAAAAAAAATTGGTGTGTGCCTAAAGGATAGAAATCCATTGCATGCCATGATGCCTGTCACATGAGCGGCTACATCTAACGTGCAAAACACCTGAGATTTTCCGGGAATCATTTATCATGAAAATGAGCACTAAACTTCCACTATATTCTACTAGATTTCCAGAACCAGCTTTTAAATTGTATGAAAGATCAAATAAAATGTGCAAATTACCAGGTTAGAAATCACTGGAGAATAGGATTGCCAGGTCGGAACCATCCAAAAACCTGAGAAAATGGGGGCGGGCCCTAGTGACGTCACGGGGCGGACCCTAGTGACGTCACGGGGCGGGCCCTAGTGACGTCACGGGGCGGGCCCTAGTGACGTCACGGGGCGGGCCCTAGTGACGTCACGGGGCGGGCCCTAGTGACGTCACGGGGCGGGCCCTAGTGACATCATTAAACATTATACATTGTATCAACCACAGTTGCTTGGAGCATACCATTCAAAAAAAAATTCTCTGGAGATTAAAATAGAAATCTTACCTAAAATAGGGTGTTCCTAGGTCCATCTGAAGTGACAAGGTCATTCTTTCTCACAAGCTTAGGGTGATGCAAAATGGAAATGGACTGCCTTCAAGTTGATCCCAGATAGGGTCTTCATGGTAAGCAGTATTCAGACAGAGGTGGTTTACTATTGCCTTCCTCTGAGTCTGACAGGCAGTGACTGGCCCAAGGTCACCCAGTGAGCTTCATGGCTGTGTGGGGATTCAAACCCTGGTCTTCCAGGTCACAGTTCAACGCCTTTAGGGAACATTTAATCTAGTTTACTTGCTTCTAGCAAGAAGGGTTTACATGCCCTCAGGCCAGGCCATTATTGGAAGAAAGCAGCTTAGTGTTGCAGAGATGTTAGATGGGAGCACAGATGGATGCCCCTGAAGGCAGCAACTGTAAACATGCTTATTAAGGAACTAAGCCCCATAGAACTCAATAGGACTTACTTCTGAGTAGATGTGGTTGCAGCCATGTTAAACAAATTAAACCAGAACTATCACTAGAAGCTCAAATGATGAAACTGAGGTTATCATACTTTGGACACATAATGAGAAGACATGATTCACTAGAAAAGATAATAATGCTTGGAAAAACAGAAGGGAGTAGAAAAAGAGGAAGGCCAAACAAGAGATGGATTGATTCCATCAAGGAAGCCACAGACCTGAACTTACAAGATCTGAACAGGGTGGTTCATGACAGATGCTCTTGGAGGTCACTGATTCATAGGGTTGCCATAAGTCATAGTCGACTTGGAGGCACATAACAACAACAGGCTTCAATCCTAAATACATATAGTAGGTTGTATATGCCCCGCCCTATGGAAACAGTGGGACTTATGAGTAAACATTCATAGGATTGTGCTGTTAAGTATTGAAGTTACAACTATTTTTGTTAACCTTTTAAACCTCAATCAGCCTTTTTACTTTGAGCTTTTCATTGCATAAATTATTCTAGACATTAACATTTCATAATGAAGTTTTGCTTTGCATATAGCTTAGAGATTTCTGGTTAGTCATGCAATCATTCCAGAGTCTTTTAGATATTGAATAAGTCTGTTGCTGTGTCTTAATAAGGCAGTACATACAGAATTAATTCTGCTGCAATCAGCGAGGAGCTGGGTTGCACTCATGGTGCGACCACATTCAGTGAAATCAGTGATAATTTAGGTTGCTGTCCTATGCATATTTAGGACTGGGAATAAATATTGTTAGTGGGTTAGACTTCCGGGTAAACATACATGGAATCAAACTGTTAATTTCATAAAAAAGAAAGCAAAGCTAGTTTAAGGGCAGATGTACTGGCTGTTACAGATGCCATATTAAATACCACAGGGACTTTCAAAATTGCCCAGAAGGGCAAATTCCAGCAGACATAGTTTCTCACAACATTACAACCTTCCAGAAATTGTAAACTACTGTTAATTAAAAGGCATATAGGAAGTTGCTTTGCATTAAGCCAGGCCATTGGTCCAACTAGCTGAGTATTGTTTTGCAGGATTTCAGACTGGGGTCTTTCCCAGCCTGACTTGGAGATGCCAGGGCTTGCACCCAGAACGTTTCCTGTTCAAAGCATGTGGTATACCACTGAGCCCTTCCTTCAGGAATTTGCTTTTTTAAATCTGGCAGTGTTATAATGCAGGGTGGGGAAACCTATGGCACCCAGATGTTGGACTACAACTCCATTCATTCCTGACCATTGGCTATGCTTGCTGGGACTGACAGGAGTTAGAGCAGCCTTTCCCAACCAGTGTGCCTCCAGATGTTGTTGGACCACAACTCCCATCAGCCTCAGACAGCATTGCCAATGGTCAGGAAAGGTGGGGATTGTGGTCCAACAACATCTGGAGGCACACTGGTTGGGAAAGGCTGAGTTAACAGTCTAACAACATCTGGAGGGCCATGGTTTCCCCAGACCTGCTGTAGTGGCTGGTGGATCTTGAACTGTAGTGTATGTGGCAACTGGATATTTGCAGGATCAGAGCCCTCTGATAATCAGTTTATTGACCCAATGGGAGTTTCCACCCACAGCTCCCATCATGTATCAGCTGACAATTTTAATCAGGTGTGTGGAACCTTTGGCCCACCAGATGTTGCTGAACTACAACTCCCATCATCCCCAGCAAGCATTGTTAATAGCTAGGTAGGGATTATGAGAGTTGTAGTTCAACAACAACTAAAGGGCCACAGGTTCCCCACAGCTGCTTTTAACTAACTAGAGTCATTTATTGATTAGCCAGAAGACAACATGATTCAGATTATGTTGCATTGTGACTGAGCTGAGACACAATGGATCATCTGTAACCATTAGAAACAACAAGCTGACATGACAGCCCTTAACATGACTATATCTTCACTAAACTAACATTACAAAGTTCCCAACAGTTTGTAAGCTGCAGTCATAAACTGTAAAATAGCTGAAACTATGTCAACATCTATGTTCAGCAGGCACTTTGAGATAAAATAATTACAGTTGAACCTTCTATATTGTGCAGTAATTTTCAAGCAGTTTCTTTATTTACAAGCTAAAGGAAACATCAGTTCAATACTATGTCGCTCTACAGGTTTGAGTAATACTATACATACACTTCATCCCTGATAATTTCCAACAACTCTTCAGCTTGTGTTTACACATCCTTAGATTTCTGGCAAGCAATCACTTTGTAACCAGCTAGCTTATTTTATGCACAAGTTTAAAAATGTGGTTTCAAGAAACGAGCAGTCAGACTCAGTTCAGTTATTATTTCTTCATGTTCTGTTCTGTGCCTCTTGCAGCCCAGTCCCACATACATTTACTTGGAAGTAAGTGCTGGGTTTAATAGTAATTAAGCTTGTATGTGCACAGAATTTCAGCCTAAGGACAGAAGGGACTACATATTATTTTAGCAAATGCAGGTTCCCAAACCTGTGGTAGCCAAAATAATGTAAAGTGAAAGCAGGGGAGAACTGGCATGTTATTTTACTTTATCTGGAATATTTCTGTTTCACCCCATCCCAGGCTGGTTAACAATGCAAATGTTGGAAAGGAGAGAGGAATCTTTAAACTTACCTCTCACCTGCCAATTCCCCCTCCTCATGGCTCTAGCAGCTCAGTTTACTTTCAGTTATGGAGTCCATAAAGAGTGGGAGCAATGACCCAGGCAGGGGGTATTTGTCTGCAATAGCAGAAGGTGTAGTGGGGCTGAATCTGCTCACTCCACAGCTTAGTTGCCTGCCCCCCCCCTCTCTCTCTCTCTCGGGCCTACCAAGCCTGTTTCCCCGGCGCGACGACTCCCAAGCAGAGGCCTAGCTACCAACAAGCTGGGCCGGCCTCCTCCGACGAGGCCTTCTTGCTCCAGGGGCGGCGGCTACACTTTACTCACTTCCTGTCTCTCTAGTAGTCCCTCCCTCAATGACAAAGGGCGGGAAGGCGGCCAGTCAATCACGCATGCATGTCAATCACGCATGCATGCCTGAGGGAGACACTGAAAAGCCGGAGATCAACGGCTTCAAACAAACTATGGCCGGAGGCCGGAGACGGCCCCGTTTTGCCGAAAACTCCGGCAGAAAACCGGAGACCTGGCAACCCTACTGGAGAAACGGAATAAAGTGCAGCGTGAAAGCAGCCATAGTTTCTCTTTCCCACTGTGCCACGCCCTTCCTTCCTTTCTTTTTTCAATAACAATTTTCTTGCCCTTGTCCACTCCCTTCTGAATTCACAATTCTGCCATTCTACCTCCGGGTTCCTCTTCCCCTTCCCTCTTCGGTGTTACCTAATCACACTCTCATTCCTCTTCCTTACCTTGCTCTTTCATCTCCTCTCTTCTCCCGTTTCTCCCCCTTCTCCCCATATTCTCCATCTACTAGCCTTTACCCAGTTCATAGTGGTTGCCTTCCTCCTCACATGTTTTCTCCAATATATGGTTTCTTGTACTGGGTTTTGATATGGCTTTTTTTTTAACGTAAAGTTTTCAGAGCATGGTATTGTTAGCTTTCCTCCCTTTCCCTTGGCTCCTAAGGAGGTGAGCAGCTGGCATAAACTAGTTGTAATGAGAAAAAAAAGCAATTATGCAGTTCAACCCCATCATTCCCAAGCTCATTTGTTTTGCTTGATGACGGTATAAACTAGAGAAACAACAACTTTTGTCATAGTTTATGAAAGGTAATTGCAATTGCAGTGTAGTGTTAAAAAATAATTAAAATGAGTTGGAGCCTTTGTCTCTTGCACGTTGTCTTTATGTAAAAAAACTGCTAAGACACGGTTCATTTCATTGTTAATCTGACAATGCTGAAATGAGAGTGGACTCTAACCATGTTAAGCCTGAATTCTGATCTGTGTAAACCTGTTGTGCTGTACATTTTGTTTCAGTCACATTTAGCAAAACCATGGCTACAGATGAAAGAGAGACAGAACACAATGTTCAATCTGAGGGACTGGGTAGCAATGCTGCAGGTACCAAAAAAAAAAAACTTATGCTTTTGGGTGCAAAGTAAAGAGACAGAATTTGGCAATTTCTTACTCTTTGGGGATGTTTACATCAGTGTTGTTTCCATCAGTTTTACAATATATATTTTCTCTTGGAAATGGTTTGGGAAAACAGTAGTATTAAAGAAAAAGAACAGATACTGGAAAACAGAGATGGGGAACCTGTGGCCCTCCAGATGTTATTGGACTTAAACTGTTCTCAGACCCAGCTAGCACAGCCAAGGATGATGGGACATCAGGAGAGCCACAGGTTCCCCATCCTTGCTGTAACAAACAGACAAGCAGGCCCACATCCTATAGCTGCAA
Organism: Rhineura floridana; assembly: GCF_030035675.1. Lineage (NCBI taxonomy): Eukaryota > Metazoa > Chordata > Lepidosauria > Squamata > Rhineuridae > Rhineura > Rhineura floridana. The sequence continues at coordinate 32,391,921 of NC_084488.1, forward strand.
ATGTTGTCTGCAACCAATGTCGCATAGATACAGTAAAGCACTTACTTGACCTGCAAAAGGTCCCAGTCTCAATCCCTGGCATCTCCAAGTAGGCCAGGGAAAGATTCCTGCCTGAAACTATGGAGTGCTGCTGCTGGTCAGATAACACTGAACTAAATAAGGAAGTGTCCTATATTCTAATGTCCCAAGAAGGCAGAAGTGTTGCAGGCTAAAGGCTGCAACTGGTTGATCTACCCTGATGTCACAGAGGGCCTGGAAATTCTTAGATCAAGTAGTTGAGTGCCAAGAGCCACTGAGGAGCTCATGAAATTATATAAGGGCAATGGATAATTTTTGTTAAATAAATCCATTAAGGCATATCTTACATACCATGGAATGTGAATGTCTCATTGATGTTATTGGCCAGGTGGGTGACCACAGACAACCCTTCCTGCTTATGGTGTGTGATGACCACCATGGTTCATGGTGTGTTCCAACCAGTAATGTGTAGCTATTGCCATGTTGACCCCACAGAATAAGCTATAATATAAAATAAGCAATGCTTTGAGGTTATTGCGTAGTGAATGAAGTGTTCCATGTCATTCAAAAGCTTGCATGCTCAAACATCAGGAAACCTTACTCTAGCTAAAAAGTACCACATTGGTTGTATTTTAGTCAAGGTTTTAGCACTAAGCATGAAAGTGCTCCCATTGAAATAACTGAACAAATATACTTGAAATAAAGCTATGCTTTGTTTGAGTTCGGCTGTCTATACTCATGATTCTGCAATAGCTAGAGCAGCTATTTTAGAACTTGGTACATGGTTCAACTTAAATGGAGCCCTGAAAACCTTTTAGAGTGGGGTGTGTGAAAGGAGTTATTCCTTTTTCTTAGACTGCCCTCCTCAACCCTAAAGAGAATACAACCTCTCCAAAGAAATCAACCTCACTACCTAATAAAGAGGGGAGATAGGAAGCACACACAGAAAGAGACATATTACTGTTGCTAACGTGGAAATAAGGCACTAGTTGTGAATTATTGTTGTCCTGCTCATGAAGGGTGCTGAGAGTTATTAGGAGACCCCTATTCTGCTCACAGAGCTTCAATTCTCAAGAGTTCTCTGGGAAGAGGGACTGACTATAGGGGTCTCCTAACAACTCTCAGCACCTTTCACAAGCTACAGTTCCCAGGAGTCTTTGGGGGAAGCCATAGCTGTTTAAAGTGGAATGACAGTGGAATAAACATATAGTGTGGATGTGGCCTTAGATGGTTCTATGAAGCTCACAAAGAAGCATGAAGGTAATAGCCCTCTTTTGTTCTTGTTCCGTAGCAACTGATACTCAGGGGCCTACTGCCCCTGAACATAAAAGTTCCATATAATAACCATAATTAATAGCTTTTGAGAGACCTATTCAAGATGAATTTGTCTAATTTCCTTTTGAAGCTATCAGTTCATCTTGTAGTGAAAAATTCCATATATTTAACTGTGTAAAGAAGTAATTTCCTTTTATCTGAATCTACTGCCTGTAGAGTATTGCAAATTCTAGTATTATGAGAGAGGGAGAAAAACATCCTCTCACTTTTCTCCATGCCATTCATTATTTTATAAACCACTTGTCATATCTCCCCCCTTAGGCGATCCCCTCCCCCAGCTAGCAAGCCCCACTCACTTTGGCCATAGGGAAAGGATGCCTCCATGCAGAAACATTATATGGGGGTTTTATCCACATACTTTCCCCCAAAGCTGAATCCATAGCTGGCAGCAGAATACACAATCAAACCTGGCTATTTTTTTCACTGGCTATCAACTCTCTCTTCTCCACACTGCTAAAAGATTATGTGATAGTAGCAGTAAGCAGGGACACCTGGTATTTGTCTGCTGGTCACTGCCTGACAACCAATGCTTGGGACAGATGTTCCATTGTTCCAACAGATGGGTTGATACTGGAGGATAAAGAGAACCAATTAATGCAACAGGTTTAAACACCACTGTGATAGTTCTGTCTCTTTATAATTGCAAATGGTGTGGGGTTTGTTGGTTTTGCTGTGACTATTGCTGCAGTGTACTGACATGAAATTATTCAAGTGAAGAGAATAATTTCATGGTGTGTGGAAGTGTGATGGTGTGTGGAAGTATGATGTGACCTCACAAAATTTATTGCCTTGTCCCACCTCTTACAATTTTGCTTTTCACTTTTTCAATTTGCAGTTTTTATCACTCTGGTTGTGCATGAAAGTTTTTGTAAATGCCAAAATCATGAGAAGCAGCAATGGAATTTACCTGTTGGCAATCTGGCAGATATGAGAACAACAGTAATGGAGGGAGATTAAAAGTTCTGCTGCTTCAATTAGATAAGAAACGCAAGGTGCCAGATCTCTCTTTGGAGTCAAATATCAATATTAAAAGTTATATTATTGCTGAAGTGTAAGGATGAGCATTAACAGCAGAGACTGCTCTCTCCATTAGCAAGCTCAAACACCTTCAAATATCAGTTTATCTCTGAGGCTCTTACAAAGTTGCCATAATTACATGGGAACTGCTTTTCTATTACGTGGGGACTGCTTTTCTATGAGCAACTCTTCCATAGATGGAATGCAGTTTACATGATTGTACAGGTCCTGACTACAGAACCAGCAGCCTATTGGGAGGGTGGTGCTGATGATTCCATAGGAAAGACCTATGTGTTCAGCCTTCTCTGATGCGATTCAGCTATCATAAACATGGTGCAAGGCTTGGCAAAAGCTCTGCCTGAAGCCTTGGAAAGCTCCTATTGTTCATTCACAGGTGACATCGTCTGAGTTAGATGATGGAACAGTGGTCTGATTCCGTATAAGGCTGCTTCATATGCTAACAATGTCTGAAGCTGTCTCCAGCCAAGTCATCTGGAGCTATTTGTTCGGAGGGTTCTTTGGAACGATGTGTCTTGTTTGCTTATGCTTTTGATTTATATATAGGTCAGTCTGGAGCAGACTAGCGTATGGACAATTTACCTGTGGTTATGTCTGTCTTGAACAGTTGCCAACTGATGTGTTGGAACAAATTCAGAAATGTGAAAAGCAGTATTTGAGAAATGATAATGTTGCATGGGGATTTATACATCATTTTGACCCTGCAATTTATCTTCTGCTGTGTTGATTTTTGCTGATCTTCTGTATACCTGCAGCAAAAAACCAAAATGGCACATGTAATTTTTTTTAATAATACATAGAGTTCAGAGAAGAATGTCACTCATCCAGAGAATGCAGCTTCTGCTTCTGCTTTATGTTGTTTCATTATAAGACGGGACCTGGTAAGCTAGATATGATTAGTACAGAGTGATTAGTGTGGAGATCTTCACAATTGTTTATTTTCATTGTAATGAACATGTGAAATATGGCTGCTTGTTGTTGCTAATAAACATGTGCATGTGGAGATAGGGTAGAGTTGTGAATTTAGATGAAGTTAAGGAAAATGGCTGTTAGGTTCTATGCACCATTTATAACAGTGGTTCCCAATCTTTTTGGACCAAAGGGCACATGACAAATTTTAAGACACTGCTGGAACCACCAGTCACAAAACGTCTGCCATAGGGGTGTGGCATAACATAAAATTAGAGAGTAGTCATGGTGAAGTTTTTCTCATAATTGAATTTCCATACTAGAAAAGGTATAAGAAGCCAGTTTTCCCCCAATGCCAACCCTAAACCAAAGCCTAGGCTGCCATCCTGTACCCATTTACCTGGAAATAAACCTCATTAAACACAAAGAAACTAAGTTACTACTGAGTAGACATGGGTACCATTATATGCAAGTTAACTATAGAGTGAAGTCATGACTCCCTAGTCTTTAGCTCCTGCAAAGCAAGATACATGCCTAAACCCCTTTGCAAAGCTTTCACATTTGCCTTTTCGGGGGAGGTTTTTTTTAACATTCATTCACACTTATTATAGAGTAATATTTGGAGAAAATAATTTCTTGGCCTACCTGATCTCAGACAAACCAGCACAGGAAAGATGCATCCTGCTTGCTAGGGAAAAAAGGTAAGGCAACTGTGGGTATTCAAAGCAATAGGGGGGGAAAAGACAAGTGGGAAAAGTGCACTAAAGGGGAGGAGAAAACAGCATCTCTTTAGGACCTCAGTTTTTTCTATTGACTGATGTCCTAAAAACTGACATCAATCACAGCTCTGACTTCACTCATTGGCAGTAGAGGCCCCTCATGAAGGGCAGGTGGGGCACTGCCCACCCTAAAGCCTCAAACCTTCTAGTCCAGTGGTTCCCAACCTGGGGGCTGTGAAGTAATCCAGAGGGGGGCATGAACAGTAAAGAAATGAATTATTTATTATTATTTTTAAAAAAGTCTTCCCTCCCTGGAGGCTGTCTGCTCCCCACTGCCGCTTCAGATGACACCTCCCCCTTGCTCCAAACAAGAGGGGGGACTTTTGCTGAAGCGGCAGAGTGTCTTTCAGGCATGCTGACGGCAGGCATCTGCCTATAATGCATGTGGCAGACGCTGAAGGAGGCTGAGGGTGGAGCTAGCAGGAACAAGAGGGGATTACTATTGCCAACTCCCATCTCCTCGCACTGCCGCTGCTGATGACACCCTTACTCAGAATGAGAGGAGAGGGATTTTCATGAAGCAAAAGGAAGCAAGGCTGCAAGGAAAGGCTGCTTTCCCCCCTCCTTCCTGACAGCCAGGCTGCCTGCCTTTCTTGGCTCCTGTTTTTCTGCCACGTCCTTAAAAAATTATTCTTATTTGCCAGTCCACCCAGATCTCGCCTTCAGCCCCTACGGAGCCAAGGAGCAGTGAGGAAGCTCAGGACTTACTCGCCCTCCATCTCTGGGGCTAAATGTGTATGCCAGTGTCCCCTTTCTTCCACCTATACTCCACCCCCCAATCTGTCTCACCAAGTTCCTGTGGCAATTGAGGGCTTCCCCCCTTTCCATGTGCCCGAATGCATGCATGCCTACAGATGCTTGCAGGAGGGGCAGGTGTGTTTGTGTGTGCGCATTCATTGATCTGTCTTTTGCTCCACTCTCATTCCCCAAGTGCACGCTAACCAAGTCATCACTTCTGATGATAATCCCAAGGCCTAAAAAACACTAACCCCCCCTCCCTCATCTATCCCCCCTGTTGTCTGCAGTGCACAGTCTAGCATCACCACATTGCTGCTTCTTGATTACTATTTTAAAAAGTCAGAAAAGCGTAGCTGAGGCTGAGGTCCATATACTGCAGCTGAAATTTATTTATTTAATTATTATTGTATTTATATCCCATTGTTTCTCCAAATTGCTCAAAGTGGTGCACATGGTTTCCCCCTCCCCCTTTCCATTTTATCCTAACACCAACCCTATGAGATAGGTCAGGCTAAGAGACTGTGTCTAGTCCAAGATCACCCAGTGTGCTTCATGGGTGGATGGGGATTTGAAGCTGGATCTTAGTCCAACACTGTAACCCACTAGTGTTGGGAGACAGGACTGTACATCTTCAGACTGGGGAGGGGGAGAGAGAGGGGGTCCCAATTTGATTGGACCTTTGCATTAAGAAAAGAAAGCAACACCTCCCTGTCTGCAGGGAGCTTTGGAGATGTGATTTTTCCACGCACCATTTTTCCAATTAATAGAGTCTAAAATTACAAATAGTGGGGAGGGGAGAGTCACACATTTTTTTAAGCTTACAAAGGGGGTGCCGTACTCATAAAGGTTGGGAACCACTGGTCTAGTCCTTTCTCTGTTCCTTACATTCATATTCAATATAGTACCTCACATTTAGACACACTCTGGACTTGTTTGTGCCCATCTTTTGTTCTGGCCAATCATCTTTGGATAGCACAGTCATTACTATGGTCCCAACCCTGTCTCCTCCAGGGAGGAGTACCGGCTCCCGACCCTGCCGCAGATCGTGAGAGGGAGCTCCTAGGCATCCCCCCTACAGCCGCGCAGGCCCGCGACACCTGCCTGCATGCCCTACCTACCCTCTCCCTTGATGTAAATGCTGGTTATGCTGCAGGCACAAGCCTGCCATCAACCAAGATGGTGGCTGAGGTTTCCCTAATGGGTTGATGCCTCTGCCGCCATCTTGGTTGATGGCAGGGATGAGTGCACGTAGCACGCATGCGTGCCATCAATCAAGATGGCAGGGGAGGCATCAACCCCTTAGGGAAACCTTGGCAGCCATCTTGGTTGATGGCAGGCTTGCGCCCACAGTGCAACCAGCATTCACCAAGGGAAAGGTAGGTAGGTAAGTGCGGCGTGTGTGAGGGTGCCTGGGCAGGCTGGACCTCAAGGGCCCTGGCGTCCCTGGCACCAGCCCTGCTCAGCACCTCCATTTTGGTTTTATTTACCATAGAACTACTCTAACTAATCAGGAGTCTCTCAGAAATGCATTGGAACTTCCATTGCATTAGGGCAGGACTATGAAGAGCCTTTCCAATGCTCAGAGGCATGAATTTCAAGCGGAGCCAATCAGATGCGTGCATTTGCAAACTACTTGTTGCTCTTCTGTGAGGCTGAGTAACTTTCCTCTCCTTTTGCAAGTGCCACCTTAAAGCAGCAGCAACCACAAACTTTTTTTCTTTTTTGTGACTAGTCAGCCTACTAGTCTTTGAAATCAGCAAAAAGTCACTGTGAATTCATTGTTCAACTTCTGGGTTCATCAAGAAAGGAGTAGCAGTAAATGATTCCAAAAGCATCTGTAGCTGGCATGGGAGTGGGGAGGAATCTGGTGTCTTCATAGGCTGGAATGGGCCCTATTTATTGCAGGGGGGGAGAGACGGGAAAGGAGATTCTAGGTGGCAGAGCCCCTAAAAATGTTTGGCTGGCATCATAATGGGCGATGGGAATCTGGTTTCTTCTTGGGCCAGATTAGACCTTTTTTATCGTACGGAAGGCGAGACTCTTTGTGCCAAACTGTCCTCAAAATGTCTGGCTAGCATTATTGTCAGGGTGGGAGGGAGAGGAGATTCGTGGTGGCAAACTGCCTCAAGAATGGACTGGACTTTATTTGCAATTATGCCTTGGTGAGTGCCTCTTCTAAGCGGTATATAGTAGCGGTGAGGGCAGCAAAAAAGAGATATTTTGCTGCCACAATTAAGGCATCTCTCTCCCGCCTGGCGGAGCTCTTTAAAATCGTACAAGGGCTTTTACATTCTGGCCCTCGGGACATCATAGATTCATCTGTAGCCTGCTGTGATGAGTTCGCGAGGCACTTCCAGGATAAGATCGCATGCATTCGCCGGGACTTAGACTCCAATATTATAGCAGTGGAATCTAATGAAGCATCCAGAACACGGTCTTGTCCTTGTTTATTGGATGAGTTTCAGTCTGTACAGCTTGAGGATGTTGACAAGATCCTTGGACTGGTGCGGGCGACCACATCTGTGCTGGACCCTTGCCCCTCTTGGCTGGTGAAAGCTGGCAGGACCAGAACTGCTGGCTGGGCCAAGGAGATAATAAACGCCTCTCTGAGAGAGGGAGTGGTCCCTGACTGCCTAAAAGAGGCGGTTGTGAGACCGCTCCTGAAGAGACCCTCTTTGGACCCAGATAACCTGAACAATTATAGACCTGTGGCGAATGTTCCGTTCCTGGGCAAGGTGCTAGAACGGGTGGTTGCCGGTATAAATTAAATAAAATAAATAAATAAATAAATTTAAAGCATCTGAATATTTGATATGGGTTTATGCAAGATAATTAACTCCCATTAGCAGTAAGAGCAAGAACTTATTATAAGTATTTTAATTATAATTTGTCTCAGGCTATGGTCTGAAGGCATATGAGGCCAATCAGGTCCGGTCCATGCTTGGATGGGAGACCGCCTGGGAACCACATGTAAGCCGCCTTGGGTTTCTATGATGAAAAAAGGTGGGGTGTAAATATAATAAATAAATAAATAAAACAAAAAGCTTAGCAGTTCTTTCAAAAGGACCAAATGTTTATTTTCTTTCTGAGCCCAGGGCTGTCTTTCATAATGGAGTGTGGGGTGTGGAAAAGAGCAGGAGGGTAGTTGAAAACACAAACATCCTGGCAATCCAGTTAGCAGGGCACGTGTGGGGTTGTTGCATACTTCCAGCCCCAATTTTATTTTGAGTAAGGAGGTGGAACCTATGTAGATGTGGTTGAACAAAAGGAGAATTAATTATGAGTTGAGCAAATCCCTGCTTTTATAAAACCCAGGAAACTTAGAGATACCTTTTGTGAATGTCTGAGTCCCTGCACCAATGGAATCCTGGAGGAACGTGTGGAACTTCCTGCTCCGATCATATGGTGTGAAAGACTGCTTTTTCTAACATTTTGGTTTCTTGTTTTTCCCACCAGCCATATCTTTTTCTTTGAGCAATAGGACCTTACAGTTTACAGGATTGGTTTTATTTTTTAAAAAAGAAACTCTGGAAATCTTTAGCCAATGAGTATTATCCATCATACTTGAATACACTGCTCCAGGTCTGGGAGGTTCTTTTTGCATACCAGGGAATAAGCCAGGCATTTGTTGTTGTTATGTGCCTTCAAGTCGATTACGATTTATGGTGACCCTATTAATCAGTGACCTCCAAGAGCATCTGTCATGAACCACCCTGTTCAGATCTTGTAAGTTCAGGTCTGTGGCTTCCTTTATGGAATCAATCCATCTCTTGTTTGGCCTTCCTCTTTTTCTACTCCCTTCTGTTTTTCCCAGCATTATTGTCTTTTCTAGTGAATCATGTCTTCTCATTATGTGTCCAAAGTATGATAACCTCAGTTTCATCATTTTACCTTCTAGTGATAGCTCGACCAATTTCACATAATCCACTTGCCTGGATGTCATAAATGGATGCCCCCCAATTCCAAAATGGATCTCCTCACACACTTACTTTTTGGACATAATATTTCCTTGGTGTCCACTGAATGTGTTCTGAAAGGGGAGATAGAGAAAATTTATCCTAAATATGATGGGACTTTGATGACCTCTAAAAAGAGAGCATGTTGGTTGCCAGAAGTGAAAGTATGTTTCAGTTCTCAAACCCGGCAATGCATGAACAGTGAGTCTGCAAGAGGCAATTCCTAGGACCCCTGAGGCCCTTCAGATGATGATGGACTCCGTCTGTCAGCAATGGTTAGATATGATGGGAGTTGAAAATCCATCAACATCTGGAGGGTCACAGGTCCCCAGTCCCTGCCCACAGAACTTGCTATTTAAGAGAAGAAGAAGTACACAACTATGGTGTTAGGAGTATAGTTTTGTTTCCTATAATAAAAGCTGGTGCATGTCTGAGCCACAGTGGAGGAGACAGCAGCACTTCTGATTAGCCCAACAAGTGCTGAAAGAACGCATGGGGGTGTTTCAGAGAAGGGAAGACATGCAGTCTCAATAACAAGCTAGGGAGAGTTTTAAAGCAAGCTTGAGCAGCTTGAAACCTCTCAAAGGTAGGTGGAACAGAACCTGGAGAATTCTCATGAGTGGACAGTATAATCAACAAGTAGAAGGGTGGACAAAGCTGACCTGGCAGCTCAGTTCCCCAACTCCCAGTCAAGTTTGAAAGACTAGCAGTGAGGAGATGTATGAACATATACAGCTGTCTTATACTGATGCAGCTAGTGAGCTATTATCTTCTCTGACTGGAGCACCTCTCCAGTTCTTCAGGCAGAGGTTCTTCTCTGTCCTGCTAATCTGTGATACAGGGGACTGGAACCTGGCACTTTCAGCATATAGAACATATGCTCTGTCAGTGAGCAGGAGCCTCCCATGTGGACAACAAAATGTTTCATTCTGTAACTGAAAACCAAAAAGGCTTTGGTTAGCCCAGGGCTTGCCAACAGAGATGAACATGAAAAATTGCAGGAAAGTCTGTAGGAAATAAAAAGCCACTGGTAAAAAGAGGGGAAGGGAGGCAAAAGAGGAATGGCCATGTTTGGGGAGTGAGTGGCCTAGAAAGAGACCAGCTGTAACCTGAAACCATGGCTAAGTGAAAACATTTTAAAGGCTTCTTGCCTCATGTTCACCCTGCAGTGCTTTTGTAAAGCTTGGGATGAAACTGGTGAGACCAAGAGGAAGTTACTTTCAGAAGTAGCTGGTAGGTAAGAAACCATTATTTCATCAGTTTAACACCCCTACAAAAGTATTGCTGACTGATGTAAGAACTGTGATTGTCTCTTCCTGTGCCATCTGAATGTTCTTTCTCTTTGTGAATGTGCGGCACCTACTCAGTCAGTGTATTTGATTTTTCAGGAATACAGGTTGTCCTAGGGAAAATAAAAGGCAGAACAGCATTTCAACAGACATGACGGGAGGCTGCCAGCAAAATGGCAGACCTGTGTCAAATCCCCTCTTCCCTCATGCCCTGATTTCATTTTGCTGGATGGCTTTCTGCCCTGCTCCTTACCATTGGCTGCTACCAATGGCAATGGGGAAATGCTCAGTATAGTAATGCCAGGAAGGATGCGAGGCAAATAGTGCTACATGTTCTGGAGCAAAAGGTACCTCAACACTTGATTGCTATTTTCAGGAGCCGCCTGTGTTTCTTGTAAGGTGAAGTTCCAACCTAAGCAGTTGGCCCATGATAATCAAGGCACATATGTTTTCGCTCTGATCTCGTAAAGTTCAGTGGTTGTTCTAAACTCATTGACCAAGTGAATGGAAGTTATTTTACTAGATTCTAAGCAGCTGGAGCCCATATCTCATTATTCTTATGCTAAATCTTACTGCAGTGCTTGCATTACAGGGGAGGAAAAGGTATCCAGCCCCCTAACCTTTTTATGATGTCCCCCCTGAGCTGCTGATTTTTAGAATGCTATAGAGGGGTCATGATTTGGCTAAACTGGGATGTGTATCTGAAGTTGGGGGTCTTATGCATTTCGTTACTCCCCCTTCCTCTTTCTGCATAATTTAAGCTCTGTCTTACTGACTTTTACGGAGTAGGAATAATTCCTGCTAGAGGCTTCTTTACTTTCCAAAGACGTCTGTGGGCGTTTCTTTTTTTTAAAATCCAAATATAGCCCATGTATTTTCAACTCGAACCACCAAGCTGTGCCCACACAAACTTCATTTGCTTTTAAATATTCTTTCACCAATTTGGGGGCAAATTTTTCCATCAGTGATCTCATAGATTCAGTTTTTCCTTTGAAGAGGATCAAAGGAGAAAAATCTCTCTCTTTCTGTCTCTCATCCGCAGTTGTTCAGAATGATTAATTTGCTTAAGAAACCTTGTAAGTAAAATATCATTTTTTATTAATTATGAAGCACACGGTGATCTCCAATTCAAAAATATGTTGCTAATGCTGATGATTTGTGGCTTAGTTTTGATTTCTCTTGCAAGATGATTGATGTATATGCTGTGTTTCACATTTGCAAATCTGAGCTGCTGTTGAGTTTAATTCCATGTTCACTGGGCTCTTTCATAAGCATCTGTACAAATTAGACTCTGATTCTGATACAACAGTAATAGGATCAATTTGTCTTCCATTATTCTGCTGTTTGTTTTTGCTGGTAACTACTATTATTATTAATTGCAGACATATGCACATTGATAGAAGAATTTAAACACCTGTTTTGAACTGACATTCAGATTCACAACTGGTAGATAACTAATAGTTTAATTTCCCTTTTTAAATTGTCATGTTTTTTATTTTAAATGCTGTAGGAATAGGAAATGTATTTAGTGGTATACCTGAACTACTTGGGTCTGCCCTGTTTGCTACATTCTATTTTAATTATGTTATTATTACATTATAAGTGGCAACAATTTTGCATCTTTCATATCAGTTATGCAGCAATAAACTGAGAAGCTTTAATATTCCTTTGACTTCTGCAAGTAACTCTGTGGCATTAGACTCCTATATAATTGTTGGATATTATAATTTTATAACAGTAAACATCAGTAACTAATACTCTTGTTATATTAACACCACACTTCTATATATGACTACTCAGAAGTCATCCCCATTGAGTTCAATAAGGTTTACTTCCAGGTAAGTGATTACAGCCTAAGAGACATTGCAAATGAAGGCAACATTTCTTAACAGATGTGCATGCAGATGCATAAGCAAAATTCAGCAACAGACCTTGGCATTCATTACATTAATATTAACATGCCTGGAAATTCACCAGCAGAGAAGATTATTAATTTAATTCAGATCCTACCATATGAAACACAGCAATAAATCCCACAATGAGCGTTCATAGAATCATAGAGTCGGAAGGGACTTTGGAGGTCATCTAGACCACAACCCTACTCAATGCAGGATCTATAATGAAAGATGCTACTTTTGCATCCCTGTCCAGTCTCTGCTTAAATTGCTCCAGTGGAGTCCACCCCTTTCCAAGGCTGCCTTTTACTGTTAGGAAGTTTCTCTGAATGTTTAGCCGAAATCTGCTTCCTGGCCATTTCCACCCATTGGTTCTCTTCTTGCCCTCTGGAGCAACAGCAAACAAATCTGCTCCTTCTTCTGTGTGATGGCCCTTCAGATATTTTGAAGGCAGCTATTGTATCTCCTCTTAGTTTTTTCTTCTCCATGCTAAACATACTTGGCGCTTTCAATTGTTCATCATAGATTTCCAATTCCCTCACCATTCTGGTCACCCTCCTCTAGACAGGCACTATTTTTTCAATGTAATTTTTACCAGTGGCACCCAGAATTGGGCACTGCTCCAGAAACAAAGAAAAAAAGGTTGAAAATTAAAATCTTGAGCCCCCATCAAAATGCATATATTGAGCAAAATGAATATATTAATGAAAATAACTCCAAAATGTGTTATATTAGAAGAAGTTGAATGCAAATATGTGTACGCTAGTCAAAACTGCATACAAAAATGTATTTATTAGGAGAAATTCACACTAAAATGCTGAAGAATTTTTTTAAAAAATTAACAAAGTGCTGCAGAAATGTGGAGAACTGAATTTAGGACTTGAAAAATGAGAAACTGAGAGAACTTAAATTGACAGCTATTTTCATCCCTAGCTGGCATGGTTTGGTTTCAAACCATGTGGACAAATGAAGTTAGGTTTGCAGCTGTCAATCAGCTTATTTTCTGGATACCCCATTTCCTGTTAGTGTGAATTGAAATCATGCCATGTAGATAAAGGAAAATGCTCACCTTACATCATGGTGACATCAGGTGATTGATAGGTGGGGCATCCCACCCACCTATCAAAGTGGCCCACAGGGGTTGGGGGGGATTGTGTTCCAGGATGCCATCCAGATCCAGTTCCCATCCCTGCTCTAGATGGAGGTCTTTTTGCTGTGGTCATTATAATTTTAAAAATACCTGGTCAGCAGGTGGAACTGAAGGAAGGTTTGTGCAGGTCAAAGGCTGGAGACTAGTGAATTTTGAGGAATCGTGTGTGAGGGCATGGCTGGTCTGTGACCGAAATAAAAATCATTCATTCATTCATTCATTCATTCATCGTGTGTGAGGGCACAATTCCTGATATACTGAAGCAAATATACAGTAGCCAGGTAAACCGCTCTAGATCTTTCCCTGTTACCTGAGTTCCTTTTACCTGGAGATGTTTGGAACTGAACTTAGGACCTTCTGCATGCATAGTGTGAGTTTACCACTGAGTTATTCCCACTCAACTTCCCATTTCTCTGGCACTCCTTCAGTAATGTCCAAAGCCATCCGCATTCGCCTGGCAAATAAAGCAATTCTGATCTGCCTACTAGATAATTCCGTGCTGTGTTAGCACCTGAGTCAAAAGTCTGGCTTCAGTCCATATTCTTAACAGGTTAGTGTGTTTTTGAGGCCTGCCTGTTTCCATGGCGCCTTTGATATCTCATAGTCAAATGAATCAGGTGCCCATTTTTAGCTGGAAATTTGTGCCTACAATCTTCAGGAATGCTGCCAAGTGAGAGGCTTGGCTTTGGAACACTTAACTACTCTCTTCTTCAGAACTGTAAATTAAATGCTCATTTGACTTTTTGCACTCTAGACCTGAATTATAAAGGTTTTGCTTTGTAAATGGGAGTGGGAGTATTGCATGTAAGCAAAATACAAAGGAAAAGTTTCACATTTGTCAAGCTGATGATTTTTTTTGAAAGATCTCTTTGTACTGCAGCTAACAAAAGTTCTTTTAAGGCACCATAGGTAGTAACACTGGCTTCTTCTGTTTAGTCTTTTCCTTTTCCTTTTTTCTTCTTACTTTTAAGAGATGAATGACTCAGTACAGTACTGGCCACTGCCAAAGTACTCCCAGTTCTCTAAACGTAAGTGGAAATGGGGTGATGACAGAGTTTGATTTTTATCTGGCTGCTTTCAATAGCCACTAATACAGTGTCTTTTATTTTTCTCATTTTTGCCACAAACATGGGTATATTATTGTATGATACTTCTTCTGCGATGTAACCAAATGCAAACATTTCTTCATCCATGTTACTCTCCTTGTGATTCTCATATTGAAACCTTCCAAAAGCTTCCTTGTTGTTTTTTAACCTAGGTTTCTCTGAGGGGCAAAGCAATGTTATATTTGCATATTCTGAATAATAAGGTTTTAATTTCATAAGCACTAAGCCTAAATGCATTGATAGAGCTGGAAAGAATCTCGTGCATTCATTTCCTTAAATCAGTCAGCAAAGCATAGCCCAGGCAGCCAGAAACATAACTTACTTGATGGACAAATTGTTCTGTCATTCACTGTGTACCACTCATGGTGAGTTTATATAGTTAATGTGCTTTTGTATATGTTAGCTAACCTGAGATTTTTATGCAAAAGACTGAGTATAAATACAAAAAAAAAAAGTAGATACATAGCCTCTGTTCCACACTTATGTCTCATGTCATCACTGATGGGGTAATATCATAATCCTTCTACTTATACTGAGGCACACAACATGTAGAAGACCTGGAACTCACTTTCAGCTATTTTGTGTTCGGTTTTTGATTGTAAAACCTGGGTTGTAAAATGGTTGCTCTTTGCTTAAAGACTCTCCTGCATATATGGGTCAAAAGTTAAAAGGAAGGTTAAAAGGGAATGTTTAGCTTAGGAAAGTAAAAGCATCAGCTCTCATCATTCATCCCACACCTAAATGCCATACCAGTCTACTCAATATTGGGAGTAGGTTGGGCCAGTTAAAAGTCCAGAAGGTAAAAGGACTGTTTAGTGGAGGCAGCCAGAGAAAAATTAAGATATTCACTTCATGGCAGCTGTGAAATTAATAAGGAGGAAGGGTTGGTTTGGCTAGTTTATTTCCCTCCCTTCCCTCTCACAATGCAGGCTACAAACTGTGCTCTCACAAACTCATAAAGGGACAACATGATTATAAATGGGCAGCAGGGTTATACTGATGGCCCTGCCTCTGACTACATGAAGCTTCTCCCACCCCCAATGTCCACCCGTTAGACATGTATATCTGAACAGGAGAAGCCTAAGTGCAGAAACCTTTACCCATAAGCCAACCTGGGATCCTGATGGAGAAGCCTACCCATGTTGGAGGTCCATGCCTAATAGGTGGACACTAGGGCCAAGGGATGCCACTGTTTGTTAGACTAGCACTTTTGTACATATGCTGCCCCTTAATGTAAGTAATTTATGAATGTGGTATTCTTTGTCACACATGTATTCATTTTAGTGGGATTCCTTATGAGTTCTCGTGCTTTTTTTAGCTATATGATACATCTTAGCTAATTTGTGAGAAATCCTAATCCTGTGCTCATAAGTGCAGGGCACTGTTGTGGGGCAGCACACAGCCCCAGACAGCAACAGGTGGGGGGATTTAATCTCCTGTTCTCATGCCAGCTATTGTGAGACCATCTGTAGTCCTGCGTAGGGATGGCATCCATTGACTGATGCCACTTCAAAAGCATTCTGTCAATCTAACAGGCAGTATCTTTTCAAGTTCATTCTTTGTCCACAATGCACTGCTTTTACTGGTCTGATTTTTCCCATTCCCCCAAAATATTGATATTAAAATAGATATTTTTAGATAGATATAAAATAGATATGAAAGGAAATATCAATATTTTGAAAGAAAATATCAATATTTTGAAATAATATTTTCCAATCCGGAGGAAGCAAGCCAAGTCTCACCCACGTCAGGCTTGCCTAGGAGAGGGGCACTGAAAGCTGCTTTCCCCCTTTCCTTTCCTAAAGAAAAACAGCCAGTCTCTACTTGGTAACAGGAAAATTGACCAGCCTCAGTCACAATGGAGGAGGAGGAGGCAGCAGCAGAATTTTCCTTTCCTTTATTAATATTTTCTTTCAAATTATCAATATTTTGAAAGAAAATATTGATTAAGGAAAAGCAGCTTTGCTTTGCTGCCACCTCCACTGTAGGAAAGCATCTTTCAGTGCCCCCCCATATAAATCTAGTTTTAGAGTCAAATAAGAGCAAAAGGAATAGCATCACACCAACAACAGCCATTCCCCCAACCCCCTTAACTCCAGCCCACTCTCCCTCTCCTCTTCTTCCACATTAGAATCATTCACTCACTGCCTGTCTTCCTTCTTGGAGTCTGCATTGCTGTGACCTAACCCTGCTTTCAAAGCTCTCCAGACAAAAAAGCAGTTTATCATCTTCACCCACCAATGAATTTCTTATAGAAAAAAATAATGTTCAAATAGGATGACAAGACCCACCAAGTAGCTTTCTTTCCTTGAGATTGGCAATACCTAGCCAGTTGGGACACTGTTTTTGCTGTAATTTGCATGATATGGTTTCTTCCAGACCAACACCCACAACCAATCCACATTTCCCCCAATTTTACTCTGATTGCTGTCTCTGGTATCTCTGGGCTCAACTACATGGTGGTTTACTGTGTGTATGGTGCTACTCACATCTGCTTTAAATTTGCATGGTTCACATGATATTACCGGCAAACAGAAGCTATCATGCAGTTTTCCCCTTGTAAATCCATAGTAATCCAATCCACTGCTAATACGAAAAGTGGAGGGGAAAAAATCTCCACTCCATTTCTCTAGTGATTGCAGATGCTTTGCTCTGATGCTTTTAGGTGGGTGTGTCAATTGTTCCCCTCTCCACGCCCATTATCTCCTTCTCCCTTCTTTTACTTTGTTTCATGTGGGCTAACAAGCAACTTCCATCTTCTCTCCTCCATTCTGCTGGCCTTTTTTATGTTGCTGCAAACAGTGCCTTTATTTTTTTCCCCTAACTTGTGTACAAAAGTGCAACATTGCTCAAAGATTTGTATTTCAGCTGTATCCTACCAACCATAGGCAGGGAAAATACAGATATTCACACTGTTGGGTTTTTTTAAAGGAACCTACTGCAGCTGGTAGAACAGATTGAGCATGCTCTGGCACCTAGCAACCAGAGGGAGTGGAAATTTATAATTAGAGGGTGGGATCACAAGGAAACAGCAAGACTAATATTTCCCTGAGAAACACCTGCTTGTGTGAATGGGAAAAACCTATTGGCAGCTACCATCGAGCAGGAACTGCAGATGGTGCAAATCAATAACGAAGGTAAAAGCAATGTATTCGCTACAAAGAAATTCTCCCATGTAGATGAGCCCTCTGTCATTCAGAATTCTTTAAAACAATTACATTGCTGCTGCTGCTGCAGTTCTGAGACAAAGGAGCTTAGCCAACACCCCACTATAGAGACTGCGCAGGAAGCAGCAGAATCAGCAGGCAAGTTGTGTTGCTTTGGTTTCAAGCAGGGGTGAGAAACCATGACAAGATTTCCATGCTGTGCTGGAAGAAAAGGAGTTTGTTATGCTGCCCTGAAAGAAAAGCTCATTTCACCCATTAGTCTCTCTATTTCTACACCATCCCAGCCCCTAGACTTGTTCTCTTCCTTCACTCTAGGCTCATGATTTCTTGTCCCTCCATCCCTTAACCCTTCTGTTTCTTCCCACCACTTAACCCGGGGGCTACCAACTTGGCACTATGGTGCCCGTGAAAGCCTTCCTTGGTGTCCTCTGGAAGGGGCCCCAGCCTCTGAGCTTTCATTGAAAAGAAAAAGTGAGTTTGTAGCACTCCTAGAAAGAAAGCTAGGAAGCAAAACATGCAGTTACCCTTTTAAGTGATTTCTGTGAAATGAGTCAGCCTTGCTGCTCCTTCCTGTCAGTGTTTTTAGTCAATGAGTGATGTCAGAATTGTGATTGATACATGGGTTGTTTGTACAGCAATAGGAATCCCTGGGGCCCTGAAGAGCTGCTATTTTGCCCTTCTGTTTAGTGCACTTTTCCTGCTTGTGTCTGATTTTCTAGTAGTCCTTGGAATCCCCATTGTTTGCCCTTCCTTTTTCCCTAGCAACCAGGATCCATCTTTGCTGTGGTAGGTTTGTCTGAGATCAGATACTTTGTAGAACAGGCATTGCCAACCTTTTTGGTGGGCACATTTCAAATTGCGAGAGAGTGCTGTGGGTTGATGTTAAAGAATCCCTCCCTACAAATGGCAAATGCAAAATGTGAAAACTTTGCAAAGAGGCTTAGGCATGTCTCCTGCTGTGCAGGAGCTGATGTCGAGGCACTCATTAAGACTCCACTGTATAAATAACTTACAGTACAATAGTATACATGTCTGCTAAGTCTCTTTGTGTTCAATGGGGCTTATGCCCAGCCAAGCAGCTATAGTGTGGCAGCCTAGGCTTTGGTTTAGAATTGGCATTGGGGAAAACAGGTTTCTTCTGCCTTTAGTAGCTGTATTTCCACAATTGGGTCCGGTGGGACATAGTAAGCATGAGACTGTCAGGGAGAGGGGAGACAGTAGTGGCAATGTCCATGCCCTTCATGGCAGCCATTTTGTTATATCATGCCCTCCTGCATGTCCTCCTGAAGGCTATGATTTGTTATGCAACACCCCCATAGTAGTTGTCTTGTGACTGGTGCCCTCAGGAATCTCTCAACATTCTAAATGTGCCCCCTGGTCCCAAAAGATTGGTGACCACTGACTTTAATGGGCCTCTTTGTCAGGCATGCTCTGTCTATTGTGATCTCTGGGTCTACCTAACCTTAGCTCTTAGCTACCCTGTTCTTCACCCCACTAGTCCCAGTGGGCAGCCGCCGCCACTGATATAGTGAGTGACTGGTTTCAAAGGCTCCTGCTGAGTTCTGTGAGACAAATAAATGGGCTGCCATCTGAGGCATGATTGGGGTTTGTGTAGTTTCTTCCTAGAACATCAGGTTACCAGGGTAGGGAACAAAGTTAGCCCCTATGATAGTGATATCCCCAAGCACACCCCTGTACTTGCACATAATAGGTGAATGGCTGTCACCTGCTCCTATGGGGAAAAATAAAACACTGCACTAGGAACATTGTTGCAGGGGGAGTAAAACATATCACCCATGATAGTGAGTTATCCAGCCCCATCAACAGAAACCCCAAGGAGTTCTGCAGTCTACTAGTCAGCCCTCCACATATGCTCTAAACATTGTTTATGACAGGTATTTCCCAATTTTTAAATAAAACTGTCATGAAAAATGAGAACCCTATTTTTTCCATTTTAATTAATATTTCATAGTTAACTGTAAGTACTCTGGGAATGCTGCCTTTGAATAAATGATGGTGCAAATCTGTTTCTAAATTCAATGGTTTTCCTGTTGAATACTTTTGCTTCCATGCCTTCTTGGCTTTTTTTTTACAGCTTTGCTGTACAAAGTGATATCAGGAAAAATGCAGTCATTCAGAACATAAAGGGATTTTCCCAGCATGCCATAGGATATCTGACAAGCTGTTTGACAGTAATCTTATGTTGTCTGATCACCAGAAAAACAAAGGCATTAAAATTGTAATTTTATTGTATACAGAATTTTGTTTGTGATAAATGTTAACACTTTTTCTAGAAATTATAATTAAGATAGCTGTTCATACTTGTAAAAATCTGTAAATCTTTCGTATTCAACACTGACATATCAGAAGTGTTTGTAAAAGCAAAAGATTGTGGCCGGATGGCTTTGAAAACTGGATTTGTCCTTTACTGTGGACCAGCCTGGCATATGACTGCTGGAAAAATCTGTGCCAACTCCCACTTGTATTTTCTGCTGAACGCATCCACTCATAAGCAGGGAAAATTGAACTGGTATATTAATAAGCTTTTACGCAGTTCTCTGGCTAGGCCATACTGCTAAAGACTGCTGCACCTTGTCTGTTAAAGATGTGGGCTGAGAGGGCTGGAGTAGACTATGAGGCTGGGTCATATTTAAGGAGACAATCGATCCACAGATAATTTCCTATTCAAAATAGCAACACACCATCAGCCATCACAATCTGTGGGGAGGTGACGGCATATTGCTACTGCCACATGCTTATCTTAGCCTGGATCAGACAAGCCACTCCCATCAAAATTAGCCAAACATTTGCTAAGGCCTTTGATTTTTCCACACTAAAGTATTTTTGCACATATTGTAAAACAAGCAGACATGATTTCATCTAACAGAATGATTAAATATATGTAAACTAGGGAGCAGCCTTTTTGGTTCCTGCAAAAGCAAAATTCCATGGTAGATGGCTATGGTATATGCCGCTGCTGAAAGAATTGCACTGGCTGCCCATTTGCTAACAGTCCAAGTTCAAGGTTCCAGTTTTGGTTGTAATCGACTTGAAGGCACATAACACATACATAACAGTTTAATAAACCATGAGTTAACCATAGGTTGTTCTACTGATTAACAAACTATGGTCTGTTTCTTCAAAGTTTGTTTTGTTTTCCAGCTGTTCATGCTTTTGTAGATTGGTGAGCATCTGGTGTGAGGTGGCCAAACACACCATAATTAAGGAAGGATGCTGGATTCACAGGTAATACCAAGCTGTAATATAAAAAAAAATCAAGGTTCATAAGCCAACAACAAACTATAGCTTCTGCTCATGATTTGTTGGCATTAAATAAACCAGAGTTAAGTTGCTTGGCAGGATGTGGATGATCTAATTTATTTATTTATTTATTTATTTATTTATTTATTTTATTACATTTTTATACTACCCCATAGCCGAAGCTCTCTGGGCGGTTTACAGCAATTAAAAACAATTAAAAAATAAGCCATTACTTAGCATTATGTATGAGCCAGTGCCTTCTTCAAGTTTAAATGAAATGTACTAATCTAGGGATGAGGAAACAGAGTAAACTACATACAATTAATTCTGTATCCCAACCCACCTATACACAAACATTTCTTCTTCTTCTTTTTCCCTCTTTGATAATAGCAGGGCTAAGGGTGGGTGTCAAATATGGCAGGAAAAGGAAATTGTAATATGGCAGAATTGTTACTGAAAATGCAATTTTTAAAAAATGGCTCCCACCCCCTCCCTATGAAGATGTTAAAGTATTTCTTACAGCTAGCATTGATAAAACCTACTGCATATTAAATGATGCATGAAAAACTAGAATGTGATGCTAAGCGTTATCAATAGGCAAGATGTTTTGTCAGATGTGAAGGATGGGAGCCTTATGCCGTAGAATTTGCTTTTAAATGTCTCTTCGATTTATGTGAAATAATATTTATACCCTGTTTTTCAGTGACTATACAAAGCCAGCCTTAACCCTCAGTTTTTATTAACTTAGCTCTAGAATGGAAAGAAAATTATCTAAATCAAATATTGTTTCTGGTTAGTCATTTTTAATCTTGGTGAGCCATTTATTTTCCTGTTGTATGTACTGGTGTTACGTTTGCCAGAACAAACTGCTTATGATTTTCAAACATAATATTAAAATCCAGAAAGGTGGGAAGATAAATAACTGGTGTACTTTTCTTGTTCGCTAGTCAATTCTCTAATGTATTTCTAGAATCTCCTATAAGCAGCCAGCTACAGTTGGCTAGCGAACTCTTCCATCAGTGCCATAACTGTAAAGGAACCACGGCAACTTGTGTCTTCTTTGTACCATTCTGGTAATATTAGACAACTTTGGGTACAGTCTGCTAAATATGATTTGTTTTGGTTTTTTTTAAAAAAGGATATATCAGTGTATTTGTTTCTGCTGTAATTTTACTTTTAAAACATGAAAAAGACTGGCTTTATTCAATCCCAGTCTGAGAAGACACAGACAACAGGGCACTCAAAACAAAGACAAAAAAGTGTGTTTTTGTTTTCTGAGGAGGAAGCTCTTCCTCGCGAAAATCTTTTATTATTATTATTAGCATTAGCATTAGCATTTAAATGCCACCTTTTCTCCAAGGAGCTCAAGGTGGAGTACACAGTTCTAGCCCTTCTCATTTAATCGCCATAACAACCCTGTGATAGGTTAGGCAGAACGGCAGCGACTGGCCCAGGATCACCCAGCAAGCTTCATGGCTGAGTAGGGATTCAAACCCTAGTCTCCCAGGTCTTTGTCCAACACTCTAACCACAATGCCACACTGGCTCTCAACTTTGAAAACTCACACACACCCCCGATTTTAAAGAAAGCAAGACCTGCAGACAACAGGTGATCCGTTTACAGGTCTGAGCTGGCCAATACCCCCCCCCCCATGCATCCAAAGGCTGCCTTCACCCAAGACACAAAGAGACTTTATTACCACCAACAGCCTCCTGGGAAGAGCGAGGAGCTCGAATCAGGCTGAGGGGGGGAAGAGGAGAAGAAAGGAAACCATACCTCCAACTTGCTGGGCAGGCCAGAGGAGGAGGAAGGTGGGTGGAAGCTGCAGACACTTTAAAGCAAAGGTTGCTGCTACTGCTGCTACTTTGCTCTGGAGGTGATTCCCCCAACCTTGATTGCTTGTTTGGGGGCTGCGGTCTGCCAAGGCACAGACCTCAGTGTGCACATGCATGCGCGCGCGCGCACACACACACACACACACACACAGAGGGAAGGATGTTTACTTCCTCTGAGTATTGCTAAAGCTAAGGGAGAAGGGGATTTTTTTTGTCAGTTTCATTGTTTCTTGTCAATTGCATGCCTCTCCCTGCTGGAGAGCTGGGGTGTAATTGACACAAAACTGATTAGAGGCAAACAGAACTCTGATGCGCTTTTTGCATTATTAGTGAATTGGGTTGATACAGGTTTAAAGGCACAAGTAGCTCCTCTCTTCGGCTCGGCTTCTGACCAGAAAATCCAGGCCACCTAATGGGTTAAACGGGCACTGGGTAGCAGGGTTATACTCTGGGTAAAACCCGGCTAACAGGGCAATATTGCAACCCTACCTGAGCGCATACGTTTTTCAGACTCTTCTCCTCAGTCTAGCAGTTGTTCCTGGTCTTACTGCTATGGCTTTTTTGTTGGCAGCTTAAGGGTAAATTGAGATGACCATTTATCAAGTGGCCTGACAAAGGGTGCGCTGGCAAGGAGTGAGGAGAATTTTACTACACATCCTCATCTGATCAGGAGTTTGACAAAACTGTAGGGTATGGCCTCAACTCCTATGTGAGAGGTCGTTAGAGACAACTAGTTTAACAAGTGGTTACAACCATGCCATGGAAATTTTACAACTAGGTAGATAGGTAGTCATCTCCATCAAAACAGAGATTGCATATGATTATTGGTGTGGGACAAAAAAATTATTTGTAGAGTTATACTAACTTTTCAGAATGACAAAACTAAAATATATTTAACAAGAATGGTCACAAGACCCAGAGGATCCTGTGTGCACCCATTTCCAGGAGGATTGTAAATTTTAAATCTGCAACCACCTTCAGATGCTGGCAAGGAGGAGGCCCCAGGAGGGTCTCCTGATGCCTCTAATCCTCATCCACCCCTCACTTGATTACCTGTGTAGCAGTCTAGAGTAGGCAGTGAATGCCAGAGCTCATTGGAGTTGCAGACGAGTGGCCTGTGAAAAGTCTGTACCGTGAGAGTCTTGCTAGCCAATGAGAACTGTGCATGGATGAGTGAGCTATTATTAGGCAATTTGGCATCACTATCATTTCAAAGCCTTGCACGTATGGAAGGTAGTTGCTATTTTAAAATTTGCACTCATGATTACCACAGCTTCCATTATAATCCTGCATGGTCAACTCAAGTGCCAGATATGCTTACCAGTCACTGGAAGCCACCAATAAAAGTTTTAATAGTGTCCATATTTTTTAATTGAACAAAGACCAAGGAAGGGCTAGAAACGTGTGTGTTTTCAACTAAGTCCTACTGAGAGTAGACCCACTGAAATTAATAAAACTAAGTTATTTTCATTAACTTCAATGGGTCAACTCTGGGTAGGACTAGAATTGAATACCGCCCATTGGCTTCACTTACTGGTGCAATACAAACAATCAACTGTTGGCTGTTCTGATACTTAAGAGGATATCTAATTGTTTTCTGTGCAGCTCTAAAATGTGGATTTTTTCACTATATTTTTGTATTTGTTTTAAACTGTTTTTTATATTGCATTTTTAGATTGCTATTACTTGCCCTGCGACTTTATGGTGAAGACTGAATAAGAGATTGAATAAATAATAATAATAATCTTCAGGATATTGTAAACTGCTTAGAAATTTTCTTTGAAATATTCAGCAGAATATAAATTATTTAAATAATAAATTACTTTAATAATAACTTACCAAGCGGTTAACGTGGGAGAAGCCTTACCACTTGAAAAGACCCAGGGCTTTACTATACATTAAAATTCATGGCAGGGGAAAAATCTTACTATATTTTTATTAATACAAGCTTACTCCTTGGTGGTTGTTATGTGCCTTCAGGTCAATTATGACTTATGGCAACCTTATGAATCAGTGACCTCCAGTAGCATCTGTTGTGAACCACCCTGTTCAGATCTTGTAAGTTTAGGTGTGTGGCTTCCTTTATGGAATCAATCCATCTCTTGTTTGGCCTTCCTCTTTTTCTACTCCCTTCTGTTTTTCCCAGCATTATTGTCTTTTCTAGTGAATCATGTCTTCTCATTATGTGTCCAAAGTAGGATAACCTCAGTTTCATCATTTTAGCTTCTAGTGACAGTTCTGGTTTAATTTGTTCTAACACCCAATTATTTGTCTTTTTCGCAGTCCATGGTATGCGCAAAGCTCTCCTCCAACACCACATTTCAAATAAGTTGATTTTTCTCTTTTCCGCTTTTTTCACTGTCCAACTCTCACATCCATAGATAGAGATCGGGAATACCATGGTCTGAATGATCCTGACTTTAGTGTTCAGCTATACATCTTTGCATTTGAGGACCTTTTCTAGTTCTCTCATAGCTGCTCTTCCCAGTCCTAGCCTTCTTCTGATTTCTTGACTTTTGTCTCCATTTTGGTTAATGACTGTGCTGTGTCATAATCCTTGACAAGTTCATTGTCAACTTTAAAATTACATAAATCTTCTGTTGTCATTACTTTAGTCTTCTTGACGTTCAGCTGTAGTCCTGCTTTTGTGCTTTCCTCTTTAACTTTCTTCAGCATTCATTTCAAATCATTACTGGGTTCTGCTAAGAGTATGACATCGTCTGCATATCTTAAATTATTGATATTTCTCCCTCCAATTTTCACACTTCCTTCATCTTGGTCCAATCCCGCTTTCCATATGGTATGTTCTGCGTATAGATTAAACAAGTAGGGTGATAAAGTACACTCCTGTCTCACACTTTTTCCAATTGGGAACCAATCAGTTTCTCCATATTCTATCCTTACAGTAGCCTCTTGTCCAGAGTATAGGTTGAGCATCAGGACAATCAGATGCTGTGGCACCCCTATTTCTTTTGAAGCATTCCATAGTTTTTCATGATCTACACCAGGCTTTCCCAACCAGTGTGTGTCCAGATGTTGTTGGACCACAACTCCTATCAGCCTCAGCAAGCATTGCCAATGGTCAGGAACAGAGCTTGGAAAAGTTACTTTTTTGAACTACAACTCCCATCAGCCCCAGCCAGCATGGCCACTGGAATGGGCTGATGGGAGTTGTAGTTCAAAAAAGTAACTTTTCCAAGCTCTGGTCAGGAAAGATGGGAATTGTGGTCCAACAACATCTGTAGGCACACTGGTTGGGAAAGGCTGATCTACACAGTCAAAGGCTTTGGTGTAATCTATAAAGCACACAGTGATTTCCTTCTGAAATTTCTTTGTCCGTTCCATTATCCAACGTATGTTTGCGATATGATCTCTGGTACCTCTTCCCTTTCAAGATCCAGCTTGGATGTCTGGCATTGCTCTATATATGGTAAGAGCCTTTGTTGTAGAATCTTGAGCATTACTGATTGGTAAGGTTTTCTATTCTAGATTTTCTCACTTCTCTGTATTAGGGAAAACATAGTTTTTTATTTTTAATGCTTAGCTGTATGTTCTGCTATGAGCATGGGAGTTGGGATGGATGATTCCTGTGTGTCGCCTTTCCAGCCTCTGATTTGGAATCCCATGCCTGGGGGCTGGCTCTGCTAGCCAGATGAATCTCCTTTGTTAACCAAATAGATTGGCCAGGTAAGATAATGGGCCGATCAGTTGCCTAGCAATGGTGAATGGGCCAGGAAGACCCCTTTGGTCATTTAAACTCTGTAGGAGAGCCTCCCCTCCACTCCTGGCAGCTAGCAGATTTTGTGCTTGTAGTTTTAGTGTGTCTAGAGAATTGCTGGGAACTGGAAGGCAGGCAGAGAGACTGGCTCTCTGCACCATGGCCTTTGGGGTGCCTCCTGCAACCCAGATGGAAAGACTGGATATTGGACTGCTGATGCATTGAACCCCTCCATCCTTGAGCTCAGGTTGGAATGTGTGTAAATAAACAAACCATATTTCATAAAGACACCGCAGTCTCCGCTGACCTTCTTCCCAAAGGAAACCAACCCCTGGAGGAGCCCAGGGACCCCTGAAATCTCACCGCTCGGAGATTGGGGGAGGCGCGCAACAGTTCTAACATGTGATAAAAGTTAAGGGCCTAATCAAGTGATAAGGCTTCCCCACATTATTTACCTGGTTGATAAATTGGTTGTTTGTATGGTCATCAATGGCAGTTGACATTGGTGGGAATAATATTCCTCCTAGCTACAGACTCTCATTGCTAGAGCTGTCTTAAGGAAAAGCTTTTCTTCACTACTTTTTCATCATGTTCAGATGTTAAGTTTAAGATCTCTATTCCAAGTGGTGTTTACTATTTGTAAATATTTATTTCTTTACAATTTTCCTGAGTTTTTTTAAATATTAAAATTGTGTGCTTTGGTAAGTATGTATCTTAATATATACATACAGTTTAAGTGGGGTGTTTTTTTTTTTTTGGCAGATTAAGAAAATGACTGTTTGTTGCTAGAATATACTGGGCAGGAAGAGAGAAATGGGGTGGGAGAGTCTGAGGGTAGGATCTTGCTCCAGCCCAAAAGAGGTTCTCAACTTAACTGCATAATAGTCAGATTGCTACCCTGTGCCTGAGGGGTTGTTATTGTTTATGTAAGAAACTGTAGTCATATATTTGAAGTTGCAATTCTGTATGTGGGGTGATAAGGGGGTTTGTTTGTGAGGTGTGTGTGTGTGTATAAAAATGAAATTACACACAATAACTTCACTGTTTTAATGCTGCCCTGGGATTCCTGGGAGAAAGTGCAGGTTATCAGTCAGTCAATCAAACAAACAATAGCAACAGACACTTCTTTTTAACCCCTCCACCAGTCCTAAGAGAAGAATTCCAGAAAGGCGTGGGGAATGTTTATTGACTGTGTGGAAACAATGCCAATATTGGTATAAATAAGCTTTGAAGACTGTGATAAGGTATTAAACAGGGGTGTAGTCATCCAGTATCTCGGGGGGTCTTAGACCCCTTACTTTTTTGGGAGCAGGGTCCCTATGGCGCCAGCATCCTAGCCAATCAGCAAGAAAGGGGTGTGTGTTGTCCACTGAAAAAAGTATTCTGACAGGCTTCTAACATGTCCTTCCCTGCTGATAGGAGCCAATCAGAGTGAAAGGAGGTGAGTCAGCCAATGAGAAGACTCTTTTTTATAGCTAAACTATCACTGTGACTGGGTTCCTAGGGACATTGTGGGAGAAGGCTTAAACAAGGATCTCATTCTTGACCCAACAGGAAAAATGGGGGCAGGGCGTGAAGGGACCCTGCACTTCTGACTTTGCCATTGCAGTACTGGTATTAATTCATGAACTTCCATAAACAAACAAACAAAAACCAGGAAGTAGTGACAAAACACTGCAGCAGTACCAAACTACTTAGTGTTTAGGGCTGAAGTGACACCTATTGCAGAATACTAGAAAGGTAGGCATGGCCATCAGTATTGCCGCTTTTCTGCACACAATTAAGAGGCAGGCAAACTTCCCCACATTAACAGTGTGATAAATTGGGCACCTGTATTTCCCCATAGACTCAGGCTTGTATGTGCTATGGGACATAATCCTGGGCCAGTATAGTAGCCTAGCCCTAACATATGCCACCATAAGTGAGTTAGGCAGTGTTCTTTTTTCACCAGAATGTTATCGCAGAGTGTAAATAGTGCCATGGTCCATGCCTTCATCAGCACAGCAAGATAGCAGTTGCCTTGGGATACGAGACCTAGATGCTCATAAGCAAATCTGAGGCATGGTGTTGACTCAAGAAAGCAAACCCTGAATCAACATTTTTGCCCCATCCCATCTTTAACTAGGCTATTTGTATGATACTGACTGCTAGCACTATTTAAATAATAAGAACAGTCTTGTGACACCCTAAAGATTAACACATGTATTATCGCATAAGCTTTCATGGACTACAGTCTATTTCATCAGGCACAATTCAATCTGTGAATCGGCACAATGGTCCTTTACACTCTACATGTATTAATTGACTTAACCATGTAACAATGTCTATGGTACCAACTATTGTTTTTTGCAGAGCTTGGAAAAGTTACTTTTTTTGAACTACAATTCCCATCAGCCCAATCCAGTGGCCATGCTGGCTGGGACTGATGGGATTTGTAGTTTTAAAAAGTAACTTTTCCAAGCTCTGGTTTTTTGCGCATGACCATTGTTAATAAGGTAATTATCACAGTCTGTACTTTTCTGTATTTTATTTCCTTCTGACCTCACTGTTTACAGACTCAGTCCATCCTGTCGCTCAATGTATATGTGCACCTTCAACTCAGGTTAAAGTCAACTGTAGTCAACGAAAGCTTATGCAGTCATAAATTAGTCTTTAAGGTATCGCAAGAGTTTGTTGCTTTTGCTGAGAGGCCTACATGGCTACTCCTCTAGAAATTTAAATAATAAATTAATTGCAATTCCCTCCCCCCCCCGAGCCCTCCACACTTTGATAGGTACATCTGTTACAGATGCTATTCCTTCAATAACCAAGGAGCTCATTGCATAAAAAACCTAAATAAATTAATTCTAATGTCAGATCCATAGTGCTGCAGCATTATGACCATTGCAAGTAGACCCCTTTCTTTTTCTTGCTCTGTTCTGACACCAAAGTGTGAATCTTTAAAACTAGAGGGCAGATATTTTCATGCATTGCATTTTGCTTTTGCAATATAGGGCCTTCAGTTTTATTTTTGCAATACACAGCCTTTCTCAGCAGCAAGTGGCAGACACACATTTAAATTCCAAGCACGGCAGTTGCTTAGGCTTTGTGACTGCACTTTGGCCTCATTCTTCCTTGGCGAGTGCTCAACTAACTGCCTTGTTGTTCACCAGGGTCCTTAGAGGTGCAATGCTGATAAGCTCGTGTGTGTGTGTGTGTTTGTTTTGTTATCTGCAGACAAGAAAAAGGCAAGCAAATTCCAGCCTTTTAAGAAGTTTTTTGGTAGGAGAAAAAAACGGGAGGCAACCCCAGACTGTGAGGACGCCAAGTTGAAACCAAGCAGTTCCTTCGGAAATGTCTGCAATGGGCTGTCTTCGGATGAAGAGACAAACAATGGTCTGAGGTAATGAAATATGTGCATTTTGCTGTTGCTGTGTCTTTTGTCCTGTGGCTGCCCAGAAGAAAAATGGTAGATGTGGTGAGAATTCTTATTTGAATCAAGCGCATCCGTTTGCATTTTATCAAATGACTGTAAATTGTTGTCGGAACACATCTGCCAAACATGGAAGCCATTACTTCAGTGCAGTTCTTTTGAAGTAAGAGATTCTTTAATTTGCCATCTCCAAAGCACGTGATTTCAAGATTGTAGATTTTGCATCTCTCTCTATTAATAAACTTACGTTGTCACACCGAACACTTAATGTTACAAGGTGTCTGTTTATTAATAATAATATGATGATGATTGCACCGCGGACCCATAGCTATCAAGGTGGTTGACAAAAGATAAACTAGGAGATAGCTTCCTTCCCTTCCCTCCCCACCAGGCTAACGGTAATTGTTCAGAATATGCACAAGGAAAGAAATCACACATAATGATGGATGAATTTCCTCCTGACCCTGGCTCGATTTGAAATGAGCTTAAGTTAAAACAATTTGTTCCCCTCCCCGCAATTGAAAAGGAAATCAGTCTGTTTTCAAACCCATTCTGAAGTTCAGTCCCATTACACATCAGATGTGTAACAGAACAGGCTTGCCATCCTTCTATGCCACAGCCCACTTCCTTTACACCCATGCTCATTTGTTGGTGGGGAAAGAGGCAATGGGCAGAGCACTAGACTCTAGCAACATTTAAGTACAAGGGACCTGGGGAAATGTAGTTTCCAGGGATCCTGACATTACTAGTGAGGTGTCAAAAGCCCTGGGAGATATATTTCTGAGGATCTAATAGAGACCTCATCCCCAGACCTTCCTATTTCTGATGCCACCAGTACCAAATAGGTTTGGATGGTATAAAGAAATGGGTAATGGTGGGGAAAGCTGTTGTGAATTGCGTGTGTAGGTCAGACGTGGTTTGAATCCAAAAGCCGTTTAGAACAGGAATAAGACAGGCCAGGCAAGTTTCATGTAAGAGTCTTTACTAGGCA
The DNA here is from genome assembly GCF_030035675.1 of Rhineura floridana. Taxonomy (NCBI): domain Eukaryota; kingdom Metazoa; phylum Chordata; class Lepidosauria; order Squamata; family Rhineuridae; genus Rhineura; species Rhineura floridana. Next base: position 32,422,515 of record NC_084488.1, read on the forward strand.
AAGACATTAGAGACATCTTCCTCCATTGACATTTCTTCCCCCACACTCGAGTTCCTGCCAGTTCCCAGCTTATCACACTCTCAGCCAGCCACTCTGACCATGATTGTCTGGAACTCTGTTCTCACAACTTAACCCTTCTGCTTCAGGTTTCTCTCTCTCTGCTAAAAACCTTGTCTGTGAGTCTCACAACCTGCGTCACTGACCAACAAAAGCCACTAACAGAGCAAGTATAAACTTTGGAGGAGCTTGGGCTGATTCAGATATTTAGTGCAGCTTTTATTTCCAATGCCTAAATTACAACTTTCACTTCGGTTACTAATCAGAGGATTTAGGCATATAAATTCACGTCTGATTTTGTGAATTGCTAAAGGCAAAGGCGAGAATTAAAGGACACTTGATGCTTGACTTGGACTGACTGGCTATCAAATCTGTTTTTTGTTTGTTCTGTTGGCTCTTGGCTTGATACATTCAGCACATTGTGTGGGAGCTATGCACAGGTTAGTAGCAATTAAAACTGAATTCAAAACAACTAATAATCAAACAAATATTTAATAATTACTGTACTCCTACATATATGTATTATATTAAACTTAATATTAAAGATGCTGTGTGTCTAGCATTGCATGTTTCCCTTTTCTTGGCTTTCCCCTTGTTATACAGTTTTAATTGATATATTATTTGACATTCAAGTACTTTTAAAAACTTATTGTATTCTGCATTTGTTCCAAGGAGTAGAGTGCAACTTGCCTGGCTGAAGTCATCTCTTTTTATGCTCCCAGTCACCCTGTGAGATAGATTAGGCTGAGAGAGTGACTTGCCAATGGCCACCAAGTGCGTCTCATGGCTGAGTGGGGATTTGAATTCAGTTCTACCCAAGTCTAACACTCTAACCCAGTGCTGTGGAATATCATCATCATCATCATCTATTTATATGCTGTCTTTCCATAGCAAAGCCATGGTCAAGGTGGATTACAACATCAAAAAATTACACAACGCATTCTAACAGTTACAAAAATAAAATAAAAACAAAATATAAATAATCAAATAAGAGTAATAAACAATGAACTAATGAAAAGGTCTCAATATAGTAAAAATATTTAAAATTTTAAACTTTAAAATAAGATGTGGCCCTCCCAACAACATCTGCTCCAGCCAGCATGGCCATTGGTTAGGGATGATGCTCCCATAAGAGGCAGTGATGGCCACGAACTTGGATAACTTTAAAGAAGGATTAGACAAATTCATGAAGGAAAAGGCTATCAATGGCTACTAACCTTGAAGGCTATGTTGTACCTCCACAATCACAGGCAGCATGCTTCTGAACACCAGTTGCTGAAGACTGCATGTGGGGAGAGTGCTGTTGTGCTGGGTCCTGCTTGCTTGCGGGTTTCCCATAGGCATCTGGTTAGCCACTGTGAGAACAGGATGCTGGGCTAGATGAGTCACTGGCCTGATCCAGCAGGCTTATGTTCTTAAACTGTCCAACAAAATCTGGAGGGCAACCCTTGTACCCACTTAAACTATACAGGATTTGGACCTCTGCCATAATCCAGGGATGTGCTGACTCCAATCTTGCATCTGAAAATGCAAAAGTTTAACCATTGCAGAAGCCTTGTTTTCTGTAAGCAAGAGTCTTCCTTATTTTCTCAATGCTAATGTTTCTGGAAGGTGCTGGTGCAGAGTGTATCATATTAAAAAGCTGCAGTCTCTTTAAATTATAACATAAGATTTTGCATAGGTATGATATTTCCAACTGTGATGCATAAACGATTTCTCATGCCACAATCTGTTTGTAAAGGCAGAAGCTGCAACAAATAGTCTCCAGCTACTCTCTGATCACTGGTGCTGAGAAGTGATTCACAGGTTGGTCCAAGGCAGTCAACCAAGAAACCATCAGTTATCCTGGCAAATGTGTTACCCAAATCCTGCAGTCCTAGAAATCAGAAAAGATTACAGGTGCTGCTTAATATGTTTAAGAGTATACTGGGTATGTTTTTATGGCCTCTCAGCATTTTTTTACCTGCGTGCTACATATTGTGAGATTAATATACATGATAGATATGAGATACATTTCCAGCCTTCATTTCCTGTTTAGTTTTTGAGAGTGCTTACCTTTTCCCTTTGGTGTCTTGCATTGTATTGCTCTTGCAGTGGTGAAGCCTCTTGCAAATAGTGCATGTGTCTGCTCAGGAGAAGGGAACCTGAGATAGGGAGAGCAAAAGAGAGATGAAGACTTAATATTGTAAATAGGACATTCAGATATTGTAAAGGGGTCATTGGCAACAGTGTTTTTTCTGATAAGGGTAAATCTGGATTAAATGGGGAGGGGGGAAATAAGGGCCAACATTCTTATGCCAGTGAGGGCACAGTGAAAAAATTGTGCACATGAGGAACACCCATCCCCTGGTAAACACCCATCTGAAAGCACCTTTGATTATAGCTCAATCCTATACTTTTTACTTAGAGGTATATCCCACTGACATCAATCCCCTTGTATAATTGTGTAAAGGATCGCATTCTTCTTCCTCCCACTCTTTCAGGGAGAGAAAACACGTGTCATCCCCAGTTGTGGCTGTCTTTGTAAAGAAGCTGTTGTTTGTTTTGGCAGCACGAGAGGCTTATTTTCCTTTGTACTTGTGAAGAAGGTACAAGGGGAGAATGGGACGCATACTAGCTTCTGGGCCTTGGAACACATCTTGTCCTAAGCTCCTTTGTGCTGCCGGCAGAGCACACCATTGCTCTGGGGTTGGGGGGGAAGAAGTGAGAAATTGTCAGGAAAAAATACCAGAATAGCAATGCCATTAGATGATAGTAAAAAAGAGAGATCTGGGCAGAGTTGGGGGTATGGTGGGGAAGAGTAGAAGACAGTCAGAATTCTGTGCTGACTCAGGATGGGAGTTGGTCCCAACTCTGAGGACAGTGTAATATTGTTATGCCTACAAATGAGGCTTACAGACATTTCCACCGAAGTCAATGGGGAGCCTGTCCACGACCAGCACTTAGTGTGGAAGCTGGTGTTGGAGCTGAGGCAGTTGCTGAGCCTGGGAATCCTGAAGTTGGAGGAGAAGCAAGTGAGCTGAACATTAAGAAATGCAACAGGGAGCAGTTAACTTAGCAAGGGTCCAGAGGAAAGTGAGAGACTGATGTCCTCATTGCCAGCTCCTACTCCTTTCTGGTCATTCCTGTTTGTCACTGTTTGCAGTTGGATCTTCTCCCACCTTCTGAGAAGACCCTTTCTCTTGAGGAGACCCCTGGCAATAGCGCCTTCTGGCAAACAAATGGGCACTCCTGAGACTCTGGGTTTCCCATTGGGTCTGCTGCTGCCTTCGTTCTTGAGACCCAGTTGGGGGGGGGAGGGGAAGAATTGGGCAGGGCTTGGGATGTGTTCAGGATGGGGGCAGGCAAGACATCCATCTGGCTGCCTTGAGACTGTTGCAAGTTCCTTTGGGTCCTTAATTGTGCTGGGGGTCTCTGTGGGGTTCCAAGCCTCTTCCTCAGAAGAGATGTCTCTGGGATCTGCATCAGGCAGGATCGTGACAGAGCTCCTCACAACTGTGCCAACCTTCTCCATAGTTTCAGCCTTCATAGCCATAATGGAGGATGGGATTCTGAATAACTTTGCAAGCATCACAGTAGGGATGGGTGAGAATATCGATTCAGTTTGCATTTCAAGCAGAATTTATCAAATTCACAATTTCCGAAACAAGATGAGAACCGAAACACAGCCATGCTTTGAAATGCGCGTTTATTAGAATTTTGGGATGCAGTTCGCCAACTAAATAACATTTACAAAAATATATATATTAGGATAAAGTGTGCATAAAAATGAATACATGAGTGAAAATAACATGCAAGAAGGCATGAAATGATGAGAAATGGCTTGCAAAAATGTGTACCTTTGTCAAAACTGCCTTATTTGGAGAAATTCACACTAAAATGGTGGACAACTTTCCTGAGGAAAGTTTTTAAAAACATTTTTAAAAAATTAAAAAAAACAAATTGCAGATCACTATAGAAATGTAGAGAACTGAATTTAACAATGGAAAAATGAGAAACTGAGAGAACCAAAACTGACAGATCTTTCCATCCCTACATCACAGCATGCTACGAGGAGAGGAGTATATTTCAAGGGAAACCAGATCTCGTGTATCAAGATGAATGGCATAGGTCTCCATCATTCTGCTCCCATGTCTGAAGAACTAGGAGCACACTTGATAATGAGAACCAGGATAAGAACATTTATGGTGCACTTTGTATATTAAGAAACAGCAAACACATGATAGCCAGGGAGAATAAAAATAAATGAAGGGCTGGCATCTTCTTAGAACCCTTATGGGTACACCTCAGGACCCCAGACACCAACATCCACGAGGAACCTCAACTCTACTCTTGCAACTGAGGCTGCAAGAACAAGGCAACCCACAAAGGTAAGCAAGGCATGAGACTTAATTAGGGAAGGAGAGAATGCATGCCCCAAAGCAGGACCCCTGCGACTCTTCAGTTCATCCCTGAACCCCTCCAAGAAAAGAGATGGGATTGCAGAGCACTGGACTGCTCATTAACACAGAAAGTGGCCTACCCACCCTCCTGCAGTCAGGAACAACTATGTACTGGCTTAACCACCATCCCTGGTGGAGGTTTTGTCCACACAGGGTAAGTACAGTAGGGCCCCACTTTTTGGCAGCCTGCTTTTCGGCGTTCTGCTAATACGGTGGCTTTCAATTAGAGTAAGGCCCCACTCATATGGCGCTTGTTCCACTTTTACAGCCTTTTTCAGGCACTGGGCACCATTTTATTGACGGAGTTCTGCTTTTCGGTGGGTTTCACCTTTAGGCAGGGGTCTGGAACGTAACCCGCTGTATGAGTGGGACCCTACTGTATGCAGTTTGTAGGAAGTAAGCCAATGTTGGCCATAAACCCACATGCAGGTGGTCCTAACCATGCACTTGTTAAGGCAATGAAGGGACACAGCCACCTTTGCTGGTAATAATCAGGCAGTCTCCTATTGTCACTACAGGCCAAACACTTATGACTCATTTTCCTTGCAGGATATGAACCTGAGCACATGGAGTAAAACAAAACAGCAACTGGAGACAGATACCAATATAATTCTCTTTAATGAACTGGATAATTATTATTTTTATGATTATATTATTGCCCTTCCCCAAGAGGTGACCCCAAACCCCCCAACATAGGAAGCAGGGGGGCAGCCACCAGGAGAATGCGAAGTGTGTTGTATTTAGGCACAGTGAATTAACTGTGAATTAACTATTGCCCAGCTTCCAGATTTCCCAGTCACTTTAATACCTTCAGATAGTCAATATGGTATCCACCAGATTTTGTTGGAGTACAACTCTCATCAGCCCCAGCCATGCTCTCCAATGGTCAGGGATGACAGAAGTTGTAATCAGAGGTGTGGTTGTCTGGGGTCCTGGAGAGTCTTAGACTCCTTAAGTTTTGGGGAGCAGGGTCCCTATATCTCCAGCATCCTATGATCCAGTCAGCATGAAAGGGGAGTGTGTTAGTCACTGAGAGGAGTCTTCTAATATGCTTCTTTGTCCTTTTCCTGCTGATTGCAGCCAATCAGAATGAAAGGAGGTCAATTATCCACTAAGCAGTCTTTTCTCAGTAGCTAACATTCTCCCCTTTCATGCTGATTGGTTCCTAGGGATATCTGTTATGGGAGAAGGTTAACAAGGATCTCGTTCTCAACCCAGCAGGGGGGAAAAAGAATGGGAGGGGGCATGGCTGTGACTATCATGAAGAGACCCTGCTCTTCTGAATTTGCCACTACACTACTGATTGTAATCCACAACATCTAGAGGCCACTGTGTTGGCTATCCCTGGCCTAACAGAGGGCCGATGTTGGGAGTCCTGTCAGGGAACTATATATAAACTTGTAGATATATCAGTTAAGCTGCATGGAGCTTGAACCTAATCATTACCACAAAGAACTAGGCCAAGACATGGGAATGGAAAAAATCCACAAAATCTCTTTCACTCATACATCCTAAATGAGCCCTGTTGCAGCTGGTACCTGTTTACTCATCACCATCCCAATGCTTCCTCTTGTCTGTCCACAGGTAACCAAGCAGGAGTTCACTTTGCACCAAGGCAAGGATGTTTCCTACCCAAGTGTCATGCAGATTGCAAGTGAGGCTTACAAGCCTATAGCAGCAGCGAGTGAAAAACCAGCAGTTCCTCTGCTGGGCTGCACTTGCTACCATTTCCTTTTAGCAGGACTACTGTGCCTTTCACGAGTATGTCAGGGATGGTAACAGATACAGCATTCCCTCCAATGAAGATACAGTGTTGAGGACAACTGCATCCATTGCCCCTCTTGCAGCTTTGAAAGGCAAGAGATCCTGAGCAAACACAAAGATTGGCAAGTCCATTCTTTTGTTTCACTTTCCGAACTTACTTCACAATTAATGCTGTTCAATAAAAGCTGTGACTATTTCATTTGTCTCTCTTGTGTCTCGTAGTGGTTAATAGGCAGGATACACCCCTTCCTAAGGCATGAAAACAGTTATCATAGGTTATTCTGCTAGTTTACGTATTGAGCAACAAGTCATCCCTTCATGAAAGATCAAATGACATCAAGTGATGAATATGCATAAGTAATTTGGACTAATTTGTGTAGATAATCCTTAAGAAGTGTGTATCTGTGTGTAAGTTATCATTGCTTCTCATGAGGAAAAAAAGACTATAATCTATTGTTTCCATCTGGGAATTCAGAAGTAGTTATTTTGTGTGGACAATTTACTATGAGTCACTGAGGGGTATATTTTTTAAACATATAATTGAAAATATCTAAGAACAATGAACACACTGGCAACAGTAATAACAGAAATATTTCACATAAAATAACAAAAGCTTCAGATTTCATAATACATCATGCACTTCTCCACACACAGACCCACCTTCCTAACTCATCTGATGAACACACCAGAATGAGGTATGAGAAGCTGGTGGTCTCGCATCTCTATGAGAGTTAATGAACTGAATAATGGATACCACGCTTCTGTTCCCTGCCCCCATTGCCCTTTTTCTGCAGGATATTTTGAAGCATGGTGGAATCTTGTAGGATTTGTATGGAATCACCATTACCAACAGAGGGGCTTGTAAATCCTGTTCTTATGCACATTTCACCACAGTAATTCCCATGTTAAGTTTCCAATAAAATGCTAGTGTGAATTTGGCCTTGGATGCAGTGATCATAATGATCTGAAGTCACTCATGTGTATCATGGCAACCGTTGTCATAGTATTATCATGCAATTTTAGTAAATGGGTTGTTAAGCACATAGTTGGACCCTGCTCCAGGCATATATTTGCTTTATTAATTTTCAGGATTAAAAAGAACCCTAGGCAATCTTATTTTGGAATTATTCTCTCTAGGGGGGTAAAATAGTAAGGCATAAGGGTGTAAGAGATTCAAAACCAGCACATTGAAGCATGTTACCTACATTCTTTTGCATTTTCTTGTTTCTATTTGTGAATGCCTCAATAAGGGAGTAGGAGGCAGATTTCTACACTCCTAAAAATAAGTGACAACTTGAGCTTTCTGAAAGATGATAATGGTCTTAGAATTGTGCAGGAGTCCAGCAAGGGCACAAAATAGATAAATTCCTGTATTTTGAAATCTCTTATCAATGTGAGTAAACATGCATTGCTCACATATAGAAAAGGAACAGTTACTCATCAAGATATATAGCAAAGGTGGCCATAAAGTATCATAAAAGGAAAAGATATGGATTAATATTGAAAAAACTGACTTGCTCATTGAAGTTCTAGTCTAGAGAATTAAGTTTGTGGAAAGGCAAATGGGTTTTTTTTCTTTATTGTCTTCCTACTTCTCCCAACTGACATGCACAATTGATGTTTAGTTTTTATTGTTAGTCTCTTAATGTTTTGATGTTTACATGTTCTGCTTTGTACGTCGCTTAGAGTGGCTGACAATTCAGCCAGATAAGCGATTAATAAGTCGAATGAATGAATGAATGGGGCTTACAACTACTACTGTGGACCAAAGACCTAATACACAGTCCCATTCCGGGTTGTGGAATGGTCTCTCTACAGAGGGTTGGTTGTCTACTGTACAAGGCCAGGTCTACTAAGACCTTTTTATTTCACCAAACGTTAAGTGTGGGGCTAAAGTCTATCTCCATGATTTATGCTGATTTTTAATTTTTTAAAATTTGAACAGTTTTGATTGTGTTTCTATATTTTTTTACTTTTTGTAAACCACTTTGAGATTATTTTCTAAAGACAAGTGAAGTATACATTTCTAAATAAATATAACAATAGCCTGTGTAGTATGTACACAGTAGCATTGGTTGTTTAGAAATATATATATATATATATATATACTCCCAAGGTGTAACCACATGTAGTTTCAAAGCTCAGTAGGCACCCTCTCCACCAAATTTACTCCTATGTGGCTCAAAAGATGACCTCTAACTAAACCAATAAAGTAAATTTTGCTTTATTATAACTGTACGTTTGGCCTGTCGCCTCTAAAAGTGCTCTTTGCTTTGATGCAACACTTACGGAAATTAGTGCCCTAGGATTACTGGAAGTGGGTCAGATGTTAAATCAATTGTTTTCTTTACAAATAGATGAGGAAGGGCCACTATCAAGTCTATGACTGGCAATTGTGATCCAGACAAGTCACTTCTGAAAATGGCACACGCAACCAGATTTTTTTTTTACATCTTCACTGCTCCAACAAGTCAGCCAAAAAGGCAAGCCACTTTTAGACTGAATAGTGGCTTGACTGTTTAGCTGTTTGAAGAACTGTGATGAAAAGTACAAAGAAAGTTCTAGCATCTCAGGCAATTTTCCTCCATAGCATTTTGGACTGTAATTTATGAAAGCTTGTTCTACAAGAAATTTCTTAGCCTTTAAAGTGCCACAAGATTATTATTTTTTTGCTGCAGCAGACTTGGATTATGTTAATTACATCCAAATTATTGTCATGTCTGTTTCAAAGTGAGTTTTTCCAGAGGTAACTGGGAGTTCTAAAATGAAGTATTGTTGCAAGTTCATTTACAGTGCAACTCTATGCATGTTTACTCAGAAGTAAACGTCTAGGTAGGGATGGAAAAACCTGTCAGTTTTGGTTCTCTTAGTTTCTTATTTTTTCCAGTCTTAAATTCAGTTCTCCACATTTCTTCAGCAATTAGCGGATTTTTTTAAAAAAGCATCTTGATGAAAATTCTCCAGCATTTCAGTGCAAACTTCTCCTACTAAACATATTAGGTGGCTTTGACTAATGTACACATTTTTGCAAGCAATTTCTCATCATATAATGCCTTTTTATGTTTTCACTCAGACATTCATTTTTATGCACATTTCCCGCTAACATATGCATTTTTGTAAACATTGGTTGGCGAACTGCATTGCAAAATTCAAATAGGTGCAAATTTCAAAGAATGGCTATGTTTCAGTACTCATTGTTTTGGAAAGTGTGAATTTGATAGATTCAGCTTGAAATGTGAACGAAATTAAATTTCTCACCCATCCTACTCCTAGGTAAGGGAACCTTCAGACTTGCTATTTTGTGGGAGGGATTCAAGCGCATCCTAGAAATTTAGGTTTGCAAAATTAAAGTGGATCAAAGCACTCTGTTATCCTAGCAAAACAAATTCACTTGCAAAAAGTCCATTGGTTGTTTTCTAACAAAGAAAGTGATGGTGAAATGCACTGAAAAGTGTAGGATGAATGAATGATTAAAGGGAAGATGGGTAAACACTTTGCAATCAAACCAGGATGAATGATCATTGTCATACAACTGCCCTGTTATATGAGCAATAAAGACTGGACGCAATCTAGCCACTGTGTAAGCTTTGTGCAAGCAAATCTGGATGCATGTTGAATAAACAGATCATCTGGAGGATGTCTGATTGCAATCTAAAGATCTTGTGTTCACTGCAATATATATTAGCTGAGCAACATGTAGTAAGTAGTTAAATCCTATTTCAAAAGGGCACCTGTTCTGTGCTACTATGTCGCATCTTCTCATTGGTTACCTTTTTTGTAAGCACTCAACCACTAATAAAGGGCTAACATTCGGCTGAGCGTAAATCCTGGCAAGACGGAAGTACTGTGGATGAATGGATCCTGTGTCCGATAAACTGGTCAATGGCCTGCCCTGAATGGGGTTGCACACCCGCTGAATGAGCAGGCATGTAGTCTGGGTGCTTTGGGATCCAGCTTTCTCACTTGTGGCCCAGGAAGCCTCAGTGGATAGAAGTCCCTTTACCTTCTGTGACGGTTTGACAGCTACAACTACTCCTGGACTAGGAGAGCTTGACCACAATAGTTCAGGCAATGGTGACTTCAAGGTTGGATTACTTCAATGCACTCTATGTGGGGCTTCCCTTGTGCTTGATCCAGAAGCTTCAGTTAGTTCAGAACATTGCAGCATGGATGCTGACTGGAGTGAGGCCCTGTTACCATATTACATCTCTGCTCAGAGATCTGCACTGGTTGCTGATTTGCCACCGGTCCAAGTTCAAGGTCTTGCTATTATTATATGAAACCTTTAACACCTTGGGACCAGTTTACTTGCGGGACTGTCTTACTCCATATGTGCCCATATGACTACTTTGATCTGTGGAACTGACCCTGTTACAGGTGCCACATAACACTCATTCTGCAGGTGTAAGAAATCGATCTTTTAGTGTGGCAGCATTTACACTTTGGAATGCCCTCCCTATTGACATTAGACAGGCACCTTAGCTGTACTCCTTCTGGAGCCTGCTTAAAATATTTTTGTTTAGGCAAGCCTATTCAGACATATAGAAGTTGTATATGTTTTTAGCTTATTGTTGATGTTAATTAGTTTTTGAATTGAAATAATAATAATAAATAACAATGTTTTTAATACCTGATTTTAACTGTCTTTTATTGATTATTTTAATGTGGGGGCGGTTTTTGTAAACCACTTTGGTTTTTACAATCAAGTAGTATATAAATTTTGTTAAATAAATAAAAACATGGCCAGGGTTAATCTTAGTCTTCAACTATTCCTCCTGTTGATCATACAGTGGACTTGCAGAATTAATTGATGGATAATTGGTTCATTTCATGTATCAAAAATGCTGTATGTCACTTTGACTGGCACATAGTCTTTTATTTTCTTGTTTCTTGAATTCTTTGTAATTCCATTTTTTTTCCTGAACACGGGGTATAATCCAACACTTAAGGAACATTGATTTTAGTGGGAGAGCTAAGCATGTGCTTAAACCTGTTCTACTGAAATAAGTGAAACATTAACGTGTTTATCATTGATTTTCTAATGCCCCCTCCCCAAAACCAATGGTAGTGCAAACTTACGTAGATTCTCATGCAGAAACTGCCAAGCCTTATGCAGATGTCCAGTTCTTCTTGTAGCTGTCTAAAATTGTGATAAACAGCCTACAATATACTGTTTTGTTTTAAAGCTTATTAGCTAAATCCAGCATAAGAGCTTAACACTGTAGACTTGGCCTCTTTCTGGGGAAACTAGATATTTAACTACTTTTTATATTAAATATAATGCCTTTCTTCTGCTTTGATTTATATTTAGAGAAAAACAATCCAGTAAATTTACATTTGTTCCAGAGGCTTTATTGATTTACTAGGCTGTCAAAGACATAAGCCTTTCACACGCTTTTTTATACAATATCAAGAAGCAAATATTTATCTTTCATATAACTAGGAATCAGAAAGCCTACCTATGACTTCTAATATCTTTTGCCTCATAATTTTATTTTAAGGAAATCGAACATTCAGAATCCAAATGGTAAACTGCTCTTTATATTTTCACCACCCAGGTGGGTTAATATGAAACTAATAATATAGAACAACATAGGGCTGATTTACACATCCTTACACAATCCCCTTGGGAATAAGCAGAGCCAATGTCAGGCTCATGGCCTGGGCTCTGCTTGCTTGGAGCAAGCATATGTGTCAGCTGCCACGATTTCAGCAATGTCAGTGGCTAAATTCCTCTGCCAGCCTTGTGGCTATGTTCAACATCCATGTAGAGTCACTGGATCACACAAACAACTCATCTGGCTTAATAATGAGTAAGCAATAACACTTGGAATTAGTTTTGTACGATGAAAACCCAAATTAAAACGTTGAATTCAAGAAACTGCCTCACTGATAGACTTCTACATTGGACAAAAATATTCAGAATTTACCCAAATTCATTAGCCTCTGCATTTAAACCTGAAGTCATGACTAATTGAAATGTATTGATTTGAGTGGGTCTGCTCTGAGTATGAACTAGTCAGATATTTATTTCTTTATTTTATTTTATTATTTGATTTAAATCCCGCCCTTTCTCCCAACAAGAGCCCAGGGTGGCAAATACCATCATATGTGACTAAAAACTAGTGTGTAATCATTCCTGGTAAGGCCTTTTATATTTTTTGTGCCATGATTTGTATATGACAGACATCATATGTTCTCATTGGCCTTTTCCATATTCCCCAAATAGTTCTTGTGGAAAATGTTAGCTGTGAAAGAAAAGTTGTAAAGAGAATAAGATTTAAATATTTTACTTCCCACCTTTAGCCTTCAAAACAAAGTTTTAATAATACAGTTTTACATATATACATACATAAATACATATATATCAAGGGAAGCAGTGTATGAAAATGAAACGAGAATATGGCCTGATGAGTCAGAGGGAATGTATTGTGGAAATCAGTTGTATGTACAATTCGAGATGCTCTTATAAAATAGCATCCTGTCTATACAAATTGTCTTTCAGGTCTTCCAATCATAGTATGGGAACACGGGCCTTTTCCCATGACAGTATTTTTATACCTGATGGGCGAACAGAGAGTGAAGAGTCTATTCAAGCAATGTCACAAGACCTAGGCAAAGTCAAAACCCTTCAGGTAAGCATTAGCTAGCAACGAAACTAGAGGTGTAACAGCTCAAACGGTAGCTTTCTTGCATGACCATCTGTCATTGTTTCTGCTGTTGCTACTGCTATGCAAAATGCCATACTGCTAAGAAAGTGGGTTAAGTCTTAAGTGTGTGTATTTGCAGTCTACAGTTGTAGGAAGGTATTGTCCATAACCATACTCCAGCAGAGGCCACACCTGAAATTTCCAAATGCCACATTCCAGCTTTGAAATTTATACTACAGAAGGTCTGCACAACTTTGGACCCACTAAACTGAATGCAGTCTACCAGTCATCTGAAGTTAAATCTTTGTTAAATCAGGATTGACCAATTATCCGTTTCCTGAAGTGAAGACAAAATACACACCCAAAACAACCTTTAAAAATACACTCTGATCTCCATAGGGTATGAAAGATGAGTTAGTGAGATACGAAGACTTTTTATTTTAAAAAAATTGATTAATCTTCCTTATTTAAGAATAACTATATTGCCTTGAAGCTCAATAAATTATGATTTACTGCAATCCTAGGTAGGCAATGAAAAGGCTTGTCAAATATCTGAAAAGACACAATGCATGCTTAGTAAGCTCCATTCAGTTTTGTGGGTCACAGGTTGTCAACTAACCCAGAACCAGTTGATTTGATCAGCAGAATCAACCTGAAAAGCTTTACCTGGACTGTACAACTTCAGATTGCAGGTTTGTGTGTATGTCTGAATGTGCCCCATGGGTGGTGGTGGGAAATCTCAGTGAATGTAGGAAACGTCTCCCTGAAAGGCACTTTTCTATGTGGGTGGCTCATTAATGAGAAATCTCACCCCATATATACGATCTGCCAAGTAAACGTCGCAAGACGTCACCCTGAGTCGGAAATGACTCGCACTATAAGTGCGGGGACACCTTTACCTTTACCTTTAAAGAGTTGTTGTGGGGGGAGGTGTATGCCAACCACACAGAAGAACAGATGCTGGGGCACCCAGAGGGGAGAAGGAAGGAGAAGCAGGAGAACACACATGGATACTGTTGTATACAATGCATGGTACTTTGATTTATAAGCAAAGGTTCCTCTGTCTGAATATTGTGTTAAACTTATTGTACTACCCTACAAATTTGTAAAAATGTAAACACAATTTGGGTTGGTTTTTCACAGTCCAACCCACTTCCTGTTTAGCTTGGAAGAATTTGGTAATGTGTGCCTCTGAGCTTATGGTGAGTGGTGGCAACACCTGCAATCAGTCCAAATAACAGAAACAAGACATGCACTGTGCTGATCTTGTTTTAGCCTGGAGGAAGCAACAATACTGAGACAGATGATATAGTTCAGACAGTCACTTTAAATATGTTTTACTTACTTTGCAAGTTTAGTGAAGCATTTTCTTTTGCTTCTGTTTCTGTGAATATGTGAAGTACAGTATATGTGGGCAGAGGGAAAGCCACTTTCCTTTCTAAAAAGAAAACATTGTGAACAATATCATTGTTTTTCAGGGTTTCCTTCATCTTTTTATTCTACAGCAGGCACATGTAGTCTCCCACCCACATTTAAACCAAAGCTGTCCCTGGCCACATCCACACCAGACCTTTATTCCACTTTAGACAGTCATGTCTTCCCCCAAAGAATCATGGGAAGTGTCGTTAGTGAAGGGTGCTAAGAGTTGCTAGAAGAGACCCTGTTCCCCTCACAGAGCTTCAATCAGAGCGGCTGACTGTTAAACCATTCTGGCCACTGGAACTCTGTCAGGCATAGGAATATCCTAACAACTCTCAGCACCCTTCACAAACTACACTTCCCAGGATTCTTTGGGTGAAGCCATGACTGTTTAAAGTGGAATAAATGTCTATCATGGGTGTGCCCCCTGATTAGCCAAGCCAAACAGCTGTGAGTCTGGCTTTTAGAACACTGGCAGCTGGTTCTTACTGAGCACGCCTGACGCTATAATAGTCTTCAGTGTTAAATTTCTTAAATTAATTCAAAATCAGCCATGCATCTTTTTTTTAATTTTAAACTGCAGAAGGTGGTCAGACTATGGGGCAAGGTCAGTAATAGGATTACAGTTACTCTGTGAACATGGCTGATTTTTAATCAATTTCAACAAATTATGAGACCGCTGACAGAAAAAAGTCCAACAGGGGTCTGGATTTTTTTCTCATTTTACACTTTGAACTCCAGATTCTCTCTGAGTGTTTTGTGTGTCGCCATGAAAACTTAGAGGGTTGTTAAGCAAGCATTTCTGAGTTCAGGTCTATAAGTTTTGTTAGGTTCTGTTTTGAAATGAGCTTATGGGAAGCATCAGAATGGCATGGGGGGTACTTTCAATTTAACATTGCAGGATGTGAAACATCCATGCTGACTATAGTATATAGCCTCTCTTGTGCTATATAATACATGTCTGCTCTAGTCATTAGAGCAGGAGTGAGGAATTGTAGCACTCCAGATGTTGGAATGTCCCATATCTCCGACTACTGGCCTTCATGGCTGGGCTGATGGGAGTTGGAGTCCAGTAATATCTGGAGCAGGGCCAGCACCAGGAGGCAGATAGGTTGGGACCTGGTGAAGGGATCCTGCGGGGCCTCTTCTTAAGGTGTGACAGTGAAGCTCCTGCTCAGTGATCTGTGGCAGCATCAGATACGGCAGCATTGGGTTGTTTTTTCAAGATTCACGGAGCTTATGCATGGGATAATGTACATGGGATTAAGAAACCCACATTTATTTAGATGTGTAGGCCAGCCTACTAAAAAGGAAGAATAAAGTAGTGTTACAATCATGAAAAATGACAGAGCTCTCCTGAAGACTTGCTCTAAAGGATATGGAGGAACAGTAGGAAGAAAACTGCATAGGTAGAAATTTTGCAGATATGTTACAAATGCAGCAGTTATAATGTTATTTATTTATTTATTTATTACATTTATTTCCCGCCTTTTTTCATCATAGAAACCCAAGGCAGCTTACATATGGTTCCCAGGCAGTCTCCCATCCAGGCACTGACCAGACCTGACTAGTCTCATGTGCCTTCAGGCCATAGCCTGAGACCAACTATATTAAAATACAATAAGTTCTTGCTCTTACTGCTAATGGGAGTTAATTATCTTGCATAAACCCCTATCAAATATTCAGATGCTTTAAATAAATAAAGTCCAGTCCATTCTTGAGGCAGTTTGCCACCATGAATCTCCTCTCCCTCCCACCCTGACAATAATGCTAGCCAGACATTTTGAGGACAGTTCACCACAAAGAGTCTCCCCTTCTGCACAGTAAAAAAAGGTCCAATCTGGCCCAAGAAAAAAACCAGATTCTCATCCTCCATTATGATATCAGCCAAACATTTTTAGGGGCTCTGCCACCAAGAATCTCCTTTCCGGTCTCTCCCCCCCTGCAATAAATAGGGCCCATTCCAGCCTATGAAGACACCAGATTCCTCCCCACCCCTATGCCAGCTACAGATGCTTTTGGAATCATTTACTGCTACTCCTCTCTTGATCAACCGAGAAGCTTAATAATGAATTCACAGTATGTGATATCATGCTAAGGGAATTGCATATTGGGACTGGTAGTAAAATAAGGCTGGGAGATATAGAACAGGAAGGGGAGGAGTTTGAATGGGTAGAGCAGAATGTGGCTGGAATAAAGTGGATGAAGACTGATCTCTGAGGTCTCTGTTAAATTGTCTACAATACAACAATTTTGGCGATGAAGGTGGGATGGTGCTTTTGCCTTTGTGTCCCCCACCACCTTTCCTTCAAATCCCGGGTGAGCCTGTGATTCCATTTACTTCTTGGATTAGAATGTTTGATACATATGTACTAGCCATTCATGATGAGGAACTTCCAGAGGCAAGAAAGCGTGCATTACTTATTCATTGTTTGGGAGCAGAAGCTCAGAGAATCTTCTATGATCTGCCTATTGTGGATGATAAATATGAGACAGCTTTGACTGCTTTAAGGAATTTCTTTGTGCCTAGAGTCAATATTGTGGCAGGACGCTATAAATTTCGCCAGTGGGGACAGAAGCATGGAGAAAAGACATATCAATATATTGCTGCTTTAAGAGAATTAGCGGTTACTTGTAATTTTGGAAATATGGCAGAAGAAATGATTCGTGATCAGTTGATAGAGAAGACAGGGATGCCTCGCATCAGGGAACGCCTCTTGCTAGAACCAGACCTTACCCTGCAGAAAGCCATGACAATTGCTAGCCAGATAGAAACTGCAGTGGCAGAAGCGAAGTTAATGGGTCAAAGCATGACAGAACCTGTACAGGCTGTGCAGCCTTTGCAACTGCAGAAAACAAAAAGATCTTTGGGCAATGTTAAAGATGGTGCAAATAAAACTTTGCAACCTGCAAAATGTGTAAAATGTTACCGCTGTGGTTCAATACAACATGCAGCAAATTATGCTAACTGCCCTGCAAAGGAAGCTCAGTGCAGACAGTGCAAAAAGAAAGGACATTTTGCACGGGTCTGCCAGATTACCCAGTCCTTGCAACCTACAAATGAAGTTGCTGTACCAGAAGTTACTGTTTTGAGCGTGCATGATCTTGCTCAGGCCTCTATAGTGGATAGATTGGCATGCATTGTAACAGTGTCTGCCCTTGCAGAAAACACTTCTCAGGATGTTGAGTTGATGTTAGACACAGGCTCCGCAGTTTCCATACTACCCATGTCAGTTTACATGCAATACTTTTGTAGCTCACCACTCACGCACCTAAACTGCGTCTCATAAGTTATTCTAGGAATCCAATTGCAGTTCTTGGTTGTCTAGCAGCAACAGTAGCATTTGAGAAAAATGCTGTGGCAGCTGAATTCTATGTGGTACCAGAGGGAACTCCCATTCTGGGCAGAGACCTGTTTGTTGCATTGCATATGCAAGTACTGAATGGGACTATCACTTCAATACCTTCCAACAGTACTATGGAGCCAGCATCGCTTGCAACTATAATCACTCACAAAGGGGAGGAACCTGTGGGCTGTGCAAAGGGGTTCATTCACAGAGTTAAAATTAGAGATAATGTGAAGCCAGTACAACAGAGGCTGCGCCGGTTGCCATTTGCTGTGAGAAAGGCTGTATCACAAGATGGGTTAAAACCTGATCCAGACCATATTAGAGCAGTTACAGAGGCCTCACCACCTAAAGATGTACAAAAACTGCACTCCTTCTTGGGTCTTACATCTTGGTATGCAAAATTTGTGCCTGATTACGCATCTATAGTGGAACCTCTACGTTGGCTGCTCTGTGGATCTACAACATGGGCTTGGACATCAGATGCACAAACCAGTTTTGACGCAGTGAAGTCTTTGCTTGTACATAGCCCGGCACTAGCCTTATTTGATCCAGCATTACTTACTGTTGTGACTACTGATGCCTCTCCTTATGGGCTTGGGGCTGTTCTAACTCAAGTTCATGGAGACAAACAAGAAAGGACAGTTGCATTTGCATCCAGGACATTACAAGGGGCAGAAAGGTCATACTCTACAGTTGAGAAAGAGGCACTTGCATGTGTCTGGGCCACAGAGAAATGGCACACATATCTGTGGGGTCGCACATTCACATTACGCACTGACCACAGCCCTTTGACAACCTTGCTGACATCTAAAGGTTTAGGGAGAGCTGGAATGAGAATTGCTAGGTGGTCAGCTAAGCTGTTGGCTTTCACATACAGGATGGAGTACAGGCCTGGGACTGAGAATGTAACAGCAGACTGTTTATCCCGCCTACCTCTGCTGTCCACAGACAGTGAGCATGAAGATGATGCAGAAGTGGTTGCTCTCATTGCACCTGCCCTGACAGCCATTTCCAAAGAGCAGTTTACAGCTGCTTGTTTGGCTTGTCCAATACATGGCAAGTTACGGGATTTCCTTGAGGGGAAATGGCCACACCACATGCATAATGAGGATCAGACTCTGTTGCCTTTCTTTAAAATATGCAATGAACTGTCTCTACATGATGGTCTTGTAATCCGTGGTACTCATCGTCTCATTGCCCCACCAGAGTTACAAGCGAAATTGATACAATTGGCCCATGAGACACACCAAGGGATTGTACGAACGAAGCAACGATTGCGTGATTTATATTGGTGGCCTGGTATGGATAAGCAGGTTGAAGATACTATTAAATCTTGTGTGACTTGCCAGCGTCATGACAAGACTGCAATCACACATGTGCCACCATTACAGCCTGTACCACTTCTTGATTCAGCTTGGGAGAAGTTGGCCATTGATATTGTGGGCCCATTTGAGAGGGCACCTGCTGATTGTCGTTGTGCCATTACCCTTATAGACTATTTTAGTAAGTGGCCTGAAGTGGCTTTTACTTCCCACGCTACTTCTGCTGCTGTTATCACCTTCCTTTCTGCAGTTTTCAGTTGAGAAGAAGATCCAACGGAACTGATTTCTGACAATGGCACCCAGTTTACCTCGGTAGAATTTGAAACTTTCCTGCCGGAAAGAAATATTCGCCACAGGCGCTCATCAATTTATTATCCGCAGGCAAATGGTGAGATAGAACGTTTTAATAGGAATTTGAAACAAAGTCTACAAATGGCTGAACTAGAAGGTAAAGCGTGGAAACCCTTTGTCACAGATTTCTTACAAGTTTATAGATCTACCCAGCATGCCACAACACAAAAGTCCCCAGCCAGTGGCGTAGCTGGGGGGGGCGGAGGGGGCGGTCTGCCCCGGGTGGCACTTTTTTGGGGGTGGCACTTTTCCGACCCCCCCGACTCACGAGCTTGAGATGGCAGGCGGTGCGGTTGCGGTGGAGGACAGCGCGGTGCGGGCTGGGCTCAACGGCATCATCGGGTGGGCAGAGGCTCAGCACCCACGTGTAAACAGCCAGCGCCTCCTCATAGGGGCCCACCTGGAACAGCTCGTTGCCCTCCCAGCGGAGCTCCGGAACCTGCAAAGGGGGGTTGGGGAATCAGAGAGAGATGGCGGGGGGTCGGCTAGCTACTCCCTCCCCCCCAGGGGCCTCTGCTCGGCTCCCACCACCCCACTCACCAGCTTCTCCTCCATGTCGCGCTCCACTGATGTCATGCGGGTGCGCCAGCCCCTTCCCAGGAGGGCCACGTGCCCTGGGCTGGGACCCCCCTGTCGCTCTTGCCCCGTCCCTCCCCTTGCAGCTGGAGCTGCTTGACCTGCCCATCATATATGTCATATACAAGCGCTGCACCCATGCTTGAGCGACTTGAGGGGACAAAGGATGAAGGCTGGGTCTGTTTCATGGGTCGTGGGATGAGAGAAACGGGCAGGGAGGAATGGGGGAATCTCTCTCTCCCAAATATAATTATCTCCTTCTCTTGGGTGAGATGTGTGATCTCTGACACAAATTAGAGAGGCACGAGAAAGTCGTCGCTGTCGCTTGAAGAGAAAGGAGAGCCCTATGAACGCCTGACAAATTTGGCGGGTATTTGTGGTTGATAACGGACCCTTGTCTGGCCTTGTTCTTTTTAGGGAAGGGGAGAAGCCATCGGTCGGTGTGTGTGGGAGGGAGGTGCGAGTAGGAGCGAGCCGGTCTGTCTGTCTGTCTGTCTGTGTCGAGTCTGTTCTGGGCTCATGCGAGGGACAGATGAGGGGCGGCAAACTCAGGGACCGCCCCGGGCAGCAAAAGCTCTAGCTACCCCACTGTCTCCAGCTGAATTGTTACATGGACGGGAGATTTGCACAAAGCTGAATGTTGCTGGACTACTCATGCCTAAGTCAGATGCTTCTTTACAGCTAGGCATGAAACAAATAGTACACCAAAAACAACAAAAATATAAGAGGTATGCAGATTGCCAGAATGGAGCTAAGGAACCAGGGATACGATGTGGTTCATTTGTACGGGTCAGGAAACAAGGCATCCTGAGGAAAGGGGAACCATGATTTATGCTCCCCTTCAAGGTACTTGCCAGAGTAGCGAAATACACCTTTAAACTGTCAGACAGCCACATATGGAATGCCCACCATCTGGCCCCTATTCAGCATGACCCAACTTCATACGATCAGATCGGGCAGGCTATGCATCTGGCCGCTGATTGTGGTGATTCAGCGAATAATATTACTGATAACCTAGTTCACACTGATTACTCTAATGGATTGCCTCATGCACAAAATTGCCAACCAGAACTCCCGCTTGGTCAACAGTTGCACGCAGCAGGCGACCACCTGTGTGGCTAAAGACTATGTTATGTAATTTCTAAAGCAAAGAAGGTTACTAGGTTGGTTATTGTTTGCTGTGTTACATATATGTTTGGTAGGGTGGCAGGAAGTAGTTTTCTTAGATAAAGGGGATATGTGATACTGTGCTAAGGGAATTGCATATTGGGATTGGTAGTAAAATAAGGCTGGGAGATACAGAACAGGAAGGGGAGGAGTTTGAACGGGTAGAGCAGAATGTGGCTGGAATAAAGTAGATGAAGACTGATCTCTGGTGTCTCTGTTAAATTGTCTACAATACAACACAGTGACATTTTGCTGATTTCAAAGACTAGTAGTCTGACTAGTCACAAAAAAGAAAAAAAGATTGTGGTTGTTGCTGCTTTAAGGTGGCACTTGCAAAAGGAGGGGAAAGTAACTCAGCCTCACAGAAGAGCAACAAGTAGTTTGCAAATGCACGCGTCTGATTGGCTCCGCTTGAAATTCATGCCTCTGAGCATTGGGAAGGCTCTTCATAGTCCTGCCCTAATGCAATGGAAGTTCCAATGCATTTCTGAGAGACTCCTGATTAGTTAGAGTAGTTCTATGGTAAATAAAACCAAAATGGAGGTGCTGAGCAGGGCTGGTGCCAGGGATGCCAGGGCCCTTGAGGTCCAGCCTGCCCAGGCACCCTCACACACGCCGCACTTACCTACCTACCTTTCCCTTGGTGAATGCTGGTTGCACTGTGGGCGCAAGCCTGCCATCAACCAAGATGGCGGCCAAGGTTTCCCTAAGGAGTTGATGCCTCCCCTGCCATCTTGGTTGATGGCATGCATGCGTGCTATGTGCGTGCATCCCTGCCATCAAACAAGGTGGGGGCAGAGGCATCAACCCATTAGGGGAACCTTGGCTACCATCTTGATTGATGGCAGGCTTGTGCTTGCAGCGCAACCAACATTTATGTCAAAGGAGAGGTAGATGGAGCATGCAGGCAGGTGTTGCAGGCCTGCCTGGCAGTAGGGGGGGTGCCTGGGAGTTCCCTCTCATGATCTGCGGCAGGGTTGGAAGCCGACGCTGCTGCTGCCACAGATCTCAGGAGCGCTACCCACCCACCCTAAGGAGGGGCCCTTCAGGTGTCCTCAGCCAGGGCCCAACCTGGGCTTATGGTGCCTCTGTCATTGACAGAATGCTGGTTGAATGCACATTGTGCATTCAACAATGTGCTGAATGCACATTGAAATGGAAGTTTGAATTATCTTAGGTGCTAGCAGCAACAGTCAGTTCCTGTGGTGAGTTCCCCATCCTTTGGGAATTTTGGAGGGTGTTCACACATTATGCTGTACATATATGCACATGTACAGATGTTTGTGTGAAAGATTGTACAAGTGGTGAATTTAAAAGTCAACAAATGGACAAAATTCCTCAAATGTGTGGAGTACAAATGGGTAGTGCTATTGCACATATAATAATAATAATAATAATAATAATAATAATAATAATAATAATAATAATAATAAAATTTTATTTTTCAGCCGCCTATCTGTCCGGGTTAGGGGCACTCTAGGCGACGAACAACAAGAATAAAAACAATACATATAGATCAACATAATCAAATTTTAAGCTAAAAAACCATTCATTAATTCAATTGTAACATAAGTTAATCTGTCCCAATCTTGTAGGCCTGCCTGAACAGCCAGGTCTTCAAGGCTCGGCGATAGCTGGACAGGGAGGGAGCATGTCTGAGATCGAAAGGGAGAGAGTTCCAGAGGGTGGGGGCCACAACAGAGAATGCCCTCTCTCTGGTCCGTACCAGCCTAGCTGTTCTCACCGGTGGGACCGAGAGAAGGTCTTGCGAGGCTGATCTCATCAGGCGGCACAATCGGTGATTCTGGAGGCGTTCCTTCAGATATACTGGGCCGAAACCGTATAGGGTTTTAAAGGTCAACACCAACACCTTGAATTGGGCCCGGTAGACAACTGGTAGCCAGTGAAGATCTAATAACACTGGGGTGATATGATCCCAGCGACGGCTATGTGTAATCAAGAGTGCCGCCGCGTTCTGTACCAGCTGTAATTTCCGGACCATTTTCAAGGGTAACCCCACGTAGAGCGCATTGCAGTAGTCTAAGTGAAAGGAGACCAGGGCATGTATCACCTGAGGGAGCAGGTGAACAGGAAGATAGGGACGCAGTCTCCGTATCAGATGTAATTGATACCAAGCTGCCCGGCTCACTGCTGTAATCTGAGCCTCCATGGACAGCTGGGAGTCAAGTATGACCCCAAGACTATGGACCTGGTCCTCCAGGGGTAAACTTACCCCATCAAGCATCAGGTCAGTAATTCCTAACTTCCTTTTATCTCCCACAAGTAATACCTCAGTCTTGTCGGGGTTCAGCTTCAGCCTATTCTCTCCCATCCATCCACTTACGGATTCTAGGCACTTGGACATGGTATTAACAGCCAACTCCGGTGAGGACTTAAAGGAGAGATAGAGCTGAGTGTCATCTGCGTACTGATGGCACTGCAACCCAAAACTCCTGATGATTGCTCCCAGCGGTTTCACATAGATGTTGAATAGCATGGGAGAGAGGATAGAACCCTGTGGCACTCCACAATGAAGAGGCCAAGGGTCTGAAACCTCATCTCCCAATGCCACCCGTTGCTGCCTATCCGAGAGATAGGAACGGAACCACTGCAAGACAGTGCCTCCTATTCCTAATCCCTCTAGGCGGTTTAAAAGGATACCGTGGTCAACGGTATCGAAAGCCGCTGAGAGGTCCAGGAGGACAAGGAAGGTGTATTCACCCCTATCCAATGCCCTCCGCATATCATCTACCAGAGCGACCAAGGCTGTTTCCGTACCATGACCAGTCCTAAAACCCGATTGGTATGGATCTAAATAATCAGTTTCCTCCAAGTGTGTCTGTAATTGCGCAGCCACCACCCTCTCAATCACCTTGCCCAAGAATGGTAAATTAGAGACTGGGCGAAAGTTGTTTAACTCTTGGGGATCCAAGGACGGTTTTTTTAAGATGGGCTTTATTACCGCTTCCTTGAGGGCTGATGGCATTGCACCCTCTTGCAAGGATGCATTCACCACCGCCTTGATCCCTTCGCCCAGTCTCTCTTTACAGCTCATGATGAGCCATGATGGGCAAGGATCAACCAGACAGGTGGTCGGCTTCACAGTACAGAGCACCTTGTCCACTTCCTCAGAGAGAAGAGGCTGAAACCGATCCCAACAGACCGGAATGCAACTGGCCAACTCTGGCCCACTTCCTGTCTCCACGGCGAGCGGAAGCATGCTCTTCAGACGTTCGATTTTATCAGCAAAGTGTTTAGCAAAAGTATCACAGGAGATTTTAGAATGTTCCATGGGTTCCTGAGCAACTGGACCGACCAGGCTTTGGACCACTTGGAACAATCTCCTGGGACAACACTCTGCCGACGCAATAGAGGCAGCAAAGAAATTTTTCTTTGCTGCCTTTGTTGCCACCTGGTAGGCAGCTATTGCTGCTCTAACCCGTGTCCTATCGTCTTCAGTGCAAGATTTCCGCCACCGGCGCTCAAGTCGTCTCACCTCCTGTCTCAGACCCCGCAGCCGTGGTGTATACCAAGGTGCTGTCTGAGTTCTGTTCAAGGGGAGAGGACGTTTCGGAGCCACCCGGTCCACCGCCCTGGCGATCTCCTTATTCCACTCCATCACCAGGGATTCGACCGGGCGACCTTCAGTCAGCTCCATATCCCCCAGCGCATTCAGGAATCCTTTGGGCTCCATCAGGCGTCTGGGGCGGACCATTCTAATAGGTCCTTGTCCCCTGCGGAGGGCTTGCGGCCCTAATTCACCAGATAGTGATCTGACCATGACACGGGGTTAGAAGAATTCACCCCCATTTTCAGAGCACTATCCTCCCCTCCCAAGTCAAACACAAGGTCGAGAGCATGACCGGCTACATGGGTAGGCCCTATATTACTAAGGTGCAGATCCCAGGAAGTCATGGTTTCCATGAAATCCCGAGGGGCTCCTGTGAGGACAGCCTCGGCATGTATGTTGAAATCCCCCATCACCACAAGATTGGGGGAGAGCAATCGCACAGCCGGGACTACCTCGAGCACCTCAGTCAGGGATTCTGCTGCGCAGCGGGGTGGGCGGTACACAAGCAGAATCCCTAAACTGCCCTTTGGGCCCAACCTCCAGTACATGCAATCAACAAACTTGGTCTCGTGGAGAGGGGGTCTGGCAAAACACAAAGATTCCCGGTAGATAACTGCCACTCCCACTCCCCGCCTCCCAATCCTCGGCTGCTGTGCATATCGGAAACCGGCTGGACACATGGCCTCAAGTATAGGAGCTGAGGCCTCATCCAGCCATGTCTCCGTAATACACACCAGGTCTGCGTCCTCATCCAGAATCATATCCTGGATGAGTGATGTTTTCTGTACCACAGACCTGGCGTTACACAACAGCAATTGAAGATTGGATGGAGTTCTGCTTTCCCCAGTTATCTTCTGGTGGTAAACAGGTCCGGAACAAGGGATGGATATTAAGCATCTATCCCTAGTTCCCCGATGCCGGCTTGGCCTGCTACCCACGCCCCTACAGAATCTGCCACCTAGCCTTTCAATATTGTGGCCCCCCACCCCTCACACACTAACCCCCTCTGATCTACACATAGCTCCCTCCGGTACGCCGACAGGCAGGCCTTCTCCTTCGGTACAGTAAAAACAGCAAAACAACCCCCCGCCAAAAAAAAAGCAAGCAACAAAACAAAAGACAAAAATCCAGGCCACCTCAGCCAGCTGGCTTATGTATCCCTCCAAAGAGGGACAGGTGATGGAAATTAGTCACAGCTGGCTGGGTACCTGGGATCTGGTCCTGCAGGAGGCACGTCTGCCAGGCAGCAGTCCCACTGGGAAGGGTGGTGGAGGTGGTGTTCCAACAGCAGCAGCAACAGCAGGCTCTCCTTCCCTGGGTGGCGATGTTCTCCTTCTTCCTGCAGGCACTGGGTCTCCCAGGCCACCTTAGCGTGAATGTACCCGTGTATGATCATGTGCAGTGTTTTATTTTTTAGAACAACTCACTGAGAATCAGGCCCATTGTATTGTGGATTTTCCTGCCAGCAGACCACACCAATGATGTCCACTGAAGGTGGGCAAACTCATTATGTGATTACCCTAACTCATGAGGTATAAGGAATTTAATGATATAACTGCGGGGTGGGTAATTCACTATGGGGCTGTGAGTCCCCATGGCAAGTCTAACCTGTAGACTACCTCTAGGAACCAGACCTTCTCTTCTGCAGAGCACCAACTTGGATGTGAACAACTTCTGATGTTCTGGCTGTGTTACTCAGTTTTAACAAAAATACCTCATTTTGTGGTACCTTAAAAACTAACAGATTTATGTAGTGTAAACTGTCTTGGACAAAAACTCCATGAGATTTATGAGCTGTTATCCACATCTGGCAGATGGACAGAGAGAGCGAGAGGGATTAAACAATGGGGGCAAACGGTGACTATATACAAAAACTAGAACATATGACAGAACTCTGTGTAAAGCTTAAATGTATACAAGACAAAATCTTACACACCATCCAAAGAAAACACTTAACCATAGTAGCATCGATTTTTGTGTCTTACAGCATTCTACTACTTTAATAAAGAAATTAAATGGAGTCTTCTGATTTTCTGAAGTTAATTCATTTTTAAGGTTTATTTGTGCCTTCTAGACTAGAGAGAATACAAAATCTTGACCCATGTCACACAGCAGATGAGTCATAGTTCTTCTGTTTTAATTTCAAATATATTTTTTCTATAATATACTTTTATCATTCCCCTGTTTGGAAGAATGCCTTTGTTTTGAAAATACCTGTCTCGATCTGACAATCTCATATTTATAAAAATTCAGCACATATCCTTTTCTTTGAGCATTCATTTCCTGTAGATTTTCACACATCAGATGACAGGCAGAGAGACAAGACCTTGTAGAAAATGTCCCTATCATTTATAAAATAAAAATAATTAGCAGTGTCTTCTCTCCTAGCTGAGTATGATTCATTCAGCTATTTCAAGAAAGAAATGCTAACTTTTCCACTTGCCTATTCCATATACTTTAAAAGAGTTTAATTCTCATATGAAATATATGCTCAAACATTCACCCATTTTGGGCCAATCATAGAAATGCTATTTTTGCTTCTTCTCTTTAAAGATAGCTGAACACATCAGTGTGCAATGGCTGTGAATGGCAATTTTATATAGTAGTCAGATCTGTGAGCTGCATATCATTTGATGCTTACAGATCTGACTGTAGGAGGAATCATTTGAGCCCCACATTATTATAGCAGAAGCAGGCAAAGAGGAATTGCAGGCCACTGACATGCCATCTTTCCTTGTTTCTATGTAACATATGAATCAATGTTCAGGACTTTTCTAGGTAGCTAGCAGCTGGGGAAGAATTAAATGGAACACCCATACAGTCTAGGCAATAGAAAAAGAAGGAAAAGAGAGCTTTGGGGGACTGTACATAGATAAAGGTTGAGGGCCCTGCTTGTAACATACCTGAGGAATATTGAACAGATCCTAATTCACCAAGTATTGGTTGAACTTGATTATTTTTATTTCAGCTTTTCATTATGCTTATTTCAACCCTGAAATTGTTGGTGCGTTTTTGATCCACTGAAATACTTCTTGAGCTTTAGACTTGTGTTTTGTAGCTGGTTATGCCTGTGGAAAGGAGGTCTTCAACTCTTTTTTGCTTTTAGTGGATAAAAATATTTTCAGTGCAACATGTTTACTCAGAAGCGAGCCCCATTGTGCTCAATGGGGCTTACTCCCATCGAGGGCATCTGCAGGAAATTCTCTGGAAAGGAAGGGGCAAAGTAGAATACTGAAAGAGGGGAACTGGCTAGTTTCTCACACACAAAAATGAAAAGTACCTAAACATTTTGCCTCATCTCAGATTCTCCAAATGGTAGAAACATTTTTTTTTAAATGAAAGCTAGAAATCTGGAGATTATGATTCATTTGCAGACAGGAATGCCCCCCCCGTGGATTCCCATGACTCCCAGGTAAATATTCTTAGGATTGCAGCCTACAGAGTAGTATACACACTTAGTAGGGAGTAAGCTCCATTAAAGGTAATAGGGCTAACTTCAGTGTATTAAAACCAGTTGAATGGAAAACATATAATAAACTATGTTCCTTATTAGTTGCTTTCCAGGCATTAATGATTTTTATACCTGATGGAACTCTTTCTGTCCTTGAGGGTAATTTTTGTCAGGAGCTTTATTCCTTTGGCAGGTATTAGGTCCAGTTGCAATTGTGCTATAAAAGCCTTAAATGACTACTGCTGTTATAAGAAGGAAAAGAAACGTTTCTTGTCATTTTCTATGAAGGGATCTTTTAATGATAGCATTCTTAAAATACAGATTATAATCTCTCCCCATCCCCACTCCCCAAAAGGAAAATCGACATATGAATTAAAAAAGACTAATAAAAATAAATGTGAAGGAACAAGGGAATTTATATTATCTGCTACAATTCTCATGTGCCCTTCATGACATCTGTAGCTCATTGTTTGGGATGCGTGTAAACACAAAAGGCTAAGTACCAAGATATTTTGGTTTCTGAAGTGGAAAATCCCAATGTGTCTTCTATTTTTTAGCTAATTAATCCACTAGGAAGTTCTCTTGCACAAGTTCCACTGAAATGAAAGGGCCGTGTGAGAACTCAGTACTCCACAGGTCAGATCTGTCCGGCTGTGATCAGTGCAAAATCTCCGGGAAATTTTGACTAGTTTTTCTGATAAACGTAGTTTTTCCTGCCTAGTTTTTTCTTTGAAGCAGGGACCACCAGATTTCCTTAGAACTTTAATTTATCAAAATCCAGAACCCCCTGAGAAATTCCCCAAGTCTTAATGAAACATGCTTGTGGGCTTCCCATAGGCATTTGGTTGGCCATGGTGGGAACAGAATACTGGACTAGATGGGTCTTTAGTTTGATCCAGTGGGGCTCTTCTTAAGAATGATTTTTTCTGAATTGCTCAGATCTCCCAAATCCACTTTGAATTTCACTTTAGATGAGTTTTTGGTAGCAAGTTAGCAACACCCATTCTGTTCCTCAAACGCTGTCACCTGAGGTGGTTGCCTCTCATAACTTCATGGTACGGCTGCCTGTTTATCACATCTCTTGTTGTGGAACAGAAGCTTAGATGAGCATACATTGAGAATACATTTTTGCTAATAAGTTGTTTGTGAGGTTGGGTCTTGGTTTTTTTCCCCCATTGTTGAGAGATGGGTTGCTTATGATCTTAGGAACATTGGGCAAAGTTTCTTCAGTACTGTGCCCCCATGAAGATTGTTTGGTTTTAAATCTGAAAAGTGGAAGCATTTGGATTTTGTGGAGGCCTCTAAAAACTCTGACTGGAACAACACTGGCCACTTCTGTTGGGGAACAGGATGCTCTCTTAAGAGTGGGAGTCTATGGTTAAAAACAGGTTCCAGCCAGAGTAAATCAGCAGAAGTAAATGGTGGAGTCTTAGCATGAACCAGGTGAGCTAAGCGAACACTGTGATCTGTTTGTATAACCGGTTAAAGTATCTGCCTTCACTTTCATCTGATAATGCTGAATATTTTTGGGCTCATTACTGTTGGACTGCAACAATCACTGGAGGTTGGTCCATTAGGGCAAATGGAGCGTTGCCCCACCAACCTCAGTTTGCCCTCAGCCAGCCCTCACCTGTCTGCCTTCCTACTCATAGCCACTCCAGAGGGTGGCTCTGCCTGTGATTGGCTTTTGCTCCATCTGCTGTTGGTCTTCCTACCTTCTGCCCTACCAGTCCTAGTTGGCACCAGCCACCAGTGGTAATAATCTCTGTATAACAGAGTATGAATAGCAGTGGGTTTTTTCTTGCTCTTTAATATGCCAAAGGGTTTTCTTTCTTTTTTTTGTTTTTCCAGCAACAGTTGGCGAAGAATATTAAATTTGTCCAACCCTCACAAGTAACAGTTTCAGTGAAGGCAGTTGGGGATGCAAATGCTAGTTTGGAAGCAGATGTGTTACTCAGTAACCCCATGGAGACCGAGGCACAGCAGGACATTGTCCTTCCGGAGAGCAATAATAAAGTAAGCATTTAAGTCAAACACGCTCACTATGTAGCTAGAATTGTGGAGCTCACTGAGGCATAGCCATTGTGTCCACTGAAACATAGCAAAAGTGATTGAAGCTTTTAACAGACAGACAGATTTTAATAGTCCTTGATATCTTGCTTTCTATTACAATTTGTGTGTGTGTGTGAACTTGGAAAAATGTCACAGGTACTTATCTGTCTTGGTGGCCATTGTTGTGAGTTTGTCATTTCCCACATTGGATGGGGGGGTAGGAAGTTTGGAGGGGGAAATGTCAAAATGTGCAAAATCATCAGACATATTGCAAAGTGGCTTTTGGATGCAGCCCATAAGACTTAATCAGGGCCGGTTCTAAAGGGCGGCCAGGTTGGGCACTGGCCCGAGGGGCCCGGAGCTACAGGAGCCCTTGAGGGGGCCGTGAGGGGCCCTCCACTCCCCTTCTGCGATCCCCCCCACGCCCCCCACTTACCTGTCAGCCGGCTTTTTAGTATTGCCCTTAATGAAGATGGCGGCCGCAGATTCCCTAAGGTACTGAAGCCGCTGCTGCCATCTTAGTTGATGGCAGAGATGTGCACGCATAGCATGCACATGCCATCAACAAAGATGGTGGTGGAGGCTTCATTCCCCTTAGGGAAACCATGGCCGCCATCTTCATTAAGGGCAATGGTAAACACTAGACAGGTAGGGGGCTGTGGGGGGGCCAGGTGCGCACCCACCCACCAGGGGGCCAGGGCAAGCTGATGCCCAAGGGCCCCCGCATGCCTGGAGCTGGCCCTGGACTTAATCATTCACTCCAAATGCAGCTTCATGCCTATGCAAATCATGAAAGTTGGCCTGAGAACCTTGCATATTGGTCCAGTCTAGAATCAGTTTGGTGATGTAAAAAACAACAACTACAGACAATGGAGACTGTACCTATATAGGGAAATGTGCATATTTTTTCACATTTTGTAATGCATGTCATGAATCTATAGTTTTTATTTATTTCATGAATGTGACCATCCCATACTGTGTGCATGTCAGGTTAAGACTTATACATTATCTTCCACCTCTATTCCACATCGCAGCTATGTTCTAATGATGATGTCGCCATTGCTTTCAGCATAGCATACATGAGCTGACAGCACCCATCTATCTCAGGTTCAGAGAGTTTGCACTGAGGTGAGCAAGCTGAAAGCTTGTGCTTAGTACTTGAAAATCACATCCCTTGCTATCTCAGTACTGAGAGGAGTCACGTGTGTTTCTCTTTCACCCAACACAGACCCAGTCATTTTGGAGCCTGACAGTGCTCTTGGAACAAGGCCCTTTTCTCTCGCAGTTGGTGTAACTGTCAGAATCAATTTGGGGAGTGCTCAGATGTCCTTCTGTGCTAGTCTGCTTACCAATGCTAAGTAGCGGGGGGGGGGAATGAGGGATACTGCTCCTGAATGCCTGAGGAAGAACAGAACACATTCTATCTGTATTCCTCAAATCACAGGATTGGCTCCTCCCCAGGATGGGCGATTTGGTTTCTTTCGGTTTATCATTCCCCCCCCAGTCTTCGGTTCATTTCTCCACATTTCCACATCACTTTGCTTTTCTTTTTTTAAAAAAATGCTCCTGAAATTCATCAACATTTTAGTGCAAATTCCTGCAAGTATACACATTTTAATGCAATTTTGCTAATATATTTGCAAAGCAATTTCCCCTGATATAATGCATTTCTGTCTGTTGTTTTCACTTATATGTGCATTTCTATGCATACTGAACCCCAATGTATGCATTTTTTGTACATATAACCTGGTTAAAGAACTGCACTGCAAAATGCAGAGAAGTGTTTTGGGAGGGCAAATTTTGTAGGTTCACATTTAAATGTGAACTCAAATCAAATTTCTCCCCCATCCCTAGCTCCAAATGATTTCTTACATCTAGTTTGTATGTGACATAAATTTAATAACATCTAATCCTAAAGCTCTTTTTAAAAAAGCTGCTAACTAGAAATTGATGCAAATAGGCAGGGGTGAGTGCATTTTCTTGCAAGAAACAAAATGCAAATGTTCAACAAAGGAAATAATGAAAAAAGAAAAATCTAGTACCTACGATTAAGAAATTCCCAGGGAAGTCACCTGACTCACTGCTGAAATCTCTGATGTCAGGTTCCGACAAGACTCTTACTCTCATGGTTGCCAAATTTATTAATGCTGCCCAAACTAGTCGCCAGAGGCTTAACCCCACTGCAATTTATCCTTGACCATGTATCCTGTCACTCTATTTTAGTCAATGACATTGTTTGTATTTTTTATTTAATGTAATTTGTACCTTTTGCACTACGGGTCTGTGACCGCAATAAAACCTTGTTGTTGTTGTTGTTACATTAATGTACATCTATGGGCTCATTTAATTAAATTAAATTTTTTTACATTGAATTCTATCTATAAAAGATGCCATCACAGACAGTTCCCCCCCAAGTTTTCTCAGTTCCCTGTTTTGACCCCCCCCCCCCAAGTTTCTTGGCATTGGAGGGTATGTAATACATGACTTGACAAAAGATCTTCACTGGACGCATACCAGGTTCATAGACAAAAGCCATATTGCTGTGCCATGGATTGATAATGAAAAAGAGGAGAAAGAGAGGCAAAATGTGCATCTACTACTCCTTTAATAATAATTATATAAAGATTTTAAGACTATAAAGGTTTTGTTTTGCTTATTTGTTGGATTTCTTACCCATACTTTACCCTAAGGTCCCAGAGCAGATTATAACAATATAAAAATACATAATCAGTTAAAACAATTTGCAAACAGAAGAAAAGGGTAGGTACTAATATGTATATATCTCAGGTATCAAAGGTCAGGGTAAAGAGCTATGCCTTCAGCCTATGATGATAGCTAAACAATGAAGGTGCTAGACGTGCCTCTGTGAGGAGAGAATTCTAGCTCTTAGGGCGTACCACAGTTCCCTCTTCCAAACTCCACCACTGAGGGCAGTAAAAATTCCAAGAGAGCTCCCTCCACAGATTTTTACATCTTAGAGGGTCTAATAGGCGGTCTTTCAGATATTTCTATCAGTTGTGTAATAGTAATCAGTAGCTGTGATATTTGACAAATATAATCTTATTATTCCAGTCAGGTGGCATGCCAGATTCATTAAGCCCTGAAAGTTTGTATGGAACAAGGCATGAAGTAGAAGATAAGGTAATGGCTGTGAATGGTTAATTGCATTTATTTTCACACATTGCATTTAGGGCTCCTCTCGATGGCCTATTTATTGAGTGTTTGTCCGATATGCTTATGCAGAGGTTAGATTATAACTAGTTTTTATTAAGTATTTGCTCAGATTTGTCTGTGGAATGGTTATATGTCAATGAGGATTCACCCTGCATTCATCCTGATTTGTTTACAGGGTGTTTACCCATCTTCCCATGCATTCCACATGCATTTCCCCATCACTTTCCAAACCACAAAAAGTCTGTTGGTTTTTTTTTAAGTGGATTTGTTGCACTAGGGCGACAGAGTGCATTAATCCACTTTAACTGTGCAAACCTAAAGTTCTGGCATGCACTTGAAACCCTCCTGTGAAATACGGACAGTCTGGAGGCATCCTTACATTTTTCTATTATAATTTTAAGAATACAACTAAAAATGTCTAAGGATATATCTAAAAACATAAACATGGATATGGTGGTAGATCTATGTCCTTTAAAACAGAGTCTGTGCCAAACATGTAGAGAGCAGGGAGTGTGGGCTTAGTTTGAAGATAATCCTATGCATTCCACCTGATCGTGGTTGAACCTTCCCTGCAACTTAACGCTTTTCTCTGCTGGACTCCAATGCAGCCTGACCGGATGAAAAAGAACATGAAGGGAGGGTCTGCAAGGAAGGAAATAGTGGAAGGGTATAGTTTCCCAGGTGTGCCTCACTGTTCTTTCAGTGGGACCCCCAGTCCCTACTTAATATGTGATAAGGGCAAATCTGGATTGATATGTATCTGCATGTAGATGGAGCCTAACAAACAGATGTTTAAAATGTATTATTAAATTTATATCCTGCTCTTCCTCCCAAAAGGAGCCGAGGGTGGCAAACAACAAGTAAAACACTAAAACAAAACCTTGAAAAATATCTTAAAAACAAAAATATTTGTATGTATCATACTGGTACACTAACTATAGAGCCAAGGTTGAATGAAGCCACCTGTAGACTGTGCACCCAGTGACAAATCCAGGCTTGTTTGTAATGTATAAACTGCTCCTTGACTCCCAGTTACTTGTGCTTCCCTTTCTTCTGATTCAGTTTACTGCCAGTTTCAAAAACAACCAGATGCTTATTGCTGCTCCTGCACCCCACGCCTGACTCCAGGCCCATTGCCAATGGGACCCCTCTCTTGCTGCTTGGCTTCTCTTTGCCTCTGCATGGTGTGAGAGCCATTATCCTTCCTTAGGAGGGCGATTACTGTGGCCTCCTCTGGGTATTTTGGCCATACCACTGGCTGTGCCAGCACAACCTCTGCATGCACACTTAGTAAGACTTTATATAGGAATTTCTACCTCAGGCAGCATAGCAGTATGGGCAGGAGCTGTAGGGGCAGGGAGGGAAGCTGCTGACTGGAAAGAGGTCCCAGGAATTAGAGAGACTCTAGTGCAGGAAATCCAGGTAGACAGCTGCCCTGGACTCCTTCAGGAGGAAGAGTGCAATAGAAATGTAGTAAATAATAATAGTAATAAAATTAATACATAGTTTGCCTCATAAAATGTAGTGCTGCCCTGGAACATTCTGTTCTAGTCTACGGCTGCGTACACACTATACATTGAAAGCACACGGCTTCCCCCAAGCAATATTGGAAACTGTAGCTTACACCTACAGTGCAACAATTCCCAGCACCCTTTACAAACTACAGTTTCCAGGATTCCTAAGGGGAAGTCCTGTGCTTTAAATGTATGGCATTGAAATGTATGTGACCGGGGTGTCTGAAGGAAGATGGCATGGGAGTAGAATGATTCTACCAGATGTGTCTTCTCTCATCACCTCATCATTGTGATGGAGAAATCTGCACCTGATGAAATTCTCCCTTCCATGCAACTCTTAAAGGCTCGGGGTTTTGCAGAGTCTGAATCTGGCAACTCTTGAGAAGCGCTGAGGCCCAGGAAGCAGCAGGAGGCGCAGGGGGGCTTTATGAAGCTAACCAAACAAATCTTTGGCTTTGGGTGGTAAGTTAAATATAATTTCAAATGCTTAAATAAGCCCAGAAGACCTTGCTTATTGACTATATAGATGCTGCTATTTTGCTACCAGCTGCTGTATCATCGCTGTCTCCAGCTCCCGTTGCTGTGGGCTTGGCTCTGAGTTCATCACAGCTCTGATTGTATTCTACATGCGAGTTCCATCTATAAGCACTGTTGATTGTAGAAAAGGAATCTTATGTTGACTTCTGACTGTGGAGTGTGCATGGATGTGTGGATGTGATGGAAATTGCACTGATTTTAATTTGAGTTAAATTAATTTGACAGTTGCAGAGTGTGATAGAGGCGGGTCTCCGGTTTATTATTGCTTTAGGGTGGGTGGCCTGTCTGATCGGCGGTCGGGGATAGGGGCATGTGCAAACCGGGGGGGGATGTGACAGGGAGGTCAAGGGGCCAAACTATAGAAAAAGGGGGCGGCAGACGCTGGAATGGTACTGCTGGCAGACCAGGCCAGATATGGGGAACTGGGGATAGATGCTTAATACCCATCCCATGTTCCGGGTCTGTCCAGAAACAGACGACAACTGGGGGATGCAGGATTCCTACCGACCTTCGACTGCTGTTGTGTAATGCCAGGTCTGTAGTACAAAAAACATCACACATCCATGATATTATCCTGGATGAGCGGGCAGACCTGGGATGTATTACGGAGACCTGGCTGGATGAGGCCTCAGCCCCCATTCTTTTTTTTTTTACAATAATTTTTATTCAAATTTTCATAAAACATACAAAACAAAATCATAAAACATTCAAAGACAAAAAACAAAACAAAACAAAACAAAAATAATTAAACAAAAAAAATAAAATATTGACTTCCCATTTGTCACAGATCAGATCAGTTATAGGTCTACAATATATAACAATCCTGTCTCTTAAATCATATTATAAAATCACTTTCCTCCGGTAGTTATCTTAATTAATCATCAAATCTCATAAACATTACTTTATTCTTTCCACAAAAAGTCAAAGAGAGGTTTCAATTCTTTAAGAAATATATCTATCAATTTTTCTCCAAATAAACATGTCAATTAATCCATCTCGTTAATAATTATAATAATCTTATTGTCATAACCATAGTCCAAATAAACATTTCGATTAATCCATCTCATCAAAATCTGTTAGGTTCAATAATTTCAATAGCCATTATTCCATTATCCCTATTAGTTCCATCTTCCATCTTCAATAGTCCTGTTAAGTCCAGTAATTTCAGTGTCCAATCTTCCATTATCAGTATTCCATAATAATCTTGCTGTCGTAGCCATAGTCATATAATAAGAGTCTGATGGGAATTTCCTCTATCCCAAATATTTTCTTGCCATCCATTCTGAATAAGTTGCTGAAATACTGTTGTAAAGTCATATCTCTGTTCTTCTTTTTTACAAAATGCAGTGGCTCATCTCTTGAGAGTTTTTCCATTGTCACATGGCTGCAGTTAATTCCATAGATTTTCTCTATATCAAACTCCATCACGTCATTCCAGTCCAAAAGATTATCCAAGCCATTGATAACTTTATCTCTAATATCTTCATTAATTTCTTCAGAGATAACGTTAAATTCCAAACAGTAGATTTTATTTCTAAAATCCATAAACTCCAGATCTTTTTCCAATTCCACATTTGTTCCAATCTCCAGGGCTTGTATCTTCCCTTTATTTTTTCTTTTCTCATCTCTGATCTCATTCTCCTCTCTCACAGGATCCCCTATTTCTTTAAGCTCCTGCGTCATTTTGCTCAGTTCAATTTTCAGCTCCTTACTACCCTGTCGCAGGGTTTGTTTCGTTATCTCAATCTCATCCATTATTTTCTGAAACATAGTTACTTCCAGATTCTCAGCCACTTTCTTGATTGCCATTTTTAAAACCACGAAAACAAAGCAAAACAAAAATAAAGAAGAACCACTTCTTATTTCAGCAACAATTGGGTTAACATTCCAGGCTTGATGACATCACAGTATAAACAGAGCAGCCTGCCTTATCTCTCTATGTTCAAGAATGCAAAACAAATTTAGTTCCCAGCATCAAAACAGCTAGTGGCGTCGTGAAGAAGCAGATTCGTCAAAATAAAATAGACCAAAAAGAGAATAGTCCCAGACAATATAATATTCCTCGGAATAGAAATCAGGAATAGAAATCCCTCTTCTGTTTATATCTTTAGAATGCAATTCCAGGACAGCTTTTTGCGACAGAAACAGAGATAAGCTGTTAATTTCGTGAATAACAGAGAAGAGTTATAGCTCACCCAGAAGTTGTCCAAAGCCGATCAATCTGACAAATCTCCTTTGGCTGCAACAATTTAAACCAAGTAAAAAAAATAATAGAAAGAAGGGTGCTTGCCTGTTAGTCCGTTCTCTCTTTAAAGAAAAGATAAACGTATCGCTTAAACAGATAGAGCTTGTTCGGAAGTCCGTCCGGCCTCAGCCCCCATTCTTGAGGCCATGTGCCCACCGGGTTTCCGTTACGCACAGCAGCCGAGGGTAGGAAGGCGGGGAGGGAGAGTGGCAGTCATCTATCGGGAGTCTTTAGTTTTTACCAGACCTCCTCTTCATAGGACCAAGTTTGTTGACTGCATGTACTGGAGGTTGGGCCCGAAGGGCAGTTTGGGGATTCTGCTTGTGTACCACCCACCCCGCTGCACAGCAGACTCCCTGGCCGAGGTGCTGGAGGTGGTCTCGGCTGTACGGGCGTTGTCCCCAGAATTATTGGTGCTGGGTGACTTCAACGTGCATGCCGAGACCACTCTCATTGGAGCCCCTCGGGATTTCTTGGAAACCACGGCTTCCTGGGAACTGCACCTTAGTAATATTGGGCCTACCCATGTAGCCGGTCATGCTCTCGACCTTATGTTTGTCCTGGGAGGGGAGGGAAGTGCTCTGAAGTTGGGGGTGGTTTCTTCCACCCCTGTGTCATGGTCAGATCACTACTTGGTAAATATAGACTTCTTGATGCCACACACCCTCCGCAGGGGAAAAGGACCCATTAGAATGGTCCGCCCCAGACGCCTGATGGATCCAGAAGGATTCCTGACTGCGCTTGGGGAATTGGAACCTGCTGAAGGCCGCCCGGTCGATGCCCTGGTGATAGAGTGGAACGAGGGAATCACCAGGGCATTGGACCGGGTGGCTCCGAAATGTCCTCTCCCCCTGAATAGAACTCAGTTAGCACCATGGTATACACCACAGTTGCGTAATCTGAGACAGGAGGTGAGACGACTAGAACGCCGGTGGCGGAAATCACGTTCCGAAGATGTCCGGACACAGGTTAGAGTAGCAGTAGCTACCTATCAAGTGGCAGTGAAGGCAGAAAAGAAAAAGTTCTTTGCTGCCTCCATTGCGTCTGCAGAGTGCTGTCCCAGGAGGTTGTTCCAAGTGGTCCGAAGCCTGGTCGGTCCAGTTGCTCAGAAACCCTTGGAACAGTCAAAGGCCTCCTGTGACAAATTAGCAAAGCACTTTGCTGATAAAATCGAACACTTACGGAACTTGATCCCGTACGCCGTGGATACAGTGGATGAACCAGAGTTGGCCAGTTGCAAGCCGGTCAAATGGGATCTGTTTCGGCCTCTCCCTTCTGAGGATGTGGACAAGGTGCTCTCAACTGTAAAACCTACCACATGTCTAAATGATCCTCGCCCGTCGTGGCTCCTTGTGAGCTGCAAAGAGAAATTGGGCGAGGGGATTAAGGCGGTGGTTAATGCATCCCTAGAGGAGGGTGTAATGCCATTAGCCCTCAAGGAGGCAGTCATGAAGCCCATCTTAAAGAATTGGATCCCCAAGTTTTGAATAACTTTCGCCCAATTTCAAATTTACCATTTCTAGGCAAGGTCATTGAGCGAGTGGTGGCTAATCAGCTGTCGGCACACTTGGATGAAACGGATTATTTGGATCCATACCAATCGGGTTTCAGGACTGGACATGGAACTGAAACATCCTTGGTCGCTCTAGTGGATGATATGAGGAGGGCATTAGATAGGGGAGAATTCACCTTTCTTGTCCTCCTCGATCTCTCAGCGGCTTTTGATACTGTTGACCACAGTATCCTTTTACATCGCCTGGAGGGACTGGGAATAGGAGGCACTGTACTGCAGTGGTTCCGCTCCTTTCTCTCCGATAGGCATCAACAAGTAGCATTGGGGGAGGAGGTTTCAGACCCTTGGCCTCTCAATTGTGGTGTGCCACAGCGCTCTATCCTCTCTCCCATGCTATTTAATATCTATATGAAGCCGCTGGGGACTATCATTAGGAGATTTGGGCTGCAGTGTCACCAGTATGCAGATGACACTCAGCTCTATCTCTCGTTTAAATCCTCACCAGAGTTGGCTGTGGAGACCATGTCCAAGTGCCTGGAATCCGTGAGTGGATGGATGGGAAGGAACAGGTTGAAGCTGAATCCTGATAAGACTGAGGTGCTACTCGTGGGGGACAAGGGAAGGTTGGGAGATATTGACTTGATGTTCTATGGGGTGAAACTGCCCCTAAAGGACCAAGTCCGCAGCCTTGGGGTTGTCCTTGATTCCAAGCTGTCCATGGAGGCTCAGATTTCAGCAGTGAGCCGGGCAGCTTGGTATCAATTACACCTCATACGTAGACTGCAACCCTACCTCCCTGTTCATCAGCTCCCATTGGTGGTACATGCCCTGGTCACCTCACGTTTGGACTACTGTAATGCGCTCTACGTGGGGCTACCCTTGAAAACGGTCCGGAAACTACAACTACAAAATGCGGTGGCTCGACTACTTACAAACTGTCGCCGCCGGGAGCACATCACCCCAGTGCTGTTCGATCTGCACTGGCTCCCAGTTGTTTTCCGGGCCCAATTCAAGGTGTTGGTATTAACCTTTAAAGCCCTACACGGTCTCGGCCCAGTTTATCTGATGGAGCGCCTCCAACGCCACGAATTATGCCGCCCGACAAGATCAGCCACACAGGGCCTTCTCTCAGTCCCACCAACTAAAACAGCTAGGCTGGTAGGGACTAGAGAGAGGGCCTTCTCTGTGGCGGCCAACACTCTCTGGAACTCCCTCCCATATGATCTTCGGCATGCCCCTTCCCTGAATGTATTCCGCCAGGCCTTGAAGACCTGGCTTTTCAGACAGGCCTTCGGGACTTCCGGGGAGGGTTAATCTTTTTTACTAATTGCCTGCTACTCTGAACTGTCACTGTTTTACTGTTTTATTGTTGTACTGTATTTATTATGATGTATTTTAATTGAGTTGTATGTCGCCTAGAGTGGCCATTGGCCAGATAGGCGACTTATAAATTAAAATTATTATTATTATTATTAATACATACAATACTATAAATGCTACACTCCATATAGAAAGTACTTAATTCTGTGCTTATTGCTGCCATAGTTGATTTTGGGTCTATGAACATTTTTGACATTTTGACTGATTTCTACAACGCATCTAATGAGCTGATTAAACAAGGGCAAAGGAAAATTAGATTACATACATTTAAAATTATGTATAAGACTACAAGTTAATATTTGCTTACTAGGGTAATTGTTGATAAGTCAATGAGTTGACTCAATTTTTAAATTTCAGACCTCTCTGTCAGAGAACGTGTTAATGATCGGTTTTGTAAGAATATGAGGAATTATCATAGACCAGATCAATGGATCATCTAGATCAGTATTATGTGCTCTGAGAGTGGCTCTTTAATGGGGCAATCTTGTACTGTAGATCCACAGGTGGAGAGACTATAGTATTCAGCAGAAGTTTCATTATGCTGGCAAAATGCCAGAGACACCATTACCATGAAAGATAGCTGGTGGAACCCCTTGGTACAAGTGGCAATGTATCTCCAGTCCTTGTGTAATGTGAGTGTAGCATTGCTCTGTATGGTCTTAGGTGTGTGTGTGGGGTCTTCACTTTTCAGCAGAGATGCTTGGGATTGCACCTGGGACTTAGAATATATTACTGAGCTCCAAGTCTGAATAGAGGCTTCCAATGGTCCTGGTTAAATATTTCAGTGCTGGACCAGAAGTATTGATAGCATCACTCCTAGAAAGAGTTATAGCTCTGAAAAGCATTTTTTTCACACAGCCTCACGTGAACTGTGCAACTTCTCTGCAACCTGCATTACCTTACATTTGCTGTGTTGGCAGGCAAAAGAGCCATGTTGGCTGTGTAGCCAGCACCTGGGGAAACTGGGCAGCTGTCAAGGGCTTGTGGGTGTTTAAAGGGCTCACCAAACCTAGTATTGTTCCTAATTCACCTTTCCTGCTGCTGTCCCAGGGCTTGGATGTCCAGCGAGGACAGTGGATTAAGGATTGTGGAAGTGACACAAATGGTGTACCCTTGCTGGCAAAGGGACCAGGACACAACAGTCCACTATATCTAGACAGTCAGACCCTCCTTTGTGAGGCTGCACTGATGAAGCCATATCTGTTCCAGTGCAATTCCCAGTCAGTCTTAGCTGCTACTAGCATAATATGTGAGAGATAAGGGATAGGGGAAGGGCTATAGCTCTGTGGTAGAGCATCTGCTCTGCATGCAGAATCCCAGGAACAATCCTTTCTGAAATCCTGAAGAGCCACTGCCAGTCAGTGTAGACAATACTGAGCTAGATGGACCATTGGTCTGAGTCAATATATGACAGCTTCCTTCCTATATGTCCCTAGATTAGAGGGAGAGGTTGGTCAAAGTTGTGGGGCAGTGAGCAAGTGGTGTGGTCCCACTGAGCAGAGCAGGTCTCTTTTCTTGAGCGTATAAACATCAGGAGATGGTGGGTTGCACATGGGATGCCATGTTCCGTGAGAGTCTTGGC
The DNA here is from genome assembly GCF_030035675.1 of Rhineura floridana. Taxonomy (NCBI): domain Eukaryota; kingdom Metazoa; phylum Chordata; class Lepidosauria; order Squamata; family Rhineuridae; genus Rhineura; species Rhineura floridana. The sequence continues at coordinate 32,464,632 of NC_084488.1, forward strand.
TACATAGCGGAAGAAGCTGTATACATAGTGGAAGAACTATGGTGACCACAGAAGGAAACTTCTGAATTTTGCTTTGAGTTCATTTCTGCAGATACTTTTGGGTTCAGAATTCCTTTTGCTTCAAATTTATTAATCCAACTGAATTGTGGTAGCCTATGGCTCTGAACAACAAAGATTCATTCATTAATTCAACTGTTTAATTCAACTTTATTTCTACATGTGATTATCAACAGGTCACACCAGTCAAATCATCTCGTCCAAAAAGACATCACTCACCTTCTGGCACAATTGAAACAGTCAACCTTGATGCAATCCCCCTGGCAATTGCCCGTCTGGACAATAGCGCAGCAAAGCACAAACTCTCTGTTAAGCCAAAGAATCAGAGGGTTTCCAAAAAGCACAGAAGGTTATCAAAGGTATTGAACTGATTTGATTTCTATAGTTATAGATGCTAGCTAAACTGTAGACATCTATGAAAAAGATAGATCTGCTAAGATCTTTACATAACATTTGAGTCTTATATATCCATTCTTCATTCAGTATTCATGTGCACGATTAATCATAGCACAACATATAATCAACATAGGACATTTATTGCCACCAGATGTTACGATAGCTACTAAATTTTGGAAATAAATCCATAAACGTTACTAGCTTACTAATTACCTAATAGCCCATATGTGCACATACTGTGTGTATCAACTGTGGTCTAAATATGTGTGTGTGTCGAGGGGGAGCTAATGATCACCTGAATACAATTTCTGTTTATTATAGGGGACAAGATGAGTAGCTATTTACATACCTGCACTAATTGACTGTATTTTTTTAAAAAGAATGCATCATGTTTATTTGCTTTTTAAAAGAAAGAACAATGTGTTCTTATAGAGGATAATTCTATAAAGTAAAAAACATGCCTCCATGTTTAGAGGCAGCGTGTGCCTAATTGCCAGATGTTGGAGGTAAACCACTGGGATTGTCACCATCTTCAGCTCGTGAGTTTCCCTGGAGCATCTGATTGGCTAATGTTGGACCCATAGCACAGGCACAGATGGACTTTTTGTCTGTTCTAGCAAGGCAGTTCTTTTATTCTCATGCCACTATTTAAGAGATGTACATTACTTTGTTCCCAATATTTAGACACAAGATGTTGCCATCAGCTGTACTCTGACATTTTCTTATATGAGTGGAACTTTTCTGAATGGCAGGATACTTGTTATCCTAATTCACAAATATGTATTTTCAAGAATAAATGTCTTTTAAACAAAGCACTCTGACAGATCAACCCTAGATCAACCCACACAATCATGGTTGTGGGGTGGTTGAGGGGGCAAAAAAAACATAAACAGAATTTGTGGGAATTTTGTCATGGTGATTGGACTTCAGAATGTTCTTGCATGGAGGAAAACCTTTGAAATGTAAATTGAGCTAAAAAGTCTCAAGAACTTTGTTAAACAAAAAGTCAGCTCTTATCTTTGCCACATTAAAAATAGGTCATGCCAGCTTTCCTAGCCTCCAGCTTTCAAGCATAGCAAGATAATTTACCTTCCTGCCATGTAGTTCAGCCTTCGGATATGTTGCTGCCTCCCTGTTAATGTGTCTGGTCTACTGTTTTATGTCTTGTTCACAAAAGATTACTGCACTGAGACATATAAAAATGGCAAGATCTAAATTGGTTGGGAATGGCTGTTAGATCTATCATTCTTTAAATGCTGTAAACAACCATAAATTGACTGCTGCATTTTTGCTACTCTGTTTACTAGGCATTTATTTTATGTTATTTTTATTTACTTATAAAAGAATAATAGTTTGTAAAGAAAATAAATGGCTTGAAAACAAAGGAAATTGTTGCAAAAGTAGGATAAGCTCTGTGCAAGACAGAATTTCCTGTTTTGCAGCATGTTTTGTTAATGACTATGCCTTTCTCGGCTGTAATAATGAAAGACAGAGCTATATTCTTGAAGCCTACACTTTTTCTGAAACATTGATTGAAAATTGTGGTAAAGTGGGGCTTTTTATGGGTTTAGATTATGATGGAAAGAGTAAATTCAATAGCAGTGAAACTTCTCCTGCCTATCCAGCTGCAAATGGAATCACAAGAGCATGCCACTATCTTTTTAAAAGCCGCTGTTGGGCCTTTCCAAGAAAGCTATGCTTCCTGTCAGATAAAGAAGTCATCCTCATCCTTAAACTGAGGGTGGTTGCCTTATCTATGGTCTAAATAGCATCTCTTAACTGTCTGTGAAGAATCTAGTTGATCACACTAATTATGTACACCACAGTAAGCAGGATTGTGCTATATACGTTTGCAGCATGTAGAGCCTGATCCATTACTGCGACTCACTGTGGAGTGCACTGGAGCATAACAGTGCTGACACTCTTCCCCTGGCTCACTTATTTCTGGCAAACCAAGGCTTAGGTGGCCCAGAAACAATCCAGGCATAGCATGACCCAACAATGCTGTTGTGACTGGAAACAGTCATAGAAAGGAACCAGAAACTGGCAGAATCCTATTCTCAAGCCGGTTACAACAGTGCCAGAAATTTGTTATGTATATAACTGGACAGAGCTGTTTCTTAATGCCAGTTGTGGTTGTGATTTGCCAAGGCTTGGTTTCCTCCATTATTATGGAGGAAGATGATGGGAGGGTTGCAGCAGGGTGAAAGGGATTTTGTAGATAATGTCCTAACGGTGCTGCGATCTTGCCTTTCTGTTCCAGAATATCATTCCTGTTGAATAGTGAAGTATATTGATGACCCATTGATTGTGTTTGGATGCAGTGCTTAACTATAAACTATGGCTGTGAAATTTGTCTGGGCATGAGTTGTGTGCTACAGCATGTAGCTTGAGATCTCCCACTTTGCTCCTCCCTTTCTGGTTTGTTTATCCCAAACAAATCACAATTGGAAAGCTAAGAACAAATCTTGGCTTCAGATTGTGGTTTGTTTGAAAGTAAAGAGCCACATGCACTGGTCTGGAAATAATGTTAAGCCAGATGCTTCATGGTTTGCTTCTTTATTGGAGGAAGGAAGGAGCAAAGAGCAAAGCAGGAGCAAATCTGCGTCCAGAGACTGATTAGCTTAACCATAGTTTATGGCATAGTGTTGTGACCAAACATGGCTATTACTTGATTGCTCTTATATTATTATTTGTTACAACGTGCATTATAGCAAAAAGATCTAAAATGTAAGGTGGCTCATCATGAACTCCCGGCTTATTTTATTAGAACCCTAACTAATTAATTTACAACATATGAGGCAGTTACTCCACACAGCATAGGGGCATAAATAAAGTTAATCTGTTTTTGTTTCCTGACACTAGGAGATACAAAGTATAGTAGTGGATGAGTTTGAACAAGAAATCCTAGAACCGCAAAAGTATGAAGATAAAATCTCAAAACATGATGGCTATCATGTTGCAGGCAAGCCAATCCAGCATAGACAAAGCCAAGAACAGAAAGCAGAAGGCAAACGAAAACTAGAAGATCACTGGGGAAACCTTGAGGCTGAGAAGAAAATACAAATGGCTGATATGGAACACAAAATACTTCAACAATGTGAAGAAAGACAAAGGGAACAAGAAGGAAAAAAGCAGAAGCTTCAGGAGGAAGATCAGGTTTTCAAAATGGAAGAGAGAAAGGATCAAGAAAGGAAGCAATGTCATGAAGAACAAAGGCACCCAGAATTTCAGGTTCAGAAGCACAAAGGTCTGGAGGAACAGAGGAGGAATGAAGTGGGCCTTCAGGAACTGGAGGCACCAATGCAACAGGAAGAAGAAAGACATCAAGAACTGGAGGCGCAAAGGCAACTGGAAGAGCAAAGGCAGCGAGAACTGGAGGTGCAAAGGCAACTGGAAGAGCAAAGGCAGCAAGAACTGGAGGAGAAAAGGCAACTGGAAATGCAAAGGCAGCGAGAACTGGAGGTGCAAAGGCAACTGGAAGAGCAAAGGCAGCGAGAACTGGAAGTGCAAAGGCAACTGGAAGAGCAAAGGCAGCAAGAGCTGGAGGAGAAAAGGCAACTGGAAGAGCAAAGGCAGCAAGAACTGGAGGAGAAAAGGCAACTGGAAGCGCAAAGGAAACGAGAACTGGAGGTGCAAAGACAACTGGAAGCACAAAGGCAGCGAGAACTGGAGACACAAAGGCAACTGGAAGCACAAAGACATCAAGAACTGGAGGTGCAAAGGCAACTGGAAGAACAAAGGCAGCAAGAACTAGAGGCACAAAGGCAACTGGAAGAGCAAAGGCAGCGAGAACTGGAAGAACAAAAACATCAGGAACTGGAGGATCAAGAAGAAGAAGAAGAAGAAAAGAGACATCAAGAATTAACTGAGGAAAAAACACATGAAAAGATGTTACAGCAAGGATGGAAAAACAGGCAAGAACAGGAGAAGCAAAAACAGCAGGAAGAAAAACAAGGGCACCAGCAGTTTGGAGGGCAGCGAAGACAAGGACAGGAAGAGCAAATACATGAGGCTGAAGAGCAAGATGATCTGAAACAGCAAGTACTGCAAGTGCAAAGAAGACCAACAGACCATAGACAAAGAGAACTAGAGAAAAACAGAAATCTAGAAGGTGAAGAAAGGTTGCAAGGGAAGGGAAGAGCCATAAAACTAGAGCAGCAAAGTCCAGAAGAGCAACCACAGAATCTGGAGGCAGAGAAAGTGAACAAGGATAAACAAAAACAGCAAGAACTAGATAGGTCAGCAGAGCATGGAAAATGTGAGCCACAGTCATGGGCTGAGAAGAAGATCCAACAGGAAGAGTTGATAGAGAGGGAAGAGGGACAAAACATGGAAGAACAGAAAACTCTAAGTTTAGAAGGACAAAAGCCAATGGAAAAGACAAATGAACAAGACAAATCCTTCCAGTTGCCACTGGACAAAAATAGGCATTCAGAAGAACAACATTTGGAAACCACAGTGGAAGAGCTTCCATTTAAAGAAGAAGATAACCAGCAAAAGATAGAGCAGCCAGACAAAGGGCAGAAGGAAGTCGAAACCCTAAGGCACAATCAGAAAAGGAACATTGAAACTCAAGAGCAGGAAAGAATCCTAGGTGAAGAGCTACGGTGGCAGGAAGTTGATGCAAGGCAAACCATGCCCAGGGGGTTTACTTTTCAAGTATCCTCTGGAGAAAAACAAATTATATTTCCTAAAGTAAATCTGAGCCCAGTTAATCCTATCAAAGAGGTACCAACTCCTGCTGCTGCAAAAGAAGTGATGACTCCTAAATCCAGCAAAGGTTCTCACAGTCTCCCAACCTCCTTGAGTGTCCCACATACAGCAATTTTGGTTACCGGGGCACAGCTCTGTGGAACTGCAGTAAATCTCAATCATATACAAGATACAGCTTGTAAATCTCTACTTGGCTTAACAGAAGAAAGAAAAATGGTGGATGTGCCTCCATCAGAAAACACTCAAAAATTGTCTCCAGATGCCAAGCGTAGAAATAGTAAAATGAAACATGCTCAAGAGCCATTGGGCAACCAGGCCACACTAGCTGAATGGGTGTCGATTAGGTCAAAAATCTTAAAAAGTGCAGAAAGTAGTAAGCTTAATGAGAGAGACAAAGGAAGCCTAAGTAGACACAGTGATGATTGGACACCTAAAAGGCAAAGTGCTTTCCATGGTAATTTACGTAAAACCTTATCGGCAAATGCAAAGTTTTCTATAACTCCTGCATGGCAGAAGTTTTCAGAAACCTCAAAGACTAATACAAGTAGTGAGAGCAAGGTTGGTCCTGAAGCAGATAACACAGCAAAGCAGGTGGGTCCATCCATTGTCAATTCCACCCAAGAAACAGTTCATACGGAGGCACTATCAGGTACAGTGAATATACTTGGAGCACCTACAGGAAATATTGCAATACATCCCGAAGTGGCAGATAACACAGAGGGTTGTAAGTTTGCCAAAGATCTCCCATCTTTTCTTGTTCCAGGTGTCCCACATTCTCTAAGTAAAGAAATTCCCCAGTCAGAAACTGCTGTTGCTGCAATGGAAATGCAACAGAATGTTGCTATGAGAAAACTGGACAAAGCTTCATCAAATGGAGAAGAAAATGTGTCCCCATTTGGGGTAAAATTAAGAAGGACCAACTATTCCTTGCGTTTTCACTATGATCAGCAAGCAGAGCAGAAGAAGAAGAAAAGATATAGCGCTGGAGACAGTTTTGATGGTGTTCCCACCCCACTAATTACACCTGACGATGAGAAAGATGCAAATAATATATTTTTAAAAGAGCATAAATCCCCTAGCCAAGAGAGAAAGGATGCCATTGTTAATTCTGTCAAGAACCCTTTGACTAATATTAATCAGAATTATACTACACCTGCCCCGGTATCTCTCCCAGCTAGTAATCATGCATCTGCACCTAGTCAAGAGCAGCCTGGCAGTAAATCACCACTCCTACAAAAACCTGCGTTGGCTCCAAAGCCCACCAGTCCAACCCCACCCTCATCCCCTCTCTCAAAAATGCGCAGATCTCACTTAACTGACTCCATGGGACATAGGGTGGCAAAAACTGAACCTGACACCAGTTGGAGAAAAACTGAAGCTAAAGGGAGCTGTCTGCTTTCACAAGCACATGATGGAAGCAAGAGTGAAGAGGAAGAGTCTAGGGAGAAGAAGTCGTTCTTCCCATCCATCGCTATGCCATGGAGAGAGAGAATGGAGAAAAAGCCAGAACCATTAAAAAAAGGTAGGCAAAAGTGCAACCCCTAAATACAGTTATGTGATGAGCAAGAGGGAGCAGTATCCAAACTGTCAGCCTTAAACAATAATGTCTAATTACCTTGGTGGTTAGTTTTATTTATTCATTACTGTATTTTAGCAATGTTTTCTTTAAGAACACACTAGGGATCAATTCACACATTCCTCAATGACTGTCACATAAAATTATGCTTTTCATGCATAAACAGGTGCCTTAGATTAGACATGATATGGAAAGTTTTTGTATCATGTCACATCACAGCAAACACAATGTTTTACAATAAAAGCAGTTCAACATTCAGCTGAGGCATCAAGTGATGTACATGCATGTATAAATGTACCCTAAGAAACTCCTATTTCAAGAAGGTCTCACCCACATTTTCCTACATACAACATAAAAATATATCTTTGCAGGACATACTATTTCAGTAAAGTACAGCACCCAAATGTGGAGCCTTCATTTGTGTGGTGTATATACAGAACTTTTGTGTATGCAGGCCTTTTCCATTCACTTTGATAGACAGGGCAGGTCTGTGCATTCAACCGTTTGCTTGTGCTCCATTGAAATTAATGGAGAACACCTTGGTAGCGGTGGCGTTCCCCATGACTCAAGGGATTCTGCTACATATGATTCTAAGTCTTTTATGTGGACTTCTTGTGTGTGGACTTTTAAACTGCATGCTCTGTAGCATGTGGCATTTGAAAAGTTTGCTCAAATATCCCAAAATAGCATGTCAAATAACTCCAAAATTAAGCCCCCACACTTTCCTGAAATAGATGGAGGTGTTAGTTCTCATAGATGCTCACAGATAAAACAGGTTTTGACATTTCTAGGACAGCTTGCACTGAGATCTAAGGATGCAAATAACTGTTAACACAAGTTTGAAAAGTTGGCATTGCTGAAGACTGATCCAAACATTTTCCAGAAGTGTGGAGTCAATCTCACAAACAAGGAGAAATAGATACAAACTGAACTTTTAAGGACTATTGGAGCCAAACCAGACTCAGCTAGTAGCAAATATCCTTCCTCCATAAGTTGAAGGTGAGAGAGGAGAGAATAGCTATGCTGTGAGATCATCTGTTTACAGCTTTTTCAAAGAACAAGAAATAATTGATGCTTAGTGGTGATACATTGATGGGGTCTAAGCTGGCAGTGATTCACCAGGAAAGGGATTTGGAGGTCATGGTGGATAGCTCAATGAAAAGACTGTGTGCAGTAGCTGTAAAAAAGGTGAAAATGATATTAGGAATCATTAGGAAATGACTGAAAATAAAATTGCTAATATTGTAATACCACAAATCTATGGAACAACCACACAGTTTTGTACTGCTGAAAAAGCTTCAGAAAAGGGCAACCAAAATGATCATGGGGCTAGGAAACGCACCTAAAAGGAAAGGTTGCAACAGCTGGGGCTATTTAGTTTAAAGAAAAGGTGAGTAAGGGTATAAAAAAGTATGCTTGGTGTGGAGAAAGTGCATAGAGAGAAGTTTTTCTCCCTCTCTCATAATACTAGAACTCGGAGTCATCCAATGAAGCTGAATGTTGGGAGATTCAAGACAAGCAAAAGGAAGCACTTCTTCACACAGTGCATAAACTATGGAATTTGCTTTCACAGTATGTGGTGATGGCAACTAACTTAGATGGCTTTATAGTAGACAAATTCATGGAGACTATCAATGGCTACTACTCATGATAGCTACATCTAGTCCTCATTCAAAGGGTGCACCCTAACCACTCAGATGTGATCCTATACCTATGTAATACCTCTAGAACTAGAGGCACTTTGCCTCTGAATATTAGTTGCAGTGGAAAAACAGCAGGAGAGGACTATTGCCCTCATTCCCTCCTTGTGGGCTTCCCATAGCCATCTAGTTGCCCCCGTGGGAAGTAAAATGCTAGACAAGGTGGGCCCTTGGCCAGATCCAGCAGGGCTCTTATGTTCTTAGAGGGGGAATATGCAACCTAGACCTTCATTGAGGGGGAAAATGTTTCATGAAATGGCATGACATTGCTTTGAGGGCAGACATTTACATTTTTAGAAGTTACATAAGCACCCATATATTAGAAAGGTAAAACCTCCTGGGGAAAAAATAGACAAATGCTTAAAAATAAAACATGCATTAAAAATAGATGGATGGGTAGATGTAAAACATTAACTGTTTAAATTTGATATATACAAAATTCAACACACTATGAATACCAGAAAGTCTGAAAATGGTGCACATTAAGACTTTTCAGCTGAGGCTTACTAAATATGATCTATATCAAAACTTTATCCAGAATTCTGTTGTTGGTTTGTTACATTTATATCCTTTATTTCCTCCAAGAAGCTCAAGGTCGTGTGCATGGTACCTCCCAATTTTATTCTCACAAGATGATTGGGATGAGAGTTTGTGATTGACCCAAAGTCACCCACTGACCTTCATGATCCAATGGGAATTTAAACCTAGGTCTCCCCAGTCCTAGTCCAACCTCTGACCACTATACCACAATAAGCCACACATCTGATAGAATACTGGGTGAGTTCCCCTTGTATATATTATATGTAGCTATGTCTAGATATCATACAATGAAACCCTTGTGCATTGTGCTCTTCTAGAAAGGCCGGTTCTTCAGAGCAGACATTCCATAGATGGCTCCAAACTGATGGAAAAAGCTGAAACTGCACAGCCACTCTGGATCACATTGGCTCTTCAAAAGCAGAAGGGTTTTCGAGAGCAGCAAGCAACTAGAGAGGAAAGAAGACAAGCCAGGGAGGCAAAGCAGGCTGAGAAACTTGCGAAAGAAAATGTAAGTACACAAAACTAGGGAGGATTTTAAAAAAGTCAGCAACAACAAACCAAACAATGTGAAAGAATGGGCCCTGATGATGTGAAGCATTTTTTCACCCTAGCTCTCTTCCGATTTTATAAATTGTTTTATCCTTGGCAAGTAAAAAACAGTGGGAAATTATGGGGTCTTTCTTCATTCAGTATAGTTCATAGTAAAACAGGTGTGCCAGAAAGACCAGAAAACAAGTCACCAAAATCCTGAAGTATTTGTTTCTAAGCATGTTTTGTGGTTTTGAGAGAGAGAAAGGCAACATTTTCCATGTTGCATGATAGAAGGAGATGAAAGTGATGAGTGGCTGTATACTATATCCAGCATCAGTTCTTCACATTCCACCATGTTAAATTGAAAATATCCTCCATGCCATCCTGCTGCTTCCCATAAGCTCATTTCAAAACAAAATATTACAAAACTTATAGTCCTGAACTCAGAAACACTTGCTTAACAACCTTCTAAGTTTTCATGGCAATACACAAAACACTCAGAGAGCATTTAGAATTCAAAGTGTAAAACAAGAGGGAAAAAAATCCAGACCCCTGTTGGACTTTTTTCTGTCAGCGGTCTCATAATTTGTTGAAATTAATTAAAAACAGCCATGTTCACACTGTCATCCTATTACTGACCCTGCCCCATATCCTGACTATCTTTAAAAGTTTTTAAAATGCCTTGCTGATTTTTAATTAATTTAAGAAATTTAACATTGGACTCTATGATAGCACAGGCGTGCTCAGTAAGAACCAACTGTCAGTGTTCTAAAAGCTAGACTCACAGCTTTTTGGCTTGGGTAATCAGGGGGCCACACCCACACCAGACCTTTATTTCACTTTAGACAGTCATGGCTTCCCCCAAAGAATCCTGGGAAGTGTAGTTTGTGAAAGGTGCTAAGAGTTGTTAGGAGACTCCTATGCCCCTGACAAAGCTCCAGTGGCCAGAGTGGTTTAACAGTCAGCCCCACTTCTGAGGATTGTAAAAAGGTGGGAGAAACCCTGAAAAACAATGATACTGTTCACAATGTTTTCCTTTTGGAAAGGAAAGGGGCTTTCCCTTTACCCAGTGCCCACCCACTTAATCTCCTCCCCTCCCTTCCCTTTCTCCCCTCCCTTTTCCTTCCTATCTCTACCCTCCCCTTCCTCCAGATCAGTTTCACCTATCCTAAGCATGATTGCATAGGAGTAAATCCCACTGAACTAAAAAAGGATGCAAATGATCAAACCTGCCCTTCTCTCCTCCTCCCTCTTATCCCCTCCCTCTTGCCCCTTTTCTCCCCTCCCTTCCTCCTTCCCTTTCCTCTCCCCTACTCCTCTTCTCCTCCTCCCCCGTGGTCAGTTTTACCTATCCTAGAATGATAGAATAATAGAATCATAGAGTAGGAAGGGGCCTATAAGGCCCTCCCTTTTCCTCCCTACCCCTACCTCCCTTCCCTTCCTCCAGGTCAGTTTCACCTATCCTAAACATGATTGCACAGGAGTAAATCCCACTGAGCTCAAAAAGCATGCAAATGATCAAACCTGCTCTCCCCTCCTCCTCCCTTTCATCCCCTCCCTCTTGTCCCTCCCCTTCCCCTCCTTCCCTGCCCTTCTCCCCTTGCCTTTTCCTCTCCCTTCCTTCTTCCCTTTCTTCTCCCCTACCCCTCTCCTCCTCCTCCCCCATGGTCAGTTTTACCTATCCTAGAATCATAGAATCGTAGAGTAGGAAGGGGCCTATAAGGTCCTCCTCCCCTCCCTTTTCCACCCTCCCCTTCCTTTTCCTCCCTACCCCTAATGTCCCTTCTCTTCCTTCAGGTCAGTTTCAGCTGTCCTTAGCATGATTGCACAGGAGTAAATTCCATTGAACTCAAAAACCATGCAAATGATCAAACCTGCCCTCCCCCTCCCTCTTATGCCCTCCCCTCCCACTCCCGAGTCCAACCCCTTGCTCAATGCAGGAATTCAAATTAAAGCATGCCTGAAAGGTGGCTGTCCAGCTGCCTCTTGAATGCCTCCAGTGTTGGAGAGCTCACCACCTCCCTAGGTAATTGGTTCCATTATCATACCACTCTAACAGAATGTTTTTCCTGATGTTCAGTAGAAATATGGCTTCCTGTGACTTGAGCCCATTATTCCATGTCCCATCCTCTGGGACGATCAAGAAGAGATCCTGGCCCTCCTCTGTGTGACAACCTTTCAAGTACTTGGACAGTGCTATCATATCTCACCTCAGTATTCTCTTCTCAGGGCTAAACATGCCCAGTTCTTTCCATCTCTCCTCATAGGGCTTTGTTTCCAGTCCCCTGATCATCCTTGTTGCCCTCCTCTGAACTCCTTCCAGTTTGCCTGCATCCTTCTTAAAGTGTGGTGTCCAAAACTGGATGCTGTATTCAAGATGAGGCCTAACCAGTGCAGAATAGAGGGGAACCGATACTTCATGCAATTTGGAAACTGTACTTTTGTTAATGCAGCCTAAAATAGCATTTGCATTTTTTTGCAGCCACATCACACTGTTGGCTCATATTCTGCTTGTGATCAACAACAATCCAAAGATGCTTCTGATATGTAGTATTGTTGAGCCAAGTATCCCCCATGTTATAACTGTGCATTTGGTTTCTTTTTCCTAGGTGTAGAACTTTGCACTTATCCCTGTTAAATTTTGTTCTGTTTTCTGCTCAATATTCCAGCCTATCAAGATCCCTTTGAATTTTGTTTCTGTCTTCCAGGTATTAGCTATGCTTCCTAATTTTGTATCATCCGCAAATTTGATAAGCACTTCCTCCGAGCTTGGAAGACTACTTTTTAAAAGTAATAAATTACAGTTACAATTACATGGCCCAAAAAAGTAGTAATTACTGTTACAATTACAATTGCTCTGAAAGTAACTGATTATAGGAATACCCTGCATTAATGTACGCAATGGGTCCAGAGCGAGTACGATAACCGAAAATGTACTTAAAAGTGAAACACTACCTTTTTTCACTTGTGCTGCCACTGTGCTACCTCTCCTTCATGCGGAGCCTCAAAGCCCTGCGCTAAAGCCTCTGCTGCAGCACTGCGGCGCCTCTGCTGCTGCGCTGCCGCGCCTCCCAGCTGATCGTGATTGCGTCTCCCAGCTGATTCACGGTTGTGCGATCGCATCTCTTTCCACCCCCCCACGCACCAAAAGAACAGGCCACAACCAAAGGTTAAGTGTCCGTTCTTGCGAAGCGAGCGTATGTAAACAGGGGAATGGTGCTACTGTAAGTGTGTCCGTACTCGCGAGTGTCCTTAAAGTGGAGGTCCACATAGCGGGGTATTCCTGTACTTTGCTTTTTCTCAAAAGTAATCACTATAGTTACATTTCAGTTACTTTTTTAAAAAATGCCTACAAGTTGCTGGCCTTGGCTGCTGCACATCTAAGTAGCCTAATGTAAATGTACTGCCTTTAAGTCGATTCTGACTTATGGCAACCCTATGAATATGGTTTTCATGAGGCTGAGAGGCAGTGACTGGCCCAAGGTCACCCAGTGAGCTTCATGGCTATGTGAGGATTTGAACCCTGGTCTCCCAGGTTGTAGTCCAACACCTTAACCACTACACCACACTGGCTCTCACAAGTAGCCTAAAGCAACATTAAAAATAAGCATGCATGCACAGAGGGTAGTAGAATAAAAAAAATTATCCGTAAGATTAACAGAATGGCATAACAGCATCTCACATCCCCCCACACCCCCAGCAATGATGATACCCCAACACTTGAAATCAAATTTTACACTTGAAATGCTGCTTTTACAATACATTTCTGTTATGTTTCAAAGCAACAAGATGCTCAAAGAGCAAGTCAGACAAGGAATGTCTTTTTACAGTCTTTACATTGCCACCGGTACTGAACAGGTGTTCTACTGAATCTTGCTTCCAATACTTGCTACAGGACATCATCCTCCATCACAACTCACAGCAGCAGGCTGGCTTAGGGGACACAGAGCAGACCATGTGGCATGCACTGCTCTGTCCTCCAGCATCTTGCCATCCCTCAGCATCTGCCACCTGAGATGGCTACCTCCTTCTGCCTAATGGTAGCACCGTTCCTGTATATCATAGCTCTAAGATTTCAGGTCTTACCTAACCTGAGACTATAAAAGATGGGAGGGTTAAAGGTGACATGCAAGAACCAAGGGTGATTTGAGGTTTTGGTGACTCCCTTTACCTTCAGTCTAATGGGATTAAGTGTGTTAGGACTGCTAGCAAATCTTTACCCGCCAGACACACCTCAGCATTTCTAAAAAGAGCATTTGAACCAGAATCTTAGTACATTTAATTATGTGGAATCATTGCAAGGTGATGCATGTATGTTGAAAACAGATTTTCACATCATAAAAACAGGCAATAGGATGAGCACTTCAAATTACCTAAGTAATGGAAACCTATTATCATGGTAGATAGAGAATTAAGGTTATGAATTAAGCAATATTTTTGAGAGCAGCAAGGTGAGTGTCACTGAGAAAACTGGCCTTGTGGGAGGCCTTACTCTTTTAGATAACTTAGTGAAAAGGTTACATAGACAAACTACCACCGTGGACATTTGAAAACAGCCTCTCATGCATTCTGCATTTAGAAGCTGCCCCCCACACGCTTGAGGGCAGGGGCTTTCCAAATCAGCAGACATGACATCCAGGCAGGCCTGAGCCCTGCTGTTTCCCTTCATAAACCAATGGCTGAACCAAGCCGAGCTTCATTTGTGCAGTGGTTTACCATCAGAAACATCCAGCATCCTACCAGCACCTTTCTCCACACCCCAATCTCACATATTTAAGGCGCATGGTACATTTCTGATTAAGGAAGGCCCGCCCTGCATGACATCTAGGAAGGCTGACAGCACAATCTTAACCATGCCTACTTAGAAGTAAGTCCTATTGGATTCAATGGGACTTACTCTCAAGCAAATGGAGTTAGAATTTGCAGCCTTAAATGCCTTCCTTTAGAACTGCGGGGGACTTTTGGCCCTCCAGATGTTGCGGAGCTACAATTCCCATCATCCCTGGCCATTGGCTGGGGCTGATGGGAACTGTAGTTGAGCAACATCTGGAGGGCCAAACGTTGCCAGCACCTGCTTAAGAATGTAAGCATTGGGCTCAAGCTACACCTGTCTAAGAACTGACATTTCTGACCCAGAAGCCTTCAGCTTTGCTCAGTCACATCTATGTGACTTGGAGTACATATAGCAGAAATAAAACTTCTACCTTTTGGGTGTGGGAAGAGAAAGAGGACTTGTGTTTTTTTAAAAAAATCTGTGACAGGCAGAAATTATCCATGACAAGATTTGGAATCAGCAAGATTCAAGGACGCAGTCATTCCAAGGATCTGTTCACCCAGTTTGGCCTTCAGAGTAAATAGTGAATTATACCACAAGTGCCTATATGAATTTGTTCTTTGAAGTTCTTCAACTTACATTATTAATTGTTAATTGTTCTGGCATGACAGTTGGCTCTGTGTAGGATACTACCGTAAAAGTTCGACGGTGATCACAATTTGTTTCTATCATTTATCCATTTTTAAAACAAATTTAATTAGGTTGATGCTATTACTCTTTATGGGCCCTTGAATTATTGTCAAGATTAATCTAGAAAATAGAAGCAATGTTTATCCTAGATGAAATTTCAGGAGTAGTTCATTATACTTTTGGAAATTAAAAAATAGGAACACAATCAAAAGATTAAACAAAAAAATAATTATTAAACATCAGAAAAGTTGGGGGTGGTTTCTTCCACCCCTGTGTCATGGTCAGATCACTATCTGGTAAATATAGACTTCTCGATGCCACACTCCCTCCGCAGGGGAAAAGGACCTATTAGAATGGTCCGCCCCAGGTGCCTGATGGATCCAGAAGGATTCCTGACTGCGCTTGGGGAATTGGAACCTGCTGAAGGCCGCCCGGTCGATGCCCTGGTGATAGAGTGGAATGAGGGAATCACCAGAGCATTGGACTGGGTGGCTCCGAAACGTCCTCTCCCCCTGAACAGAACTCAGTTAGCACCATGGTATACACCACGGTTGCGTAATCTGAGACAGGAGGTGAGACGACTAGAACGCCGGTGGCAGAAATCACGTTCCGAAGATGTCCGGACACAGGTTAGAGCAGCAATAGCTGCCTATCAAGTGGCAGTGAAGGCAGAAAAGAAGAAGTTCTTGGCTGCCTCCATTGCATCCGCAGAGTGCTGTCCCAGGAGGTTGTTCCAAGTGGTCCGACGCCTGATCGGTCCAGTTGCTCAGGAACCCTTGGAACAGTCAAAAGCCTCCTGTGACAAATTAGCAAAGCACTTTGCTGACAAAATCGAACACTTGCGGAACTTGATCCCGTACGCCGTGGATACAGTAAATGAACCAGAGTTGGCCAGTTGCAAGCCGGTCAAATGGGATCGGTTTCGGCCTCTCCCTTCTGAGGATGTGGACAAGGTGCTCTCAACTGTGAAGCCTACCACATGTCTAAATGATCCTCGCCCATCGTGGCTCCTTGTGAGCTGCAAAGAGAAATTGGGCGAGGGGATTAAGGTGGTGGTTAATGCATCACTGGAGGAGGGTGTAATGCCATTAGCCCTCAAGGAGGCAATTGTAAAGCCCATCTTAAAGAAGCCCTTCTTGGATCCCCAAGTTTTGAACAACTTTCGCCCAATTTCAAATTTACCATTCTTGGGCAAGGTCATTGAGCGAGTGGTGGCTAATCAGCTGTCGGCACACTTGGATGAAACGGATTATTTAGATCCTTACCAATCGGGTTTCAGGACTGGACATGGAACTGAAACAGCTTTGATCGCTCTGGTGGATGATATGAGAAGGGCATTAGATAGGGGAGAATTCACCTTTCTTGTCCTCCTCGATCTCTCAGCGGCTTTTGATACTGTTGACCACAGTATCCTTCTACATCGCCTGGAGGGATTGGGAATAGGAGGCACTGTACTGCAGTGGTTCCGCTCCTTTCTCTCCGATAGGCATCAACAAGTAGCATTGGGAGATGAGGTTTCAGACCCTTGGCCTCTCAATTGTGGTGTGCCACAGGGCTCTATCCTCTCTCCCATGCTATTTAATATCTATATGAAGCCGCTGGGGACTATCATTAGGAGATTTGGGCTGCAGTGTCACCAGTATGCAGATGACACTCAGCTCTATCTCTCGTTTAAATCCTCACCAGAGTTGGCTGTGGAGACCATGTCCAAGTGCCTGGAATCCGTGAGTGGATGGATGGGAAGGAACAGGTTGAAACTGAATCCTGATAAGACCGAGGTGCTACTCGTGGGGGACAAGGGAAGGTTGGGAGATATTGACTTGATGTTCTATGGGGTGAAACTGCCCCTAAAGGTCCAGGTCCACAGCCTTGGCGTTGTTCTGGATTCCAAGCTGTCCATGGAGGCTCAGATCTCGGCAGTGAGCCGGGCGGTTTGGTATCAATTACACCTCATACGTAGACTGCAACCCTACCTTCCTGTTCATCAGCTCCCATTGATGGAACATGCCCTGGTCACCTCTCGTTTGGATTACTGTAATGCGCTTTATGTGGGGCTACCCTTGAAAACGGTCCGGAAACTACAACTTATACAAAATGCGGCGGCTCGACTACTTACAAATTGTCGTCGCCGGGAGCACATCACTCCAGTGTTGTTCGATCTGCACTGGCTTCCAGTTGTTTTCCGGGCCCAATTCAAGGTGTTGGTATTAACCTTTAAATCCCTACACGGTCTCGGCCCAGCTTATCTGATGGAGTGCCTCCAACGCCACCAATTATGCCGCCCGACAAGATCAGCCACACAGGGCCTTCTCTCAGTCCCGCCAACTAAAACAGCTAGGTTGGTGGGGACTAGAGAGAGGGCATTCTCAGTGGCGGCCCCCACTGTCTGGAACTCCCTCCCGTATGATCTCCGGCATGCCCCTTCCCTGAATGTATTCCGCCAGGCCTTGAAGACCTGGCTTTTCAGACAGGCCTTCGGGACTTCCAGGGAGGGTTAATCTCTATAACTAATTGCCTATTACTCTGAACTGTCATTGTTTTATAATTTTTATTGTTTGTATTGTATTATTATGATGTATTTTATTGTAACTGAGTTGTACGTCGCCTAGAGTGGCCACTGGCCAGATAGGCGACACATAAATTAAATTATTATTATTATTATTATTATTATTAAAAGGAGCTGGGCTCTTCCCAGGAACACGGGAGGTTGCCTTGTAGTGAGACCATCTAGGTATTGTCAACACTGATTACCAGCAGCTTTCCTGGAAGTAGGAGAGACCCACGGAGACACATGGGAAATCTGACCTGCGTCCTTCTGCACTGCAAAGCAATTGCAAAGCATGTGCTTTAACACCGAGCTGTTCCCGTCCTCCCAGTCTTTCACGGCCCCTCCTCACCTCAATTTCCCTCGCATTCCGGGCAAAGTAAGGCAAGGAAAGGACAAGAGGCTTGGCTGGCATGGCTCGGGACACATGCACCCTGCACAGAGCTGGATCCCTCCTGGGCACATGCAGGCTTGCCCAAGGAGGACCCCCTTCCCTTTCTCCCTCCCTCGTAGCTCAGGTGCTTCCCTCCCCCACCTTGTTCTTTAAAGCGCCCAGGAAACGAGCGCAGCAGCAGGAGGTGCCACCTGGAAGGCAGTGGAACCAAGGTAGTCAGCTGCAAGAGCCCCGGGAGGGGGAGAGGGAGCTGGCGCCTGCTTTGCCACAGGGTCCAGGCCAGTGGGATTAAGAGCCTCAGGGGAGGAGCGGGCCAGCTCCATCCTCCGCTTCTGCAGCTTGGGGCTAAAGGACGTGCCAAGCGAGGCTCTTGCAAGCTGCCTGCCCTCGCCTTTCACTGGCAGCATTTTGCAGCTCCCTGGCTTGTAGAGAGACCACACCAAAAAAGAAGCCCATGCTCCAGATCAATCTGGCACCTGACGGCTCTGCCATCAATGGGACCACCTCGGCTTTGTGACTCCGGCGCTGGAGGGCAGGGAGGGAGGGGAGA
This sequence comes from Rhineura floridana, assembly GCF_030035675.1. Lineage (NCBI taxonomy): Eukaryota > Metazoa > Chordata > Lepidosauria > Squamata > Rhineuridae > Rhineura > Rhineura floridana. The sequence continues at coordinate 32,483,101 of NC_084488.1, forward strand.
GGAGAAGGAAGTTGCAGCCCCAGGAGGGTGGCTGGCCAGCCGGCCGACCCTAGATGTCCTCACTGGTTGACCCAAGTTGCGCCTTCATCTCCTCGGAGCACCTTGGAGGGTTTCTTTACCTGGACTTTTGTGTTGTGGGAAGTTGGAGCTGTACAAATCCACACACGCAGGTTCAAGACTTCCTCTGCTCCATCCCAACTAACACCCAAAAGTAACACTGGAAACATTAAAGTTACTTCCAAGCTCTGCACTTCCTGCACCTCCTCATCCAAGTCTTTAATTAAAAATGTTGAAGAGCACTGGGCCCAGGACCGAGCTTTACGGTACCCCACTCATTACCTCCCCCCAGTTTGAGAAGGAACCATTGATAAGCGCTCTTTGAGTACATTTCTGTAGCCAGCTGTGGATCCACCTAATAGTTGTTCCATCCCGCTCACATTTTGCCAGCTTGCTAAACAGAATATCATGAGGCACTTTGTCAAAAGCTTTGCTAAAGGTGAGATATATTGTGTCCACAGCATTCCTACAGTGTACCAGGGACGTTACCCGGTGAAAAAATGAGATAAGATTAGTCTGGCAGGATTTGTTCTTCATAAATCCATGTTGGCTTCTAGTAATCATGGCATTGTTTTCAAGGTGCTTATAGACTGACCATTTTATAATCTGCTCCAGAATTTTCCCAGGGATTGATGTCAGGCTGACTGGTCTGTAGTTCCCAGGTTCCTCCTTTTTGCCCTTTTTGAAGATAGGGACAACATTAGCTTCCCTCCAGTCATCCGGCACTTCCCCCATCCTCCACAATTTCGCAAAGATAATAGACAGTGGTTCCGAGAGTTCTTCAGCCAGTTCCTTCAATACTCTAGGATGTAGTTCATTGACCCTGGAGATTTGAACTTGTTCAAAGTGATTAGGTATTTCTTGCCCATTGGTCTATCAATCTGAAGCTGCAATCCTGCCCTTTTAACCTCACATTTCTCTGGATGGTCAAGACTAATCCAAAGTAGGAATTGAGCACTTCTGCCTTTTCTTTGTCATCTGTCATAATTTTGCCATCCTCATTGAGTAGCTGTACCACCATATCTTTTCTCATGTTTTATTATGGATGTACCTGAAGAAAGTTTTTGTGTTGCTTTTGGCATCTCTCACTAACCTCAGCTCATTCTCAGCTTTAGACTTCCTGACGCCATCCCTGCAATTCTGTGCTACTTGTCTGTAGTCTTCCTTTGTGGTCTGGCCTTCCTTCCACTTCCTGTATATGTTCTCTTTTGTTTTCAGGTTATCTCTAAGCTTTCGGTGAAGCCACATTGGCTTCTTCTGCTGTCTTCTCCCTTTTTTCCTTGACGGATATGTTTGCCATTGTGCCTTTAGAATTTCCTCTTTTAGAAACTCCCACCCATTTGGACTCCTTTTCTCATTAGGGTCGCTTGCTACAGAACCTTACTTAGCATTGTTCTGAGTTCAATAAAATGGGCTTTCCTGAAGTCCAGGGTACGCATATGGCTACTCTCAGCTTTTGCTTCCTTTAAAATCAAGAACTGTAGTACAGCGTGGTCACTTTCCCCCAGAGTTCCGGTAACTGCCACTTCCTCTACCTGTCACTTCCTCTACCAAGTCATCTCTGTTGGTTAGAATCAAGTTATCTCCAACACAAGTTAGCAATTTCTTGGAGGGGCCATGTTTGGCAGAATTTGCCTCCCAACAGATATTGGGATAATTGAAGTCCCCCATTACTATTACAACATGCCTCCTCGAAACATTGGCAATTTGCTTTGCAAAAGTTTCATCCTCGTCTTCTCCTTGATTGAGTGGTTGGTAGTAGACTTCAACCACCATGTTCCTTTTATTCCTTGACCCATTTATTTTAATCCAGATATTCTCAATCGAGCTAGCAAGCTCATCCTCCTGTATTTCTGTGCGGAGAGATATATTTTTAACATATTGTGCGACTGCCTCCCTTTCTATTCCTTCTGCTCTTTTTGAACAAGTTATAGCCTTCAATCGCTGTATTCCAGTCATGGGAGTCATCCCACCAAGTTTCAATTAACCTATTAAGTCGTATTTATTCTCCTGTATTAAGAGTTCAAGTTCATCCTGTTTGTTTCTCATATTCTGGGCATTAGTATACAGATATCGAAGACTATGTGATTTACAGCCCGGCTTCCTGCCTACATTTTTATGAGGACTGTTGCTGGGCCCCATTAGAGCCATTGTCTCAGTTCCTCTTTCTGTGCACAAGCCTTTGTTAGTTGTTACTGCCAAGTTTTCGTCTCCTGCCCCCTTAGGATTCAGTTTAAAGCTCTTTTCCATGCTGGGGCCAAACACACATTCTTCCCAGTCCTTGTGAGGTGCAGCCCATCACTTGCCAGCAGTCCATCTTCCAGGAAGCATAGCCTGTGGTCCCAGAATCCAAATCTCTTGCATTGGCACCACTTTTGTTGCCGGTCATTCACCTGGAGTATTTTTCTTTCCCTTTCTAGTCCTCTTCTAAGTACCAGAAGAATGGAAGACAAAACTATCTGGGCCCCAAAGTCCTTGAGTTTCCTTCCCAGAGCTTCAAAGTCTGACATGATTTCTTCATAGCTCCACCTAGCAGTATCATTCATTCCCACATGGATGAAAAGTAAGGCAATATCTGTCAGTGGGCTTTATGAGTGATGGCACCCCTTCTGTCACATCTCTTATCTGTCCTCCAGGGAGGCAGCATACCTGGCGAGTCCATGGATCTTCTCGGCATACTTGTGCTTCAATCCCACGCAGTAGGGAGTCCCACTACTACTACTCTTTTCTTCTTCTTGTCGTGGGGTGTGGTTTCATTGCTTTTACTTGATTGAGCTTCAGCCTCTTGCTCGCTGTCGCGTGCAGTCTCCTGTAATTCTTCCCTTGCAGACTGTCCTCTAGTCCCATCCTCAAGTGCCTGGATGCTCTTCTGTAGTTCCACCGGTGTTGGATGTCTTCTCACTCTTCTGCTCCTGTCACCCTTTTCCACAGAGTTTTCTCTACTTTGTTGTTGCTTTCCACAACAATCTCTTCTGCTTCAACATGCTGCTGTTCGGCCACCTCCTATACTTCTCTTTGCTGTTGTTGTTCCAGTGTTCTATCTAAGAATTCTTCATCTTCTCTTATACTCCTCAGTGTGGTCACCCGCCATTCCAGGCCCCTCGCTTTTTCTTCCAGCAGTGCCAGCAGCTTGCACTTGTTGCACGTGTATGCCATGTTGTTCTCAGACAAGAAAACAAACATTGCATACACCTTGCAGGTCACCACCAATGGAGTGTCCTTCCCATCCATAGTTACTACTGCCTTTTGTTCATGTCATTCTACTTGTAGTGGAATGGCTTGTGCTTTGTCCTGTCCTCCTTCGGGGTTTATAGGAGAGTCCCATTGGTATGTGGTGCGCCGTACAAGGGAGCATGATTGCACAGGAGAAAATCCCATTTAACTCAATAAGCTTGCAAATGATTAGACCTGCCATCCCCTCCCCCTCTCCACTCCCTTCCTCCTCCCTTCTTCTTCTCCTCCCCCCTTTCCTTTTCCTCCTCCCCCATGGTCAGTTCTATCAAATTTTAAAAAGCAGGGAAATTGGGCAGCTATAGTGAATGCACCAGGGAAGCAGGACATCTGACCACCTGTGTGAGATATTGTACTGCCCACAAATTTGTAAAACTGCAAACACAATTTGTGTTGGTCTTTCACAGACCAATCCACTTCCTGTGTAGCTTGGAAGATTTTGGTAACATGTGCCTCTGAGCATATGATGAGTGGTGGGAGCAGCTGCAGTCAGCCCAAATAACAGAAACAAGACATATGCTGTGCTGATCTTGTTTTAGAAGTGAGGAAGCAACAATATTAAGACAGTTGATACGATATAGTTCAGATAGTCACTTTAAATATGTTTGATTTACTCTGCAATTTTAGTGAAGTTTCCTATAGGAAATCATTTTATTTTGCTTTTCTTTCTTTCTTTTTTTTTTTTCAATTAATTTTTATTCCAATTTTCAAAACCAAAACAATACAAAAAGAAAACAACACAAATCAATAACTAGTACAATACAAAAAGAAATATATATATATATATATATATATAAAAGAAAGAATATTGACTTCCGATTTGTCATAGTTCAGCTATAAATCTATAATATATAACAAACCTAACTCTTAATAGATTATAAAATCACCTTCCTCCAACGGTTATCTTAGTTGGTTTCAAATCTCATTAACATCATATCATTTTAATCTTCCACAAAAAGTCAAAGAGAAATTTCCAATCCTTGAGATATATGTCAATCAATTTTTTTTTCTAAATAAACATGCCAATTAATCCAACTCATCAAATCTACTATGTCCAGTAATTTTAAATCGCTCTTCTGTCATTATCCATATTGGGTCCATCTTCCATCTTCCATCTTTACGCACCCAAAAATCTTGCTGTCATAGTCATATAATAAAAGTCTGATACGAATTTCCTCCATCACAGATATTTTCTTGCCATCAAATCCAAACGTATCACTGAAGTATTGTTGCAAAGCCGCATCTCTGTTCCTCTTTTCCACATGATACACTAGTACATCTCTTGAAGGTTTTTCCATTGACACAAAACAGGGATTAATTCTGTTAACTTTCTCCATTTCAAGTTCCATCAAATCCTTCCAGTCCAAGAATTTTTTTGAACCGATAATATCTTTATCTCCAATCTCTTCAATTCCTTCAGGGACAGCGCTGAATTCCAAACTGTAATATTTGTCTCCAGGATCCATCACAGCCAGGAAATCCAAATCTTTTTTCATGTCCATAATTAAGCCAATCTCCATAGTTTGAACCTTGCCTTTAATTTCTCTTTCATCCTTTTTTTGTTTTCCAGATCTATCTTTATTCTCCTTTCTCATAGAATCCTGAGTTTCTTTCAGCTCCTGTCTCATTTCGTGAAATTCAATTCTCCACGCTTGTCTATTATTTCTCAGTTCTTGTTTTATTGAGTTAATCCCATTCATTATTTTCTGAAACATGTCTAGAGATAAAGTCCCTTCTTGTACATCCATAATCTTCTTAATTGTCATTCTTAAAGCCAAAGGAACAAAACTCCTTCAATTTTCAATGTCCCAAACAAAGAGCAGCTTATTTCTTTAACCAGTTACAAAGGAGTTAATCTTTCCAACAAACTAACGTCACACGCTAGACAGCCCTTATCTCTTATCTGCCCGGAAGTGTAAGAACGGCTTTCGTTCACAGCATTGAAATAGCTAGTAGCAGAGAGAATGAGCAGATTCGTCAAAAAAAAAGTAGATCAGGAAAAAAAGTCCCAGCCGTAAATCAAAAAGATTTCTTATCTCTTCCATTCAGAAATCTCTCGTCCGTTGTAATCTTTAAAAAGCTATTTTCCATGTCAGCTTTTTGCAATAAAAAAAAAAGATAAGCTATTTATATTTTCTTCCCCCTTAGTTCCGTGAATAAAAAAAAGGAAAGTCTTACCTCACCTAGGTTATCTCAATTGCTGTTACTTTGACAAATCTCTTTAGCTGTATAGATAAGAAAACGATGAATGTAGACAGGAGGATGTTTGCCTGTTAATCCGTATAAAAAAAAACGGGTCACTTATCCAGCTGAGCTAGCATAAAAATCCTCGCTCTGTCTGAGCTGCTGGAAGACAGACAATTCTGACGAATTCCAGACTCCAACAATCAAAACAAAGCTATGTGGGAAATCTCACGTTTCTTCTTTAACCGGAAGAAATTATTCCCAGTCAGAAAAAAGCCTTCTGACTGAATTTAAACTGGATAAGTTTCATCCAAGACGGAGCTCATCTCAGAGGCTGCACAGGCGTAGGGATCCTCCTGGGAAGTGTATTTTGCTTTTCTTTCTGTGAATATGTGAAGTACAGCAACATTTTGAATAATTTTCACTAAAAAAAAAAAAAAAAATCCAAAAACAATTGTGGAATAATGGCACTGACTGTTCTGCAGAATAATCTCCAACAGACATGCACAAGATAAAACAGTGGGAAGAGGTGAAATATATTCTAGCAAATTTCTATGTTTTTAATTGACCCTGCTCACCCACCTTTAGGTGGAGTGGTCTTTTCCAACAGCAAGAGTCATTGCTTAAGCAGCAACATATTATAATCAGTCTGAGTTTACATCAAATTGCCATTTCAGATTCAACTGTTAATATACCCCAAATAGAAGTAGAACATAACCTGTAGTTTGAAACAGAAAAGGCTGTCTTCACCATCATATGACATTCACCAATAAAAATGCTTTGAAATTAATAAAAATAAATTTGACACAGATTTCTAGGATGAATAATGAGAGAAATATAATTTTCTAGGTTAGATTATTTGTAGAAACAGAAAAGAAGCAAAGTAAGAAGAACACCAACAACCATACAAAAAATGTAATTCTCTATCTTTGGAGATGCAGTCCTGATTGCAGGTGTTGCCACCACTCGCCATAAGCTCAGAGGCACGTTACCAAAATCTTCCAAGCTACACAGAAAGTGGATTGGACTGTGAAAGATCAATGCAAAGTGTGTTTGCATTTTGACAAATTTGTAGGGCAGTACAATATCTCAGAGAGGAGGTCAGGTCTCCTGCTCTCCTATTGCATTCACTATTGTTATGTGCCTTCAAGTCAATTTTGACTTATGGCGACCCTATGAATCAGTGGCCTCCAAGAGCATCTGTTGTGAACCACCCTGTTCAGATCTTGTAAGTTCAGGTCTGTGGCTTCCTTTATGGAATCAATCCATCTCTTATTTGGTCTTTCTCTTTACCTACTCTCTTCTGTTTTTCCCAGCATTATTGGCTTTTCTAGTGAATGCATTCACTATAGCTGCCCAATTTCCCTGCTTTTTAAAGTTTGATGGAAATATCTGTTGGCTATAAGTATGTTCTTAAACCGCAAGGGTTTTTTTTACTATTAGTGAATAAAGAATAATGGCAAGACACCCATACCCTATGTTTAAGCAAATGCTATGTGAATTACAATAAATGGAAGCCAGCAAAAATTTGCAATTCTTTCTCTCTCCTCGCCCCTACCTCTGATTTATTTCATCTTTCCTTATATACATGCACCCACTCCCATCAGCAGCATATGCATGTGTATATTGACACATTCTCTCAAGCAGAGCTTGACTGCTTGTTTCCCCCCTAATTATGCTGGCCACCTGCCCCCAAGAAAACATAGGAGATTTGTAAAAGTCAGCTGTTTGCACCTCACTGCAACCCTGTCCACCAACAGCACACAGCTCCTACTCTCCCTAAGTCCTGTGTGAAATTCACTCAGGAATCATGTCTTAGAAGCCTCAAGCCTCTTCCTTTCTCCTCAGCGGTTCTCCTGTCACCCATCCTTCCCTCTGTCCCACATCTGAGGTAGCCCACTGGTAACTAATCTGGTGTCAGTTGTTACAACACGTGCTCTTGGGAACCTGAGTGTGTGAACTTGCCACCCTCATGTCCCATGAAACACACCTCCTTGAGAGGAGGGGATCTTTTGCTAGGGATAAAACAAGCGCTTTGCCCTGAAATGTGCCTAAATGGTGTATCTATATTTCCCCCAAGAAATGCAGGTCCAAACCAAAATAAAGCAAAATTTTCTTTTATTGAGAGAAACAGTACAAAAGCATTACAGAATTCTTTGGGTGCATGGCAGCATTAATCATTAATGTCCTAACCCATTCATAACTTTAAACTAAAGAAATGAAAGGACCCTATTACTATAAGAGGTGAAAGGTAGGAGAGATTACCTATCCTATGCTCGGAGTGGGCGGTTGAATACAGCTGAAGTCATGTGGAAGAGCTCTGATCCAAAACCAGCAAGGAATCTCTTGGTCTCAAGGTTTTGCACCGAGACCCAGAGTCTCCCCGGTTCTGTCCTTGCAGTCCTTGATGTGTTCCTTGAGAGCGTCGTACACGTGTATGGGAGCCCTGATGTTCCTCAGCCCCCCTTCCTCTTTCTTTTCTTCTAGATTCAAGCCTCGGTTTTAAAAGACTTTTTCCTCTCTCCCCCTCCTGCGAAGGAGGGTATGAAAATCTGGGGGGGGGTGTGTGTGTGTGTGTGTGTGTGTGTGTGTGTGTGTGTGTGTGTGTGTGTGTGTGTGTGTGTGTGTGTGTGTGTGTGTGTGTGTGTGTGTGTGTGTGTGTGTGTGTGTGTCTCTCTCTCTCTCTCTCTCTCTCTCTCTCTCTCTCTCTCTCTCTCTCTCTCTCCCTCTCTCTCTCCCTGAAAACTAAGGCTCCTAACGAATAATGGGATTCACTGTGGGTGAGGGAAGTCTGCCAAAGGAAGAGATAACATCTATGCAGAACATTTGTGCAGTTAGTTACTTTTATGTCTCAACAGCTGTCCTTGTTACCCTTTGCACACTACCTCTGGAGTCACATAAGAAGGGGTGTGGGGTGGGAATTGTAGTTTTAGCAGACTCCATGGCCCTGCCTCGTAACACAGTCCAAAGGCAGAGTGGAGCCAAGCTGAAAGGAACTCTGGGTAGCTATGATGGAAATGAAGCTGGAGCCCTTTAGAGAAGCTGGAACTGTCTGTTATAACCTTTAAAGCCAGGCATGAGGAAGATTGTGGTGGTGCTTGGTTTGCTTTGCTGCAGTTTTTAGAGTTTTATGGGTATTTTAATGTATTTTACTGTTTTATTGCGCAGTGTTTAAATTATTTTATCTTTTTTGCTGCCTTGGGGACAACTTGAGCTAAAAAGTAGGCCATAAATGTATGTAGATAACAATGCAATATATGCATGCTTACTTAGAAGTCAGTCCCCCTCTGTTCACTAGGGCTTACTCCTAGGTGTTAATTTATCTAAGCAGCAATCCTATAAGGACTAAGGCTGATAACTCATGTACCTGATAGCAAATCCCACCCGTTGCCCTCAGTGGCCTTACTTCTGAGTAGACATGGATAAGACACTGCTGTAACTATATTTGTATCTTATAGTGTAATGTGACCCCCTTTTGCATTTTATCCTAGGCCAGCATCAACAATCAGACAGATAATAAAAGCAGTAGTAGCTGTAGGACAAGTCCACTGCTTAGACCCACAGCCCAGGAAGAGAAGAAAGTTGAGACTCCTAAGTCAAGGTTTGAACGCAGAGAGCAGCTTAAAAAATCTAACACCCTTCCTACATCTGTGACAGGTATGCTTTTTTTTGTCATGGTTATAGCATAGCCACTTTGCCATTTCTGTGAGCTTCGTGTGAGTAGGCTATTCTGTTGGTTCACATTATATTTGAAGATACATATTTTCAGAATCCTGCCTGTCCAGCTTGTCTTTCAACATGGTGGCATGGGTTTCTGAGGCCAGTGGTTCAGAATTTTTTTTCTTTCAAAAGCAGCAAGTTTATTTATTCATTGATTACATTTATATACAACTTTTATCTCCCAGTAGTGTGCTGGACTCTCCCCCTCTCCATTTCAGTGAGTGGCCTGAGGTCACCCAGTGGGCTTCATGGCTGAGTGGGGATTGTGAAAAGTGTTCACATGGGCCCTGCCAAGCGGTAAGGAGAATTTTCTCACACAAATCAAGAATCTGGTGAACTAGCCCAAGTCTCCTCATCATTTGGCAGGTCCTTATAGAGAACCAGCTTGCCAACTGGTTACATACACATCCTATCATCTGTAATCTCTCCTGTATACCAGACAAAATGGTTGGTTTGCAGTGAGCCAACCATTAGATAATTTTCTTGGATGTGTATATTAGGGATGGGGGAGAACATCCTCTAAATCAGACTTGGTACTGGATTGCACTCTTTTTGGACTGGCAGTTTTTTTGTAGCAGGCTGCGGCTGTAATCGTCAATTTTTACCCCCCCCCCCGATTTTATGTAATTACATAATTTCCTCTAAGTTGTTGCATTCATAACAGTGTGTAGGTGTGATAAATAGGAAAAAATAAACCACGTGGAACACTGCAATCATTTACGTAGGCATTTATGTTAAAAATTGCATCATTTTTTTTCGCAACCAAAAAACAACAGCAGATCGAATCACAAGTGCCAAAGCAAGCAGGAACAAAAAAAAAAGTCAGGTCAGGATGGAATGATGGACTATTAGAATACAAGAGGATCAGAACTAGGCAGCAAACCCCTTCCCTGGTGTATATTATCCTAGGGGTAGGGTGGAAGGCCAGCATGGCTATTCCACATTCAAAACATTATATCTTTCAGACTCACTATGTGACAGACTATTGCTGGGTTCTGAATCTGACAAAAGTAGATGAGAATCAAGTATGCCAGAGGCAGAAGATTTATTAATGGATTGGCTGGAGGTCAGGCAAACCGATCAAGCAGACAAGAGTCAAGGGCAGAGATGAAATCAAAAAGACAGGTTGATGGTTGTGTTGTGGGCTTAGGGAGAACGAAAGAGCCAGAGGGATGAAGAAAGTCATAGGCATGCCACAGGGTCAGGTGTAAAGCAGGGCAATATGTACTGCCACTTCATTTGACGAGTTTTTCAGGCTGAGGAACATAACTTAAGAGCAATTATGTAAAGCCAATGGGCCTTGATGGACTAAACAGCTACATTTCCAGTTCTGGCCACCACATGGGTAGCACTGCAACATAGCAGTCATTCCCTCAGTCTGAAGGCTGCCACAGGAGTGCAGGTCATGCATGAACAGGGTTCTACAAGTTGCATGTTTAGAAATGTAAGATGGGAAGCAGCTCCAACAGAGGATTTACAGAGGTAGTATGGCTACTTTGCTTCCATGGACCCTTTGCAGTTGTGTAGCTCAACAGATGAGGACCCCCTTCTTCTGGATGTATTCGATTTATCACCCACCAAGAGAAATGGAGGCTGCCAGCTATGTATGGTGGCCTGCTAGGAGTTCAACAATCCTTTTGTTTTTTGCAGGCTGCAAGAACAGATGGCTTGCCACGAGCTCAGGAGGTAGTAGGGTATATTTGGTTTGGTGGATTACAAGATATGCATGCCTGTCCTAGAGCATGAGAACATATTTCATAAGAAGTCACAAAAAGGACTGAGGCTTAGAATCAAAGAGAGAGGAGCCATTTCAACAACTTTACAGACCTAATGTGAGCACTGAGGTGCTACAGTTCAGCCTGGCAAATACACAAAATAACTAGCCCATAAATTTATGTACTTATTTATGTAGCATGCCTATGTTAATCAGGGACCGCCTGAACCCTTATATCCCAGCTCGATCACTGAGATAATCTGCACGAGCAGCTTGACTCATCTGTGTTGGCGAGGGTCATTTAACATTGATGCAAAATCAAGCCTTCAGTTTCATCAGCTCAGTTCTCTGGAATGTTCTGCCAACAAAAATTCATCAGGAGCTTTCTATTTTAACTTTTAAACGCTTGCTGAAAACCTGCCAGGCTTATGCAGGCAATTAAGATGTCTTTTTGCAATAGTTGACATTTGTTTTTGCTGTATTGTTAATGGCTTCTACTATACATTTTTATACTTGCTGTAAACTGCTTTGATGCTTTTAAATGAAATAACGGTGTATGAATATATTTATAAATATAAATAAAATAAATATGGGCCACATCATCAGTGGTCTGAAAGAACTCCTTTCCTATTTATCAATGCTTCTTGACCTGGCCATCTAGAGAAAATCTTACCACTCAACTGCCTATTATTAGCATGCCTTACTGGGAGTTGTGGCACCCTTTATGTGTGACTAGATGGAGGTTGGATGAATCTTACACTTGGTGTTCTTGTGATTTCTATTCATACCTGGGGAGCTTGATACTTAGTTATTAACAAACTGGTTATGTTGAAAACTTGCATCTTGCTAAATAATTACCATAAACATCTTAAATAGGCTACTGCTCATGGTTTGGAAAAAGGGCAAAATTCTGTCTTTCTCCTTTTGAAATTAGTAGCAATTCCTCTTGAAATATGCTTTTCCTGAATTGATAGGTGTGTGCCTTGATATAAAGCTGGCAGATGGTTGAGAAAGCTGTTATACTAATGAATAATATGCTTGTCGAATAAATATGTTGTTCCCTTAAGCGCACTGAAATGGTTATGTTTCTAGATTATACTGCCTAATTACGGCTTCTTTTGTGTGACTCTTTAACTGTACCTTTAAAACCTGCAGGCCGATTAGCTGACAGAAGGGCACCAAGTTCAGGTGATACAGACAAGAAGGCGGTGAATTAGTTTTATTTCATGGTAGGGAAACACATAATAGAAGAGCTGAGTAAATGTATAGTATTATTTACTATTGCATTGTTCATAATGGAAGATTAATGTAAATGGTATGCCTTATTCACATAATAGAGCCATCACTTTAGGAACCATTTATTTTTGTGGAGGGGATAAATGAAACATTTTCCTTTTCCTTATTTCATCTCTTCTGGAGTTGAGCTCTGGCATTAAAAACCAATACTAGGAAGCTGAGTAATCCTATAAATATGTTAGCTTTTCTACCAACAACTTACATGGTTTAGAACTTTTCTCAGAACAATACTGTTTAACAAACCATGTTGCTTCTATTCAGGATGACTGAGGATAGTGGGAAGGAGAGATTCTGTGTTCTTTTCAAAAGGGAGGAAGGGGCTGGAAAGATTGCCGCTTTTTCCACAGAACTTTAAATTCAGGAGAGAATTGACTTCACAACCTGGATTGCAGAACGTATGGAATTTTGAGGCACACCCTTCCACCTAAGATCCTTTCACTTGAGACAGGAGCAATCCAGACACAGAAACCAGGTTTCTTAAGCAGATTTCCACTTGTTGAATTGGTATTACAGTGTGGTGTCATTTATTTGTGTGGGTGTGTATAAATCTTCAATTTCCTCTCTGAGCAAGAATAGAAATTGCTTTCACATGGAGACAATCGGAACCATCTAATTCAAACCTGGTGTCTGTTTTTGGTTGCACAGCATACGTAGAGTAAAAATGGATGAAGGAATTGCTAATATTTTTATATTTTTGCAATGCCAATGACTATCAGGTTTTGAGACTATACAATGTATTTTAATTGCCATACACAAAATGCCAGAAAATCACAGAATAAGAATGCTGTAAAAAGGATAATAATAAAATTAGTTTGGCTGAAATAATTTACTAAGAGCAAACAATGCAATGAAACTGTATTTCGGCTGCCTCTTTATAGCTGATATATACTGAGCACTTGAGTGAAATGAAAGTTGAAATATGCTTTTAAAGTAAGAATTTAATTACTCCATAAAAAGTATTTTTTACCCATCAAATGGTAGATAAATCTATTCCAATTTTAAGAAGACTTAGAATTATTTAAATATAGTTTGACTATCATTTCTCCCTGATTTAAAACAGAGGCTGTGATTTATCAGGTATAGCCTCCTATATTGATTATATCACCCTTGAGCCACAGAATATTGTTTCAAAATCAACATATTTTGGAATATTTGTATCTAAAGCATATTCAGTTGGTGCAATGAGGAAACAGATATTTCAGCCTTATTATAAAGCCTTTGAAGTCTACCAGTCTTTCAAATGTCAGAGTCAAAAGGAATCAACTTCTGCTGGCTTAGAATTCCTACTAGTAAAAAAAGAAAATAGGTAAAAGAAATGCAAGACTAATTATGGTTTCTCACAAAAGCACCTTATATCTTTAAGGATTTTGTTTTTCAAGGTTATGGATGGCTTTGAAGAGATTATGGTGAAAGGGACAGAGAACGTGTGCAGGAATTAAAGTTAATTATAGAAGGAAATTCTGGTTGTTCTTGTTGTTTGTTTACTGCAGCTTTGTACCTGCTGTTATTCAGGAATTCTAAGAAACCTTCAAATCAGTGGAGTTTTGAAATCACTGCAGTTTTGAAGGGTTCAGACTGCCATCTTGATTCAAATTGGTATCCAACTGTACCCAAATATTGATGAAAACCTGTTCATTTATCTTGGGAACCATCATGCAAAATTTGGTTACACTATCTTAAGAGGTGTCCAAATGCATAGTGAACAAACGTATTTTCAAAATTCATAGCAGACTGAAAGGTTTTTAAAGATTTTTACAATAAAAGAACCCCCTGGTTCCTGTTTCCCAATGATATAGTTGGTTATACAGGCATGTAACATTAAGTCTGCATTTCCTCTGGTTCACTCTCCACCTTTTGGGGGGGGGAATTAATGGAGAAAAACAGAAGAGTTAAACAAAACATAGGTCTTGTGCGCTACAGTTTGTCTTAAACCACCGTTTAGTCATAAACATGCCTCCCTCTGCTGTGTAGGTCTCCACATAGCTTGTTCCCCTTCAACTCACAGTGCCCACATGACTCAAGCCCTACTGTGGCTTGTTGTGTCTGAATCTAGACTGTGAGTTGAGGTCAAATTAACTAATCAACTGTCCTAGAACTCCTTCTCAACTGCACCCGATTTCCCCCCTTTCCTAGAATTTTTCTTGGTTTTTATTTAAAGGAGCAGTAACATAACCAAAAATAAAGACAAAGCTTAGATTAAGGCAGTCTCAGATGAGAGTAATAAACTGGGGAAAAAAGCACATGGCTGGTGTAAAGATGAGGGTTTGCCTAATAAAAATGTCTCTGTGGCAGTAAATTGTGGGGGAAACATCTTGTCTAGATTAGGGTCTGTAGTTGACCATGAGACACTTAGTTCTTATAGCTGAGTTAAGTGGATTAATCAGACAATGAGAACGCCTGCTGATCAGCTTGACACTGGTACTTCAAGGCCAGAGGCCTGGGAAGGTTTGAGAAACTGCACAACTGTTAGGCACAAAGGCCCTGGAAGATTCCAATATCAGGAAGCCACCGTTTGGCTAATTAAATCCTGGCTGTTGCTGGGCTTTTTCTCATAAAAGTAGAGTTAGGAGTTTTGTTTAGGGCTATACCTCCCTGATGTCTGCTGTTACTTGATGTTGGGGATACAACATGATGATCCATCTTCCTAATGCTACCCAGGTCATATATCTCTGGGGAGATGTGGAACGATGAAGTTATTCTACCTGTCTTTCTTTTTGGTTTGTGAGAATAGATTAGGGAGAATAGGTTAAACAGACTGTCATTTTAGCATGTGATTTGAACTCTGTATTTTGTATTTTATCTAACCTTCTGCGTATTTGGTTTAAGGAATAATTATGCTGCTATGTTATTTGCACTTACATTTTTGTTTTAAATAAAGCTACCTTGTAATTTTCCAGTTTGTGTTAATTGCTGGAGAAGTTTGGCTCTGAATCCAGCACCTTGGCCATTTAACCACAAGCTACCATATAACTGGGTCTTTTTGCCTTAGGCTCCAGGACAAGGAGTGCAGTTTGGCTCTTGTCCCTTGGAATCTCTGGCAGGTCTGTTTTCTCTATCAGTTTGGGTTTCTCAGGTCAAGGGGTGGTGGCAGTCTACCTATCTTCCAGGGTTGACATTTGGCTTAACTCAGCCCTGGTAAGAGAGGCACAAGTTGTGCCTGGCTGGAACCAATAGCTCCAGATTGGGAGTTTGCCCCGCAAGTTTTTTTACAGTTGGAGCCCCGGGGTTGTGGGCGGGGAGGAGAAAGGAGTCTCTTTGAGGAGTTCCTCGAAAACACCTACTTCTCTTACTATGAATTATAAGAAAGGCACCAGAATTGTGATTAAAATGTCTCTCCACCCCCCCTTTTTTTTTTGCAATGTAATCTTGAATATATCCAAGAGCAGGCCTCTGAATGTTGCTCTGAATCTGCTTTTCCCAACTTCTTTGGCTGTCTAATGAAATGGCACCCCTGCCATACTGAACATGTATATGAGAATGCAATTGTAGCAAAAGGTAGGTTTCTGCACTGTTGTTTTACGTTGATGAATCTTTCCTTCTCCTTCATTCTTTAACAGTGGAGATCTCGGATTCTGTTCCATCATCACCCTTGGCAAAAGAAGTCACCAAGAGATTCTCTACACCTGAGGCTAATCCAGTGTCAACAGAACCTGCCTGGCTGGCCTTAGCCAAGAGGAAAGCAAAAGCCTGGAGTGACTGTCCCCAAATCATTAAGTAAATGATACTAGTTCTGCTCTTTACTGTTGTTTATTAATTGCTCTCTCCTTTTAAATAATATTTTCGTATGACAGAACCAATTAACAAAATTAAGTGCTTATCCTAAAGGATAAACATTTTTGTTTACCATTTTCCCTAGCTCACTGTAGATTTCATCTACATTGTATCTATTGCTTTGAGAATCTAGGTACTCTGAAAGAGAGGAGTAGGCATGAAACACAGCTTTCATCCTTTTTAAAAATATATGGATGTTAATATTACTTTATATTACTTTAAGGATTGGTGCTCCAGTGTTCCTAAATTTTGGTATGGATTTCTAATTGCCTTTTTGCATATGTTACTGCAAACAATCCAGACATTCCAGCCACTTATGCTTTTAAAATGAATGTATGGCACATGTTGTTTCCAATTTGGAGTTGAGAATGTAATAACATTTACTGAGAAATTTAAAAATCTCTACTCGGGTGCAGGATTTTGGAAGACCTGTCTTATTAGTAATAAGATACAATATTTATCTTTTATTAGTGTTGCAATAATTATTTTAAAGTCATCACTTAATTGAATTTAACTTGTGACTGAAGAAAGCACCAATATCCCAGTCCTACCATAAAGAGTTTGCAATATAGTAGTTACTCTCGGTTTGGAACTTTGAGCAGATTACTCTGCTGTAATAAGAACGCATTAGGATTTTTTCACAAATTCAGTAGTTTGTTTAAAAATATTAATTGGGACAAATACTGCCTTTATCAGATGCTTCTAACAGGAAATATCCATAATGTATCAGTTAATTAACATGCTGAAACTGGGTAACATCAAATGTGCATTTTCCTACAATAATTCTCCATATGATACTCCAGACTATGCAGAGGCACTAATGCAAAATGCATTATGGTATTTTCACTGGCATCATGTACAAAAGTACATTGTGCTAGTATATGGTAACAACCTATACACCTCCCTCTTTCAGTGATTGGTAGGATGACACAGGGAAAAATAATAGCAACAGAGTATTAAAAGCACATGTGAAGGCAAGAAGACCACAAATCCTAATCTGTCAAAATATACATAATTTAAATACTATACAAAACTCCGCTTAGCTGTGTAACTATTCCTGTCCCTAAATGGTTGCATGTTAGGAACCCAAAATAGTAACAAAAGACTACCATACACCAGTTTGGTGAAAATGGGGAATTTTTGAACTGGCAGACTTCATTCTTATGAACCTTAGACTGCATATTCTCAGGAAAATAATTGTTTTCTGTACTTAATTAGCACTTTGGTTTTCAACATCTATGCCGGCATATCTGCATGTTATGCCGGCCAAACATCATTTTGGCACTTTTGTTAATGGCATGCTTTGAAACAATGTAGTTATTGTTAGATCCTCAGTACAGGAAGTCTTAGACCACACTTCAGATTGTAAAACTGGTTAAATAACATTGCAGGGATAAGTGTAATTTCTTTGCATGCAAGTCTTACTCCCCTTTCGATCTTTATCTCTAAAATGTAGAGAAAACAGTGATGTGTTTTCGTGGTTACTTTTAAAATTGCTTAAAATTCAAGGTTTGTGAAATAGGTCTACAATGCACTGAATTCTAATTGTTCCAGTGGGTATGAACTCATTTAAACAGAACTTCAGTTTATCTAGTTTGTGAATTAGACAGCAAGTTGGGTCTTCTAGCGATTCCACATAGAATTATGAACAAAAAGGTCTTAAAAATATCATAAGAGGCAAAGTTGCATTTTGCTTAACTATATGCTCACCAACAAGACCCCTCATAGCACCACATTTATTTTGCCAGAAGGGGAGAACTCCATAACTAATCCATGGAACAGCATGAGAACTGCAGTTCTAATCCAAAGTATTAAAAAATGGCAAGACAGCAGATGTTGTTAATGAATAGGCATCATCCTACAGAAGGTCAGTTATGTTTGTGTAAAAGCACAAAGAGATTTGGTAGTTATGTAGCTATAGAAGGGCAGCTGGTCTGTGTGATTATTGGCCTATCAGCATTATTTTTGGTTTCATATTTAAGTTCACACGATAAACATCTCTAAAGACTCATCAGTTTTAGGATTATTAAAAACGTTTAAGGCAAAATTGCTTTTAGGACTCAACAGAAATTGAGTTAACCAGTTACCTGAAAAATGAAGAATGACTTATTTTGTTTCCAATTAAGTGAAGTCATGAAGAATTCAACCTATATAACAGTTAGGTATGTCAAGGCCTTTCATTTAACCCATGGCACAAATTCATATAAAATATCTACACCATACAAGCAGTTTGGGCTCCTTCTGGCCACACAGTGGAACAGGAAGATGTGCTTGTTTGTGGACGTCAATCTTTTGCTCATCCACAACTTTCTGATGTCTAATGGAGAGACATCTAACCCACTGACACCAGAAGGAGCTGCTATTGAATGTGGGAAAGGTAGCATGGAGTACAGCATGTATAGGAAAAAAGTATGTACCTGCCCTGATTAGTGCAAAAGCCTCCTAAGGGTGGTATAAAATATATTTTAAAGCGCATTTACTCTACCTATGATTAAACCTGCAATTGCATAAACTGCAATTATAATTTTGTTGCCTATAATCCATTTCCAAGATTTTTCTGGAATGGGACAGCAGAGTATGGGGATGGTGGGGGGAAGAAGCTGGTGAGGTGGGTGGGGCAAAGCAAAGCAAAATACATAATTTTAGGGGGAAAGGTCCTATTTGCATGATAGAAGGGAAAAGTCCTACCAAAATAATTCTAGACACATTGTTAGCATAGAGCATATAATTAGTAAATAGTTCTAAAGCTTCAGAAGCAAAGTGTTTTCAAGCATGAGGGTATCTAGTGTAACTGAAACTATATTCAGAGGTTTCAGTCCAGGGAACCAAGAAAACCTGAAAGCTGTGCATCCCCTGCTGCCATTAAAAGGTTTAACATGAATGCCATGAGCATTGATAGCGCTAAACATACCTTAGATAGTAAGGGACGCCTGGACTTAGTTGGAAGGAACTTTCCTTTCACCCTGGCTACCATATCACCAGTACATCAGAGCTGATATGTTAGCTACACTGCATGTTGTGTTACATGTGTAGCTGTTCCTGAGGTGTTAGATGCGGGGTCCTGTGCAGCACACTTTTGCATTTATAATGGGAAACCCATTTCCACTCATGCATCAGTCGCTGGATCAGAGTTGGAGTATATACAATAATTGTTCGGAAACATTTCCAAAAGCCTGTATTTTCAACATTGTCATTTCATGTAAAGTCAACTTGAAAATTTTGCACTAAATACCAATGAAGTGTTACTTTGCTTAAGCTTTGTTGCAGCCTTTCCAAATGAACAAACATGAAATGCATTCAAAAACACTTTAAAACTGATCAGGCCACTAGGTAGAATACGGTCTCAACTTTTGGTGGTGGTAATGAGGTAACTAATAAACAAATGCTCTGAACTACAGAAAGTGAATCATATCCAAGTCCTGTTGGAAGTGATAGGGTTTAAGGCAGTCATGAATAAGTTGTCTTATTGATTTCAACAGGAGCTGGGCATCACTAACTTTTCTTAGCTTGGGAACAAAATATTTTTGAGGTTACAGATGATTAACCTCTATTGTTCATATAGTGGTGTATAAAATTATAAACAAATGTATAATTGTGAGGTTTTGTTTTGTGTACTTTTTAAATTTTTCAAATGTTTTAAAGTGCAATTGTTTCTTATACTAATGTCATTTTAATTCCTGTTATAATCTGCTGAAAATTATCAGAAGATGTATGTATTCATGGTCTTTTTGTTAAAAATGTCAGTTTTATCTTACAAGGAAAGCCTGAATTGCTATAGGAATCTAATTATGTGTTTTTACCAACAATAAAACCTGAGTAAAATGATCGATAACTACGGGATATATTAGTGCAATTTCTCTTTTCAGTTTTTCTGATCGTCAGATTTTAATGTAAATGGTTCATCATGGAAAATTTGTTCTATTTCAATAAAAAAGACAAGTGTTTCTGTAACTATGAAAGTACTTTTTATTTACTTACACATTAATGGGTTATTCAGTCTTTTATTTAAAAAAAGGTGATAGAGATTTAACAGAAATCCATGGTGATATTGGGGTGGGGGACTAATTCATCATTTTTTTTACAAAAAAAATAGAAAGAGGGAGGAGAAAAGATAAATGAATACTATGGTATTCAATGGTATCAGCCTATTTGCATGACTGAGTTTTGCTCTCACAAATGGAATTTCCCCTACTCCTCCATCCTACTGCTTTCCCTCAAAAATAAAATGACACACATTGGCAGCCAAAAAGTCTAGTATTATTTGGAACAAATGTAAACTGCTGTTATAAGCCTTTATCGTTTACACATTACAGAAACATATTTTTCCAGGCTTCATAATTACCTTTATTATGTAGTGAAATTTGAATTGTATATATTTCCCACCTAAATATATTGAAATAAACATACAGTGAACTCTACCAGCTCATCCATTCCTGCAATATTCAACCAATCCATAATTGTTGGGGTTGGTGCTGCTCTCTAATAATGACTCCAAGCCATTTTGCTACAACCCAAACATTTTGTATTCATAAATCCATAGTCTGATAGTATTCTCACATTTTTCTTAAATACTGCCTTTGTTTTCTGGTAAAACATATTCCATTTTTGGAAGTGTACAGATGAATATGGTTTGGCATCTAACAGACTATGTTTTGCATATCTTAATATGTTAGCCAGTGATGACCATGGCTCTTAAAATAATTTTTTGCAAATTGCACATGTAATCTGATGTCAAGAGGAGAATGTTAATTTAAATCTAAGCATCTTAGCTTGATGAAAATAATTGTCTTCAGTGCAAAATTATCTTATTTCATACAAGCAAAATAAAAAATACGGAGACAATTGTTAGCCAGCTTTTTTGGTTTTAGATATACATAAATCTAAGCAATAAATACAGTTATTTCTACAACCTATAATGATCATTGATCCCCATACCACAGGAGATGAGAACACTTCCCCTGGAAGCCTCTCTTCACCTTCTAGCAAACCAGTTTTAGCATCCAAGATCCATATTCTGCCATCTGTAGATACCACTGCCAGAAGTGTTTTATCCTCCAAATCATGATTATGGAAAACAAATGGAGTTGCATATACAGTTGATGTGGTTTTAAATTTCCACAATAAATTACCTCCCATACTACAGCAATAAGTAAAGTAGTCATGGGAACCAAAGAATATCTCACTGCAAAAATGTGAAATACACGGCGACGAAAAAACTGGTCCATTGCTGGAAAACTTCCATACCTACATGACAATATTAAGAAATTATATGTTATTGAAATTTCCATTAGTGTCATCAATGATTCAACTGTTTTACTGCTGTCACAAAAGAACATCTCACAATAAATTTTACAAAATATATAACATAAGGCTGAATTCAGGAGATTCATATTGTTCATTTCCCCACATACATGTTAAGATCCTCAGTAGCTGCAGCTTCAAAAGAAGCATGTGAGAGGCAGCTGTCACAGCTCCAATAGCACATATCACTCCAAGAGCTTTCATATCACTTCAGACACATTTGCAAGGACACATTCCATATTTTCAGCTGCGAGTCCTGAACTTCTGAGACCTCAAGTGAAACACCTCCAAGTACATGCATGCGTGAATTTAGGGCTTGAAGTCAATGTCACAGAGTCAAAACTTAAAAGAGGTAGAGATACTTCCATGAACTGATAGGCTAGGACTGGGGAGGGCAGCTATGAGAGAACTAGAAAAGGTCCTCAAATGCAAAGATGTATCACTGAACACTAAAGTCAGAATCATTCAGACCATGGTATTTCTAATCTCTATGTATGGATGTGAAAGTTGGACAGTGAAAAAAGCGGGTAAGAGAAAAATCAACTCATTTGAAACGTGGGGTTGGAGGAGAGCTTTGCACATACCATGGACTGCGAAAAAGACACTTAATTGGGTGTTAGAAAAAATTAAACCAGAACTGGCACTAGAAGCTAAAACGATGAAACTGAGGTTATCATACTTTGGACACATCATGAGAAGACATGATTCACTAGAAAAGATAATAATGCTGGGGAAAACAGAAGGGAGTAGAAAAAGAGGAAGGCCAAACAAGAGATGGATTGATTCCATAAAGGAAGCCACAGACCTGAACTTACAAGATCTGAACAGGGTGGTTCACGACAGATGCTCTTGGAGGTCACTGATTCATAGGGTCGCTATAAGTCGTAATCGACTTGAAGGCACGTAACAACAACAACAACAGGGACATACTATTGCACCCCTGACCAAAATGCCCAGGGTGATCTTGAGGTGGAGAATGAAATCAAGGAGGCATTCAAGGGAGGAAATGCTGCAGTAACTGATAACTTCAGTTACCCTCACACAAATTGCATAAATGCATGCTCCAGACATTACAAAGAAGCAAAATTTCTAGATACCTTAAATGACTGTGCCCTAGACCAATTAAGTCTTAGAACCAAAAACAAGGGAGTTGATGTTATGCTAAATCCTAGGTGTAGCCCAGAACCTGGGATGAGATGTTCCAACATAGTTCTTGGCTCAAAAAAGTATGAAAATGCATGTGTTGAGATAAATTATGCTTAGAAATGCATATTTTAAAAGATAGTTTTGTTTAAATGTAAAATGTTGCACAGATGTTTAAAAGTCCCAGAAATGGGATGTAACAGACTTGTGAGTGAACACATGCAAAAGTGGACTGGAAACAGACTGAAATTATAAGCCAGCCAGTGTAACATCTGTTCTGAGTAATAATAAGACAGGTGTTTACCTTTTCTCCAAAGTGGCTAAAGCAATATAAATTTCCATCCACACATCCTACACATACACAGTCCTTGTTGCAATGTGGTGATGAGAAGATAGGTTTTCCACAATTATTTTTCCAGATTACATTCCCCTTAGCCTGCAAATGCATGTATGAAATATATTGTTTCAGTGCATGCCAAGACTTCAACTAATGGGTAAATATAGCACCTGAGCAAAGACATGTAAATATCTGATACTGGGAACATGAGAGAATTTTTTTCATTTAGTGTGGGAGTAGCTGGTCCTACCATGAAGATACTCCATGGAGTCTCCCATATGGCACCACTCTGGTGACCACAAAGCCTCCTTGCCCCTCCTAGTTTTAAAAATTGAAGGGGTTTTGGTTGGAAGGATAGCTTGTGGTCTGCTTTTTTGTGTTTTATTTGTTTTAAATGGCTGTAGATGTTTTGCCTGTTTTGGGGTTCGGATAAGGTGTTTCTGAGCATTACCAGTGTTTCTTCTGTGAAATGAGTACTTTTGGGTGCCACCAATTTCTGAGTTCTAAATGGGCTGTCAGGCCCAAAAAAGTAGGAGCCCCCTGCAGTAGGTCTATTTATTAAATACCCCACATTTTTGCTCAATTTCGTTGTATCTTTTATGTGGGACCACGGAAGGACACATCTTTCAACAGAGAATCATACGGAATGTATATATTCCTTGGATTGCCTTCTGTACGTAAGAAATTTGCCGCCAGAAACGTCTTACACATCTAGAGAGGAGGGGAGTATAATTTGTCACTAAGAATACAAGGTAAATTTAAGTAGCAAATGCAGTATAAGTGAACTACAGAAGGAGCCCTCACAGCATTTTTCCACTTCACACTTTGGTCCCAAGACACCCTTTGTCAGGTCATGTACTACCTAAGATGAGAAGGTAACCTACCCATGGCTGAAACAAGGCAATGTCATCCATCAAGTTAAGCAAATAGGGATGTTTCTCCTATACTGCAGAGGTATGTGCTGATGCAAGAATCAGCCGTAGTATACCTTGTCCCACCACCTTACACTGCTTAACTATACAAGAAGTGAAATGGTTATGCATTAAGCTGATGGAGTAAGTTCTTAATTCTCAATCAGTATACATTTCTGGACCATGAACATCAAGAATGTTACGTACAGGATTTACAGCTTGCAGCAGTCCTCCAAGTGTAGCAATATACAGATGATGTGGTAACAGATTTAGGTGAGGAGAGGAAAATATAGCTCCAGCTTCACTGTGCAACTTCCAAATACATACTTTCTTCTATCAGCATAGCAAAAGATAAATGCAAGGTTATGACATTGCTTAATTAAAGGTTAAAGTGCAGTATACTGTTTCAAAAACTTGCAAATCAGCACATTTTAAGATGTATTATCCTGTGGATAAATCTTTGTGCTCAGTAAGTCATACTTACTTCATTATTATTATTCAGAAGGAAGGCATGGGCTTCAGAGTTCTATTTCATAAACAATGTTATACATATTCAGCAGCAGGTAAATACATGCCAACTGTTCAGATAAAAAAATAGGTGCAGCGTAGCATGCCATACAGTTTCTGTTGAGCGTTAGCAATGATAGAAATAGCAGTGTGGGAAGAACCTTAAGTGTCAGGGGGGTAAAGCACCAAATAAACTGGCCACATTTTAAAACAGGTCTACTTAACCTGGATCTTAAAATGCCACTAACAACTGATGGTTAACGGTTTTCCATTTCTTATGGAGCTTGAGCTAGATTTTATTATCAAGAGTTAAGACTGCAATTCTAAACTACCTTGAGGTTCCAGTGGAATCACTGGGACTTGCTTTGCTTTATAGAGATAATAGATTTAGGAGGTATTTTAATTAATTATTTGCTAACATTAATGACTACTTACATAAATATCTAAAGCATATACATGCTGGTCATGAGATCCAGTGAAGACTAGCCCTGTGGAAGGATCCACAGCTGCAGAACTTTTCACAGCATCCCCAGTGACAAACATCCAATGTATTTCCCCATTACTCCTTCTAAGGACATACACTAACCCGTTATAACAACCTGCAAAAAAGCAGACACAGAAAGTAGCTATATTTGGATAGGCACTGCATTATGTAATTGCTCACAAAAAAATTAATTACTGAAATCCCCCAATCATGCATCCAAATACATGAAGAATTCTTAAAGTCAGAAACATTATTTATAAACTTTTCTCAATTGATGGGTACAGTATTTCACATGAGAAGAAAACTGCTACCCCATGGTACACACCACATTTATTTATTACTATATCGTTTTGGACTGTAAAAAAGAACCAAATCAGCTACTGAACTATAAATGTGTATTACAAAATCACAAGCTACTCAGTAAAGTTGGCTTAGAACAGAAATGGCTAACATTGTTTAGCCCAAGAGCCTTATTCACCCTTGGCCCACCTTCTGAGGGCTAGATCCAGTGGTTCATGTCACCAAAAATGAGTGTAGCCACCACATACCCTTGCACCCACACAGAGAACACAGTCCTGCATCCTCAAGTGATCTGTTTATCATCCCCCTCCCTGCTCATCAAATAATCAATCAGGCTGCTGGGCTGGGCAAAAAGGTTCCCTTCTCCACAACCAGCACCATGTATGCTTTCATTATTGTTGTTGTTGTTTTAGTGCTGCCGCTGCCAAAATTGGTAATGTCTTTGGGAGGATTTGCTTGTGGAAGTGGATAAGACCTGTAGACAGAGGGTTAGCCACCCCTAGCTTAGAATGTCAAAGTAAAAGGGAAAGCAGTACTTAAATACCTACCAACAATTATGAAGTTTCCACACTTAGATACACAGGCAGATGACTCAATGCGATCTGCAAGGTTTCTTTCCCACATGACTTTTCCTGAATATAGGTCAATTGCTTGAATCATGTGAGAATGAGATCCAACATATACAAAGGTAGATAATGTGTCAGTGACCACTAGTGGAGATGCATCCACACATTTGCCCAGGTCTGACTTCCATCTGAGATGCAACATCAGCTTTTCAGCAGTTCTTCCAAAAGTCTCTTGTACAGGAGTTTTCTGTATAGAATCTTCAGCCATATTTGCATCGCTGGCAATTGTTTTATCCAGCTTACTCTTCAAAACTTCATTCTCTCCTGCCTGTTCTGTATTACTCTGGTTCCTCAAGGGCTCATCTGTAGAAAACAACCGGTTTCCTCGGCTTACTGCAATAAATCCAACTGTATTTGCCTCAGCTGTCAGGGACCTTTCAGGTTTTAGCTCCATACACTTTTTACTGAGTTCCTCTCTACTGCTTTCACTCAGTTTTCTTTTCACAGCACTGTTACAGTTTAAGTTTTGGTCCTCGTTTGGGAAAACTGTTTTTAAGATATGTTTGTAGACCTCTTCAATGGATCTACTGAGAATGATTTCCAGGAGACCAGGGACAGTCTTGCCTACCATAAGTTCAATTTCATCATGGAATTGTAGTGATTTTAGGGAATCTCCACCATTAAGCAAAAACTGTGAATCTTTTGAAATGTTTCTAGAATCTTCTGGAAGATTTAGAAGAGCCTAGGGACAAAGGAAAGAAGCAAAACATCTAATGTGCACACATACACATGCTACAATTGCACACACCCAACAGTGAAGTAAGGCAATCTATGGGGCAACAAGACCCCAGGACCCTCAAAGAAGCCTATAGAGAGTATAGAGCAGGGGTAGGAAACTTCAGGCCTAGAGGCAGAAGGTGGCCCTCCAGAAGGTGGTCTGCCTCCCTAGCCATGTCCCTTGCTCAGGCTACACCACTCACTGGTCCTGTTCTGTGTCCTCCTCGAGTGCTTTTGCGTGGCTGGAATTTATCCTAAAACTGTGATAATGTCTCTTTCTTGCCTGGATGGAGAGGTGTGGGGTGTGCAAAGAAACCTTTGACTTTTATATGGCTGGAGTGCATTGTATTGTACAAAGGCTCTGCCCAGTTTTGTGTCTGCTTTGCTCACCACTGGCATGTGGCTCCCAGGAGATTGCCCATGAAGGAATGCAACCCTTGGGCTGAAAAAGGTATCCCAACCATTGCTACAGAAAAGTTAGAACCAATGGTTGTATTTATTTCATTTTAATAAAAGTATGTACATACCACTATATATATGTCACGGGTTGTCAACCCGGTGTCCATGGATGCCATGACACCCACAAAGGCCTTCACTGGAGCCTCAGGCAGGGACCACAGACTCTGAGCTTTCATTTTTTTAAAAAGTAAATCTCTAGCCCTCACAGAAAGTTATGAAACAAAATGTGCAGGTTTCTAAACAATTTCTGTGAAATGAGACAGCCTGGCTGTTAATGTCTCTCGGTGCTTTTAGCCAATGAGTGAAGCAAAAGCTGAGATTGATACGTGAGTTGTTTGGGCAACAGGCAGTAAGAATCCCTGAGGTTCTAAAGAACATTGTTTTCACCTTCCCTTTAGTGTACTTTTTATGCTTCTGCCTTGTTTTCTAGTTCTTTGAATCTCCGTAGTATGACCTTCTCTTTTATCTAATAACCAGGATGTATATTCATCTGATATCAGGTACTCCTATAAATCATTTTCTGTTGATACTACTGTACAATAAGTGCACTCCACAAATGACAAATGCAAAAACTTTGCAAAGAAGCATAGATATGTCTCTTGGTGTGTGGGAGCTGAACTCATTAAGAATTCACTGTATAGCTAACTTCCAGTACATAGGTCTAATCCAGAAGTAAGTCTCTTTGTGTTTAAGGGGGCTAACTCCCAGGTAAGTGGGTACAGGATAGCAGCCTAAGCTTTGGTTTAGGAATGGCATTGAGGAAAACAGGGTTCTCATGCTTTCAACAGTTGTATCTCCACATTCAGGACCAGCAGGTAGGGTTGCCAGGTCTCTGGTTTTTGCCTGGAGACTCTGGATGTTTGGGGTCCTCTCTGGGTCTCCATGTGGGTCACCCCAATCTCTGGACTCTTAGCTTTCATTTAAAAAAACTAAGTTGCTAGGTGGTCTGGTTCAAGACATATATACCAAAATGTCACTCTCCCCACAATGTCTGCCTTCAGGGTTGTGGTTGACAAGTGATTTGTTGACCTCCAGGCAATAGCTAGAACCCACTGCAAGGCCAGAAAACTGTTTTTTTCCTGCTTGTCTGAAAATCTCATAAACTGAGTAAATGTATAACTTTCAGCAGTAGCAAAAGTCTCTTTCCTGTGTGCAGCACAACTAAATGCCATTACAATGTGTTATGCTTTTCTAATTATGAGGAGTCAAACAAGTTTAAATTTTCCTGGGCTGTTGAAGAGGGCAGTTCATTTGTATAATTTATAGCTTGTTTTGAAAACCTCACTTTTCTGGGAGCAAAGTTTGCAATGCTAATCGCACATAGTGGGAGTAAACCCTATTGAATTCAATAGGACTTACTTTTGAATGGACATGGTTAGGATTGTGCTATAAATTAATGGGACTTTGAGTGAACATGGCAAAGGATTGTCTTGTAAATCTTTCTCTCCCCCTCCAATCCCATTTTTAAAGACATTAAGCAGGGCTTACTTAGGCATCACTACCTTTATTATGTAGGAAACTAATAGTGATTTTTTTTAAAAAAGTTCTGTAATGACCAACTTGTTTTGACAATTAACTATTATGTGGGGTATATGTATTATACATCTCCAGTGTGTGTGTATGGAGTCTTTCTAACATCCCTGTGAGGTAAGGTTGCCGACTGGAAACCAAGTCTACTCACAAAAAGAAATAAGTCCCTTTAAAATCCAATAACCATAAAAACAAGTATAAAGCAGTTGCAAAACAGCTTTAAGTGGCATGATTCCAAATTTTGGGTTGGGTGAGTGAAGTTCCTTATCACTTGAGGTTACAGTTCTGTGCGTGCTTCCCTGTTTGAGTAAGCCCCATTTAATATATTGGGACTTGCTTCTGAATAAACATGCATAGGATTGCACTATAAATATCTTTACAGGTTGTGTACATAATAAACATCTTTGACAGTCATGCTTATATAAATATTTCTTCATACTATATCTCAATAAGTATCTGATTTCACACTACGGTTGTACATGATAATTTCCTCTACATTTTGAATGTGCCCTTCTTTCATGGGTGGTCATAGTTCCCCTCTGTTGTATTCATTCTGAGGGGCAAATTAGGCTGAGAGATGGTGAGTAGCCCATGGTCACCCAGTAAACTTTGTACCTATTTCTATTTTTAAAAATTAACTAAAACGATTTATATGCAGGCAAGGTTTATGAAGTAGATGCACACGATACATTTAAAGGACATGCAACTCGCATTTAAAGCTCATAACTTCTCCCAAAGAATCCTAGGAAGTGTAGTTTTCCCCCTCACAGTTATAGTTCCCATTACCCTTAACAAACTACAGTTCCCATGATTCGGTGGTGGAAGTCGTGTGCTTCAAATGTGTGTTGAATGTGCTTTAAATGAATGGTGTGGATCTGCCCTAGTGAATTGAAAAAAACAAATTTTAAAGATACTTTTTAAACAGGGGAAGGGTTGTAGCACAGTGGTAGAGCACATGCTTTGCATGCAAAGGTCCAAACTTCAATTTCTGGAAGAGACTGGAATCCTGCAGAGCCAGTGCTAGTCCATGTCATCAATACTGAGCTAGATGGTACCAAATGGCCGGAGTTGGTATAAGGTAGATTCCTTTCTTTCTAAAAGTGGACAGAGAGCCAAGGGCCATATTGACTCCAAAATGTATTTATGCATTTTATTTACAATATCTATATACCACTTTATTGTAAAAAAAACCCCTCAAAGTAGTTTACAGAAGGAATTAAAACAATAAAATTATTGGCAAAACCAGTTAGACTGGTATTTAAAACATGCAAAATAATAAAACCAGCAATGAGTTAAAAACAGATTTAAACATAATAGCTTCTACATGCCTGGGTAGGGCCGCCTAAACAAAAATGTTTTTAGCAGGTGCTGAAAAGAGGACAATGAAAGTGTCTACCGAATATCAATAGGCAGTGACAATTTCTTGTAAGAGCTATGCGGCACTTGTAACACAGAAAGCAGACCTTGAACTTGATCTGGTAGCAAATCGGCAACCAGTACAGATTTCAGAGCAGAGGTATTATGTGATAAGGTCTCACTCATGTCAACAATTGTGCCACAGCAATCTGCATTAAGTGTAGCCCCCAGGTCAGACTGTGCTGCAAGGGGATTTCTGTGACCTTGGCTGGCTGCCAGGACTTTTTTAGTTTTGGTTTTTGGTTAGGAAACCTGACTATTTTTATTTATTTATTAAATTTATATACCGCCCGACTAGCAATAGCTCTCTGGGCGGGGAACATAAAATAGCATAAAAATACAATGAATAACAAAATAATACTAAAATACAATCATCAATCCAATACAATAAACATTTTAAAAAGTAAATCAGTGTAACTAGTTGTGGGATGCTGAGTTTTCTGCCTTACTCATAAGAATCTTGTTGTGGTTGGTATGGTATTGCATTTAGGAAATCAGTTTTTTTCTTTTTGCATTTCATTTACTTTTAACCTCACTCCCTTACATCCTAGAAGCAACAACAGTGGTTCCATGTACACGTGCTCAACCTCCTTAAACTGACTGATGATGGACCTTGTTCTTTACTTGACAGTTTGTTTCTTGCCCAATAGTCGCAAAAGAGAATTCACATACTGGGAAGTGTGGCTGCAACTGCTGTTGTTTCCAAGCTATTGCCTGTGAAGGTAGACCAAACCAAATCATTTGTGTTTTCTCTCTGTCAATTATTACTCACTGGAATTGGGTTGGCTGTCAAAGTGTTTATAGCTGCCCGCAAAGTAGACAGAAAAGGGTAGAGTTTGTCTTGACTCTTACTTATTTCTCAAACCTCTTTCTGAAGTGAAGGGTCAAGTCTGTAAAGAAGTTTGGAGCAGCCATGTTAAAAAGCAGGGGCAGGGCATTCCAGGCAGGGGATTGCCAACACTGTTTGGATAAGGATATCTTTGTAGAGGATCCCTAGTCAAGCTTTACCAACATCACAATCCCAACTATAACTACTCAGAAGTAAGTTCTAGGGGGCTTAGTTCCTTAGTAAGTGTGTTAGAATTGCAGCCTTCGGGGGCATCCATCTTTACTCCTGCATGCTCCCATCTAACATCTCCACAAAGCTGGGCTCCTTTCTTCCTGCCATGGCCTTCTGGTGACTGGGCTGGCCTGAGGGCACTTAAACCCTTCTTGCCAGAAGGAAGTAGGCTAAATTAAATGTTCCCTACCCAGGCTCCATATTTTAGCTAAGATTTCTATCTTAATTTCCAATCAGACATATGTTTTTGTTTGAATTGTATGCGCAAAGCAACTGCGGTTGATGCTTAATGTATCATGCTTAATGACGTCACTCAGGCCCACCCCCATGACATCACTAGGGCCCACCCCCAAAATCTCAGGGTTTGGGATGCTTCTGTCTTGGCAACCATATGTATATCTATGAAATGGTCCAGTTGGACCCCAAAGCAAAGCTCTCTGGTGCCTTTTACCATTTGAGACTATTTGTCAGTCTTAGCCCAGTATTGTCTACTCTAACTGGCAGTTTTTTGTTGGCCCCTTTTCTCTAACAAAAGAATAAGAAGTATCTTTCTTTGTGTTCACTTCTAACTTTCTCTCATATCTCACAACTAGCCTGAGGTTGTAACTTAGTGTGGGGCATCTGCTGGAACAGAACAATGCAATCAAAGAATGTGTTCACAACTTGTACACTTGACTATAGCATAAGGATGGATAGAAATTTCTGCGTAGGTTATTGTTATTTATAATTCTTAAAATTAATATGGAAGTCAGATGCCTATGCTAGAAGGAGACACAAACAATTGCATTAAAAACTCTGGATAAAAATTCTGTCCATTTGTATGCGGTTTCCAGCTCATAAAAATTAAAAGCTAAATATATTAGGAAACTCTGAAGAATAGACATTTATATATATATAAAAAAATCTATGCTCCAATTATGCCCAGTGAAGCAAGTATTAACAGCTTATTTGACTTGCAAAATATTCTGAAAGTTTTGAAAGATCAGATGGCAGTAATTCAGCTTGTTTGCTACAATTGCTTACCAACATTTAAGTCTCTAACTTTAGCTTCTGGAGGAAAAAAATAACTGTTTCCGTATAGCTCTTGCAAAGAAGCCGTGTTAAAATACCAAATTAATGGCAGAAATTATATTACATGCTGCACATGACAAAAAAGTATTCATACTGTATTCTTTTCCCTTATTCCTAATGCTTATGAAAACTCCATTGCTATGATACAGTTGCAACTTAAAATACTACCTTCCATAAACACAGCAATCTCTTCCACAATTCTTTCTTATTCAGCTTACTGACACTCCTCGAGTTCAAACAGCTGCTGTAAATCCTGCTCAGCTCAGAAACATCAATTTTGCCTTTGTACACACACACACACAAAGGAAAAGAATTTTTCATTATATGAAAGTTAAGCACTTCATTGTATTTGCTATGGCTCAAAGGTTCATCAGGAATATTTTATTTATTTTTTATTTATTTAATTTAATTTATATACCGCCCTAAGTCCGAAGGCTCTCTGGGCGGTGTACATAAAATAAAAACAAGTACAATATATAAATACAATAAGTACAATGAATCAAAAACCAAAAACAGACAAACAATACAAGAACCAAACAACGTCAAAATACAAAATAATGCTAAAATACTGTAAAATACACTTTAAAATGCCTGGGAGTATAAAAAGGTTTTCACCTGGCACCGAAAAGATAGCAGCGTCGGCGCCAGGCACACCTCATCAGGGAGACCATTCCATAGTTCGGGAGCCACAACTGAAAAGGCCCTATTTCTAGTCACCACCCTCCGAGCTTCTCGATGAGATGGAACTCGGAGGAGGGCCTTAGATGTTGAGCGCAGTGTACGGGTAGGTTCATATTGGGAGAGGCGCTCCACCAGGTATTGCGGTCCCATGCCGTGTAAGGCTTTATAGGTCAAAACCAGCACTTTGAATTTAGCCCGGAAACAAATAGGAAGCCAGTGCAGATGGGCCAGAACAGGTGTTATATGAGCGGACCTTCTGGTCCGCGTCAACAATCTGGCCGCTGCATTCTGGACTAACTGTAGTTTCCGAACTATCTTCAATGTGAAAAATCCATGCTGGCTACAGTATACAGCCACTCTTGTGGTTGTATAATACTGCTTGCAAAGCTATGCTGCAATTGCAGAACAGATACCCCAAGGAGACTTGACAAGTGAGATTTCTGTATAATTGCTGCTGTCATGTTTAGACCTTCTTATTTTTTCAGGCTCTTAAAACTTGGTATGCTTGGATGTTTGTACTGCATCTGTGCTGTACATGCTTTTAAATAATATAATTCAATTTGAGCTACTTTTTAAAATGGAAAAGTGCTTAATATAAATTAATATGGAAGTTTATTTAAACATAATTTCTTTTACCATGTGATGTGAATGGTAAAGTGTCAATCAGCAAAAGATCATCTGGGACTGCATGGCTAGGAAGACTTTCCTGGAGTTTCTTTAAAAGGTCACTTTTTATTAAAATGCCTTTGGGCACAACAAACAGAATTAATTTTTCCTGTTGATACCACAGCACAGCACATGTTTCCACTTGATAGTAGTCTTCTGCAATCTGCAGAATAAAATACTTATTCTTACTTTACTTTGACAAGAATTGCAGAAAGTCACAAGCAACATATAAGGAAAAGAACATCAGATGTCTCTATTTTCCTCCACTCTTCCTTCATTTTATAATTCAAATAAAATTTACTGGCCATAAGAATTACTGCACTGAAGAATGGGCAAAATATGTAACTTGAGAATCTTGGTAGATGTTGCTGCACTACTGGATCTAGACAATGAATAAAC
The DNA here is from genome assembly GCF_030035675.1 of Rhineura floridana. Lineage (NCBI taxonomy): Eukaryota > Metazoa > Chordata > Lepidosauria > Squamata > Rhineuridae > Rhineura > Rhineura floridana. Next base: position 32,516,682 of record NC_084488.1, read on the forward strand.
TTCTATCAGTGTAGGAGTATATAAATATTCCAGTTACACAGAATGCTTGAAAGGTAGCTATTTATCAGCTACAGAGAGAGGCGGGGGGGGGACCAACACTGGCAATGAATACAAATACTTTAATCATGAGATAGTCACTTGACAACAAAAATTTCAGTCATATCATAAATTCCAATCACATGATGTGAATGAAAATTAAGGAGGAACTTCCAAATACTGTTGGCTGTGAGTACTATTTGCATGTTCTAATTTGACAAAAATAACTATCTTCTTCTGAAAAAGTCTAGGCCATTAATAACCACAGAGAATAATTTTAGAGTTTCAAAAATGTATCTTATATTGGCCATTTTCTGTAGAACAATATTCTGCACAGCAAAACGAAAGTATCTAATCATTAGTGATCAAATAATTGTTTCTGAACACAATACTATTTTAGAAAAGTACAAATAAGGATCTATCAAAAAATTAGAGTAGAGAGAAGTAGACAGAGACGGTAGCCTATGCTCTGGTCATACAAGAAGTACATGCCTCAAGTAGAGGGTCTCCAGTGGGGGCTCCAAGGGCAGGTACCACACCAAACATTTTCTGAATGCAAACTGCTTGCTTCCCCTTCAGTGTAATAACCAGTCCTTGGCTATTTGAGAGAACATGCCTGCATGCTATTCTCTGCTATTTAACACTCAAAGGCAGAATAAAAGTAGCATGCATGTGCAGCCCTAAATCACTGCCAATGATAGGATGAGGTATAGGTGTTTTTCAAGGCAAGAATTTCTTGGGGGACCCTCCTGTCTATAGAGACCCATCCAACCATGTTACCTTTTGTGCTTTGCTCTCCAGTGTGACCACATACAGCACACCCAACTTCACCAACAGGGGAAAGATCATCAAAAGTAACTAAAAAAGGTATACTAGTGGAAAAGTAATGGTGCCAATCTCCAAGACATCTGATCTCAACCCAGTTACAATGAATGTCCTGCTAGTGGTATGTATACTCAATCTACTTAAGAACCCTCTGTTATTTATTACATTACCTGTTGTACATATTCAATATTGAGACGCTTGCCATGACGCTTAATTTGATTGTCCTTTCGCCCCAAGAAAAACATTTCAGTATCTTTAATTCTTACAAAGTCTCCAGTTGCTCTCATTGTGCCCATCGGCAGTGTTACTTCATCATCAAGAAAGCAGACACGTTCTTTACCTCCTGTACAAAACAAGATCATGTAATATGTTGGTTTCCCTCCCCATTAATCCACACAATGCAGACCAAAGAGGCCAACAACCAGCCAGGAGAAGTCAGAAAGATGGCTACAGAGCAGATTAACAAAAGCAAGTAACAGATAAACCAGTGAAGCTGGGAAGGCAAAATAAAAAATAGTACATTAAAAATCTGAAACATTTGTGCTGGGAATGTGGTCACTATAATGGCTGCATTCAGATGTCATGTTACAACACTGGCATATGAAACCCAAATACTTACCTATGACAGAATGTGGCTCTTGGGCTGAAAAATGTTCCCCTGCTATACTGAATCAAACAATAATCCTAATCTCAGTAAAGAGGATTACAAAAAGAACATGCTGTCTGATTATTTAAAATTTGACTGATGTGTCTTTACAAAGTCTTCTTAGGATAATGGCAACCAAAAACACCCAATTTCGCTTTTGTTTCAGAGAATTTAGGAATGTCAGTATCAGATGCCCAGCTAACAAGAACAGAAAACAATGATCTTTTAAAACCAAATGGAAACTAGCAAACCTGCTCCACAGTACTACTATTTTATTCAAAGGTTTCAAGTTACCAGTAGATAAAATCATAGGACTGCCTCCAGCAGTTCTAAAAGCAGTTAAGAATGAATAAAAGCTTTGCTGGATCAGAACAAAGTTCCATCTAGTCCAACATCTGGTTTCCAGTACTTGCCAAACAGATACCACTAAGAAGTCACAAACTTCTTTGAGGGAGAGTGTTATTGTGCTCATATCTTGCTTATGGCTTCCCATTGGCATTTGGTTATATTTGCCACTGTCAGAATGGAATACTGGTCTATATGTGCCTTTGGTTTGATCCAGCAGGGCTCTTCTTAAGATCTTAAACAGGGCATACTGCCTCTGAATCGAGAGGTTCAGTGTAGCCAGCACGACCAGTACTGTTGATAGATGCAGCCATAATGGATTTGTCTAATCTTTTAAAACCAGTTACATCTTCAGGTAGTGAATTCCATAATTAAAAATATTAGATAATCACCTATAAACACTTGACCTTCACCTTCAAGAACGGCAGAACCATGAGCATCTTTGACTTCAATTGTTGTTCCAGACAGTGGGGTTCCCAGTGGTGCAAGGGAATCAAATCTAAAACCAAGGAGAAGAAAATGAAAAGTTAGGCAGAAGTGGGAGACAGGGACAGACGTTCTTAAATACTGAAATAGCAGGATCCAGCAGCACTCCCAAATGATGTAGGGGGAAAGAAACTCCATCCAGGACCAATTGGAATCATCATCCAGAGCTACAGATTTCTTAACTCATAACACTTCTATATTGTCTGGTTTAATTTTTGCCATCATCTACCCCAATATAGCCCCCAGACCACCTCCTTGGTATCAGAAGATGGAAAAGAGAGAGAGAGCTGCATCTCATCTGCATATTGATGACATCTCAGCCCAAACCTCCAGTGGTTTCATGTAGATGTTTAAAGAAGAAAGCATCTTTGCAAAATACATAAACTATTAACAGATGCTTCAGCTGATGTGAAGTATCATTTAGATTAATAAGTACAACATAAACACCATTCCAAACATGACTTGTGACTAAAATGGCCGTGAAAGAACAAGTCATATATTAAGGGCCTGCTTCTATACTTCTTCCTCACACCAGGCACTCACAGAAATACATTAAGGTTGTTCCATCTACAAAGGATTTGTGCTCCTACGCTTTTTTATAATTTATTTATCTACTAAAGTGTGCATGCAGGGAGCAAAACAGAATGACATTTACTACCGGTGATCAGAACTGAAAACCTCTTCAGGAACCTTGTAGCATGTGGCCCAGCAGGAGACTTCTGTAATACCATATATATTAAACATGTGTGTTTTGTTTCCCTTTCCTTTCCAGCTTCTTAGCACAGTTAGTCCAGGGAATGCTTCTCCACCAAGAGCTAAGATTCGGAGTGAAGTATTAGCAGACAACACTGTTGATTTAATGCGCTGAACTCCAAATCTTCTCAGAAGTGTTGGTGTAGCCTACACATGATAAAAAATAGTTTCCAGATAAGTATCTGTCATACATCAGATACTACTTATACTACCATATACAGTAGAAACAGGCAACTGGAAGCCCTATGGACAGCCTGCAGATTGCAGAAGGGTGCCAGCTGGACCTAAGGAGGGTCCCTCTGCTACCATCCATTTAAATTACGAGGTGGTAATGTCAGCAGTGTATCTTTCTGTGCCTTTCATGCTGTTTGGAAACTGTTAATGTTGGATGGAGGGAGAAATCAGCAGAATCAGTTGTGTGGCTGCTGACCAACCATACAATCATCCATTATTTCTGGTTCTACTAATCTAGGACTAGGATATTCTCAGACTTTGGGCTGGGACATCTGGACAGGGTTTCAAGTTGCTCACAGATGCCTGGGAGCAATTCAGTTCTAGAAGGCAATCTATAGAGAAGGGCCTCTTTTCTATCCATTTACACCATTTACATATATCCATTTATACCATATGTAAATTTATACACCTCTACCAGGTACCCCCCTCTACTTTTTTCTCAACTAAAAAGCCCCAAATAAAAACCTTTTCTCACAGGGAAGTTGTTCCAGCCCTGTGATCATTTTGCTTCCCATTTCCTAACCCTTTCCACCTCTACAATATCCTTTTTTGGTGCAGAGACCAGAATAGAACGCAGTATCCCAACTGTGGTTTCATCTTAGATTTGATATTAGTTGTTTTATTTTCAATCCTTTTCCTAATGATCCCTAATATGGAATTCACCTTTTTCACAGCTGGGTCAACATTTTCATCAAGAAATTTAAAAAAAAGATACAGAGCAAGGAAAATTACTGCACTGATTAATCATCACTGCATTCCAGTACTGTGCAAAAGCAGAATTCAGAGCAAACAGCAATTAGCAAGACACTCATTTATCACTTCTTATATCATACCTGTAATACAGACACTCTGTGGCGCAGAAAGAGAGCCTCAGATAATTCCTGTGGCATCATCTTAATCAGGTTAGGAACTATAAGCAGGGAAGCTCCACTTGCCAGAGCAATGAACAGTTCAATTACAGATGGATCAAATGTCAAGGGAGAGGCCATAAACACCGTATCATCTGGTGTAACCTTAAATACATCTCTAAAGAAAAAACACACATATACCTCCTCAACCTTCACATACATTTTGGAATACAAAACTGTAGAAATAAACAGAGACCCCTACATTTCCTACAATAATGGAGAGGTGCAGAATCATGCAGGCATCAAACTGGCCAGTGACCCCCTCTCCCAGTACAACAGAGGATAAGTTCAAAATGCTCTAGCTTCCCGCCTTCATTGTCTCCACTATTCTGTGGATCCAAATAGTTTTCTCTCTCCCTTTTCTGTTAGATATTCTTGTTCCCAAGCTCTGACAGTATATATCTGTATTTGTTTAAAATATGTCAAGCCTAAACAATTCTTTTCTATAGCCTACTTTCTATTTAAAATCTCAACATCAGCTTGGAAGGTTTTTCAATTGTTTTTCTAATTTAACTGTGGGAAAATTCTAAAGCGCTGTAAAATATTGAAATACAGTAGGGCCCCGCTTACCGGCGCTTCGCATTCCGGCGTTCTGCTAATGCGGCAGTGGGAAATTCCACTTTTTAAAGCAGATTTTGCGACATTTTGTGAAATTTTCGCACGACGGCCCCATTATAGTCTATGGGTTCCGCTTTACAGCGATTTCCGCTTTATGGTGGGGGCCTGGTCCCTAACCCGATGTATAAGTTATTAATTTGTTTTGTTTTTTGTTTTTTTTTGTTCTGTTTTGTTTTTTGAAACTTTGAATAAAAATTAATGATAAAAAACAAAAAACAAAAATTAAAGCATATGTATATACATACAAATGCATATTAAATATTAAAAGCTGAAATACTAAAACACTAAAATGCTAAAAAGCTAAAAAAAAACTAAAACTAAAATGCCTGGGAGAAGAGGAAGGTTTTTACCTGGCGCCGAAAAGATAGTAATGTTGGCGCCAGGCATACCTCATCAGGAAGAATATTCCATAGTTCGGGGGCCGCCACTGAGAAGGCCCTTTTTCTTGTTGTCACCTTCCGGGCTTCTCTCTGAGTAGGCACCCGGAGGAGGGCCTTCGATGTTGAGCGGAGTGTACGGGTAGGTTCGTATCGGGAGAGACATTCCATCAGGTATTGTGGCCCCGTGCCGTGCAAGGCTTTATAGGTTAAAACCAGCACCTTGAATCGAGCCCGGAAACATATAGGCAACCAGTGCAAGCGGGCCAGAATCGGTGTTGTATGTTCGGACCACCTGGTCCCAGTTATCAGTCTGGCCGCTGCATTCTGCACGAGCTGTAGTTTCCGAACTGTCTTCAAGGGCAGCCCCACGTAGAGTGCATTGCTGTCGGAAGGCAGAGCTGGGGTCCCAATCCCGGGGAGCTGGATCCCGGAGAGTTGGGAGAAGAGTATTCGGATGGATGGCAGAGGGAAGGGGGAGGAACTTCCCCCCTTCGGAGCGAAGACGAAACAGAGGAACTGCCAGTGATAAGGTCGCTTAGCAACGGGGAGCCTGAGCCCTCCCTGGACATTCTCACGCCTCCCCCTCTTTCAGGCTCAGAGCAAGAGGGGAAAGAGGGAAGGCTGCTCACAGCTGAAAAGCGGGGAGGCAGTTTACCATCAGCCCCTCCCCTATCCCCCATCCTGGAATCGGAAACTTCAGAAGAGGAGGGGGTGATGCTTCCCCCCTCACCGCGCACACGCAGACAGCTGAAAAGACAGGAGAGAAGGGGGGGAAGGCGGGCAGTACCTGAGGGGCAGTTAAGGAGGAGCGAGAGATTGCGTGCCCGTTTGGCCCCTTCTTAAAGAACAGGCGGGAAGAAGTCCCTTGCTCTGTCAACTTTCTCCCAATGCCGCAGGACCTATATCCCTGTATTGCTTCATGAGAAAATGCAGTCTTTGTTTGGACATTACCCTAATAAAACACGAATTAACTACAGCCGTTGGTCTGGTTCCTGAGTCACATCCTGGGCCTGACAGCTTGACAGAGCCACCTAAATCACCCTCAACGCTCTCTTCACTTGACTGGGACAAGATGTCAAAGAGAGCAGCGGGGGGGACGAACCCCACTTCTGAGACGGAAGAAGTGAAACTCTTGAGGACTAAGGTAGCTGATTTGCAGACGGATGTTCAAGCCCTGCTAGCAGCAGTCAAGGCGCTGAAGACGGATAATCAAACCTTGAAGGCCACGATAGACCAGATGCGAACAGCCCCTCCAGCTGCCGTAGTAAAGGTTCCCATTGGATTGCCCCCATAATACGCGGGACAAAGTGATCAGTTGGCAACCTTCGTGGCTCAATGTGAGTTATATCTGGATGTCAGGCACACGGAATTTCCAGACGATGGGGCTAAAGTAGCTTTCGTGATTAGCCTCCTGGAGGGAGAAGCTGCAAAATGGGTGACTCCGTATCTCGTGAGAAAGGATACTGTCTTAGGAAGGTACAGAGGATTTATACAGGAGATGACCAAGATGTTTCAAGACCCGCAAAGGGCTGAAACAGTAGCGCGGCAACTAGGCGCTCTGAAGCAAGCTAAAGGGACTGTTTCCGAGTACACTAACGCTTTTAAAATTCTGTCCCAGGAAACTGGTTACAATGACGCCGCCCTGATGTTTATGTACCGGAGTGGATTAAATGCTGAAATCCTGGATGAGTTGGCCAGGACCTCCCCCCCCCGCTGACCTACCAGGGCTCATCCGGCTATGCCTACAGATAGATCACCGGATGGAAGGAAGGCACCTGGAAAGGAAGCAGGAGGTCCTGAGATACTCAGCCTCGGCATCCCGCAACAAGACCCTTCCCACTGCAGGGATGGCAGGTAATGCAGCTGAGGGACAGGGAGGGGCTAGGCCAAGACTGTCGGAAGAAAAGGAAAGACGACGCCGGGAAAGTTTATGCTTTTATTGTTCAAAGCCGGGCCATGTGGCCAGAGACTGTGGACTGAAAGGGGGGAAAGCCGAGCCATTGGGAAACTAGAACACCCAGTCCACGTGCAGGCCGGTGGACTGGGGGCAGCATTGTATAAAGGCCCCCCAACGATCCAACCTCCCTCAAAGGGGGTGTTGGTCTTGCCTATTCGGATTACAACTTCCGGAGGAGTGGTGTTTAATTCCACTGCCTTAATTGACAGTGGAGCCTCCACAAATTTTATTGATGCAAAGTTAGTCAAGCGTCATGGAATTTCCCGGTGGAAACTGGATGCTCCCCTAGCTGTGGAGACTATCGATGGGAGACCCCTGAAGTCAGGAGGGGTGACACAAGCCACGGAGGAAGTGAAACTTCAAATCCCTGGGCACAAAGAGTTCATTTCGCTATACGTGTCAGATCTCTCGAACTTTGAGGTGATTCTGGGAATGCCCTGGCTAGCAAAGCATGAACCCAAAATAAGTTGGAAGGAGGCAGTGGTGTGGTTCACCTCACAGTATTGCCAGGAGAACTGTCAACCTGAAGGAATCAAGAACACCCTAGCGGGGGCAGTGGAAGGGATCGAGCAAGTGACCCTGCCGCCAAAGTATGAAGAATTCAAAGATGTGTTTGATGAAAAAGAGGCAGAGACTTTACCCCCCCACCGCCCTTACGACTGTGCGATTGACCTAGTGCCAGGAGCCAGCATCCCATCAGGGAGAATCTACTCTCTCACAGAGAATGAGAGGGAGGCCCTGAAGGAATTCCTGGATAAAAACCTGAGGCGAGGATTCATACGCCCCTCACAATCCCCTGCTGGAGCGCCACTATTGTTTGTGAAAAAGAAGGGGGGGAACTCAGACCCTGTAACGACTATCGCGCATTGAACCAGATCACCATCCCCAACAGCTACCCGCTGCCCCTGATCTCAGAGTTGCTGGACCGACTGCGCTCTGCAAAAATCTTCACGAAGTTGGATTTGAGAGGACCGTACAATCTGATCAGAATGAAGGAGGGAGATGAATGGAAAACAGGATTCTTGACCGCTTACGGACAGTATGAATACCTGGTCATGCCGTTCGGGCTTTGTGAAAGTCCAGGAATTTTTCAAAAATTCATGAACGACGTGTTTAGAGACTTGTTGCACACGTATGTAATCTGTTACTTAGATGATATCCTGGTGTTCTCAAAGAACCAGGAAGACCACGACCAGCATGTGAAGACGGTGTTGAAGAGGCTGAGAGAAAATCACCTGTATGCTAAATTAGAGAAATGTGGATTTGACCTCAAGTCTCTAGACTTCCTTGGATATCGAATCTCAGCGGAAGGCGTGGAGATGGACCCAGGGAAAGTAAGCTGCATATTGGACTGGGGCCAACCTGTCACCAAAAAGATGTACAACCGTTTTTGGGGTTTGCCAATTATTACAGAAAGTTCATTCCAGGGTTTTCCAAATTAACAGCTCCTCTGACTGACTGTTTAAGGGGGAAGAAGAAGTTTCAATGGACAGAGAACGCCACCGAGGCCTTTGAGGAGCTGAAGAGAAGGTTTGCTACCGAGCCCATTCTGCGCTTTGCTGATCCGAACCGCCCTTTCGTAGTGGAAGCAGATGCTTCAGATTTTGCCATCGGGGGGGTCCTGCTACAATTAGACCAAGAAGGGAAGGAGCTGCACCCCTGTGCGTACTTCTCTCGGAAGTTAAAGCCTGCAGAGAAGAACTACACAGTTTGGGAGAAGGAGCTGCTGGCCATCAAGGACTCTTTTGAAAACTGGAGACAATACCTAGAGGGGACCTCTCATCGAATTGAAGTGCGCTCCGACCACAAGAATCTTGAAAGCCTCCAAACCGCCAGAAAGCTGAACCAGAGACAGATAAGATGGTCCCAGTTCTTCACTAGGTTTAACTTCCAGATTACTTACCATGCCCAAGCCAAAAACCAGAGAGCGGATGCCTTATCCAGACAGCCACAATACAAAGAAAGTGAATCCGAGGACCAGCCTCAGTACATAATCCCGCCAGAGAAATTAACGTTGGGAGTATGCCAGCCTTCATGGGAAGAGGAACTCAAAAAGGCACAACAAGAAGATGCAGAAACTCAAATCAATCCCGTGGCGTACCGACTGAAGCTGCCTGACACGTTTAAAATACATCCTGTGTTCCATCAATCCCTCTTAACGAAAGCCGCCCCTCCCAGTGAGTTACGGCCGGAGGAACCTCCCGGAGCTCCACTCCTGGTAAATGAGCAGCTTGAGTTTGAAGTTGAGGAGATCTTAGATTCCAGGATCAGACGCCACAAGCTGCAGTACTTGATTCACTGGAAAGGCTATGGGGTGGCTGCAAGATCATGGGAAGATGCAGCTGATGTGCATGCTCCAGAATTGGTAAAACTTTTCCATCAACGTTTTCCCCACCGTCCCAAGCCAGACAAGGGGAGGGGGGCACAGCCTGGGAGGGGGGATGGTGTCGGAAGGCAGAGCTGGGGTCCCAATCCCGGGGAGCTGGATCCCGGAGACTTGGGAGAAGAGTATTCGGATGGATGGCAGAGGGAAGGGGGAGGAACTTCCCCCCTTTGGAGCGAAGACGAAACAGAGGAACTGCCAGTGATAAGGTCGCTTAGCAACAGGGAGCCTGAGCCCTCCCTGGACATTCTCACGCCTCCCCCTCTTTCAGGCTCAGAGCAAGAGGGGAAAGAGGGAGGGCTGCTCACAGCCGAAAAGCGGGGAGGCAGTTTACCATCAGCCCCTCCCCTATCCCCCATCCTGGAATCGGAAACTTCAGAAGAGGAGGGGGTGATGCTTCCCCCCTCACCGCGCACACACAGACAGCTGAAAAGACAGGAGAGAAGGGGGGGAAGGCGGGCAGTACCTGAGGGGCAGTTAAGGAGGAGCGAAAGATTGTGCTCCCGTTTGGCCCCTTCTTAAAGAACAGGCAGGAAGAAGTCTTGCTCTGTCAACTTTCTCCCAATGCCGCAGGACCTATATCCCTGTATTGCTTCATGAGAAAATGCAGTCTTTGTTTGGACATTACCCTAATAAAACACGAATTAACTACAGCCGTTGGTCTGGTTCCTGAGTCACATCCTGGGCCTGACAATTGCAGTAGTCTAATTTAGAGGTTACCAGAGCATGAACAACTGAAGCAAGGTTTTCCCTGTCCAGATAGGGGCGTAGCTGGGCCACCAGCCGAACTTGGTAGAAAGCACTCCGTGCCACCGAGGCTACCTGGGCCTCCAGTGACAGGGATGGTTCTAAAAGAACTCCGAAGCTGCGAACCTGCTCCTTCAGGGGGAGTGCAACCCCATCCAGAACAGGTTGAACATCCACCATCTGGTCAGAAGAACCACCTATTAACAGCGTCTCAGTCTTGTCTGGATTGAGCTTCAATTTATTTGCTCTCATCCAGTCCATTATCGCAGCCAGGCTTCGGTTCAGCACCTTGATAGCCTCACCTGAACAAGATGAAAAGGAGAAGTAGAGCTGCGTGTCATCAGCATACTGGTGGCAACGCACTCCAAAACTCCTGATGACGGCACCCAGCAGCTTCATATAGATGTTAAAGAGCATGGGGGACAGAACTGACCCCTGCGGAACTCCGTATTGGAGAGCCCAGGGTGCCAAGCGATGCTCCCTAAGCACTACCTTCTGGAGACGACCCGCTAGGTAGGAGCAGAACCACTGCCAAGCAGTACCTCCAACTCCCAAATCCGCAAGTCTCCCCAGAAGTATACCATGGTCGATGGTATCGAAAGCCGCTGAGAGGTCAAGGAGAACCAACAGAGTTACACTCCCCCTGTCTTTCTCCCGACAAAGGTCATCATACAGGGCGACCAAGGCAGTCTCCGTGCCAAAACCGGGCCTGAAGCCCGATTGAAATGGATCCAGATAATCGGTCTCATCCAAGAGTGTCTGGAGCTGGTCCGCAACCACTCTTTCAAGGACCTTGCCCAAGAATGGAACGTTTGCTACCAGCCTGTAATTGTTAAGGTTTTCTGGGTCCAGGGAAGATTTCTTCAAAAGTGGTCTCACTACTGCCGCCTTCAGGCAGCCAGGGACCACTCCCTCATGCAGTGAGGCATTAATCACTTCCCTGGCCCAGCTGGTGGTGCTATCCCTGCTAGCTTTTATTAGCCAAGAGGGGCAAGGATCCAACACAGAAGTGGTTGCTCGCACCCGTCCAAGCACCTTGTCAACGTCCTCAAGCTGCACCAATTGAAACTCATCCAAAAAATCACGACCAGGCTGTGCTCCAGATACCTCATTTGATTCAACTGCTAAAACATTGGAGTCCAAGTCCTGACGGATGCAAGAGACTTTATCCTGGAAGTGCCTAGCAAATTCGTTACAGCGTGCTTCGGATGATTGTATCATGTCCCTAGGGCTAGAATGTAATAGCCCTCTGACAATTTGAAAAAGCTCCGCCGGACGGCAAATAGAAGATTTAATAGTGGCAACAAAATATTGTTTTTCTGCTGCCTGCACGGCTCCAAAATATAACTTGGTATAGGCACTTACCAGAGCATAATTGCATCCATCAGGAGTCCGCCTCCATCTGCACTCAAGCCGTCTCCTATAATGTTTCATCGCTCTCAGCTCTGGAGTATACCATGGAGCTGTATGAGCTCTACATAGGAGAGGGCGCGCAGGAGCGATCATGTCAGCTGCCCGGGTCATTTCAGTATTCCACAATTCGACCAGGGTTTCGACAGGAGCGCCAGCCCTATCAGCCGGAAAACTCCCCAGAGCCTTTTGAAAACCATCCGGATTCATTAGTCTCCGGGGGCGGACCATCTTAATAGGTCCCCCACCCTTGCAGAGGGGAAAAGCCGCTGTAAGTCTAAATTTCAACAAGCGGTGATCTGTCCATGACAAAGGGATTGATGTAAGATTCCCTACATGCAGATCACCATCTCCATGTCCAGTCGCAAAAATCAGGTCTAGAGTATGTCCTGCCACATGCGTTGGGCCAGTAGCGCATTGGGACAGCCCCATGGTTGTCATGGAGACCATGAAGTCCTGAGCCGCCCCAGATAAGATGGCCTCGGCATGAATGTTGACATCTCCCAGCATCAACAATCTAGGGGATCTCAGCAGAACATCCGAGACCACCTCCGCCAGCTCAGTTAGGGAGTCTGTTGGGCAGCAGGGTGGGCGGTACACCAACAGAATCCCCAATCTGTCCCCCTGACCCAACATAAGGTGCAAACACTCCAGACCAGTGGTTACATGGACATGGTGCTTGGAGAGAGTGATGGAACTCCTTTTCTCTTACTCATGGTCACTTCTGGCAACAGAGCAATGGTTGTGGAAAAAGTGTGTGGGGAGATGAGCTGTGGGGAGGTAAGGCAAATCTGTGGGCATGGGGAGAGCTTTGTACTCTTTACCCAGGCAGCCCTGAAAGCAAACCCCCAGCTTAGTCCACATGATGGTGGCAGAAGCAGAAATATAGCTATCACATCTGGCAGGGCACATCTACTGATGCAGGGCACAATCCAACTAAAGCTCAGCACTTTCAAAGTCCATTGATTTGAATGGGAGAAAAAACAATCAACACTGCTGGATTGCATCCAAAATCTTTGTAATGGTCCAAAACAAAACCAGGTCAAACAGATAAGGAAGCAAAATAATGAATATCATGTTATGAAATAAACTGAAAAGCAGAAAAGAATATAAAACTAAAGCATATCTTCAAGGCTGCCTGTGCCAAAAAAAATTTTTTTAGAATCCAAAATGGCTTCATGCCTCAATTCAACCATAAAAAAATATGGTTTATTCTTTCTGTTCTAAAAACAGCATTTGAGCAATCAATTGGCATTACAACAAAACTCCAGCAAAACTGACAGAAATTCCATGGTTGAGGACCCTTGCCCATCCTGGTTAATCAAATCTGCCAAAGGAGGAATGGTTGAATGCTTGGCATATTTAATTAACACCTCCCTAAGGAAAGGTTCTGTGCCAACATTGTTGAAGGAGGCTGTGATAAGACCTTTGTTAAAAAAGCCTTTGTTAGACCCTGTGGATCCTAACAACTTCCGCTCAGTCTCTAATCTCCCCCCGCTGGGCAAGGTGATTGAGAGGGCAGTGGCTGCTCAGCTCCAAGCTTTCCTGGGTGAATCGGACTATCTAGACCCTTTTCAATCAGGCTTCAGGCCTGGCCATGGGACAGAGACTGCCTTGGTCGCCCTGCTTGATGACCTATGCCAGGCATCAGACAGGGGGAGTGCATCCCTGTTGGTGCTGCTGGACCTCTCGGCGGCCTTCGATACGATTGACCAGGGTATCCTTTTGGGCCATCTAGCTAGGATGGGATTGGGAGGCACTGTTTTATGGTGGCTCCGGTCCTACCTGATGGACAGGACCCAGGAAATGGTGCTGGGAGACTACTGCTCGACCCCCTGGCCATTGGCCTGTGGGGTACCGCAAGGTCCCATTCTGTCTCCCATGGTCTTTAACATTTATATGAAACCGCAAGGAGAGGTCATCAGGAGATTTGGAGTACAATGTCATCAATATGCTGATGACACTCAGCTCTATCTCTCCCTACCACCTGATTGCAGGGAGGGAGTGCTCATCCTAAACCGGTGCCTGGAGGCTCTGAAGGGCTGGATGTGGGCTAACAAACTGAAACTTAATCCAGACAAGACGGAAGTACTGCTGGTCAAGGGAAAAACTGCACCAGGGATGGGGTTGCAACCTGTTCTGGATGGGGTTGCACTCCCCTTGAAGGAGCAGGTCCGCAGTTTGGGAGTCCTCTTGGATCCTGCCCTGCTGCTTGAATATCAATCAGGTGGCTGTGGTAGCCAGGAGTGCTTTTGACCAACTCAAACTGGTCTACCAGCTGCGTCCGTTCCTGGAGGCAGTTGACTTGGCCACAATGACACATGCATTGGTGACATCGAGGCTTGATTACTGTAACACACTCTATGTGGGGCTGCCTTTGAAAACGGTTCGGAAATTGCAGCTGGTTCAAAATGCAGCAGCCAGAATGTTAACTGGAGCACGGCGCAGGGAGCATATCACCCCTGTGTTTTATCGACTCCACCTCGGCATGAATGTTGACATCTCCCAGCATCAACAATCTCCCAGCATCAAACAATTTGTTTCCAGGCCCAATTCAAAGTGCTGGTTCTGACCTTTAAAGCCCTGAACGGCTTTGGACCAATATACCTGAGGGACCGCTTATGCCTATAAGTACCTGCCCGGGATTTAAGATCATATGCCTCTGGTCTCCTCTGCGTGCCTGGAATAAAAGATGTTAGACTGACATGCATGTGGAGAGAGCTTTTTCAGCTGTGGCCCCCAAGCGTTGGAATACCCTACCCCAAGAAGTCTGCCCTGCTCCCTCCCCTTGTTTTCCAGAGAGTTCTGAAAATGATCTTGTTCCGGAGAGCCTTTGGGAGGGACTGAAGGTAGAGCCTGACACTGATTTTATGCCTTCTATGTTAAATTTTACCTTTGTAGTCCCTTTAGTACATATGTGTGTGTGTGTGTGTATTGTATTTTATGTATCTTAAGTATTTTAATTTATTTTAATGTTTTTGTGAATTTACTGTTTACAATTTTATTATGTACGTGTTTGATTCCATTTTTGTAAGCCGCCCTGAGTGCCCTATTATAGGGTAGAAAGGCGGGATAGAAATATTTTAAAATAAATAAATAAATCACTACTACAATTAGTTAACTAGCTGAAATACCTAAAACTATGTCTACTTTTCTCAAGGATGTTTCATACATGTATGCCCATCACTTGAGATTTTTTGACACTTGATTACTGCCAACTAACTTCTTTGAAAAGCATTGCATTAGAGGTAATGGAAGATTATTAGAGGAAGGTTATATCACATATTTATTTATTAAATTTATATCTTGCCCTTCCGCCCAGGAGGGCAAACAGAACACTAAACAAATCTTTAAAACATCTTAAAAACAAAACGTCTTTAAAAACATCTCCAAAACATCTAAAAATAAATCTTTAAAATGTCTTTTAAAAAAAAAACCCGAAAAACAATTCCAACACAAATGCAGACTGGAATAAGGTCTCTACTTAAAAGACCTGTTGTGTTCATTAGTCAAAGCTGCAGACAAAAATGCAGGAAAATTAGGGAAAATTCATACTAAAACGCTGAAGAACTTTCAATAGGATTTTTTTTAAAAAAAATAATCACAAATTGCTGCAGAAAACTGGAGAACTAAATTTAAGCTTCGAAAAATCAGAAACAGAGAGAACTGAAATTGATAGATCCTTCCATCTTACATCAGGCTCATACATTTCCCCTCCCTTTTCTCCTTGTGCAATGAGGAGGACTTCTACAGAGTTCAGTTTTGCTTTTAAAGAATCTTGGCTTAACCAGTGATCTTTGTTTAAAGCAAACTATGGTTACTTAAACAAGACAGCTTCATTACCCATTGTTGAACTTGTCTTGTTTAACTTGTTTAACAATTAACCACTGTCCCTGGTTTATACATGCTAAGCAGACATTCTTTGAAAGCAAAACTAAACTCTCCAGAAGTCCTCCTCTTTGCCATGTAGGAGAGGGAAAGGGGAAGGGCAAGTGAGCCCAAAGTTCATTCAGGTTCATGGAGGCTCATCCACATAGCACCAAATCATGGGTTAGCACTGTGTGCAAACTGGGCCATTATGTTTGCACATTGCTGCAAATCTATAGCCATTTCTCTGACAGTAAGTTGTACTAAACTCAGTGGGACTTAATGTTTAGTGGGCACATATAGGCTTGTACTACAAGTCCAAAATACACCATATTTTCACCAGCATAAACAAAGTGAATATTAATGATGAGCATGCCACTATAATCAGAACAGAAACTGCCCCCAAATTCATTTTAAAAACCAACCCAGTGTTAAATGAGGTCAGGATGAGACCACATATTATTCTGATTCAAATAACATGAGTTTTTATTGAATATTTACTAAAAGCAAAATTAGGTGACAGCTATAGTAAAAAGTCATTAGTGTTCCTAAAACTCTTGAAACCTCTGAATTGTTTGGCTTCTGAGCTTCTTACAAGCTGCTGTTGAGAAGCAAGGCAAAAATCTCAACAAATAAATCAGACTTGTCTTGCATCTGTCTGAAGAATTTAGTTAGTGGTATAGTGGATGTAATAATTAGACATGTTGCACTTTTAATCTGCAAAATGGGCTTTTGTGACAGACCCCAGCAATCTTCACCCCTCTGTCCCTGTCCTCTTTTGCTTGTTTTATTTATGCTGAATGCTGTAGAAAGGATTTGTGTTTGGTATTATCTTTATATACCACCTTGGTAATTTCATATACTTTAGCTATCCCCGAGTACGGTCAAAGTCACATGGGACCACCACCTTGCTGATGCTAAGCAGGTTTGGATTTGGATGGATGCCTCAGAACCACATGTATGCTGTCTTGATTTTGTGACAGAAGAAAGATGGGATATAATGCAAGTAATAATAATAATCTGGTTTCTAGCTATTCACCTTTATTTAAATACTACTGGGAAAATGCACTTACCGAAGATGAAGAATATTTGGTACTATGCATTTATGAGGCACTCTGACAATTCTGGGGATCCCTGTTGTTCCAGATGTATGCAAAATATATGCTATGGAGTGCTGCTGTCTGACATCCAACAGCTCTTTGGATGCTTTTTTCTCTTGTTGGTCCAAGGCTTGTGCCTCTGAGCCACTTGTCACTGTAGAATGTTCATTTTTAACATTTACACATTCTGTTAGCAGATTTACATCAAAATGACTGTAATTCCTTTGGGAAAGAATCAAACCAACTTTCTGTATTTCAAGGGAATTATGGCAGAACAAGTGTCCGTGTGTTACTGTGAATTTCTGAAAGAGAGAAAGAATGATTTTAATCTAATAAAACACATGCGCACTATTGTTCTTTTCTCTCTGGTGCAATCCTATGACAAATAAAACATTTTCAAAAATAATAAGAAATTTGTGGCACCTAATCTGATGAGATGATTTTAAAAAAATTGACTTTAAAGGGGTGAAATATTTTAACCCTAACGGCATGATCTAAGAACTACTCCACAACAAGTGGACAAACCAAGACAAATGCTTGGTGGTTTGCACCCTTTTATGGAGTTTATTAACTGTCCCTGGGCTCCTGCTGTAAGGACAGGATATAAATCAAATAATAAATAAATAATAAATGTTACAGGCCACTGAGTTCAGTGGAATTTACTTCTATGTATTTTGGTTTAAAAAGAAAACCTTTTGAATTTTGGGTTGTTTTTTTTCCATTCTGAACAAGCACTTTTCATTTTTAAAATAGATGTGCTTTTCAAATTTGATTGAACCCATACTTAAGAGAAATCCCTGAACAGCAGTAACCAAATGCTGTGAAATACTATACAATATTACAACATGGAAGATAATTTGCGAACAGGGCACAAATGATTGTGGCTGTGGTTTACGCTATAAAAACAAAGGGGATTCAGTTTAACAGCAAAGCAAATCAGTGTTCATAACATGTTCAACTGCAATAAAACTGTAAGAGCCTTGCTGGATCAGGTCAAAGGCCCATGTCATCCAGCATCCTGTTCTCACAGTGGCCAACCAGATGCCTATGGGAAGCTCACAAGAAGGACCAAAGTACAACAGCACTTTTCCCACTTGTGGTTCCCAGTAACTGCTATACAGAGGCATACTGCCTACAACACACAGTACATAGCCTTCATAACAGTAGCTATTGATAGCCATATCCTCCATGAATTTGTCTAATCCTCTTTTAAAGCCATCCAAGTTGGTGGCCGTAATTATCCTATTACTTGGGAGAACACCCACCGAATTCAGTGGGACGATTTCGAAGTAAACATGCAAGAGGTATGTTTGATAAATAAAGGTAAAGCATATTCCCAAATCTCATTTTAATATCCCAATTAAAATAATTGTTGGAAGCTTTTGTACTTACATCAATTTTGTCTTTTTCTACAAGGACATATTGGAAGTTACACTTTTTCATAAAATAAGCAGATTGGATTGGAAGAGCATCTGGATCGACAGGAGAATACGCAGCTGGCACTTGGAGAATTCTAGCAAAACAAAATAGTTAATTTTACAAGTGATTATCAGGAATCCTGAAACCCTGAAAAATCTACATCTTCACAAGTTATATTAGAAGTAGCCTCTGTACTAAATATTATGGTATTTGGATTCAGAAATTCCTAATGCAATGAAACAATTCTCTTTACTGCTTAATTACAAGTGACATTAAATTAATTATTTCCTTTACATCAGGTGTATTAATTTAAAAAGCAATTGCACACACACACTATTTTTATCAGGACCATACAGGTGAAGTTTTACTAGAGATGAGAAGGCCCAGGAAGAAACCTGGGAAAATGGGGAAGGGCTCTGAATTTTTCAATGTCTTTTCCCTGGATTTTTCTGGGTTTTTTCTGAGCCTTCACAACTCTAGGTTTTACACTTCCTTCTACAGCTATGATCTATGCAAAAATTGCAAACACACCCAGCTGCAATTATCAATGGGGGGAAAACTCCCAATGAAGCTGAAGAGAAAATATCTTCTCCCCACATAAATAAAATAAAAATCCCCTCCTGCACTTATTATTAAATAAACAAAAACCCTGACCTGATGGGCAGGTCTTCGTAATGTCTAGTTTGACTTTTAGGAGCTGCTCCACATGTTACATTTTTCGCAGGACATAACCTGTGTGAACAGGGTAGGAAGGATGGAACATATGAAGCAGACCTTACCATACCGTTTAGTAAGGAAATCTACATGGAAATCTTCATAGATCTTTTTCGCTAGGCAAAGTGCAGATGAATTTTGCAAACATAAATGACAAACATCAGTTTTTCTAAGATTTCTGCCACTGACTTTTACAATCTATGCCATTAAATTAATAGCAGTTTTAGGTGAACATAGATACCTGAAGAAACAGAAGGCCAGTACTTATAAAGATAAACTGGGTTTGGTTTATTTAAAGTGGCAGTAACAAGTTAACAAGTATATCCATTTGGAGACAGCACTATAAAGAAACCACATAATTTTGCAAAAGATGAACATGGATATCCTTGTTAAATACTGTAATACTTCAGTTAACAAAGTACATGTGTCCTTCTTTACTTCTTTAACAGTAGACAACCCAGTAGACAAGGAGCCACATTCTGACTATGTTAGATTGTATGCCCCCCAACCCCCAAACAAGACTTTGTTAAAAGGAGATTCTTACCTGGAGGATTTGTTAACTGAGGTATTACTGTTAACTATACCTGACTTACTTTGTACCTTGCCTATATAACAATTGCTAAGGTTATTGGTAAGTTAAGGGTGTAAAGACTATAGGTGATATTTATTGATAGCAGTGGGACAGGCTTAGAAAAACCACTGGAATGGAAGTTAGGTTTTGTTAATAGAATAAATAAGGAAATACCCGCCCATCCCTTGCTACAGTCCTGATTAGCATAAAAAGTGGTTTGCATCCAAGTATGTCATACTCTGAGTATACCTATTGAAATCCATAGACTTAAGTTAGTCATGACTTACCTCCATTGGTTTAAATGGGTCTACATATGACAGGCTTCAATCCAATATATGTCTACTCAGAAGTAAGCTCCATTATGTTCAATGGGACTTACTCCCAGGTGTGTATTGGATTGCAGCTTTAGTCAGATATAACCCATTATCTACTGCTTCAGTTTCACACTTTTAAAAATGATCTTTGATCTTGGTTTCCTGGACAACACTACATTTTGAAAGTGCTGCAGGGGATTTACTGTTCATAAGGATGTATGTGGGTGGAAATTTTACTTGGCATTACCAAGGCCTTGGGTGCATCTTTTTACAACCTATCCCTTAAATTAATAGCAATTTTAGGTGAACACGGATAGATACCTGAAGTAACAAAAGGATAGAACCTATGAAGATAAACTGCGTTTGGTTCATCAGTGTGTTCATCACTCCATCTAGTGGCTTAAGTTACCAAATGAAACTATTCTTGATTTTGTAGAGTTTGGTTCAGCTGAAATCCTATAATCACTTCTCTAGGAGTAAGCCCCACTGAATACAGTGACTTTCATCCGAGTAAGCATATATAGGATTTTCAGAGGTGCAGCCATGTTAGTCTCTTGTTGCAGAAACAGCAAAGAGGACTGCGGCTCCTTAAAGACTAACAGAAGGCTAACAGTAGACTCACAGTATGTACAAGACTGTGCAATCAGGCCAGGTTCTGAAGTTCTCTGGAACACTGGCCTAGTTCACACATCACTTTAAACCACAATTAAACCTAACTATAGTTTAAAGGTGTAACATGCAGCGAGTTGGTGCACAGGGCTAAAACTGCAGATGTTTTGTCTCCCACCCCCAAGCTGCTCCTACTGCGCTGCTGGGACCAAACCCAAGTTTGTGGCTTGTTTCTCTGAAACAAACAAGTGGTAAATCAAGAATAAACCTAGGTTACACACCACAAACCCAGACTGAGACTAAATCTAAGCCAAAGAATGACTTAGCATGCAACAGGAGTGGAAGAGCGACTTGCCCATTATTTACGAATGTGCACCTGCTTGTTGGGCGTTCACCTTTAAACCACAGTTAAGTTTAACTGTGGTTTAAAGCGCAAAGAAGCCCACTGTGATACAAACAGACAAATGTTTAAAAACTATGTTGGCTTGAGCTTAATAAAATGACTGTAACTTTATGTAAGTATGAGTTCAAAAACAATACCCTAAAATCCAAGAAGGCAGATTGATCCCTGGGTAGCAGTAGAGGCCTATTTCGAGACTTTCACTGAGATCACAATGTTTCCTCAAGAAATCTGTTAGTTCTGTGGCTAGGTTGGTAACTGTCTTGTATGTGTAAATAACCGGAGGTTTATTGATGCATTCATCAAAGCAAACTGCTGTTCTCTCAGGATATAAACAGGCTGCAGTCTGAACAATTTCTTGAAGAGTCATTGCCAATATTTATACTGCATACCTGAATAAAAAAACAGTAATCAAATTAATCTTTCAAATAGTTCTCAAAATTTTGCAGAACACAATATACTCTCAAGATAAATTTAAAAGAATGTGGAGGCATGCCTCTGTTTCACAAAATAGCCAGTATCCATTTATTAATTCTGATGATTATCCCAATTCCACTTTCAACATTTCTGCAGTGCTGAATGAGCACAGTGAGATCCTTCAAATATTATACATGTCCTATATAGAATTCTTCCAAGTAGGGGCAAAAACATGAAAGCCGGATGAATACCATAACTCTAAAAAAGGAGAATAAGTATTAGTATTTTCATAAATGTATACACAAACATTTCTCTCACCACACCCTATTTTATTAAAGGATATCCTAAAACAGTAATCTTCTGACCTGGGACACATTTAACCCAAACATTCATTTGGGGACCCATTTAATTTTTTATCATATGTTTACATGTTGCTAGTGTTGCTATTGCGACTCACCTTGTATCAGATCCCAACCCACCAGCTGAAGACCAATGCCCTAACCATCACTACTTTTTCCTGTTGCTGTTAAGACTAAGTCCTACGAACTCAAAAGAAAAAATGGAACCTAAAAATATAGAAAAGAGATTCTACAGGATAAAGCTTCTATTTGTGTAATTTGTATACACTATAAAATGATAGCAAATTTACAAAACTGAATTTGTACTTTACTATTTGTGCTGATTTGGTCTAGCAGAACTGAACAAAGCTTAATCTATGAGGTTGCAGTCCTAAGCGTTATTACCAGTACATTGGACTTAGTGGAACTTACTTTTACTTAAACATGCATATGATCAGCTTGCATGGTGGTTTAGGCCAGAGGTTCGCAAAGCGGTCTGTGGACCACCAGTGGTCCACACGTTTCATTAAGGTGGTCTGTGGCATATCCATAGTAAATATTCATATTGATTTTAACTCTATTTTTATTGCTTCATTTATTTCTTATATTGTTTTATTGTGCTATAATTTGATTTTGATGGAATGCAAATTCTAATATAATAAAATACAAAATAAGAAAGAAGCAATAAAAATACAATTAGAAATCATATAGCATCTACCACAATTGCTATCACAGGCACAAAAATCATTAAGTGGTCCACCAAGACTATCAGCAATTTTCAAATGATCCATGGGGGGAAAAAGTTTGGGGACCATTGCTCTAGGTTCACTATTGTCTTGGGAGACATTGCACTGCTTTGAGCTCTTTAGAGGAAGAGAGATACACATGAATTAACCATTAATTCAGTGAAGAAGGTGGTGCTGTGGAGGTAAGGAAGCCAGCTGTTCTAGGTGGAATGGTGCAACAACTTCTGGATAGGGTAGTACTTCCCAGAAGGTCTATGTTCACAGTTTGGGGTTTCTTCTAGACTCAGCACTGTCTGTGGAATCACAAATGGTGGTGTGACAGCCAGTTTACTATACTACCTTAGGTTGGTTCATCAACTGCAGCCCTACCTAGAAAAACACGACCTAGCCTTAGTTATGCATTGACTAGCTATGTTCAGACTTCGTGCTCCATATGGGGATGCATAATCTTCCTGGAGACTGCAAAAGAACAGGAAAATACATGACTACCAGATGCCTTGAATTTAGCAACCCTTCTTCTAAATTGTGGCTTTTACCCTGTCACATACTATATTCAATCACATTCACAAGCTGTTGGGTATTTTTTAAAAGCAAAACACACACAGACACACAAAACAAACACACACAAAAGTTTTATCGGGAAGAATCTCTAGAACTTCCAAGGCTTAAGCTATGGAAAAAAACTATACACACAGACCAGACCACAATCATGTTTTGCAACCTTTTCTGTAATGAGAGTTGAAACCTTTTTCTTCCATATTCTTTTGAGGACCATATGTTGTGTTTTCTACATTAAATATACCGAAGCAGCAGCACAGAATTTAGGTTACAGTAACAGGTTGAGATGACTGAACACAACTTTCACTAAACTGGCACATGTGATTATCTATTTCTTACACATAAATTCCACACATTCAATGTATACATGATGCGAAGGAGTTGGGCGGAGGAAAGGAATAAGAAAGTCTGTATCGGTTACAGTAATTTAGGGGCCAGAAAATGCTCTCACTGGTTACAGGGAAGGCATATAACCACTTTGAAGAAAGCCCACTGAGAAGATTCACGACTTTGACCATTGGAGGACCCCAATTACGGCGGGCGGCACCTTAAGGAGCGCGGTGGTTGCGTTCAAAAAACAAAAAGCCACAGTTTAATACAAGATGGCAGCCACAAGTAGACCGTCAAATCGGCGGGGGCAATTTACGCGGCCTGTAATAGGATGGTCGGTCCTCAATTTGCTCTTTAACTGCTATCGCAACCACTCACTGCGAAAGCGCTAAGGTGAAGGAGAGACGAGGTTCGCGCGCACCCACCTGCTACTTTCTCTTTCCTAACCCCACCCCAGGAACTGAGCTGTTGTCGAACGACAGCCTGCGTTGCGAACTCGCGCGGAGAAGTCTGTTCCGCTCATACATCTTGCTCATAGCAACCCTATAGTCCCTACTACGATTGGCCAATAGGATTTGAATTTTCCTGATTGCCAGAACTGGAACTCTGCAGTAGAGGCTCATGATTGGTTAGAAAAAGCGGCGTTCTGATAGGGTGGAGGCTTGCAAATTCTGAGAGGCAAGTGTGATGTCATCAATTCTGTTATGTTCATGCGGAGAAAGAGAGAGGAGGTTTGTGTGGTTTCTTTGTGTCTGAGTAAGTAACTTTCGGCTCGATAGATTGCTCAACACCCCTCATCGTGGACAGCGGGACCAACGGGAGAGTCCGGAGTGCCCTGGGCCTGACATTACCACGCTGCCATTCACCAGCCGCCGTAGTCACTATCAGGACACGTGCGTTGAGCGGCAGGAAGGTGGGCTAACCAGTGCTTTTCAGTGAGAGCTCCCATGCGCAGAGAGGCTCGCTCTGCACCTCTCACCTTCCCACTCAGGCCCTGAAGATCTATCATTCTCAACTTTTACTGTGCATGGGAGATCCATCGTTCTCTTTCAAAAGCACTGGCGCCGAATTCCTTCCTACGCGCGGCAACCGCTCTTTTCCGTAGTGTGTGTGGATCTCTCTCGGTAAAACCGTCAACCTTGCATTCCTTTCTTCCTGCAGAACGCTTGCTCTGCTGCGTCTTGGCAGTAGTAGTAGCCGCCGCTGCTTCAGAAGCTGCTTTTTTAAAGCCAGCCAGAAGGACTATTTGCTCAGCATCCTTTGTTCTATCAAGTCTGATAGTCTGAGCGCTCTCTTTCCTCACCCCCCACCATTGCTCTTGTGCATTCGGTAGAAAGAAATTCATTAGGTGAAACGTTCCCATCACTGTCCAATCTTATACATGTTTACTTAGAAGTAAGCCCCATTATATTCAATAAGGCTTACCCTCAGGTAATGTATACCGGATTGCAACCTTGGACTGTATACACACAATACATTTAAAGCATATGACTTTCCCCCTAAGAATCCCAAGAACTGTAGTTTGTTGAAGGTGCTGGGAATTGTAGCTCTGTGAATTGTAAACTACAGTTCCCAGGATTTTTTTTGGGGGGGAAGCAATGTGCCTTGAATGTGGGGGTGAGCGGTGGGATTCACCAGCTAATTTCTGCTTGTTATGTTAACATTTCTGTTAGCTTTTAACTGCTTAATGGTGCTGTTCTATTTTAATTTTGGTTTCATTTTTGGTTTAATAATCATAATAAAATAGAATTTATATAGCCACCAGTTTTGTACTTATATATCATTGGGGATGGGATGCACATTTGAACAATGGCAGGCAGCTGTAAAAGGATATGAGACACTTGTATAAAATAAATTTGCATATAACGGGGAAGGGGAGGAGAAGGGGGAAAGTTTGTATGCAGAGATCCCAACCAAAGTGTGGAAGGGGGGAATTTGGTTCCTTGCCAAGCGGATTGGTAGGATTTGCTTCAAGGATGGGGGGGGGGATCAAATGTGTACTTTAAAAAAAATCAAAGAATTTTCCCCCCTGCCCATTAAGGCCCTACTGGATTCAGTGGGGCTATGAGGATTGCAGTTTTATAAGGTCTCTTCTCCCTCCCCCCCCTTTATATCCTGCCCTTTCTCCCAGTAGGAGTCCAGGGCAGCAAACAAAAGCACTAAAAATACTAACACATCATAAAAACAAACTTTAAAATATATTTAAACGACAATTAAAAACATTTAAACATCTTTAAAAATATCTATTTTTTAAAAAAAGATTTAAAAACATACTAAAAAGCAATTCCAACAGACACAGACTGGGATAAGGGCTTTACTTAAAAGGCTTGTTGAAAGAGGAAGGTCTTCAGTAGGCACCAGAAAGATAACAGATGGTGCCCGTCTAATATTTAAGGGGAGGGAATTCCACAGGGTAGGTGCCGCCACACTAAAGGTCCACTTTCTATGTTGTGCAGAACGGACCTCCTGATAAGTTGGTATCTGCAGCTGTCTTACCAGCAGAAACTGGTAAAAGGCACTCCTAACCACTGAGGTCACTTGGGCCTCTAGTGACAAAGATCTAGGAGCACCCCCAGACTATGGACCTGCTCTTTCAGAGGGAGTACGACCCCATACAAAGCAGGCAACTGATCAATTATTCGAACTCGGAAACCACCAACCCACAGTGCCTCCATTTTGCTAGGATTCAGACTCAGTTTATTGGCTCTCATCCAGCCCACCACCCAGTCCAGGCAGCGGTCCAGGGCTTGCACGGCCTCTCCCGATTCAGATGTTATGGAGAAACAGAGGTGGGTATCGTCAGTGTACTGCTGACACCTTGCCCCAAATCTCCTGATGACCGCTCCCAAGGGCTTCATATAGATGTTAAACAGCATGGGGAACAAAATGGTACCCTGTGGCATCTCACAGCACAACTGCCAGGGGTTAAAGACAATCCCCCAATGCTATTCTTTGAAAACGACCTTGGAGGTAGGATCAGAACCACTGTAAATCTGTGCCTCCAATATCCATCTCACTAAGTCAGTCCAGAAGGATATCATGGTCAATGGGATCAAAAGCTGCCGAGGTATCAAGTAAGAATAATAGTGTTGCACTTCCCCTGTCCTCCTGATAAACGTCATCCATCCAGGAGATGAAGGCTGATTCAGTCCCATAACCAGAACTGAACCCAAACTGGAATGGGTCAAGATAATCTGTTTCATCTAAGAGTGCTGGCAATTGCTGTGCCACAACCCTCTCAATCACCTTCCCTAAAAGGGGGGTATTTGCGACCGGTCGGTAGTTGTTGCAAACCAATGAGTCCAGGGTGGGCTTTTCAGGAGTGATCAGATCACCGCCTCTTTCAGGGCAGCTGGAACCACTCCCTCCTGCAACGATGCATTAACCCCACCCTGGATCCACTAGGTCACCCCCCCCAGCAAACTAATAAGGCAAGAAGGGCAAGGGTCGAGAGGACATGTTGCTGGCCACATTGTTGCAAACATCTTCTCCACATCATCGGGCCGCATCAACTGAAACCGATCCCAAGAAGCTGCAGCAGACGTTGCACTGGACAACTCATTGGGGACTACAGTAGATGTGGATGGGGCATCAAGATTGCTACGGAGGTGAGCAACTTTACCCTCAAAGTGCCTTGCAAACAATTCACAGTGGGCCTCCGAAGGGTCTAAAACTCCATTTCCTGGAGATGATGTCAACAGACCCTTGACAATACAGAAAAGCTCCACTGGACAGCTACTTGATGCGATGGAGGCAGAGAAGTGGGACTTCTTCGCTGCCCTCATCACTGCACAGTAATGTTTTACTCATGCCCGATCAGCCTCACAGCACGTCTTTTGCCACTTGCGCTCTAGCCATCGTCCAGCTTGTTTCATTGCCCTTAGCTCACTGGTGTACCAAGATGCAAACCAGGCTCCACAATGCTGTAGAGGGCACTTGGGGGCAACCATGTCAAGAGCCCAACACCCTTGCTGTTCCACAGTGTGACAAGGTCTTCAACAGGTTCACCTGCTCTATCTACTGGGAACTCCCTAGCAGGGCCGGTTCCAAAGGGCGGCCAGGTTGGGCACTGGCCCGAGGGCCCTGCAGCTCTTGGAGCCCCCTGAGGGGCCCTCCGCTCCCCTTCCGTGATCCTGCGGATCGCAAGATGAGCTTCCGAGCCCGCGCTTCACCTACCTTTCTCTGCTGTTCACGCAGGATTGCCACCAATAAAGATGGTGGCCGAGGTTTCCGTAAGGGACTGAAGCCCCTGCCACCATCTTGGTTGATGGCAGCAATGTGCGCGCTGCATGCCATCTACCAAGATGGCGGCAAAGGCTTCAGTCCCTTACGGAAACCTCGGCCGCCATCCTTATTGATGGCAACCCTGCGCGAACAGCAGAGAAAGGTAGGTGAAGCGCGGGGGATGACGGGCGGTTCGGAAGCTCGTCTTGCGATCCACGGGATCGCAGAAGAAAAGCAGAGGGGCCCGGGGCAGGCTAATGCCCAAGGGCCCCCGCATTGCTGGAGCCTGCCCTGCTTCCTAGCCCTGGCAATGGAAGTCCTCTCTTGCTTTAGGTTAACAAAAATAAAAATATGTTTGAGAATACTATAATACATTTTAACCTAAGGACCAGCTCATAAAAAGCAGCTTGTTTATCCACAGAATCCTGTCCTTATGTATAAAGACATGTACTCAACATGTACCACTGGAGCACCCAATGTGATTCTCTGTGCAATTCTCTGCAGATATGGACTTGCCTATTCCCTTCCAAGCCCAATTTAAGGTGTTGGTGCTTACGCTTTGAAACCCTAAACACACTGGGGCCCAAATACCTGAAGAAGTATCTTTTCCTCATACCAGCATTCCCTTAAAATCTGCTGGAAAGGCCCTACTCCTTCTTTAGTAGAGAGGTATATTATGTTGCTTCAAGGAAGTCGGCTTTTTCTGTGGTGGACTGGTACCCCAACTTTGGAATTCTTTTCCAGGTTGGTGCCAGGTGTGCCTCTGTTATAAGTTTTTCAGTACCAAGTGTAAGTCTTCCTATTTCCTCAGGCATTTTAGTGTTTTTAGCATTTTAGATAACTTTTATTTGTTCACTTTGCTCTTTTGCGGTTTATTTTTGTCTTGTATTTTGTTAGTTCAAAATTGTGTTTATATGTTGTATGTGAATTAGTTTGCATTCACATTTTTGTACATTCCCCCTAGAACCTTTTGATGAAGGGTGGTTAACAAGTATTTTAAATAAATATACAAGTGCAAAACAGTCTCTTGTTGGCTATGTGATCTAGCCCTCAGACAACAGTATTTGACCACAGAACATTAGTAAATTTTGATTAAAATACTTAAGTTCATTCATTTTCTCCTACCCCATGACTTTTCCCTTAAAGGCAGCATTCTTGTGTTAAGGAAAATAAAGTAAGTATAATAAGTATTTTCCAAATGCATTTCTCCATGCAGAGTACGGCAGGGAGTGAAATCACTATACCAAATTCACATTTACAGTATATCCACTGAAGGCATAGTACTTTCACATTTGCTTCTAGATGCCAAAAATTACTCTATAGCACATTTATCCCCTGTAGTATATCAAGGAGCTCTATTGGTTACGTGACTGCTTAGAACCTTACCAAGCTATTCTAGAAGAAGTAGATGTGATATGTAATGTAGACACCATAAATCCTCTACATCCACTTCCAAACCTGTACTCTTCTGATCTCAGTTCTATGAATATCCTGTTGAGAAATTGCTATTAACCATCTCCACTTGTGTGAGAACATGTGGAAATTACAGTGATTCTTCTGAACTGTGCTGGATTTTATTGACATCACATATAGCAGGGAGGAGTAACCTGTGGCCCTCCAGATATTGTTGGATTCCAACTCCCAACAGCTGCAGCCACCATGGCCAATGGTCAGGGATGATGGGAGCTGGAGTCCAACATCATCTGGAGTGCCACAGGCATCCATCCCTAACATTCAGCCTCATGGCAAGGAACCAAATCCCCTCCTCCCACACCTTGGTTGGGATCTCTGCGTCCGAACTCTCCTCTTCCCCCTTCCCATTATATGCAAAATTATTTCATACAACAAGTGCCTCACATATTTTTACAGCTGCCTGTCATTGTTCAGACTATTCTACTTAGCAATCTCACTGACATGTTAGCTTTCAACACATGGGGATATTGATATGGCAACTTCTTCATGTGAGCCATCTCCCATGTGCATGTTGAGGAGGTACAGTCCCATGTAAAGCACTTCATGTATAGCTGCATTAAACAGCATAAAATTGGCTCTTATGACTAAATCTACTATACATTGTCTCAAATGTGTACAGATTTACAATATTTAGGAAATTTGTTCTTTTTTAGTCTCTAATTGCTCATACAGAAGTCCTATCCAGAAATAATTGCACTCATATTGAATCAATGTCAACATGTAGACTTTGAAGAGGCAAGGGCACTGGGGTAGGTGACATCCAGCGCAGGCTCTGCTCGTGTCAACTCACAGAATAGTAGAGTTCTGTAAGGCCATTGAGTCCAACCTCCTGCTCAATTCAGGAATCCAAGTTAAGGCATACCAGACAAATGGCTATCCAGCTGCCTCTCAAATGCTTCCAGTACTGGAGAGCTCACCAGCTCCCTAGGTAATTGGTTCAATCGTTGTACTGCTCTAACAGGATGTTTTTCCTGATGTTCAGCCAAAATCTGACTTCCTGTAACTTGAGCCCATTATTCCGTGTCCTG
Source organism: Rhineura floridana (assembly GCF_030035675.1). Classification (NCBI taxonomy): domain Eukaryota; kingdom Metazoa; phylum Chordata; class Lepidosauria; order Squamata; family Rhineuridae; genus Rhineura; species Rhineura floridana. The sequence continues at coordinate 32,546,518 of NC_084488.1, forward strand.
CAATCTGGGATGATCGAGGTTGTCCTCTGTGTGACATCCTTTCAAGTACTTGAAGAGTGCTACCATATCTCCCTCAGTCTTCTCTTCTCAAGGCTAATCATGCCCAGTTCTTTCAGTCTCTCCTCATCAATTTGTTACGATGATAAACAGTAATTTCTTAACAGGATTAGAATTCAATTCTAATTCAACTCGGAAGTCTAGATCACAGTTTTATAACCACCAAGGATTTAGATTTCATTCATATAGCAACACAAAAAGCACATTAAAAAAGTCATAGAAGTACCGAGATATGCAGTAATATATATATTAAATATATATTATTTATATATTTATATCAGGTGAATCAAGCAAGATATCCAGAGCACAGCCTTGTCCCGATTTCTTGGATGAGTTTCAGTTGGTACAGATTGAGGACGTTGACAAGGTGCTTGGAGAGGTTCGTGCAACCACTTCTGTGCTGGATCCTTGCTCTTCTTGGCTAATAAAAGCTAGCAGGGATGGAACAGCTGGCTGGGCCAGGGAAGTGATTAATGCTTCTCTGCAAGAGTGGGTGGTCCCTGGCTGCTTGAAAGAGGCAGTAGTAAGACCACTCCTGAAGAGACCCTCCTTGGACCCAGAAAATCTTAATAACTATAGGCCGGTAGCAAATGTTCCATTCCTGGGCAAGGTCCTGGAACGAGTGGTTGTGGGCCAGCTCCAGACACTCTTGGATGAGACCTATTATCTGGATCCATTTCAGTCGGGTTTCAGGCCTGATTTTGGCACGGAAACAGCCTTGGTCGCCCTGTATGATGACCTTTGTCAGGAGAGAGACGGGGAGTGTGACTCTGTCGATTCTTCTTGATCTCTCAGCAGCTTTCGATACTATCGACCATGGTATCCTTCTGGGAAGACTGGCTGAGTTGGGAGTGGGAGGGACTGCATGGTAGTGGTTCTGCTCCTACTTGGCAGGTCGGCTCCAGAAGGTGGTTTTTGGAGAACATTACTCGGCACCCTGGATTCTCCAGTATGGGGTTGCACAGGGGTCAGTTCTGTCCCCCATGCTGTTCAACATCTACATGAAACCGTTGGGTGCGGTCATCCGGAGCTTTGGAGTGCGTTGCCATCAGTACGCTGATGACACGCAGCTCTATTTCTCCTTTTTATCTTTTTCAGGTGAGGCAATGTGCTGAACCAGTGCCTGGCTGCGACAATGGACTGGATGAGGACTAATAAACTGAGGCTCAATCCAGACAAGACTGAGATGCTGCTACTGGGTGGTTCTTCTGACCAGATGGTGGATGTCCAACCTGTCCTGGATGGGGTTGCACTCCCCCTGAAGGAGCAGGTTCGTAGCTTGGGAGTTCTCCTAGAACCATCTCTGTCACTTGAGGCTCAGGTAGCCTCGGTGGCACGGTGTGCCTTCTACCAACTTCGGTTGGTGGCCCAGCTGCGCCCCTCTCTGGACAGGGATAACCTGGCTTCAGTTGTCCATGCTCTGGTAACCACCAAATTAGATTACTGCCATGCACTCTACGCGGGGCTGCCTTTGAAGATGGTTCGGAAACTGCAGCTTGTGCAAAACGCAGCGGCCAGATTGGTAACAGGGACCAGACGGTCTGAACATATAAAACAGATTCTGGCCCACTTGCATTGGCTGCCTGTATGTTTCTGAGCTCAATTCAAGATGCTGATTTTAACCTATATAGCCTTACATGGCTTGGGACCACAATACCTGATGGAACGCCTCTCCCGATATGAACCCACCCGTACACTACGCTCAGCATCTAAGACCCTCCTCCGGGTGCCTACTCTGAGGAAAGCTGGTAGGGTGGCAACAAGGGAGAGGGCCTTCTCAGTGGTGGACCCCAGGTTATGGAATGACCTGTGAGACGAGGTGTGCCTGGCGCCATCACTGTTATCTTTTCAGTGCCAGGTCAAGACTTTCCTCTTCTCCCAAGCATTTTAGCATGTGTTTTTAAATTGTTTTAAATTTTTAAATTGTGTTTTAAATTGTGTTTTAAATTGTTTTTAAAAGATGTGTTTTAAATTTGTATATTTGTTTTTAATGTTTTTAGTTACTGTAAACCGCCCAGAGAGCTTCGGCTATGGGGCGGTATACAAATACAATAAATAAACAAACAAATAAATAAGAACACTACATTTGTTAAAATACTCCACTAGAATAACTTCACACATTAATTTTTCAATGTTTGAGTCTTCTTTGAAGGCTTACATCCAATAAAAACATTCACTCAGATTACATTTAAGTAAGTATTCAAGGTGAAAGAACATTGTGGAGAAAATTAGCACAATAAATCATATCACTCAGAATAGTTATCAACCTATCTAATTTTCCCTGTCACATCCCTTTGACATACAATGAAAGCACTTTAACACAGTATATTTGTCAGTCTTTAATTCATTATGGCTCAAGGTATTAGAGTTTTGGCTTAGTATTTTCCCTGAGTCTCCCAGTCTCAGCAATGTATAAAAATAGTATTCAGTATCTTTAGAAGCAAGTTAATACAGATTAATTTAGCAACAATACAGGCACTTAACTTCATTCTTAAACAAAGAACCCCAGCAGCTGGATAAAAACTACTTGTAAAGCAATTATACTTCAGAATTTACCATTTATATAAAATCAGAATGCAATTTTTCCCCCTGGTTGAACACTGTTTTAAAAACCGAGATGGCTTAATTGCTCACAGGCTCTTTCAGAATGTCATTTGTAATAAACCAATGTTATGAACAAAAGCCTGAGGAGAGCTCAAAGTTTCTTGGCAGGATTAGACCAGCTAAGGAATAGAAAAAACTTTGCCATCCAACCCCAGCCCCCACAAGTTACAGCACTAACATTTATCCTATTGCATAATCTTTACACTTTTCTGGAAGTTCTTTTATGGTCCTCACCATCCTTAATAAACATTTAACTAAAATGAGTGGTTTGATCACTTCTTTGGTAGCAATTTACTACACACTTTTGCATCCTATGCATGATATCAGTTCCAAACTTTAATTCAGTGGTGATTGTGTTCTGGAAAATCACCACTCTAGCTCTACAGGATATTTTCCAACAAGGCAAGCTATGCAATGGCCAATTTTCCCAGCCCAAAACTTGTTGGTCTTAAGGCCATTTTCATTATCTTGTCTTGCTTTGATGCTTTCTTGAACAGATGATACCAGTCCTTCTACTGAAAGATAAATGACACTGTCAGCTCCTAGAGGTGGAGAAAAGACAAAAAATTACTGTAAAAAACGCACTATTCCCTAATGATCAAGAAGTGGTATCAAATGGTGACTTCCCCTCTGGCAGAAAGGAATCTGTCAACAGAACAGGGAAGGAGGCAATTTTCAGCAACTTTCACTTCCTCCTGAAGCAGCCTGCACCTTCCCTAAATATGCTCCAGGTGATCTTCCAACCCTCTATAGCAGGGCCAGATTAAGCTGAGGAGGGCCCCTAGGCTGACTGGTGTTTGGGGGGCCCTTCTCCCAACCTTTCTGCTTTTTTTTGCGCAGGTTTGCCATCAATCAAGATGGCGGCCGACGTTTCCCTAAGGGGCTGAAGCCTCTGCCGCCATCTTGGTTGATGGCAGCAATGCGCACGTGTAGCACGCATGCGTGCCATCAACCAAGATGGCGGCAGAGGCTTCTGTCCCTTAGGGAAACCTCAGCCACCATCTTGATTGATGGCAAACCGCAAAAAACAGCGGAGAAAAAGGTAAGTGAAGCGGAGGGATGGCGGGCGGTTCAGAAGCTCTTGTCCCACGATAATTTTTTTTAGCTTATGCATGGGCCCCCAAGAGCTCCAGGCCCCTAGGCTTCAGCCTACTAAGCCTAATGGTTAATCCAGCCCTGCTCTATAGCAGCTTTAGAGAGGGTGGGACATTGCAGAGATGAACAGGAGTTGTTGAAAATTGCCTCCCCATTCTGTTGGCAGATTCCCTTCTGCTAGAGGACAGTCCACAGGATACCACCCAAGCTGTTTAACACAAACCTTTGGGATTCCAAACTAAAACTTTAATGTTAGGTCATGCTAATTGCAGCAGTGGATTCACTGGCATGAAAAATTACCAAGTTTCATTAATTTTTCCTTTAAAATACCTAAGGATTTATAAATAGCTTTCCAATTTGTTTTTAGAAGTAAAGACCTGTGATGGAAAGCTGCTGCCCATTAAAACAGACAGTTGTGAACTTGATGGATCATTGATTTTAAAACTGATTTTAATATCATAAACTCTATATTGCTAATTCTGACTGTCAGCAAATTTGGCAGAGAGGCCTTTCTGAGATCTGCTATTAGGGATGCTTTAAACAGAAATTCTAGGTCTGAACATTGGGCCTTGTTTAAGCAAAACATATGCATTACCGCTTTGTATTTTTTAAAATTGTTTTTAAATTTTATAAATTGTGTTTTTAAATTTGTATATTTGTTTCTAATGTTTTTAATTGTTGTAAACTGCCCAGAGATCTTCGGCTATGGGGCGGTAAATAAATAAATAAATAAATATTTCCAAAAGCAAAAAAATAAAATATGGTGTGTTCTCATTTATATGTGCCAAAATCATAAAAACATTGTACACTAAATATTCCATATTAATATTGTGATTGTCTACCCTAAAAGCTGTATGTAATCTACTGAATTCTGCAGTGAATGAATAAAAGCAGATAAATGCATTAACGGTGTCTACTTAGAAGTAAGTCTCACTACTCCCAGGTAAATGGGTACAGGATTGCAGCCCGAGTGGATATTTATCCATATCTGAGCTACTGCATGCCACGTCACATATAAAATGCATGCAAGCTTTAACCAGAAAACTCCTCTTGTATGCCCCAGGTCAGTCTATAAAATTCATTGCTTAATTATTCTACTCAGCTATATAGCTTTCTTTATATGGCACCATTATAATCAAGGAGATACTTCCATTATCAATCTTTCCATTCTTTTTCACAATTAAAACAACCCCTCTCCCCAAATGTAACGAATATTTTATTTAGGAATTTTGCTGATAATCAAATACAGTAAGCATATATTTGAAGAATATGCAAATACTGTGTATGCAAATTCCAGAGACTTCCCATTTACAGTGTGCACTAAAAGTATTTATGTGCATCACAGAATTAGCACAGGAGTTCAGTTAAGCAATTGCTAGCTTTCAAACCAACTGACATGAGTGAAAGCTACAGTAGTAGCTCAGATAATTTTGAAAATGATCACTCTGAAAATTACTTTCTGCAGTACCTTATTTCTATGTACATCTTTATTGACAATGGTTGAAAAATATAATGTTTTACCTATGTAGTTGGCTAGGTCATGAAATTCAGGCTTGTTGGCAATGAGTTCTTCTTTTGTTGGAATGTTTATTCCCATGTAACAAGGAAATCTTATTGGAGGTGAAGCCACACGAATGTGCACCTGGGGGAACGCAGGGGGAGAGAAATGTTATTATGATATTGACACTGTTTCAATTACGTCATTCATTTGTATTAACAGGTAACACCAACAAAATGCAATGTCACTAAATGGAATGTACAAGGAGGAGGGAGAGCTGATTGGTTGGCAGCAGAATACCATTAAGGGATGGATATCTAGGCACTGAAACAGAAAAACCGAAGAGTGTTGTCTTCCTGTTTTGCTATGACACTTGGAAAAGTTGAAATGAAGGTTGAAACTAGAACAGTTTGTCTTGTCCCTCAGTGCAGTCCTGCTAGAAAACTGACAGTAATATTTTCTTACCTCTTTAGCACCAGATTCTCTCAGTAGTTTAATTATGGGTGAAATGGTGTTGCCTCGTACAATAGAATCATCAATAAGGACAACACGCTTTCCTTTGAAGTTGTCTGACAGGACTCCAAATTTCTTGGCTACTCCAAGCTGTCTTAACCTCATGTTTGGCTGAATGAAAGTTCTTCCTACATATCTGTTTTTGCACAATACTTCAATATATGGTAATCCACACTACAAACAAGAGAAAACAGAAGACAAAGTTCAATATAAAGTGAAATGGCTAGAATCAATTGTCCATCAACAATCCTTAGCTCTTCTAAATACAAAAGTGCTGACTAAGTGTAAACAGTTCTAGATGCAACTCTAAGAGCAGCTTAATCCTAACCTTGCTAATTTGGAAGCAAATCTTACTGATCTCAGTGGAGCATTCTTCTCAGTATGCTTAGTACTGCAGCCTAAATATCTACGTGTACAAATAATCCTGCTGTGAAACTGCCTTGTTTCACTTTAAGCCATGATACACTTCCCTGGTAACCTCTAGGTGTTGTTGGATTCCAACTCCCATCAGCCCCAGCCAGCATGGCCATGGTCAAGGATAATAGGAGTGGTAGTGCAACGACATCTGGAAGGCACCCTGCTGTGAAAGGCTGCACTAACAGATAATCCACATATTAAATATACAACAATTTTCACTGACATAATACCCGTTCACATGACCAAACCAACATGTTAGCTGGTGGCTTGTGTATTTAGCCATAAAAACTTGGAGAATCAGAGATTACATAAACTGCTGCAGTGCAGACTCTTGAGTCACATGCTCCCATGTCACATTGCTTATGGGAATGCATAACCAAGCATTTAAAAATTGCCTAAGAAAATGTAAATTTAAAAAAATCTTATCCAATGTAAACCTTAGCAAAAGTAACGTGTAGGGGTTTTATAATCATTGTCCTAAGGCTTTGGAATGCACAACTTGTTGTGATAGAGCAGTGGTCCTCATTGGTGGTTTGGGGATTTCTTTGGAAAATACTACAAAGTTTGTAATTCACAGGGAGTAATCTTTTTATCTGGCTGTTGAATATTATGTGCACATATATTTATAGGCTGTGTTAATGTTCAGATCTTTTTAAATCATTCATTAGTTTAATGTATTTAGCTTTTTCTTGCTAGCTGGCTTGAAGTGCATGAAACAAAGGCAAGATTGAAATCTTTAGTGCTACAAGACATAAATGCCTGCATTAAAATATTTTATGTTACAGGCTTTATTTGTTTGGTATCATAAAATACCAATTAAAAATAAAAATTAAAAATAATATTTTAAAAAAGTATTCCTGCATCAAAAATTTGAGAATTCAGAATAAAAGGGAAGAAACAGCCACAATACCTTTTGTGCATAACCAAGGGCTGCTGGTGTTGCAGATTCTGGGACTGTACTAACCAAATCTGCTTCCACTGGGGCTTCAATCGCAAGTTGTTGGCCACATCTCCTCCTTACAGAATACACCATCTGACCTATGGAGATTGATAAAAACTTATTTTCTGTACAACTTTGATGCAGGCATCAGTAATAGTTTTTCTCTACTGCCTTTAAAAACCCACAGTAATGTTGGCATAGGAGAAAAAGGTTCAATCCCAGACTATTCAGCAATTTGATCTGTTAACAAGGACTATTTCTTTCCTTTGCTGAAATAATTTTTTTAACAATATAAATAAAGTAACATTTAAACAAAAATGAAAAAGGAGGGTGACATGGAGATGTGTTTGATCACAAAGTTTGGAAAGACAGATATACTATACTGCTGAAGATGCTCCATAAATTGACCAAATATTGTCATCTATTTATCTTTGTAATTTATCCTGCAAGTGGGCAGCCCCAGACCACTGATCCAAGAAACACTTCTCAACCCATCCATACACCCAAAAAGTATTACAATACAGCCTTCTGGTATTACACAGAAAGAAAACTAGCAGAAAAATAATGGATTTTATTTTTATTTTTTGCTGTCCCTGTGCAGAATCTGTAAGGAAAGCTCTGAACTCTCTAGGTAATCCTGTCCAATTCCCTACACGTGCAGGAGGCCTTACACTGGATTTCACAATATGTTAACGTCAATATGAGTAAAATCTATCTTTGTGAGACTTTCTTAATGTACCTTCAACTGTTGAAAAATTTGCCTACCACTTTTGTAGATCTTGATTTAAATCATAGAATATGTGGGTATAATTTTTATCAATTAAAAGAATAATTGACAAAACAAATTTCACAGCTTGCCTTCAAATATGCTGTCAGGCCTTGCAAAATACACATATTCAAAAATACAGAATGCTGATGGATCTCCTGCAGGTCTCGGTACAACATCCAGTGTTTGCACATCATATCTGGATATCTTTACAATCTCCCCAGGCATGACTTCACGGTAATATCTTGAAAACATAGATGCAGAAATTAAAAATATTAATAAATTCAATTTTTAGAAACATTGCCATTGTAAGAGTATTCATTTTTATAGATGCTGTGCCTTTGGACTGGAAAAACCTGGTAGCACGTGCAATCTCTTGAGGCTGACATGGTCATAGTTAAATTGTGTATGCCATAATTTCATAGGAGTGTTAAATAAGTACAGAATGTGTAATACAAGTGAGTTTCCAGAAAAATCTCATATTTTTAAAATAGAATGCAGGTTTATTGCCCTTTTATAGCTGTGAAGATAATGTTTTTAAGCATGGTCAATACTAACTGAAATTTCTGAAGCAAGAGAATGACAGAGCTTAATGTGACTTAACTTCTGAGTAAATGTGTATAGGATTATACTTAATTTCTAGAGGTTGGGGACAGGGCCCTACTGTCTTTCTGTAGCTCTTTGTCCCTTCCCACCACTAGGAAAACTAGAACAGACTATATCAATCTAAAACATGTATACAGACCACCAAATTTAGCTTTCTTGAAGAATTTTGATTTCAGTTAGCCCAGATTGCACAGACATATAGCTATAATTAACATTTACTGTAATTCAGAGAGATAAACAATCGGAACACTCCAAATTAAGGACTCCATGTTAGCCTCACAGAGTAAAAACATTCCTAGGGTTTCACAAAGGAGTTTCGTTACCTAAGCAAGATATGAATATTAGAAACAGTATGGACAAGATGCCAGTAAGTTGACCAGTACACATGCAAACTACGAAACTCTGGGCTGGTTCACATGCAGTCCCATAGCATTGTTTGTTGCCACTGGAACACACACTGTGTTTATGTAATTCCTCCTTTCCCCTATTTTGTGTTGCATCCAAACCACTAGCCTATGGCTTATGCTTGCCCTCCAAACTAGTATTGGAAACCATGGTTTGAAGCCAATTTGAAATTCTTGTTTGGAAGGTAAATGCAACCTAGTTTGGTGTTTTGAATGCAACATGAAGCTAAAAATTGTCACAAACCAGGACACAACTAATTCATCTGAGCATGTGAGGGAAGAAGGGAGAACATGGGGGTGTTCTGTAATACAAGTCATGTTTAGTGCCACATGCGAGCTGACTAAAGGTATTAAAATGTCTTTAGAAAATAATGGTTTTATTAATTCAGTTTTCATCTTCTTTAAGAGAGTCTATTTATAACTGCCACATTCATGCTCATCTGATGGCAGACCTGTCACTTTTTTACACCATGTGGGCAGAAGTTACCTAGGATATGAGGCTAACACTGAAATTAGCATTCTCATACCAAGTCTTCACACTGTTATGATGGCAGTATCATTTTCTGTGTTACATCATCTAAACATGAATTCTTCTGCACCCATTTCACATAATGGCTAGTGGAGGCAGGGAAACATGCAGTTTATTATGGAGGATGAAGAGAAGAATTCAACAGAGGGAACGCAGTGATTAGCAGCAATCCTAGTTTTCCAGTAATGTGCCATTTCTCCCCCAAATGAAGGATGTCTAGAGAAATCTAAACATTTCTTTCTTTACCTTTTTTCATAAACTGCTGGTCATTATTCTGCACATAATTAACAAGACATTTTTGCCATTTTTCCCTTCCCAAATTCTAGAGACATGTTGTTGCTACTTAGAAGTCTAGGAGCAAGGGAAAGAGATTCCAGAGCTTTCTGGACACAAAAATGTGGCAGTCAAGGGAGTGAGTGTGCTGTTTACATAACATACATATACTAGAGCATGAAAGTAAGAAGCTAATAATTAACTGACTAATTAATTAGTTTTCATAGATTAATCATCTGTGTTCTGTCTTCCAAATAGAGGTAAAGTGTGCAATCTGGCTCCTCTTAAAAGCAATTGGTGTTTTATAATGGACTTCAATGGGATATGAATTTCCAGGCCACCACAATCTTTTCTTAAAATTAAATATTACTACAGTACAAAATGGCAGAGACATTTGATTGACACAGACCAATCTGGGTTTATACTCAGGAGACAGATTGACTCCATCAGCAGAGTCCTGAATAAATATTAAACAACAGCAAATATTGAACAACGGAGGGTGGCTCTACTGTCTCTCAGTGCTTTTAAAGCATTCGACAGGTAGGAGTGGGTTTTTCTTTAAAAAACCCTCTCATTGCTCACATGAAATCTGGGAGGATGTTTGAGCAGCTGATGGAGCACTTACATGCTCCCACATTGGCGAGAATACGAGTAAATCAATTTGATGCCTTTCCCATATGTATTCAGAGGCACACAGCAGGAGTGCCCATTATCCCTCCCCCTGCTTTTTGCCCTCATCATTGATGTCTTAGCAGTTTAGTTGCAATCTACCCAAGCTACTGAAGTTGGGGACAAGCAGCATGTTATTAATTTATTTGCTGACGACATACTATGCATGCATCCTATTCGGACTATCTTTGCAGAGTTAAAGAAGTGGCTGACTTAGAGATCAATTGCTCTAAATCAAAACTCCTTATATTAATCTCCCCCGGATGAACAATTGGAACTGCAAGAATGCTCTGGTTTGGAGTTATGTCATGATGAGTTCAGATACCTGAGGGAAATTATTACAAAGGACTGGTGACGACTTAAAAAGGGGAATCTTAATGTAGTGACTAAGGAAGTGATACAGAGCCTGCACCCGTGGGATCACCTCCCTTTGTCTTGGTTTGGTAGGTGTGCAGCTGTAAAAATGTCGCTGCTGCCCAAGCTCCTTTTTATCTTTCAAGGACTGCCAGTTGTTACCCCTGACAAGTGGTTCAAAAACGGCAGGGGGATATTGAGAAGTTTGTTCATGGGGGAAATAAGAGGCATGTGACTTAGAACACATTATATAGGCATAAAATAAGAGGTGGGCTGAGACTCCCACACCTTCAAACTTATTATCGTGTCTGCCTCCTTAAGCAGTTAATTCATATAATCTGAGGTACTAGATCGATTGCATGGGTGTCTTTGGAACTGAGGCATTCCTTCCTCAAATGGAGGGCTCTTCCTTTCCAATTAATAAACAAGTCTGTTTTGAGAATGATAGAGAACCCACAGAGTTACTATGACTGTCTGGAGCAGAGAAATTAGCCCTGTTGGAGTCTCCTCTTCTACCTATTTTGTAACATGCTAAATTCGGGCATGAGGGTAAATATCTTCAATACAAGGAATGAGTCAGAGGGAATTTTTCATGACCTTTACAAAAATGGGCAGCCATTATCTGAAGCTGAGCTACTTTCAAAGGCTAGGGTTCCGAAGCCCTTTTGGCTTCAGCTTCATTGGATTCAATTGTTCGCCTGTTCTCTTCTTACACAGGGGGCTCCATTAAGACATTTAACGCGGTATGAGCATTTGTGTGAAAATATTGGTAGTAATTTTAAAGGCTTAATTTTGAGTATTTACCAGGCTTTTATAAGGGGAAATGGTTGGTGACTCAACAGAAGCAAAATGGATATGGGAGTTGGATCTGGGACAGTGGAGGAGGTTTGGAATTCTATATAGGTGAAAGTGCCTTTTAAATCGATGTCTGCCAAGGTTGAGGAAGGATCATTTAAGGTAGTCCACAGATGATATTTGACACTGTTTAAACTTAATAGCATAAACTCATCCATCCCCAGAGATTGTTGGAGGGGCTGTGGGGAGGTTGGGTCCTTCTTTCATCTATGGGCAGGAATGCTGCTTCATCAAAGAGTTTTGGTTTGGTGTTTTGGCTAAGATTTCTGATTATCACTGGGCAATTGCTTATACCAAAACCTTCGCTGGCTCTCTTATTGATAGATCATTCTGAAGACTCCCAGCTGGTACACAGAGAACTAGTTGTGCTTTGATTTGCAATGGCTCAGCAGGGGTTACCCTGTCACTGGAAATCTATTGGCTTCTCTATGAAGGGGTGGTTGGATAAAACATGAGATGTGGCTCTTTTGGAGCATTTAGCTTACCAGAACAGGGTAATATATGGCAGAGCAAAAAAAGATACATCTGATGTGATATGGTCCCCCTTCTTGTTCTATATGAACCGAGATGATCAAATGTTGCAACCACGAATTTCCCAAAGAGCACTCCAAGTGGCTCAGAATATCTAATCAATGTGTTCCTTTTTTACTCTCTTTCAGGTTTTTTTGTATGTGATTATGCATGATTAGTCTGCTCTTAATTGATTTTTACCCCTGCATTACCCATAGTATATTGATATTTGTGTATCTCTGTACTCGCTTTGTTCAGTATGTCATTGTTGCATTGTTTTTTGTTCCTGATTGCACTTTTGAAAATTCAGTAAAAATAATTATTAAAAAATGGCAGAAACAATCTATTGGGTTGACTTCATGTGGAAAGAAGCATATAATGAACAAACTTACGCTGCTCCAATAGATAAAAAGCTACATGATTCTGAGGAAACTACCCATCCTTCAGTTTCGGCATTATTTTTCCCTGTAACAAAGTTTAAACAGTAATAACAGCATTTTTGCAAACAGCATTTTGGAACTGTGTCACTAGGTCTTTAGGAATCTGTTGCAAATTCACATTACCTTTGTCAAATGATAAGAGTCAACAATGCTACTGTTTATAATTTATCAGTACAACATCTTAAAGTGTCAGTCCAGTAGTGATATTGCTTGTAAAATATCCCATTTGACTCATTAGCCAGCCTCCTTGGAACTCATTAATGATTTAAACAGCAATTTTGTTTGTTGTGACTACACTGGTATTTCCTACAGCAAAACACAAAGAGACATCCCTAAACAGGCAATGGACCTATCTGGGAAACAATGAAACAACCAGGGCTGACCAAGACATGCCCACTGCCTGTTCAGGAAAGAATATTTCCTTATCATTTTTCATGATTACTGAAGTACGCACAGGGCACAACACTAATGCAACCACAGTGAACATAATTGCTTATGTAAAGCGTGAAATTGCTTCACCATAATAACACAGGTCAGTGGCTGATCCAGGCACCAAAATATGTTTCAAAGGTAAGTCTAGACTGAGCTACTTAGAATCACAATCTCTGAAGTGATTTATAGATACATATGAAGCCAAATGCACATAGCCATAATATATGTGCTTGTTGTATTTCAAGTTTATCTTTTCCCTAATATTCCAGGTGGCAGTGAGGGTGGCAAAGAAGGCCCACTTCTCTGCCTCCATCGCATCCTCAGGTAGCCGTCCTGTGGAGCTTTTCTATACTGTCAAGAGTCTGTTGACATCAACTCCAGGAAATGCAGTTTTAGACCCTTCGGAGGCCCACTGTGAATTGTTGGCAAGGCACTTTGAGGCAACAAACAAAAACTGGCTAGCATCCAAACCAGGAAAAAGAAGGAGGGCCCAAAAAGCAGAACATTATTGCCAAACTAAAATTTGGGGTCTTAGAAAAAGTATGTGGAGGTAACAACCATGACCCCTCATGGTCTAAATGAGGAGCTTGAATTTCTTCCTCTACTATGAAATACAGAAAATATCCATGGTCCCTTACTTGTTTCCACCCCCAGGTGGTTGTCATTCAGCAAAAAGGAATTCTATTTCTGGTTGCTTATATATATATACTCATGCCTAATGTTCTGCTTTTTGAGGCGTTTATACTGTTGTAAGCAGTCTGCTCATTCAAACTTCTCATTAGCCTGCATTGTAAGTCACAGACTGATTTATAGATTTTTTATATGTATGATTTTATATGTTTATGTGAGTAAATTTATTCTTGTTGTTTTATTTATAGCCCCTGATGAAAGCCTGAAAATTAACAGGCTGAAACTTGTTGGGCTTACAATACAATAAATTTCTATTTTTCCAGCATCTTGGCTTTGGCCCCTCCTTCTTTTTCAAGGCACTTTGAGGGTAAAGTTGCTCGCTTCCGTAGCAGTCTTCATGCCCCATCCACATCTACCGTAGTCCCCAATGAGGTGTCCAGTTCAACGTCTGCTGCAACTTCTTGGGAATGGTTTCAGTTGATGAGGCGTGATGACATAGACAAGGTGCTTGCGATGATGCGGCCAGCAACGTGTCCTCTCGACCCTTGCCCTTCTTGGCTTATTAAAGCTTGCCAAGGGGGTTTGACCGAGTGGATCCAGGGTGTGGTCAATGCATCATTGCGGGAGGGAGTGGTTCCAGCTGCCTTGAAAGAGGCAGTGATCCGAACACTCCTGAAGAAGCCCACCCTGGACTCATTGGTTTGCAACAACTACCGACCGGTTGCAAATACCCGTTTAGGGAAGGTGATTGAGAGGGTTGTGGTGCAGCAATTGCAAGTACTCTTGGAGGAAACAGATTATCTTGACCCATCCCAGTCTGGGGTCAGGCCTGGTTATTGGACTGAATCGGCCTTGGTCACCCTGCTGGATGACCTTTATCGAGAGAAGGACAGGGGGAGTGTAACCCTGTTATTCTTACTTGATCTCTCAGCTGCTTTTGATACCATTCACCATGGTATCCTTCTGGGCTGACTTGGTGAGATGGGTGTTGCAAACTCCCTCTGAAAGAGCAGGTTCGTAGTCTGTGGGTGCTCCTGGATCTATCTTTGTTGCTAGAGGCCCAGGTGACCTCAGTGGCTAGGAGTGCCTTTTACCAGTTTTGGCTGGTAAGACAGCTGCAGCCGTTTCTGAACCAGGATAGCCTGACCACTGTTGTCCATGCACTGGTAACCTCCAGGCTGGATTACTGTAATGTGCTCTATGTGGGGCTGCCCTTGAGGTTGGTCCGGAAGTTGCAGCTGGTGCAAAATGTGGCGGCGAGACTGCTCACTGGGGCAGGATATCACCAACATGTCACCCCGCTGCTGAAAGAATTGCACTGGCTGCCCATTTGCTACCGGACCAAGTTCAAGGTTCTAGTTTTGGTGTATAAAGCCCTATACAGCTTGGGACCAAAATACCTGAAAGACCGTCTTATCTCTTATATACCCAGTCGATCACTGCACTCTTCAGGTGAGGGCCTCCTGCAGATACCATCTTATCAGAAGGTCCGTTCTGCACAACATAGGAAAAGGATCTTTAGTGTGGCGGCACCTACCCTGTGGAATTCCCTCCCCTTAAATATTAGACAGGCGCCATCTCTGTTATCTTTTTGACACCTATTGAAGACTTTCCTCTTTCAACAAGCCTTTTAAGTTGAGACCTATCCCAGTCTGCGTCTGTGTTGGAATTGCTTTTTAATATGTGTTTTTAAAACCTTTCCCCCCCTAAAAAATATGTTTTTAACCCTTTTTTATTGAAGATGTTTTTAAAGCTTTTAAAAGAAATGTTTTTAAAGTTGTTTTGTTTTAATGTATTTTAAGGTGTGTTTTTATTATGTTTTATAGTATTTTTAGTGCTTTTGTTTGCTGCCCTGGGCTCCTGCTGGGAGGAAGGGTGGGATACAAATAAAATAATAAATAAATAAATAATTGTGGACTAACCATAAAATTATTACCCAGCACATAACATTTTTTCCAAGAGTATATTAAATAAAAATACATGATTGTATGTTACTTTCACAAGAGACTGAGTCAGAAACTTAAGCAGAAGAGAAAACAATATTCCTTATTTGCCACCATTTATAAATTTTTATATAATAGCAACTTGTATTAGGCCTTTATTATCATTGCTGAGACACCATTCAGTGTAACTACAACCCAATTTTCTCATGTATTCTGTCCTCTTTTTCAGTTTACAATTCCCCTTTTTTTGTTCATCCTTGTGCACAGTTCAGAACAGAAGAAAATTTGGCCATCCTAGTTTTCATTTGGGATGACTGTTCTCCCACTCGATCTCATATCTATCTATGGGCGGACAATGTAGTGACAGCTCAGCACATTTCTTCAGAAAGGAATTGTGCATTGATTCAAAAGTGAGAGTTAAAAATGAAAAGCACCAAGAGTACATGTGATATTTCAAAATGAACATAAATGCAGTCACTCAAGCAAGGTTCACATATGAACATATCAATAAATTAGGGAAATCTTACCTTTTACACTAATATCACCTACTGGCACGAGACGGCCAATGCAGAGAGGACGGTTCCCATAGGGGTCACGAACTGCATAAATAATATCTTTATGCATCATCAGCAGTGAGTATGAAGTGGGTGTTTCATTCATCAAATTTTTGATCCTAAAACATAAGAGCTAATTTAATACATAGTTTTTACTTATCGCGAGATTCCTTCAGCTACAATGGCTGTTTGGTGGAACTAGAGAATTGCTGATGGATTCAGTTCTTTCCCTTCAAACCAGATGCTTTACCTTGCTACCCAATCTGGGGTGTCATCTTGCTCTAAAGGGGGGGTAAATGCCAGCAGTTGAGTGATCAGTTCACTGTCAGAACTGGTAGACAGTCCCACTCCATGGCGCATTAGCTATTAAACAAAAGACAAAAATGCAATATTAATCAAGAGTATGTAACATGCATGAGTACATGCACACATGTACCAATAGTCTACAGAACAGCAGTGAGATAGACCAACTTCCTTTTGCTTTCTACAAATCAAACGACCTGGCATCCAAGGGGGGAGCAGATTAAAACTGTCATTCATTCTTCTGAGGAAATACTGAGAATAGTACTTCTGGGTAGGTATGTAAATAAAGTGTGCGGAACCTTTGGCTCTCCAGATATTGCTGAACTACAACTCCCATTAGCCCCAATAAGTATGGCCAATGATTAGGGTTAATGGGAGTTTTAGTTCATCTGGAGGGCCAAAGGTTCCCGCAACTAGTGTAAATGATTGCAGCCTTAGCCTAAGGGTGCTTTCACATATTGGAAGTGACGAAAAAGGAGAATCGATCTCAAAGATGCTGAAGAGTAATGCTTTTTATTAATATCCAATGTGTTGCAGTCCAAAAAGGCTTTCCTCAAGGGCTTTTCTAGAAATTGTTGGGCACCAATAAAAAGCATTATTCTTCAACATCTTTGAGATTGATTCTCCTTTTTTATCATTTCCATGGGATGTTTCCTGTTTTTCATGTGTGTGCTTTCACACATTCCAACAAATACTGAAACAGTGATATGCTTTGGGAGAAAAAAGGGAGGTCATACATTTTCTTTATTTGGAGATGTATATACTCCTGATCTATGTGCTCCTCCTTATTCAGAGAGAGGTTGGATTCCTCACCACCTTATGAAGGAATTGGTTTAACTGTGTGGCCTGCATTGTGGAGAAAACCAGAGCTCAAGTTAAATTCCTGTAAAGGATTTCTTCCTCTTGGTGATTTGCTTCATTCACAGCTATAGTACATAGGAAAACCTCTCAAAATGTTGCAGTAAACTGCCATGCTTGTATATTGCAAATTATGTATATGGTAGAGATTGAACTATAGGAGGATAAGAAGTTGACTGAAGGGCAAATATAACTAAGAATCTAATGCAGTGCAAAGAGGGGAGAATAAATGTGAAAATCAGCAATGTGGCTTTGTTACACATATCCGGAATTTGTAGATGGTCTCAACTTCCTGAAGATAGTTATTAATATTTGTGTGATGAATTTACTAGGACATGATAACCATTTGTCATCACTATACACTCCCTTAGGCTATCTTAACTGCACAAGAGAACCAATCAGAAATCTTCCTACAATGCCAAAACTAGTTTACCTAAAATATCCAATTCAGCCAGGAACATAACAGATTATGTTCTATATCAGTGGTTCCCAAACTTTTTTCCCCACAGACCATTTGAAAATTGCTGAGGGTCTTGGCAGACCAGTGAATGATTTTTCTGCTTGTTCTAGCAATTGTAATGTGCTATTGTTAGATGCTGTATGATTTTTAATTATGTTTTTACAGGCATGCTGCCAACCACTTGAAGGAAGCTTATGGACCACTGGTGGTCCACAGATCACAGTTTGGCAACCCCTGTTCTAAGTGAATGAGTGCCATGGCTCAAATAACTTGTTTACAAAAATGATCAAGGGGGAAACGTGAGACAATACTTTCACTACTGCATTATTTTGTTTTTAATGCAAAAACTTGTTACGTTGGGTCCAAACAGGATGGCAGTGTGTAATGCATTGCTTATTTACATTACAATCAGTAGCAGATTGCACAGAAAGCCTGGCAGCTTTGATGCATCCTTAAAATAATCTCTGCATGTTCTTACCCTCACATATAGCAAAGATCTGATGCCATTTATAAATGTATGTTTACTATTGTGTTCTGCTTCCTTGTGCTTAGAAAGATTACTGAATCCCAGGCCAGCCCCCCCCCCCAACATCCAGATATTGCTGGACTGCAAGTCCCATCATTCTTAACAATTCACCATACTGGCTGGGGCCAATGAGAGATGTAGACCAAAATATGTGGAGGGCACAAGGATGGGGAAGGCTTTCCTACACAGATTCCTACCTTTCTCCTCAGTCGTGTAGCATTTGTCAACTCCCCATTGTGGGCTACAGCAATCTTTCCATGCAGAGTTTCCACCACAAATGGTTGACAGTTATCCAGGACAGAGACGCCTGAAGTAGAGTATCTTGTGTGGCCAATTCCAAGATTTGAAATATACAGCTTCTTCAGACTGTCTTCACTGAACACATGATTAACCAGACCCATTCCCTGCAAAACAAAAACAATGAGTACATGCTCTTAAATGTAGCTTTCAACAGTGCTCCAAAAATTTTAGTGAGCTAAAATTTATTTATTTATGGCATTTATATATCGCTTTTCAGGAGGATCTCACAAAGCGGCTTACATGTATTTATTTATAAAAATATTTATATACCACTATTCATTTTTTTAAAAATCCAAAGTCGTTTACAAAATATATGAACCAGAATAAAGCCATATAAACATTTAAAATCAGAAATAAATTAACTAACTATTGTAGAAATATATTGCCTCAACTACCTCCATAAGCTTGGTGGCATAGAATAGTTTTCAGCAGGCATTTAAAAATCAGATTAGAAGATCCTTGCTGAATCACAGGACTGGGCCAATGACACTAAAGGCTCGAGCTCTTGTTGTTGTCAGATGAGCCTCACTAACTTGGGGGATGACCAATGGCAGATGATCTCAGCGATCAAGCTGGGATATAATGGTTCAAGTGGTCCCTAAGGTACTCTGGATCTATGTTGTGCAGGGCTTTGTAAATGAATACAAGGACGCTGAACCTGGTTTGGTAGTGGATGGGTAGCCAGTGCAGATGTTTTAACAATGGTATCACATGTTGTTGGCGATATGTCCCCATTAACAGTCTGGCCATTGCATTCTGCACCAGTTGGAGCTTCCGAACCAGGCCCAAAGGCAGCCCCACATAAAGCATATTGCAGTAATCCAGCCTCAATGTCACCAACCACAAGGACTACAGTGGTCAGGCTAGCCTTGTCTAGGAATGGCTGCAGCTAGTGAGCCAGACAAAACTGGTAAAAGGTAAAATTAATCCATATGAGCACACAGAAAATGTTCCTGTCACCTCAAAGTTCAATTCTAATGAGTCAAATAAGAGATCCCATTAATTTTCCTTAATTACATGTATTTTTTAGCAGCCAGAGGCAGGGCTGTGGAGTCGGTACACCAAACCTCCGACTCCTCTATTTTTCTACTGTCCAACTCCGACTCTACCCAGAATTGCTTCCGACTCCGACTCCACAGCCCTGGAAAGCACTGTAAATGTCTTTTTAAATTGGAAGCTCTCATAGGAGCATTTTTATCGCTGCCTGAATATGCACTGATCTTGGCATCACAGCATTTGTCTTCATCTGGGTCCTGTGTTATACACTGACACACAAAATGTTTTCCATCTTGAGTTATGATGAAATGCTCAAATACAGCTGACTTCATGGGAAGTTTCTTTGACACTGTGAATTTATATTTTAAAAAATTTGTCAATCAAAATTTATTTTGAAGCCAGAGTCGGAACATTTCTATCGACTCAGATTCCACCCAAAATTGCTTCCGACTCCAACTCCACGACTCCAACTCCACAGCTCTGGCCAGAGGGCCTTTGTAGAAAACACGTCTGTTCAATAAACACACAATTCAAGGGCATTCAGGGAATTCAAGGGTTTTTCTTCTTCAGCTAGCACATCTCTTTCTCAAGGAACCATGTTCATCACAGTATTTTGTTGTTAGGAAAATGCAATCCCTCTCATGTCCAGCTTGATTGTGGTTTGTGGAATGTTGGACATAGGGTTCTAAGAACATAAGAGCCTGCTGGTCAGGCCAATGGCCCATTTAACCCAGCTCTCACAATGGCCAACCAGATACCTATGGGAAGCCCGCAAGCAAGCAGGATCTGGTCAGGCACAACAACACTCTCCCCACCTGTGCTTTCCAGCAACTGGTATTCAGAAGCATGCTGCCTCCAACCACGGAGGCAGAGCACTGTCATCATGGCTAGTAGCCATTTATCTAATCCTTTTTTAAAGCCATCCAAGTTGGCAGCCATCACTGTCTCCTGTGAGAACAAATTCAATGCCAAAACTAGGCCTGAACCCCAACTGAAATTGCTGCAACTAACTCAAAAGCCCTTGTTTCTTTGGATGGTGGAAGGCACAAGAACACACTTCCTTTCACTTCTGTAATCCATGACTGCAAGGAGGTATTCTTTCCCCATCCACTGCTCACATAACTTTATAGATGTTTAGATGTATTTTAAATAACTTCTTTAAATAAATGCTTCCTGAATTTGAAAAGCAGTGACTTTCAATACCATTCACCATGGTAGCCTTCTGGAGAGACTCTCCAAGTTAGGAGTTGGGTATGCTATTTGGCAGTGGTTCTAGCCCTAACTGGATGGTT
Source organism: Rhineura floridana (assembly GCF_030035675.1). Taxonomy (NCBI): domain Eukaryota; kingdom Metazoa; phylum Chordata; class Lepidosauria; order Squamata; family Rhineuridae; genus Rhineura; species Rhineura floridana. The sequence goes on from NC_084488.1 coordinate 32,567,342, forward strand.
GTCTCTGGCAGATGTCCTTGGAGGATGTTGCTCAGCCCCATGGAGCCACCAGTGTGGGATTCCTTAGGCTTTGATTCCTTAGGGTTTGATTTTATTCCCCATGCTGTTTAACATCTACATGGAACTACTAAGTGAGGTCATCTAGAATACCTTTCTCTTTCAACAAGCCTTTTAAGTAGAGACCTTATCCCAGTCTGTATGTGCGTTGGAATTGCTTTTTAATATGTTTTTAAAGCTTTTCTTTAAAAAAGATGTTTTTAAAGCTTTTTTTTAAGAAAAGTTGTTTTAAAGTTTGTTTTAATATATTTTTAAGTCTGTTTTTATGATGTTTTAGAGTATTTTAGTGCTTTTGTTTGCCGCTCTGTGCTTCTACTGGGAGGAAGGGAGGGATATAAATCTAATAAATAAATAAATAAAAATAATTCTGGAGTGTGCTGTCATCAGTATGCTGATGACCTACAACTCTATTTCTCTTAAGCTTAAACAGTTTACAGCTTAAGCAGGCTTGGATGAGTGAAATCCATCCTGTTCTAGATGGGGCTACATTCCTCTTGAAGGAGCAGGTACATAGCTTGGGGGTACTCTTGGATCCAACATTGTCATTGGATGCACAAGTGGCTTCAGTGGCTGGTAGCCTAGCTGCAACTCTATTTGGACTTCAGTTGTCTAGGCTCTGATAACCTCCAGGCTAGGCTACTGCAACAGGGTACATGGAGCTGCCTTTGAAAAAGGTTCAGAAACTATAGTTAGTGAAGAGTGTAGTGGCTCAATTGTTAACTGAGACAAGGAGGCATGGGCATATAACACTGCACTGGCTACCAATCTGTTTCTGGGCCCAAGTTAAAATCCTGGTTTTAAACTTTAAAGCCTTATATGGGTTTGGATACCTATACCTAAATACCTGCCTTCACCCATATGAACCTGCCTGGCCCCTGAGACTGTTATATGAGGCCCTTTTCTGTATGCCAAAGGAGGTATGGAACATGGTGGTGAGAGAAAGGGACATTTTGGTAATAACTCCCTATCTATGGAGAGGGAGGTCTGTCTGGCACCAACTTTCGCATTATTTTGGTACCAGGCAAAAATGTTTTTTGTTTTCCTGGGCATTTTGGAAGCACCAATTATTGGATGTTTTTACTCTAATTATGTTTTTAATATGTTTGTATTGTTATGAGCATGGGGGGGTTGGAATGGATGATTTCTATGGGTCACCTTTCCAGCCTCTGATTTGGAATCCTGTGCCTTGGAATGAGGAACTCTCTGCTGGTCAAATGAGTCTTTTGTTAACCAAACAGATTGGCCAGGTAAGAAAATGGGCCGATCAGCTGCCTAGCAACGGAGAATGGGCCAGGAAGACCCCTTTTGTCATTTTAAACTCTACAGGAGAGCCTTCCTCCCACTCCTGGCAGCTAGCAGAAGGTGTGTGCTTGTAGTTTTTAGTGTGTCTGGACTAGAGAATTGCTGGGGCTGCAGGCACACAGAAAGGCAATCCCTCTGCATCATGGCTATAGGCTGCTCCTGCACCCAGATGGAAAAGCTAGATATTAGACTGCTGATGCCTTCAACCCCTCCATTCTGAAGCTCAGGTTGGAATTTCATAAAGACACCACAGTCTCCGCTGAGCTTCTTCCCAAAGGAAACCAAACCCTGGATGAGCGCAGGAACCCCCAAAATCTCACCGCTCGGAGACTGAGGGAGGCGCGCAACAGTATTTTTTTTACTCCATCACTTGTTTTATCCTTGTAAATTATTCTTGTAAATCACTTCAGGGCATTCTGTTGTGGGAAGCGATTTAGTGAACTAATTGTTGACTAAAGCTGCATCATTCCGAGTGGAGTTTGTGCTGTTACTACTAGATCACGGCTGGCACCCATGAAAAAGGCTTAAAACGGTGTGTGTGTGTGTGTCACACTCAAAGGCCAAACTCCTTGCCCAGGGGCCATAATCATTATTCCCCCTCCCTCATTACCTGTCAGTTCCACCTGCATTTAAAACCACACTGTCACTTTCACCTCAATTGGACTCGCCATTTTGTGACTAGCATCTAGAGTAATCTCTCAAAATTCAAAATGTGTCCCCTGGTCCAAAACCATTGGCAGCCCCTGGCCTACATGACTTGGGACCTCAGTACCTAACAGATGCCTCCTCCCATCTGTATCTACCCTGTCCTAAGGAAGGGGTTGCTAACCTGAGCAACAAGACCCCAAAGTGATTTTGTGTGTGTGTGTGCCTCCTCAAGACCCTCCAAAATTTGTCATTTAATTTTTTTAAAAAACAGATGTTTTTTAATGTTAACTGCTCTTATGGATAACTTGGCTATGCCCAAATTTTCCCAATTTTTTTAATGACTATTCTTGTAAGTTCCTTGCTGTAACACTGTGATGCCAGAAGTTGCTGTGGCCCTTGAAGGCCTCTTAAATTTGTCAATTTAAAAATAATTCTCTCTCTCTCTCTGTGTATATCTATATCTATGTAATTACTGACTGTTCACATACGTACTTCACTGTGATGCCAAAATGTTTTGTTGTGCCACCCAAATTTGTTCTTAAACAAACCTTAAAACACTACTGACCACTATGATTCTGTAATGCCAATGGATTTTTGTAACTTCCCTCCAACACCACAAAAAAAATCCTAAGAATTGACCAAACTCATTTTTACACTTCAGCCCCAGAGGATTGACCATGGGTCAATTCAATCCTTAGCTAGCAAGAGATTGGCCATCCGTGTCCTAAGGTCATCTATGGAGGCCCTTTTCTATGGGCCCCCTCAGTCTGAAGCTCCAAGAGTAACATGAGAGAGGGCATCGTCTGTGGTTGAATGCTCTCCTTATGGATCCTCGCCAACATCCAGATAGTTGTCTCTTTGCCACTAGGTTTCAGACTTTTTTGTTCTCCCTTGTCTTTTACAATCTGGTTTTAACTCCCTGCAACAGAGTTGGTGGTGTTAATGTATATATTTGATGGTCGTTTTAGTTCTGTGCTGTAAATAGCATTTTATTGTACCACTTTGCATTTGGTTTTTACACTGGTTTGTTTCTTAAGTTTATTGTGATTTTATTATAGTGTAGTTTTATTGTTGTTTTTATTCTTTTTTGTTGCATGCTGCCTAGATAATTTATTTTATGAGCAGTCTAGAAAAATAGCATATATTGTTATGCAGAATATTACCTGAATAACTTCTTAAGTTGCACTTTCACAGAAAGGTAGCTTCACATCATAATAGATAAAAGTACTTACACCTTTTTTAAAATAAAGTGAGGAAATCCTTGTGAAATTTTTCTATACTTGTTTCTTGGAACCTATGCTTTTTAAAAAGTATTTTGGGTTCGATGTTAAAATACTGAAGGTGAAAACTTTGGCATTCAATCTGCCAAAACAAAGTACCCCCTGTTCTGAAAGTGCTCCAAAATGTCTGATCTATTCAGAATTTTTCTACATTTATCTGAATGGTTATCTTTGGTGGAATTACATCATCCCAGATTTAAATTAGGGGAAATTATTTTCCTGTTTGGAAGTAACAAAGATTTATTAACTGGTACCCTAAGTATTAAGAAGCTTGCTATTATCCTGAGATAGGAGCACATGCACTCAGAAGCAAGTCAGACAGGACTCAAGAAGAAATAGTTGATATATTATAAAGATGTGCAGGGTAGTTTGTGGGACATTACACTGAAGAAAAATGTCTCAGGCAAATTTTCCTTGAATTATCCTTTTGGTACTTGGAGTAGGTAAAGAAAGGAAGGGTCAATACAATGTAGTGGCAATATTTATTTGAAACCCACTGGCTGGCCTCAGGCAGATTACTATCTGTCTGAACTGCCTTTCAAGCTACTTGGCTTCACACTAGGATCTCCAGTGTACGGGGGGGGGGGGGGGGTTGACAGCTTTAGTTGCTGTGCTTTTAACAGCAGCTTGATTGGCAGAAAATCAGCAGGTGAAGCTTTTCAAGGTGGGAGCAAAATAGCATTGAAAAGGTTGACAACTCTGCTTCATCCATAATATCTTCCCTAAGTTATTATAGACCACAGATACTGTATAATTTATTTTGTCATGATTGTATTTGTTTGAAAAGTACAGCGATTCCATGCACATAGAATTCTGGCAAAAACAGGTGTACGTGGGATGATGTATACATTTTACACACTTTCCCCCTACTCGTCTTTAAGGAAAACTGTCATGTTCAAAGTGGTGTTTTGTAATGCCATTTACAATATATGAGAATTACGACATAAACTGAAAAATCAGGTTCAAAATGTTGCTCACCTATGAGGAATCTATCAGGTTTACATGCAATATATATGCAATGAATGACCCTGTGTCTTCACAGCATTACTTTTAACTGGTAAAAACACATTTCAAAGTCTGATAACTGAAACTTATCATGAAACTGTGAAACATTACAAAGTCTGAAATCCACATTTTCTTTTAATCATATAAACAACAAACAAGCTTCCCAGTTTACCTTGTGTATTTTGAATGAGTGGGCTGACTCTCCATCACTTGTCACAATCCCAGCACTCTCTTGGCCCCTAGGAGAATATAAAAGGCAGACGAAAGGCACCAAACTGGCATGTATACACATTCTCCGAGTATAGATCCATATGTAGCAAAATAACACCACCTGTACACAACAGGGTGGTACCAGCAGGCATAGGGAACTCTAAGGGTTGCAAAAGTATAAACAAGAAAAAATAGGAGAACCTCCAAAACAGGGGAACCCCAAAATAGCTCAACAGAGGCTGATCATGATGACTGATAGTTCAGGAGAAAAAAATGGAGGATGGAACAGAGTATCCCAAAAGAGAGCATGGCTGGCTGCATCCAGAACCAGAGAACTCCACATTGTAACATTTTGTTGCAAGTCCTACTCGTAGGCATAAATATTCAGATCTGTGGCTGGCAATTCCAAACCTGAACTGTCTAGAACTATACAGTAGAGCAGGGAAAGTCTCAGAAGATTGAAAAGAAAATAATGCCCCATTCTTATTCTACCTCCTGAATTTTGTGCCCCCCACCATCATCAGTATGACTATAGGTCTGTAGTTCACAACGCTTTACAAACAAGTTCAATGTAACAAAGTCTTAGCAGATACTTGATCTGCTTTTGCTTTTAATATGTACTGCCTTCAAGTCAATTCCAACTTATGGCAACCCTATGAATAGGGTTTTCATGAGGCTGAGAGGCAGTGACTGGCCCAAGGTCACCAAGTGAGCTTCATGGCTATGTGGGGATTCGAACCCTGGTCTCCCAGGTTGTAGTCCAACACCTTAACCACTACACCACACTGACACTTCCTTGTTTATATTGCACTCCTTTAAGGAAGCTCAGAGGTTTGAAAGAGACCTCACAGCGTGCTTCCTACAACGTAGGCACAGTTTTTTGTCCTAGCCTCCTCTCTGGGAATTTTTTGCAGGATTTTAAAGTAATACAATACCCTCACATATCTGTTTGCCAGATATGAAAGTGGCATATATGCCTGGCAGTGATCCCTGTTTTAGTTTGCCTTTGACTTTTTAGAGAATGTGTTTTCTTCTCTCCAGCCTGGAATTCAGCGATAGGTAACCTGTGGCCTTCCAGATTTTACTGACTACAGCTCTCGTCATCCATTACCATTGGCCATGCTGGCTGGGGCTGATGTGAGGTGGAGTCCAACAACATCTGGAGGGCCTCAGCTTAGTTGTACCTCAGTCATTTCGTCATTATGTTCAGCTGTTTTTTTCCTCTTTGCTGAGGAGTTGGCCTTAGACTGAGGTTATATCCAGACAGTATTTCCACTTACTCTCTTAGGATTCTATCCAGGAGAAGCTCAGGCTCATATGCTTCTCACCCTGCTCCCACTCACTTTAGGGAGAAGAAAGCATCAAACCTATCCCACGTTTAATCACTCTTATGAAGAGATCAAACCTCTCTAATGAATTTAGTTACACAGGCATTAACATTCTTTCGGGGTGTTCACCTTCCCTGGCTGCACTACCATCAGCGAGATGAGGGGGGAAGAGGCTGGGAAGGAATACCTAAACCTTAGGGCAGTGCCCAACCTCAGGTACATTCCTGAGAAGAAAATACCAGACTTCACTGTTTATATTTTATTAACCAGAACATAACCAAGCGATTACCTATTCCAAAGACATCATAATCAATTGAAAGAGAGGCTTTTAATATTTACATTTATTTGCATCCCAATTGTATTAATTTAACCATACTCTATCAGAGCAGAACCATCTCTCCCCACCCCCACCCTTAAGTGAGAACAACATTTTGTTTTTCTGCAGATAATCCTTGAGGCTTATATCACACTCTCAGGTGCGCTCCCATAGAAGACAAGAACCATTACATATTGCAGTGCCCTCTATTTGCACAGACAACCTTTAAAAGACTCATCCTACCCAATCCCTGCATTCATTTAATTTTTTGTTCTTTGTCTGCCAAAACACACATCCCCTCCTCTGCCAGTGCTGACTCAAGAGATGTGTTGCTGCCTGGAGTGGAGCCCAAATCCCACCGCTCCCCCAGGCAGGCACATCATTTTAAATAGCAGACAGACTTTTTAGACAGAAACTCCTATCTTCATCTGTCACCCCACTCTTCATGGTGCAGCCTGAAGCAGGGCGCTTTCTCTTGCTGCATGATGGGCCCTGCCCTGCGTGCAGTCCGGCAAAAAATGATTTCACCTATCAGAACCCCTTCTGTTTTTGCAAAGACATAAGAAAAATTTCCAAGACTTTCTTGAACCCCAAACATCCCATACATGTAACCTTCTCTTTTCCATCCAAGTGGTGTGTTGGTTGGTAAACTTAAATAAATGTTACCCAAATGAAAGCATTACCAATACCTTTTAATCCTCAAAACCTAAACTATAGTAATTGTTTGCTGTGAATCAGAAATGTCTGAATATGTGGATGCAGAATTCACTTAAACTGCTAAATTTGCATTTAAAATAGACTAAGCCACTGTACATGTAAACATTCCAGACTGTGAATCAGACTTAAGATGCTGATCCTAAGCTACTTGAACAGACATTTTATAGAAATTAAAGGTGCTTACTTGCTAGTAGGTGTGTACAGCACCAGGATCCAAAGGTATTACAATTCAGTCTGAATCAACTATAGCTTATATTTAGAGTTTCAACATTCATTTCAAAACAATGGCTACATTTTAAAGCACACTGCGCAACAGGGGTTAAAGAATGCATTTTTGTACACTTGGGAGTCAAGCTGAATTTCTGTCAAGCAGAAAACAGCTTATTCTGGATGCCAATTATTAACATACTTTGTAATCATTTGTGCCTGAGCTGCTTTATTTTCCTGCCTCTAATACGGAACCTGCTTATTTGGCAGTTTCTCAAGTTACTCCCCTCAGGCAGCTTGAGCCAGTAAAACTAGATCCTTTCATCTCTGTGGAGCTTACTGACAACCAGCCGTCTGGTTTCCTAGGAAACAAAATCTTGGCTAGAAATAGTGAATCATTTCCAGGTCACTTTCAACATGGAGAGTGGAGCAGGAAGGCACTGGACTGAAGAGGAGGTTAAAGCCTTGTTAAGCGTCTGGTCAGAAAAAAACATCAGAAAGCAACTCCATGGAACACTAAGGAATAAAGGAATCTTTATTTACATTGCTAAACGGCTACAGGAGTTGGGGATCTGCAGAGACTGGAAACAATGTCGTGCAAAGTATAAAAACCTGAAATATGAATATAGAACAGTTAAATATGCCCACAACTCAGGAGATGCTACAAAGACCATGAAGTTTTTTCATGAATTGGATGCCATATTGCAACAAGAACCTGTCACACAGTTAACAGAGGAAGAAAACGGCAGGTGTTCAGCAAATGACATCATAAATGCCACCAAGGAGAACAATGAAGGTAAAAAAAAGCTCTGTTTCCTTATTATCTTTACCTAAAATACATACAGGCTGCTAAGGCTCAAAGCCCGTTTTGCACCACAGATGATGGCACAGTTGGAAGAACAAACTGACTTGATGCACTCCCTCCTTATCTGTTGTATGTGTGTGTGATGGGGAGGGGATAGGATGGTTCTGCTCACCAGCGTTTCTATAAATACACAAACTGATGAAGTTAAACCAGCTGCTGGTCCTAGCTAGGCTCATGAGGCCTTTCCAGTAAAGGGCAACAAAAAATAAACAGCAGGGGCTTTCAAACTTCTATTGCTTTTTATTGGTGGTTTATCTGTAACTGTTCACATAATATTTTTGCAGCTATCCAGCTCAGAAAGATGAAATAATTGTGGAATGAGTAATATATTGTAATATGATTTCAGTTGTTCCAAATGATATATTTATGCTCAGGTGGAATGAAAACAAAAGGGCCAAGGTTGAAATACACATAATAATAATGAAAGGTATATTCTTCCTTTTGAAGTATCAGCTGTTTATCTAAACGAAAATTAATCAGTCACTAAGAGCCTAAATCCCTAAAATAAGTGCAATGTGTTTCTAACTCCTTCTTCTTCGCAGCAGTCTTTAATTGATAATAAAAACAGTTTGAGTCTCCAGAATAGCTTCTCACATTAATGTGTACAGCTGTGACTCATTGTACCTTGTCTCTCACTCCAGTTATGTCGGTTTCTCAGCATGTGGCTCTAAAAAAGTCTTAAAATACTTTAAATAATAGTAATAAGTCATTTGCCTGGACACAAGACAGCTTAGTATTATGGAACCTGTGAAGTTTTATAGAGTCCTATGTGATATGTGATATATTTTGCTTGCCTCTTACAAATCACAAAATAAAATTCAGTAAGGCCAAACATTACTAAACAAGCCACAATAATATATTATTAAATAAGGAAATTTTATTTACTTATAAGGTTGGAGGGTTGCACAGAAGAGGGCTAATGGGACTCTCCTGCTTAATTCTTAATGTTGGTCAAACCTGCTGGCCAGGTCTGGCTAGGGACATCCTTTGTTATGTAAAGGAAAAGAGATATGTTGCCATGGGAACTAAATAGTTAGACAATTGCTTCTTGATGGAGGATCATTGGTGAATGTTCTGAACAGGAAAAAAGGAGAGGGGGCAGACCTCCCTCCCAACTAAAAATGAAGTAATTCAGGTGTGTGTGTGTGCATGCACACATGCATACACAGAGAGAGAGAGAGAGAGAGAGAGTGCAGTTTAGACACAGACTGAGAAAGACACCAAGAGCTGAGTTTTGTGCTCTGCAAGCATTTCTCTCCTGGAAATCTGATGTCTGAGAAGTGGACTTTGCCTGTTGGGGGATATTTTAAATTGCTATATTGTTTCATCTTCTTTAGAGTACACTTAGTCAAGTTGCTGATTGCAGTAAGGGCCAGAAACCACTTTCCAGTAGGATTATAACTGCCAAAATGATGGTCCTACAATGACTAATGTATTTATTTTATGTATTAGCAACAGAGGTCTGGTTAAGTATTTAAAATTATGGCAAAAGAGGATGGAGGTTTTTATTTTTAAGAGCAAATCTCAGAGGACACCTAAGTCTCTGAGATATACATCATCAGTAGCTGGGGGTTGGACTTATGAGGCATATCAATTCAGACATCTGCTTACCGTTATGTAGAGATGTGAAGGCCTGGAAAAATTCAGAAAAAATGGGTTTTCCGAAAAATTGGAAAAAAGGAAGAAAAATGGATTATGGAACGTTTTATTTTAGCATGATGAATAAAATGTTTCATTGAGTCTGCCCCCCCCTTTTCTCTGTTCTTTTTATGGAAATGGATGCTTTATATCTACTTGACACTATGGAGGACTAGCGGAGACATAAATAATTTTCTTTGTTAGCAATGTTGATGGTTTCTTCTTTTTTTAATTGTTTTTGCCTGCTCCTCATAAACTGGTAAAACAAAAGAGGTTCCTTACAGTTCAGGATCTTGTAGATTCATTTGTTACAAAAAAAAGTAAAAATTTTAAAAAGTAAATTCAATTTGTAATAATTGTTTGAATAAAATGTGCTTTTAATATACCAAATGTGATACTTTTATGCCAAACCAACTTGTATATAATTACATTTGATGTTCCTGACTTTCTATCTGTAAAAGGTGCTTATATTTCATTTTTTCAATTTTTCCAAACATTTCAGTTTTTTCCTGAAACTGGTTTTTTCCAATGGCTTCAAAATTTACGGAAATTTAAAAGCTCTACCATTATGAATCCAAATTTGAATTATTATTGGGCCCAAATTAAACACCACTTCCTGAAAGACATTCACCCATTAGATCTTCCATTTATTAAAAAATACATCAAGCTTGATCAGACAAGAGCAAAATTCATCCTCTGACACTTTGGCATGTTTGGAAAACACATAAAAAGCCACTAATGCCAGGGATATCACCTCTCATCCCTTTGCGTGAGCCTCCTGATTTCTCAATTGGAGATAAGTACTTTCATTTGGAGCCCTACAAGCAAGCTTACCTATACCGACTTAAAATACTTTTATGCAGATACTACTCCATGGCCTAGGGAACTGTGGCATACACCATTATGGGATAAAAATATAACCTGGCTCTTTTGGTATCAGGATGGTAATTTTATTAGGTAATCTGATACCAAGAGACAAGCCCTGAGAGATCTCACTTGGGTTGAAGTATTGTTATTGAACATGGAAGACTCGGATAGTGGTTTGATGTCCCAAATATATGCCCTCCTTTTACAGAAGCACAAGGGTTCCACAGACAGCTTAAGGTGAATATGGGAAATGGAGCGGGATGTGGAAATTGAGGAAGCAGAGGATATCTATGTGGACTAATTTTCCATATAAATCTATATCTGCAGCAACAAAGGAATTGATGTTAGAGGTAGTTCAAAAATTGTATTTAAACCCTGTAAAGTTATCCTATATATTTTAGATTATCTCCCCTCTCTGCTGGAGGGGTTGTGATATGTGGTGGACCTGTAGTGAAGTTACTAAGCTCTGGGACCCAGTGTTTTCAGAAATGAAAAAGATTACAAATAAAAAAATATACAGAACTCTCGAACTGGTTCTACTAAATTTGTTTCTGAATGAAAATTTGGCCCTAAAGAATACCGTAAGGCCCCGCTTCCTGGCGTTCCGCTAATGTGGCGGCTTTCCTCCCCTCTTTTAAAGCCGCTTTTGCGGCATTTTGCGGCATTTTTGCGCGATGCGCCCCATTAAAATCAATGGGGTTCCGCTTTACGGCGATTTCCGCTTTACGGTGGGGGAACGGAACCCACCGTATAAGCGGGACCCTACTGTAAACAGTTTTATGTTAGTTGCAGCCCAGTCTCTTAATGCTCGATTTAGGAAGGACTTGAAGGACGTCTCCATCTTCTTGGGATACAATAAAATGTGAGTTAGCATTAATAGAAAAACTTACACAAATGATAAAGATTGCAAAAGGTAGAAAACAAAAGGACACATTTGTCACAGAACAGTGGAGTTTTATTTCCTACATTAATGAGACAGATAGCAATATAAATGTTCCCATGGTTTTCCACAATCTATGGATTTTATAAAGGTGAATAATTCTTGTTTGTGCTGTATCCTTTTTCTTTGTATCTATGTGCAGAAAAAAATGTATTTTTTGAAATACTTTTGTGGATTTTCAATACTCAATTAAGATATTCTGAATTTCCTGTGTTTGTACCCCACTGTTTTGGTTGTTTTCTTATATTTAAAAAAAAATAGTTTTAAAAAAAGAAATGCCACCAAATCCTCTTCAATACATATTTATTTTAAATGCAAAAAGCACAAAGACACTACATGGCCTTTTAAAAACTAATTTTAAATAATGCTATACTTTGTGAGGAGGGGATGTGTTACACAAGAATTGCCCACCCTAAAGAGAGCCAACAACCCTTTCAGATACAGAAAGAGAAACAACAACAGTAAAGGAAGATTGAAGATAACAATCTGTCCTAGATAAAATCATCATAACTTTTTTCCCAGCTTGAAATACAGTACCAACATCTTCCAATTCTGCTTTCACAACCTTTTAAGCACATTCTAATCATTGTACAAAACTATTTTGTGATGATAATGTGGGAAACACAGGCCTTTTCTTCCCAGACTGTAAAGGGATTATGACTATAGATTATATTCAGAGATTTCATGGAGAATAAACAGGAATTAAATGCCCACCAATACTTACCATGAACTATCTACTTTTTGCATTTAACAATAAATAACAACAAATTAATGATTCTCCCATTTATCCTCTAAGAAGCTCTGGGGAACTTAAGTGGACCCCCCCCCCCATTTTATCTGCACAACCACTCTGTTATACTGAGATACAGTGACTGTTCCAAAATCACTCAGTAAGCTTTGTGGCTGAATGGAGATTTGAACTCAGGTCTCCCCTGTTTTAAGTCCAACACTCTAGTCAAAATACATTATCTTTGAAAAATCACCCATAAAATGTTATTTACAGGTTGCATCTTATTTTAGAGTCTCTTCACACACTGTAATTTCCTACATGTTGCTTGAAAAAGATAGTATCAGGTGAGCAGCCAAAAAACACAAGGATGCATTCACACATAACACTAAACCAGGGCTGGTGCCAGGCATGACTGGGCCCTTGGACACCAGGCTGCCCTGGGTCTGCAGCATCATAGCCCTACCCCCCCTAAAGGCGGCTATAAGCCCATCTGCATGTGCCACCTACCTCTCCTGTTCCTGTGAATGATGTGTGTGCTGCACGCACATGCCTGCCATCAACTGAGATGGTGGAGGGGGTGTCAGCCCCTTAGGGAAGCCCCCCACCACCATCTTGGTTGATGGCAGGCATGCATGTGCAGCATGCACATACTCTCAGGGACAGTAGAGGTAGGTGGGGTATGCGTGCAGGCATATTGAAGCCTGTGCTGACTGTATTGGGGGGGTCCTGGGAGCTCTGTCTCTGTGATGTGCAGCACAGTCAGGAGCCGATGCTGCCGCAGATCACGAAACGGGAGTGGTACCCTTCCACCCTAAGGAGGGACCCTTCAGGGGCCCCTCTGGCACCGCCCCTGCACTAAACAATGGCTTAATGCTATGTGAGTGAACCTGAATGAGTCTGAGTGAAACGTTCCTCTCAAATACTCCCCCCCCCAGTCCAAAGAAGACACCTTTGGCAGTTAGTTTCACTAACTTACAGATTCCCAGCTTAGCTTTACATTTGAACCAGGAATCCTGGTTTAAAACAAATGGTTAAGTTTCAGAATGTGCCAAGAACAAACCTTAAGTTATGAAGCTGGCTTGTTAAACGAAACTCCTGAGTGTTTTGTAATGCACACACCGCATGGATCAACATGTAGGTGCACAATCCCTCTGTATACTGTGACACAGTTCTAGTTACTTTGTGCAACAAAGTCTTTTGCTAGTGTCCAAACAAGAGTTCCCTCCAGAGGGCTAATGAGTGCTTCTTTGGATCCAGTCCTATAGGAAGATTGAAGGATGTTTGATGCATTAAAGGTTCTTATATGGAGATCACTCATAATGTATGGCAATAAAAAGACTGTGCTCCTGTTACCTAGGGCCCTCCTTCATGCTATCAAATTCCACCAAATGCAGGCATACATAGATACATGACATTGTAGAGAAAAGCTGGTATGAACCACACTATATATGGACAATTTTGGCAGCCAGTTTCATGATCACACCTGCAGTTTTTCCTGTGCATTTCATTTAGGGTTTGGGACAGATCTGGGTTACAAGCTAGACTTTAATTTTTCAGAGATGAGGAACAGCCATTGCTTCTTTATTCCAGAATCCTAGGTATGTAAACTGATATCTGTAACATCTGGGAAGGACTTAGTCAGCATATCATCTCCATCTTGGAACGCAGTCTACAAGCTGACCTAATGGCCACAACATCACACTAAATTTTGTACTTAAAAAAAAAAAATCCTCATCCCTCTCACCCCGATTTGTGTAACTTCTTTCCCAATGGAGAACTCAAAAACTGGCCACACTTTTGTGTCTTTTTTGGTCCCAATAAAGCTATTGCCCCAAAATAGATTTTACAGGTTTTTTTCTCTCTTATCTTTGCTTTTCTTACCTTTGCTTTTTATTGCATGTTAAGTTTTTATATATTTTGCCCCAGCTAAATAACGTTACAATCCCCAACCCACTGGATCTGAAGCAGTCATTAACTTAAGACAACTCAGAAGTTAAACTGCATGGAAAAAGAGGGCAAAAGGACAGAGATCTGTATAATATTTTATATGTTAATTTGTATGTACACATGCACATTTTGAGATAATTGCCATCATTTAGAATTACAATACATCTCATCAGGTGGGGAGAAGTGTGAATACTAGGGAACCTGTTTTCTTGCCTGCTCAGTCTGCTGTATGGGTGCTAACTGTTGATGGGCAACTTCAGCTTGCTCGCTTCTTATGCTTTATCTTTCAACTGGACTTGGACAATCCTCCATGTACAGGATTCTTCCAAAGAGAAGATTCTCTTCTGTAGGACAAATGGATATTCTAACCCCAAGTCCCAAAGACATAAATTTAGGACATATTTGAACAATTAATTAATTAATTACAGCTTTATTTATTATAATGTAGAAATACTGTAGGATCAAGGAAGGGTGGGAGGGGAGGGATGTTATGCACTTACCTGTTTATTTCTTTATTCTTAAAATTCAATAAAATATATTAAAAAAAGAAATATTGTAGGAACTTAGGAGACAAGATCTTTCATCTAGGTTTTTATATAAGTATGTGGAAAGCAGAGTGCCAATGTTGTTTGGCAACATGTTGTCCATACAAAATTTGTTATGCTGTAGTTTTTATTTCTTTTCTAAACAAATGATACGGCTTGCTTTGCTTACGTGTTTTCTAAATTTAGGCACTACTTAAATCAATGGGGCTTAACTCCATGGATATCAAAACCCACTTAGGACGCAATCCTAGAACTATTTACCTACTAGTAAGCCGCAGAGCTCAATGGGACTAACTTCTAAGTAGAAAAATATAGGACTGCACTGTTCAGCATCCTAGCCTTTTAAGAAATGTACAGATGCAAAATAATTCTTCATTTGATGAAGACTGCATGATCCTGTCCTTTACTGCTCAACACCATTGTATTGCTATGTTAAATAGAATATTGGCTTGGCTCAATAACAGTACAGTGAATAAGTGGATCAGTGATGCCCTCATGTCACATTCCACACATATCTGAAGGGTCTCCCAACTCTCAAAATAAGCTTTTTGGGGATAAAGGCATGAAGAAGGGATGGGAAGGCCCTGTTGTGTGACCCTGCTCAAGCTTCTTTGGATCAAAGCCATTCTACTTCCCATTATTTACAAATTAATTGCAGAAGGGCCCTTTATTTCTGCCTCTTCTCTCTCCCTTATTTTCATATCTTAAAATGTTGTATTAGGTTAGGGTAAAAATGACTGTAAGGAATTAATGAACACTAGTTCAGTGGAGGCAATCTGATGACTTATGAGTTCTGGTTTCAATATGAAATTTGTATTAGAAATATCTACAGCACAAGCCATAATCATGGATTCATACTATACATTTCAGTATCTTTGATGCCTTTCCTACAAATAACTAACAACTCTTTTCCCCCCCCCCATCCCAGGTGAAGTCTCAGTAATACTGGAAGAGGAGGAAGATGCCCCTGCAAATCCACTACTTTTTATGTCCCACTGCAGGGCCATTCAACTAGGTAACAAAAGATGGCATAACAGAGAGGAAATGGGTTGTTTTTTACACTGTTTCAAGTGCAATAGAATATTATTGTGTCAGAGGAATAGAACAAACATGCTGGAAAGGCCAAGGCGTTTTAGCTAAGATTTGGGATTTTTTATTGTCCAGTTTCTGCTGTGTTTGCTTTAATGTCTGCATAAAATACAAAACAAAATGATTTGTTTTGTGTAGCAATTTGAGTATAGATTGAAAATAAAAACAATGGGATTTGTGTCAAAGGCAGAGCAAGTGAAAACTAAACTCAAGGTGCAGTTCATGGGCATTAATATAAGGCTATGAAAAAAAGTCTAACTCCTCCGCTTCATTGGCTGAGATCCAGAACCCATGCGTGTGTGCAAACTACTTCTACATATGCCTAAGGGGTGTCTATTTTTTCTTTCACAAAACAGCCTCTCATGCCTGTTGGGATGCTGCTCCAAAGGGTTCCTGGCTTTTCCAGAGCCTTCTGCAAGAAGGGTGGGGTGGAGTGCTGAAACGCCTCCATGCACTTTGCATGGCACATTGGATCCCAATTCCCAGGAATTTGAAACACAGCAAGAATATAAATGGGATGGGGTGGATGGAGCAACTATATAATTAGCTCATCCTACATGCTTTCTTTGCTAATCTGGTAATGTTTAATGTAGTAAAGCAAGGTGTCACAGGAAAATGGTAATCACATACTTGTAAGAATGAAACAGGTCCCCAATTTCTCATAAAAAGAAAGAAAACAAAGTTTTGCTAATAGCTGCCATTTATCAACATATACAGTCCTAGAGGATATATACCTACTTGTATACTTACACATACCTATATATACAAAACCTTCTTTCCTCAAAATATAGTTAAAAAGTGGCATTTATTAAACATATAAACTAGTTATCTATTTTACAAAATAAAAGGTCTCATGGCATTAACAAATTAATTTGTATAACTAGTTAATGTAGGATAATCTGGTGTCATTATCTTAGATTGTTTTTGTAATAAACATTGCTTTGCTTTAACAGTGCCTGTAATGCTAACTTTTACATGCTGACAAATGCTAACCAATTTGTCTTCAACCTTGAGTTTATTTCTGTAACAGTGTAGTCTTATATATGTCTACCCAGAAGTAAAACCCATTGAGCTCATTGAGGCTTACTCCCAGGTAAGTGTGTATAGGACTGAAGCCTAAATGTTCATGGGAAGGGAAACAAAGTTAACTAAACCTTCTCTCTTTTCCCTATTCTACCTGATCCTGACCCCACCCCATCCAATGCAGGTAACACATATCTGAGTCTCTCCCCTATTCTACCTGATGCAGGTAACCCAACTACAACACTAGATGCTTCGAAAAGTTTGCCCTTCATTCCATTGGTAGCAAATGAAGGAGGAAAACACTGGACTGTTAATGAAGTTAGAGCTCTGATTCGTGTATGGTCAGACAAAAGCATCCAGCAACAATTGGAGGGAACAGTGAGAAACAAAAGAATATTTGAACATGTTGCTGCTAGACTCCAAAAATTTGGAATTGACAGGGACTGGAAGCAGTGCAGGACAAAATATAAAAATCTAAAACATGAATATAAGAGTGTTAAAAATTCGCAATATTCAGGCAGCACATGCAAAAGTATGAAGTTTTTTAAAGAGCTGGATGCTATTCTGGAACACAGCAATGCAGATAAAGCAAGCAGATCAGACAATGATGACTGCGATAAGCCTGCAGAATGGATGGAATCCAAAGCAGAAAAGAATTTCAGAGGTAATATTTCCTATCCAACAAAATTATTTTTGATTTATCAGTTTTGCACCACAGTGTGTATGTAAACAAAGAGCTCAATACATTAAAATTATTCGTTATCAAAGACTGTTTGATTCTAAGTACAAATTTAAAATTAGATGAGGGTTAAGAAAGACAAAAAGAGTACACAAATAAGAAGCAATATGGAATATAAAGAGGTTTGTCCTGTGCTATAAAGAAGATATTCCATTAAAAATATCTGAATAAAACTACAAATCTTGCACTTTGGGGGGCTGATAGGTCCATAAAGTGCAGTTAGCTGGTGCTAAGTTTCATATATATATATATATATATAATCATATGGGGGTTTCTAGGGATTGTGTGAATAGTCAAGAGTTTATACTAAGGCGGAAGTGAAAGCCCTGGGTTGTTGTACCAAACCACATTATTCCCCTGTTTTCTTGCTATCCAGTCCTGGATAGCTTGTGACTCACTAAGATGAATGCAGCCAATTATGCTTTGTGGCCTATCAGGGCCTTGATAAGCATTCTGGTTTTGTTTCCTGCCTGAAACATAAAACACGTGTGTGTGTGTGTGTGTGTGTGTGTGTGTGTGTGTGTGTGTGTGTGTGTGTGTGTGTGTGTGTGTGTGTGTGTGTGAGAGAGAGAGAGAGAGAGAGAGAGAGAGAGAGAGAGCGCCACCTGGCACTATTTAAATACATTTAAACTTTTAAAACATGGAGATACCACAGATCATTAGCTGTAAGCACATTTACAATTTACTGACAAGGACATGAAAAACTGAACTATTTATAGTATAGTTACAGTGATATGCTTGATGTCTTTTACATAATATACTTGCAAGAGCTTATAATTTAACTGAAGAAAAACAAACCTCTATCAGAATAGCTTGGATGATACACAAAGTACAGATAAATAGCTATATTATGTAGTATTAAATTGGCAGGGAACAAAAGAAATTTGTCTAATAGAAAATTAAATCCCATCTTATAATTGCTTCTTCCACTCCTTCCCTCACTCAGATGTATCTCATTTTGTTGAAATTTAGCTTGTACAGTCAAGACACTTCTTTATTCTTAAATGACTCTGTGAAAAATTATACACATGGGTGGTGCTATATAAAACTTTGATTAATTTTCTGTTAAAGAAGTTTCCTTAGAACCACTGCAGTAAGACTTTTTCTGCTATAATAATTGTACAACTTAATACCATCATCTAACATTTTACTCAGAATTACATGGAGAGACAGGTGCAGAGGACTCTGTTAGCAGTATGTCAGGAGATCTGCAGCTCACGGACACAAGGAAAGTGATGGACACAGGTAAACACAA